>NC_141990.1:223887580-224529285 GCF_049901715.1 Pseudonaja textilis
TTTCAATGAAAGCATTGGTATGTCTGTATACCTATATTTCTTTATCTCCAACAAGAAGAAGTTGTTAAACTGCAGCAATTATAAATAATTTGCAGTGATTTTATGAACTGTTTCCATGAGTATGTTGAGGCAGACAAATGAGGGTTAACTTCTAACTTTTATAATTTTCAGAATTTCTTCAATAAAGCCAGTCACTTAGTTTTCATGGGAGTAAATGTGACATCTGGTGGTGAGAGGCAGTAGGACTGATATTCTGTGAACAAAAATATTCCTCTTATTCTGATTTTGACATCCTTTAAAAAGTTCTCTTGACCAATTTCTCTACCCAAATAGAGCTTTTTAAGGATTTTTCAGCCTCTAGTAAATTTACCCTAACTATTTGTCTTGTTGTTACTGGATTGATACTCTTCCTGTTATGGGCTTAGAGGTTTTTGTTTATAATTAAGTTTGTATTAATATGTTGGAAGAAAACTCCTTCTGGGTTCAGTTCCAAGTGGGGAAAAAGACACTAGAAACATGGAGACTGTTTGGAAGATTTAATGGTGGACAGGACCACATGGCCTGGAGTTCCAGAGTGAAAAGGATGATCACATGCTTCAAGGTGAAGGAAGAGATCAAGAAAAAAAAGGCTGAGGTGCTGAGAGTGCCCACCCATTAACAAAGGTGGAGGTGAACTTCTGCTTCTGAGGTGAGTTTCTGCTTCTGAGTTTCTACTCTTTTTAGGGGAAATATGCTGCCTTTTTAATATTTCCCAGGATATTTCATTTTTCTAGAAGAGGGGTGGGTGCTAACTTCCTACAAATAATATAGTAATATTGACTAATTTTTGGAGTTTTAAAATGAAATTTCAAGCTTGGATTGGCAGTTGTTGATGCTATGCTCCGAAAAAGAAGCCATCCATACAAAACCAAATGGTCACCCTTACCTGGGAACAATAGATATTGAAAATTGTGTCATGAAGAGTTGTGCAATTGAAAAATCAACATATTAACCCAAATAGAAACCTAATCCATTTAAAAGAACATTCTTCCTGTTTTTTTAAAAAATGTTTTGGAAAAAGAGGTCTGCTCTACAAATGCAGAAGAATTAAGTTGTAGAGGCTAGGACTGTGTTACTTCCGAGGATAGTGGGAACATTCACATTTAAAATATGCTCCTAGGTTATCAACAGCAATAATAGTTCCTCTTGAGGTTTAGTCATACAAAAAAGAAAAGAACAGGATGAGCCTGCTTAATTCTGAATGTGTGCTATTTTTCTAATCATAAAGATTTGGCTTTGCACACTACCAGATGTGACAGCATCTAGTTCACCTTGGCTGACCTTGAAAAGAAGCTAGGCAAGTACTAATACTTAGGTGACTATTAAGAAACCACAGGGCTATAAGCTAAAGCAGAAAATAAAACACTTAAAAATGTAAGAAGGGAATAGCAAGTCATTTTCATGTTGCTACCAAGCAAGTCTAATGGATGTGGGTAGGTAGTCTTCAAGAGACAAACTTGAGTTGAGGGCACCTTTATGTGTTACCTTTATTTATGACATGGAAAAAAACTGCCTACCAATGCTCACACTACCCCAGTGTTTCTCAGCTTTGACAATTTTAAGAAGTGTGGCTTCAACTCCCAGCCACCAACATCCCGGGCTACCTGCCATAAAAGACCATTCCTCCTCCTCCTCCTCCTCCTCCTCCTCCTCCTCCTCCTCCTCCTCCTCCCAAAGCCTGCTTGAGAAGTCTCTTTCTGGATTTCAGTCCATGCTTTGTTTTTTCTATAGTGATGCCTGATATTCTCTCTGACCTATGATTACCCTAGTCTGACTGGTAGAGTTCCTTGGCAACCAAGAGAATGTAGTTTTTCAACTAGCTTTTGTAACAGTATAGCTATGCATAGCCATAGTCTCAAGATGGAGGAAAATAAATAACCTTTTGTCATGCAACTAAGTGGATTGCTAGCCAGGAAATTGGTTGGTCTTCCTTACCCAGGAAGCAAATTTTAGGATAGTTGATGAGACAAGAAATCAGTGGCTGAAATTGTTTTTTCAGTGCTGAAAAATCTTAATTTTCATTTAGAAGATCAGCATGGGTTGACTTGTGGTTGCCAATTTGTAAGACATCACATTTTATCCTGAAATACAGGAACAAGTAGAGAAATGAATAAATGGAAAGCAACTTTAGGATTTCCAGGCATAATCTGGGGTGTGTGACCCACTAGAACCAGAAAGCAGGGTGGTTGTTTTTTTCCTCAAAAAGGAAGACAAGGAAGGAGTTCTGACTTTAAATTACTTCCAGATCTCTCTGGAGAAAATTGTGCAGAAAATGAAGTCATTATTTTATCACACAGCTTGATTGTACAGGGAAATAACTTGTAGTCAAAATATTTGGAAAGGATCCATTTTACCACTTAATTTCCTGATTAATTTTGCAGGTGGAGCAAATCAGGAATAAATCTGACTATATAAATGACCTATCAAGCTATTATTTACATCAGAAGTGGACTCATGATTTGGAACCAGGCTTCAGCAAGTCTTCCGGACAGATGATTCCAAGCATGGATCAGGCATTGCTTTTTTGTTGTCCTCCAGAAGCAACTGACTTTTATACAGTTCTGACCCCAGTACTGAGTGGGTGACTGGGCAAGATCATGATAGATATACCCCTATTATATCTTTTGTGGTCAATGTTCTTTTATGACTTAATTTTTGTTTTTGTTTTTTTTAATCAATCCTTGATTTATTGCTGAAATATTTTTCCCGAGAATTTGTTTCAAATGCTTGAGGTTGTCACATTATTATTTAAAAAACAGAAATGAAATGTCTACTTCATTGCCACAAAGATGATAAGTAAAAAGGCTTTTAAAACCACTCTTACTGTACATTATGATGTTATAGACTTTCTCACTTTCCATGGAAGAGAAACATTGTAATACCACAATGCTTTCATGTTAAATTTAATGTTTGTATTTTAACTGCTTGTAGATTTACATTTTAGGAACAACTTAACTCCATTGTGAATGCCCCAACACTGGGAGTTTTTAAGAAGAGATTGGATAACCATTTATCTGAAGTGCTGTAGGGTTTCCTGCCTAAGCAGAGGGTTGGACTAGAAGACTTCAAAGGTCTCTTCTCTTCTCTTCTCTTCTCTTCTCTTCTCTTCTCTTCTCTTCTCTTCTCTTCTCTTCTCTTAGCCAACTATTCTATTCTATTCCTCTTTCTATTCTATTCTATTTCTATTCTATTTGCCAAGAGTTGCCAACTATTACCCATTTACCCATTTGATGGCCCACTGTTGATGTTCAGTAGTATTTTAAAGAATGTATTTTAACTGCATTTTTGATGGGGGCAAGACTGTACTCTTCATAATACCATGGATAATGACCGCTCACCTTAAATTCAGATTAGGCAAACGAAAAATGTCACAGAAGTCAGCTTTTAAGGAGCTACCTTAAGAGACATCTCTGTCGTGTGGTGAAAACAGCCTTTATTTTTGATTAAATGAACCATTAACTGTGTCTTAACTTGGCTTGATTCCCAGAAATTCTGGGAGTTGAAGTCTGCTTTAAACCTGATGTGACCTGATACCTGGTCATAGGAACAGAGGTGCAATGTTCACTCAACAAGTCTGGGGTTTTTTTCTTGCACCGTACAGTTTTAATTTGAATTTGAAAGAATTCCTTGAACAAGTCAAAGAGGAAGCAGGCAGTGGAACCAGATGGATGTCGGTAACACCATCTTATTAAATCACTTCTGCCTTAGGGAATTAATTTAAGGTGACTTTCAAAATGTTTTCCACAGAGAAGGCTGCCAGAGGGCCCAAAGCATTTTTTTAAGCCTGGGAAAAGTGAGCATCTATATCTACTCATATCTTATCAAAATGACTGTGAGCAGATTTACATTTAGGCAGGAAAAAATCAAAGGTATGTACAGATTAGAAGAGACCTGCCTCAAAAACAGTAATTGTGAGAAGGACCTTGGAGTTCCACAGGATGATCACTTGAATATGATCAGTGTGCAGCCGCCGCCAAAAAAGCTAATACAATCCTGGATTGTATAAACAGAGGCACAGAAGCAACATCACGTGAAGTATTAGTACTGCTTTATAAAGCCTTAGTAAGCTACACCTGGTATACTGCATCCAGTTTTGGTCACCACATTACAAAAAAGACATTGAGACTTTGGAAAAATTGGAAAGTAGAGCAACTAAGATGATCAAAGGCCTGGAGACTAAAATAAATGAAGTACTGCTGTGGGATTTGGGTTTGGCTAGTCTAAAGAAAAGAAAATTAGGGGTGATATGATAGCAGTATTCCAGTCAAATTATTCTCCAAAGCACCAGAGGGCAACAAGAAACAATGGTTGGAAACTAATCAAAGGGAGAAGCAACCTGGAATTAAGGAGAAACTGCCTCAGTGAGGACAATTAACCAGTGAACAGCTTGCCTTCAGAAATTGTGGACACACCATCACTGGAGGTTTTTAAGAAGAGACTAATAGCCATTTATCTGAAATGGTATAGGTTCTTGTGCTTGAGTAGGGGACTGGACTAGAAGACCTCCAGAGTCCATTCCGGTGCTATTCTATTCTAACTGAAGATCAGGGTAAGATATGTTCTGCTGCCCAAACGTTAACAGTTGATGGGTAATTCTTTCTTATGGTTTGAAGAACCATGTAAATCTGAACTTGCTTTCCAATACAGAATATTTTCACTCAGTAACCACAATCATTTGAGCCTGCTATCCCAGGAAGGAAAAAGGAAGAAAAAAAATTGCTATTTCTTTCTCATGTTTTAAAACAGGATGCATCTCTTCATTTCCAAAAACTCTGAACAGAGGAAGTCTTGGTAGACAATCACTTCAATATAAGCCAGCAGTGTGCTGCAGCTGCCAAAAAAAACCAACACAGTCCTGGGCTGTATTAATAGAAGGATAGAAACAAGGTCACATGAAGTATTAGTATCGCTTTATAATGCCTTGGTAAGATCACACTTGGAATACTGCTCCAATTTTGGTTGCCAAGATATGAAAAAGATGTTGGGACTTTAGCAAGAGTGTAGAGAAGAGCAACAAAGATGATTAGGAGACTGGAGCCTAAAATATGTGAAGATCGGTTGCAGGCATTGGGTACTAGGTCTAGTTTAATGAAAAGAAGCGCTGGGAATGACATGATATCAGTGTTCCAAAATCTAAGAGGCTGCCACAAAGAAAAGGTGGTCAACCTATTTTCCAAAGCACCTGAAGGCAGAACAAGAAGCAATGGATGTAAATTAATCAACGAGAGAAGCAAGGTAGAACTAAGGAGAAATTTCCTGACAGTGAAAACAATCGTTGAAACAATTTGCCTTCTGAAGTTGTGGTTTCTCCATCACTGGAGATTTTTAAGAAGAGATTGGGCAGCCATTTGTTTGAAATGGTATGCTTGAACGAGGGGTTGTTCTAGGAAACCTCCAAGATCCCTTCCAACTCTGTTATTCTGTTATTTTTTCCTCTACCTATCAGTTCTCACTGAAAAGTGGGAGGACGACATGACACTAGTTATACAGCTCAGTGGTTTAGTTGCACTGTAGAGTCTGTATAGCTTATAGAGCAGAGATGGTGGTAACTATGCATGCGCATATGGAGAAGAGCAACAACCTGTTTGAACTCAGAAGCTAAGGTGACAGTGTAAAGTTTAATGTACTTTATACTGCTTGTATAATTAAGGGAATCCAAGTTTAGCTTTTCCCCCCCCAAGATTATGAAACAGACTAGAAGGATTGATATTGGTTCATTATTAAGGTTGATTACACAGTTACAAAATAGATTACTAAGTTCCAAAATGACATGACCAAATGACAACAGTTCCTGCAAGTGGGAAAATAGCCTATTCAAAACCCCAAAGTAGAGCTTCAGCTTTGCAAGTTGTCAAACTGCAACCTTTTGACTGCTGTAAAAGTGAATAAATTCTGGAGGAAAATGGATCAAGTAATTTGAAGGACTTCTTGAAGCAAAAGGCTATGGATATAAAAAGTAGCTTCAGCAACCCTGCTGTTTGGCCTAGAGTGAAAGCTTTCAGTCAGGTGCTGACTACCATGGATGGACCTTTGTGGACATCTGTTCTTGGAAAAAACACAGGGGCTTTTCTTTATTGGTTGTTAGGAGATCGTAAAAGGAAGTGTTTTTCTGGCATTCTTTTGTCTTTAAACAAATAAACTCTTTTTTCAATAGATTTCTGTTCTTTCAAAACTAAAACATACATTTGAGGAATATGCAAATAAATTCCTTACATGAGTAATTTTTTCTCTGCCTCTCAAGAAACAGAATTTTAAACTTAAACATGTCCATTTTACTGTGTAAACTGTAAACTCTTTAGGCAATCATATTAATGGTCCACATGAGTTTTTCCATGTAGAGGCCTCTTCTATTCTTGCCACTATAATCAAATTAGGCACAATTTCCTGTTTTGCCTGTACATCCAAGAAGTAATCTTAATGGTACATTAGGGACAAAGTAGCATGCTGTGTGTATATATATATTACAGTGTCAAGCACCTCCTTCCAATATGCTGGATTTTTTGTCATCCACCCATCACATCTGACAATCATCTATTCTTATCCCTATATATTACAAATGGAATTGTTTTTTTTCTCCTCACGGAGGTAATCAAAGATCCCTTTGCTCTCTTATATTCAGTTTGATATTGAACCCATTGGCCTGACTTAGGAGGTAAATCTGGGACCATCTAGGCTTGAAAGGGATGTAAAAACAGATTGTGGTTATATGTCTTTGTCTCCATCAGTATTACAAATGCTTTAAAAACTCATATTTATTGATGTGGTGCAATAACGTCATGAATTGTTAGTTACCCAATCAATCGGAGTAAGTCTTATATACTTCCCATGAGCCAGTGTTTTCAAACTTGGTGACTTTAAGATATGCTAATTTCAACTCCAGGAATTCCTCAGCCAGCATCGTGGCTGGGGAACTCTGGGCGTTGAAGTCTACATATCTTAAAGTCACCAAGTATGAACGACAAGGACATAAGTTAATATATTTGGTGTTTGAATTCTTGCAAGCATCTTGGAATATTAAACCAAGAAAAAAATTAGTCATAGCTGTAAATATTTCAAATTGTTTATTCCAAGTGTGTGTGTGTGAATGTGTGCCTTCAAGGCAGTCTTTACACCTTGTGACTACATTAACAAGTCCTTGTAGTTTTCTTGGCAAGATTTCAGAAGTGGTTTGCTATTGCTTGCTTCTCAGACTGAGACAGAGTGTCTGGCACAAGGTCACGCAATTGGCTTCATGCCTAAAACTGGACTAGAACTCATGCTTTTCAGGAGAAAGATAAATGTTATAAAAGTAAACACTACATCAAAGGGCATATGTGTATAAGCATACAAACTAACATAAATACATATATTTTGGACAGATATAAATATCTTTAAAGTATATATATATATATATATATATATATATATATATATATATATATATATATATATATATATATATATATATGTATCAGTTCTGCCATTCTCGGCTTGGTGCCTTGCTGGCATCCTACCATCAAAGGCTGGGGGAACGGGGCACAGAGGGGCAAATGGGCAATAAACATGTACGGGGATGTGAGGGGAAATAGGGAGGGGGGATGACAGCTTGATGAAGATCAGGGAAGCACGGAACTATTTTGCGCCAATACCCAAGGCCAATACCCACCCTGAGAATGGAATGAGGTTTGCCCCAAACATCTCAGCGATTCTCAAAACACCTATGCAGCTCTTCATTGGCTGAAGACGAACTGGTCATTGGGGAAGGGCTGGAATGAGGGGGAAATTTTGTAACGTTTCATGTGGGAAACTTAATTCTAGCCTGACTTTACAGGAACCTTGAGTAAAAGAACCTATTATTTCACACAAATGGAATTGAGGGTCTTTCTTTCCTAAGGGACCTGACTGGAGCAGATCTGACAATGTGTATGCATGCATGTATTTATTTATTTAACAATTTATATCTCATCTTTGAGAGGCGTGGTGGCCTAGAGGTGGAGTTCTCATCTCAGAAATAGGAGGCTGTGAGTTCAATCCTAGATAGATATTTCTCTTTCTGAGCACAAAGAGAAAATATCTGCTGCAAACTCCATGTAGGTGTCAGGATGGGTATCTGGCCAGTAAATGCTGAGGTCCATTCAGTCACCCTGACTCCACCCTGATGCAAGGTTGATAGAAGAAGAAAAAAAATCCCATCTTCCTTCATGAGCTCAAGGTGCCATAAAAAGTGTTCCCTCCTCCTATTTTCCCCATAAGACTAACCTTGTGAGGTTGATTCAGCTGAGAGAGTAATTAGCTCTGACTTCCATCAGCTCTGAATAGAGTTGAACTGGATCTCTTCGCAGTATATGGATTGATAAAATTAAGAAATATTTCAGGACAAGAACCAACTACTAATTGTCTTGATTTAAATTACAGTTATATATGATAATTAGAATTTTAACTTTCCTGAATTTTGGTTTTATCACTTGGCATTGATTTGATTTCTATTTCTCTGCGGAATTCAAATGATCAAATCCAAACCCATTAGGGATACAATATAAAAGATATTATGTGATTCCCTCTGACATTGTGGCAGAAGCTTGGTTCTTTTTTTAGTTATTACATTATTTCTAGCTTTATGTGCTGTGAAAGAATTGCAACATACTCTGAAATAAGTACTATTCTGATTGTTGTTATTATTTGCAATATGAATAAGCCTCCAGTAGGCAAGTAGCCAGTAAATCATGTTTTTAATTCATTGTCTCATAAGTATATTTAATTCATTGTCTCAGAAGTAATATTTTAGTATATTTTAGCTTATTTCCTATTAAACATTTAAACTACAGTATTTGAATAAATACTAAAAGTATTTGAATTGTCTAAAACTGTAGAAAGGCAATATATTTAGTTATTTTGATTTCACAATTTCTTGTAGATATATTAGCAACGTCTACAATTCCAGAATGACTACTGAAATTGATATTTATTTTAGACAAACCTTAATCAACACTATTTTTCAATAGATGATTAAACAATATCATTTATTTGCAAGAATTTTGGAACAAAGAATTGGAATATCCCACAGTAACATATCAATGCTTGAACATCTTAAAGCATATTACTGCGTTTCTTATGATTTTAAGATGAACATAACTGAACAGCAAAAATATGTTCATTGGACACTTCTCTGAGCAGTTAAAATGGCTGACAGTGCTCAGTTGGAGGCTCCTTTCATGTCCCTGGCAAGAGCTGGAGGGAAGGATGAGAGCTCAGCTCTGCCCCATAGCAGATCTTGGGTCTCAAACACCGACTTACTAACCTCCTGTCCAATGGTCCCAACCACTCAAGTTATCACACTCCTCTTGGCTTGATGACATATTTTTACTCTCTACTTACAAATTGGCCCTTATTATCAAGGTAGAAAAAAGATGGATCAATGATCACTACTTTGTTTAATGTTTAATGCTTAGCTTTAAAACTTTTAATGTTTATATGTACTTGTCTATTTTTTTTCTTTTCCTTTATTCTGCATAGCAGGAATCATGATAATAACAACAACAGCAACGAGTACTACTACTACCGTACTACAACCACCCGATCTGGATTGCAAAATAAAGACAGTCACTAAGTGACAGCAAAGTGTTAGGTCCTTATGTATCTGGGTACCATCTAATGGTCACCCTGATTTGTGCAGCTTATCTTTGGTAATTGTAAATTTATTTATTTTTGCAATGATGGAGGAGATTGGGAGAGTTAAGGCTTTATTTATAAAACTATAGGGGGAAAAATAAACGGAACAAGAAAGAAAAGGGAAAAAAAGAAGGCCGTACAACACTACATATATACAAGTGTGTTTCTCATATACATACATACATACACACTCTATAATGAATTGAGTATAATTGGCTAGAAAAGTCCTTCATCCGGAGCTAGCTGCATCAAAGCAAAACCAATAAGATCATAAGACAATATCACAAAGCTGAGATGTATTTTCACTGCCATTGACAACATTTTCACTAATATTGATGAGTGGGCAACCACAGATTTTATTTGGGTTTTTTTTCCCTGCAAATGCTTCAGGGTGTTCTGAAATTGGTTGTTTCCTTAATGAATGCAGCATGGGTTGAACAGAGAGAAACAGGCTGTACACTCCAGTCAAGGACCCATTATGACCAGTGGGATTTCTAGAGTTCATGTGAATTACTGCCCCATGGACTGATCAAGTATTTGGTGGAAACTTATGTATGCTTGCTTTCTGTATATGTATTTGTTTTCTTTGCTTGAGGAATAGAGTAGTTTATTATTGGCAAACAATTTCAAAACAATTTCCACAGTGATGGTGTTCAGTGATATTTAGCAGTTGTGTTCCCAAAGTCAGGCATGTGTCTTTAATTCACAAAAGCAGAATCAGATACAGAAGAGTTTAACAAAGTGTTATATATGCTATAGATTACATTTCTAGATCCTCAAATCCTGGATCATAACAGCTCTTTTAACCAGAATAATGTTTTAGAGATTACTAAAAAACATTTGCCTATATGACATAATGCCTAACATAGATATATAGACATTTTAAATTAGTTTTTTATTGTTCACATTATGGCAGCGTACAAATTGGTTGACATGCAATTCAGATGAGATTATTTTAAGGAGAAGTATACTGCAACAAATAAATAAATTTTAGAAGTTGAGCGGGAGGGGCGGTCATTGGAAGCAGAGAATATAGCTCTCAACCATATTTCTGGCCAGCAACTTCCATGACTTTAGCAGCAAAATAATGCCCCAATTAACAGGTAAGAGCAGAGGCAACTCTCAGGAAGGCAGGAGGCAAGAAAAGGTGTACTCTTGTAGTTCTTACAGCAGGCATCTATCCATCCCACTGGCACTCCAGTCATAAAGACAACCACTTCTCCAGACAATGCCCATGAGACAAATCCACTGGAAATTATACAGCAGATTCTTAGGAATCCAGGTTTGAGAGGACGATGAGGATGGGATACACAGGGGAGGGCCAGTTACCTGTGCCTATTATTATATAATCTGGTTTTTCACATTCAGTGAGCTTGGGCATCTTCCTCAAAGAAACATTGATCTTTTTCTATTTGTCTGGTGCAAATTATGTAGGACTGCACTAGCTGGGCTGTTAAATCTGGGTGACAAATAGACAGTAGCCCAGAGATACAGAAAACTCCAATTCTTTGCCATCTCATAAATTTTGCAGCTCAGATGTGGCTACATTATAAACATAGCTGCCCAGCCCATACCTAACAAATACAGCATTCAAATGTTCTAAGTAGAGAGTACTGGACAGCCACAGCAATGACAGCCTTAGAGGATGTAGGTATTACAATTAACCTATTAAAGTGAATGCCTGCCCTGTTATGTTAATGCCTGCAAAATGTCATAAGCTGTTTTCAGATTCTGGACTTTTAACTTTGTCCATCCTGCTCGGCCCCTTCTTTATGCATTTGTGCAGATACAGCACATTGGGTACTTATGTGTCTGCTCTACTATGATCTATCTCCTTTAATTCTGCATTGTTTTAATTCCAACTCTGTCATAAGACTTGAAGGTCCCAGACCAGCCAGCCCAACCTTTAAGGAAATAAAAGACTGTAAAAGTTCAAATAGAAATGTAAATAAATTCAACAATGGCTAGTCCCTGGCATTGTCTCACAGTACACACACATACAAACTCCCTACTGTGTTTATTTCCCTCCTCATCTCCTCCTTCCCTATGGCCAGGAACTCACTGGCTTGAAAGCTGAGAGCCGTGGGACAGTCTGGCTCCAGATGGATCATTTGCTTAAGTTGACCATAAAATTGTCTCTGTTTCAAAGGACGCCATTGTGTCGCTGGAGGCAGCCGAGCCCATTCCAGCTGTTTGGCAAGGGGATGGAAAGGCCATGTGAGATGCCAAGGCAGACCTCCCCAGAGAGTAACCATGCTTCAAATTCCTCCTTGAAGCCTGTGGCATGGATATGCCCTCTGAAAAGAACAATTGGTATTACCGCAGGCTGAGAAAGAGCTCTTACTGCTTTGATAGGATAATCATTTGAATAATTCCTTCATTCCTGTAGCCGACTTTGCTCTGCAAGGAAGGCTCTGGAAAGATGCTGAGGCCTCCCAGCTTCCTCGGTTGGTGGTTTGGGGCTCAGTCTGTCTGCAGCCAGCCCGGGCTCTGACCAGAAATGGCTTCCGCCATTTGAAGAGAAGGATAAAGGGTTATTATAGTCAGCACTGAGGTGGTCTAGGCTAAATAAGGTAGTGGATGATTCTGCCAGTTTGCTCTACTAAGAGAAAGCAAACAAACCAAGACAGAGTTCCTACATAAAAGTTGCTGTGGTCTTGCATACTTCTTTTTATTTTCATCTATTATGTTCTTAAAGAACTTGGTTTTGCTTTCATAATAGGTTTGGAAATGGTAGGCTTATCCCTTCTTTAGAGGCATTGTGGTTTTCTGTTACTCTGGCCCTGTCCTGCCTCCCAAGTAGATCCTGTCCTAGTGAAGTAAGCATAGCTCACACAGCTATTCTTTTTCTTGGCTACCTAGCCTTTCACAACTTTTTTTTAGGAGCAGTACAGAATTAATCCTTGGTAGGATGCTGCCATCTGTTTACATTAGTAAGGTGAAGCAGGAAAAAGTTTTTAAATTTTTTTATTCTTTTAAGTTTGTAGCTTATGGGAGCAAACCTTTCATGGAGATGGGGTGTACTGTGAATCACCTTTTTTATAAATAAAATGAGCTGAACAAAAACCATCATATAGATTTTTGATTTGGTTTATATAGATAAGACTATCTCTCTAGGGCAGTCCTTCCAAACTCTAGCAACAAGAGCATTTTACTCTCATCTGGTATCCAGGGATTAAGCCTAAACAGCAGATTAATCCATACTTTAATTTCAACTATAATTTAACACTGCTCATAAACCTAAAAATTTTTTCTAGATGACTAGGAATTCTGCTACAATGGGTGGTACTCTTAAAATCTCTCGCAGTTCAGAGCTTTACACATATCTGCTACCAAATAAAAAAATAGGTTATTTCGATGTCTATAGAGATGCTGAGTCATCCAGGTCATGGCTGTCCCAAAGGTACTTTTTCAGGAGGCAACTGGACTTTCTTGTTTTTTTCTTTGAAGACATTTCGCTTCTCATCCAAGAAGCTCCTTCAGCTCTGGCAGGATAGTGGGAAATGGAAGGATTTATATTCCTTAGACAGCTGGTCATTTGCATCCTTTTAGAGAGTCATTGAAGTACTTGGAGGTTTATCTATGTCCTCACAAATAAATAAATAAAGACGGACAGAACTGGTAGAATCCCCCCCTGCCCCCCCGCAAATTCCTTGAAGCAGGGCGCCAGTTCTTAGTTCAGCTCTTCAGTCAAATCTGTGAAGGTACCTGCAGGAGCAAGATACTGATCTGGAAATCTTGCTTCATCTAAAGCAGTGGTGTGTTCAGCAGAGCTATTGGGCATGTTAGGTTTAAATGTACAATTCTAAGAGAGGTCCTTCTTCAGTCTTTCCTCAAACACAACAGGAAAATTGAGTTAATAGATTGATATAGAATACAATATAAAATATATAACCATCGAATGAATGTATAAGATTAAATCATAATGAAATTTAGAATATTTCATATAAAATGATGGAAAAATAGTTTAGTCAAATGAATGTTTAATAATTGATGTTATATAAGCACAAGCTAGATTGATAAGGTGAGAATTTATATAACTTGTGAGTAATGGTTAAAAAAAGGGATAGCACAAAAGATTGTAACCAACTGACACACTGTATGTATATAATTGAAAGAGGGTTTTATGTGTTTATGTTTTGTTTGTATGTTTGTTGTAAAAAATAAAAATTTTGTTAAAAAAAAACACAACAGGAAAATTGATTATTCAGCAACAAGGCTGATTACAGATGTGTTTGTTGACCAGTCCTGTCCCTTGGATAAGAAGCTTACGTTGATGGTTATATATTAATAAAGCAGCAGGCACTTAAACTGAATACTATTCCTAGTATTGTGGGCACCTGCTTTACCTGGTAGAAAAGGCAAGCTAATGTTCATTCAATGGCAATTTGCAGTGGTTTTGCTGCCTTTACTCCAATAGTAAGTCATTCCTTCTAGTGTCTATATTTAAGGCTAACAGCTAGGTTACAACAATTCTGACACAAAGTTATTTTCTATATGTCTTTGCTCTCATCAAGGGGCTCTCTAGATTCTAAAAGCCCAGATTTGTTAGACCTACTTAAAAGAATAGAAGAGGCATCTGACCAATATAAACAGATGTGGAAATTGTGTGAGATTCTTGTATGGTTTGAATGAAATTATGCGAAATTTTATATGGTTTTGATGATCATGTGCTAGTTAGTAATGGCATGTAGGATTTACCAACTTGGTCATCTCCAGAAAAAAAAAATTCAAGGAAGGTTCTTGACTTAAACTCAGATCAGAGTACATAAATGGGCAGAAGCAATAAAAAAACCAATCTGATTATCTTTTATGCTCCATCACTAGATGGCAGCAAGAGTACCATTTTCTGAAATAAAAACCAATATTTCTCATTCTGAGATACTAAAGTGGATTTGCCTGGTTTTCATAGTGTATGATGTGATTGTGATTGAAGATGGCGAATGTAGCAAACAGATGCCTTTGACTGCGTCTTCCAAAAGTTGTTTGCTTTGTCATGTATTGAAGGAATTTTATTAATTTGGTACATTGACAGTTAATTGTAGAGGAAAAATTACTGATGAACAATTAACTGCCTGCATTCTCAAATCATGAAAAGCAAAATGTGTCTTGCTACCTTCCTCCCATCTGTTCAAATGTAATTTATTAGTGTTATTGTGAGTATTTATTGCTGCAACGTTTTATGGCTTTTAATGTTTGTAAGCTGCCAGAGATGCCTCGAGATGAGATGGGTGGCAAATAAGTCTAATGAATCAATAAACTGAAAATTTTACAGATAAAAGTTTGTCTATAGATCCATCTACCACCTTAATTACTTTCCCTATTTCTGGACTCAACCGTTCCGTCTTTCATGAACTCCATAGTCCTTGACTTTCTCTACATAATGATGGCCTGTTGGAACTGGCCTTCCAAGTAATACACTCAAGCTGAGGATTATTTTTCAATTGCATGACTTTTGAATAAAGCTGAGAGGCATCAGCTCCTGGAGTTCAAATGTAGTTAGGCATAATGTTTCTGTTTTTTCTTTATTGATAAATGTTCAACTTCTATTGCCATTTGTCTGGAGAAAGTAAATTTTGCAAGAGGGGAGCTCAACATCACTAGCTATTTTATTCTTCCTGACTCTCTTTCATGGTATAGGAGACCTCTTCTTATGATATCTAGCATGCTTATGCTAATTTGTTGCTGCTTCAGGTTGACAAGTTAACATGGACTATGTGTTGTGGTTTGCTGGCAGGCAGCGCGGACAGAAGAGGTATTGGACAGTGAGGATGAAAGGGAACCAGTCAGGGAGTCTGGCGAGGACGTGGACGAGGATCCTGCATCCGATGCAGGGATAGGGCCAGGACCATCTGGGAGTGGGGTGCTGCCTTTGGAGCCTTTGGAGTCTGGCAGCAGTGAAGCAGAGGACCCCGAGGAGCCTGTTCCCAGTATGTGTCTGCACAGAGCTGCTAGAAGGCGACAGCAGCTGAAGCAGAAGGGGCGATTCGGGAGTAAGGCTGGGAGGTGACTGCCCCTCCCATAGGGGATAAAAGTCAGACCTCAATGACGAACAGTTCAGTAATCTCTGAGTCCTTCGTGAAGCTCTGGTTAGTTTTTTTTCTAGGTTTCTGGGTTGGTTTATGTTAGCCTTAATTGGACTTCTGTTTCTTGGCAGCATTTGACAGTACTGAAAAGCATGCTCTTATCTGGAAGAACTGTGTATAATGAGTTTTGGTTAGGAATGCAAGCAATTCCCAGCATCGCATTAAAAAGTTTTACTTTAAATTCAGTTTGTGTTTTATTAGGTTTGACAAACCCTGGGTCAGAACACTATAGCAGGTATTGTAGATACTTGTGGTAAATTGCTCTTGTTTTGTTTGGCTTTGTTCAGTCTCCAGAAGTAGATGCATCAACCTGGCTAGCTTCTAAAATGAGAAGCAAATTCTTGGTTGGTACAATATTTCCTGTTTGTGTAAGAATGAAGCTTATCATTAACCAGTTTGAAGAGATGACATCCAACAACCTCTACACACAAAATAGACAGAAATTCTGATATTCTATACTGAAAACCAAATTCCCTTTAAGAATGAGAGTGCCTATATTAGCACACTTGTAGATTTCTGTCAAACATTCCTTGTTGCATTTTCAGGTGTTGTGCAAGACATGGTTCCAACAGAAGCACTGAAGTAAAAATTCAGAGAGGCACACTACTTCCCAGATGTTTCCCTATGACAAGTAGCAAAAACCAAGTATTATGTCCCCACTTATGATGAATTAGTCTTGTTTCATGAAGCTTTCGGAGATATTTCCCCATTGACAAAACTCGGGCCTGGATTTGTTTTTAATAAGCTAGTCATAATGTAGGAAGAAACCCAAATAGATAGACATTTTATGATTCTTAGACATTGGGAATGACAGCACAATATTTGTTTATTTGTATCCTGCCTCCTTTGTTATTGTACAAATAACTCAAAGTGGTGAACATATCCAACACACCTTCCTCTTCCTATTTTCCCCACAATAATAACCCTGCGAGGTGGATTGGCTTGAGAGACAGTGACTGGCACAAAGTCACCAGGCTGACTTTTGCGGCTAAGATGGAACTTTACCTCACACTCTCCCACTTTTTTTCTAGCCTGGTACCTTAACCAACAGACCAAACTGGCTCTCATAATAATTCTCACTAGGCAATCTTATTTCTTCCTCTAAGGGTGGCAGAATCCTAAAAGATGACGTTTGGCATGTGGAACTAATTAAAGGACATACTTTACACTATCCTACTAGTTAATTGTTGGAGCAGTAATTGCCGCAGGGAATCATTGGTTTAATTCTCAGCCTTTTGAATTTGGCAGAAGTGAAGATGATCACAGGGCCACGAGCAGTGGTGGGGTGGAAGAGCTCTCTTTAAAATAAAAAAGTGGTTTAGGGCCAAAGTGCTAGATCCAAATATGGTGTAAAATTAATGCCGAGGGATATCGATGGGCTATGCACCATTTCAAGGCTGCAAGAATTTTATTTTAGAATGTAGTTATTCATTCATAGCGATTCCTGATTTTTGTGACCCTTTTCCGACTTAAACTTCAGTATATCCTAACACAGTCCCTTACATCTCTGTAAATGTAACTTCCAACCTCCCCATCTAATGAAACCTGGATGCTGCCCCTTGCTATTTCATGTGATTTGGAATTAAAAAAAGAATATACTTTGTCCAAGGCAAGAGATGAAAACCCTGGCCGCTTAAAAATTGCTTGGAGATTTTGTTCTCTGCCAGAACTCTAGCATACAAGGCAAAATCTTTAGCATGCAACTTTCTGGCTAGTGCCTGCATCACTGTTTTCATATGACCCTTTCCCCGGTATTCAGAAAGAGCGTAGCCATGGGTCAGACAACCAAGGGCATCACTTAAGCTCCAGGCAACCAGCTTCCCTTTATGATCTAGGAGGCAAGCATTTGGGAAGTCCTCAATCAGGCTCCTAAGGTAGTGCAAGCTCCGATCATTGCCTCCAAATTCATAGGTATCATTGAGTAGGGCTGCATGAGATGGGTTGAGCGTCCCCAAGTGGAAGGGGTCACTTCTGAGCCTGAAAGGAAAGAGCAGATGGTAGTGATGGTGGAACAAAAGGAGAGTATCCCACCATGTTTGAAAAATAAGCTTTGCTCACACCTAGCAAAGCTAAAAGCCCGGTAGGGAAAACCATCAAGGGAAACCATGATCTCAGAGTTACCCAATCGTGGAAAAATACAAATCCCGGATAGTCTGAAATATCTCCTTAACACCCCTTTGAAACTGCTGAAATCAACTTTAGGATATTTTTTTTGTGTTTTTTTTTAAATCTCCTTAATATTCCCAAAGCCACTTTTTCGGGGGCAGGGGAAGCCAATGAAGCAGTTACGTTCAGGGAATTCTTTCAACTCTCTGTTAATGTTGTTCATCCCACATCTTACAAGTTAGCAACAAAACAGGGACCTTATCTGTAAACCTGTCTCATTTTTACAACTAGGAGAAACAACATATTCCTGGTTTTCTACAGAGGATAGAGTTAGTTGTAGAAGAACTAGAGGCTCATTACTGAATTCCAGATAATTATATGGAATCAAATTAATAGATCGCCAAAACAGTTCTCTTAAAAAGAGAGTACCATCACTCACTCATTCTGACATAGTGTGGCTGCATCTGGGTGCAGCACTGCCTGGTAGAAATGGGGCTCCATGTGGACACTTCTAGCCTCTGCCATGACTTTCACAGCCTGATAGAGCCCATCTTGGAGACCTACATAGAATGGAAGTGACACAAGAATATATATATGTGTGTGTGTGTGTGTGTGTATTTGGAGACATTTATTTATTTATTTAAGCCAATGTTGAGACTGCCCAATTTCTTCACAAATCTGGATGGTTTACAAATAAATAAAGAAAAGAACACCTGAAAAACACTCCACCTTACACTCAACAAAACTAAGCTAACCTAAACTAGGATCCACAATTACCCTTTCCCAAGAGTTGGGGGGACAACCAGGTTTTTGGCACTTTCCAAAATCTCCTAAGGGTGGAAAAGAAATTGCCAGAGCCCAGGCCTTGCCTTGCAGCTGGAAGGCTTTGTCCCAGTCTATGGCATCTTTGTTTTCCAGGAGGGTTCTGCAGGCATCTTCCTCCCGATAGAAAGCAGCATGCAGGTTGGCATAATAATCCCTCTTGTCCTTCACCACCTGCAGGAAGTGGCAGCGGGAATAGAACAGATGGCTGAGACCATGCGGAAGAGCTGATGAGGCCAGGCTCACTTGGAAGAGGGATATAGAAACAGGAGGCAAGGAGAACTGCTATAGCATCTCCAAGGGCCTCCTGAATGGCTTCTGTGCCCCAGATACAGGTGGGTTTTTCCCTCCCATTTTTTTGCCAGGGGACTGTGGGGGAAACCCATCAATCTTCTGCTGTAATTTCCTACCTCCTTCCATGGTCGGGTAAGAACAGCTTTAAATTCTGGCCAAGAGTCCACCACGACTTCATGTTGAGCTGGGTTCCCACGATTGATGTGCATCACTGCCCCACAGACCTTAAATTAAAAAGAGGGTCAGGCAGCCCTAGTACAGGAGAGATTCTGCTTTTCCTCTCATGTCATTCATCAAAAGGTTGGGGGAGGGTGGATCTGGGGCAGAAGTGAGCAATCTCTGATTGGCTGAATCAGAAGCCACCCAAAGTCTTCCGAGGACAAACATTAAGATGGGTGAGATGAAGGAATTTGCTCTGTCAGTGAAAGCCATCTCTGATTGGCTGATTCAGTCTGTTGAGAGCCAAATAGGTCAGTTGTAAGCATTCACTGTCTCATTGAAAGGCCAGGTGATTTTGGGATTTTCTGTGGCAGAAGAAATTCTCTTGCAAAGAAGGATTCTCTTGTTTGCTCTGTTTCAGGTTGGACATTATTGGCTTTTTGTTTGCATATGTAATGAAAGGAAAAGTAGATTTGAATGTGAAATGACTTTATGGTGGGCATCAAACATTATTATGGATTTAGAAATTTAACAGGTGCAGTTTTCTCCAAATTCTCAGTAAATGGGGAAGCACAAGCTCTTAAATTTACACAGAAAGAAGAGGAGCATTAATAAGTGATTACCAGCAGTGTTTCGGGGAGGCCCTTTCGCAACACACTCTCCAGCAGCTGCAGCTTGGAAGAGCAGGTCAGGATCAGCATGGCTGGCCAGGTCAAGGGTGCCCCGCAGGTCCCACCAAGGCGTCTTTTGGCGAGCAAACTGGAAGGGAGAAAAGAAGCAAAATTGCATCAATTTCTGATGAACCACTTTCCCTGCCTGCTGGAGAATCAAGTTGATGTCCTCAAATGGTCTCCGTCAGTGATACAGATTCTGAACTCTTTAAAAAAGCCTTCCTGATCAGCTATGGATTGAATGGATCCACAGTCATAGAATCATACAGTGTGTGAGCTGGAAAGGACCCTGCCCAATCTTCAATCAAGTATGTGAGAGCCTTGGAGATATTTATAGCTTAGCTCCCTGAATCATTCCTCATAGGAAGTGGTTTCCAGATCCCTCCCCAGCCTAGGAGTTTTCCTTTGAACCTGGTTCTTCCTCCTCCTCTTCAAAACAATGCCCAGAATCTGTCACGGAACTTCAGGGTAGGATATAATGGGACAATTTCCCTCCTCGTTTGGCTTTTCTGGGTGCTTCATCTTAATCTTTGCTCAGATCCAGTCAGTTTTCTGTTTGAACTCCTAGATCCTTCTCATGAGCTCTGCTGTCATGCCAAGCTTCCCCAATCCTCTGCCAGTTTATTTCAATTTTCCCCACCAGAAATGAGACTTTATATTTGTTTCTGATGGTAACCATCTTGTTAGATTTGGTTAGAATTAGATCAAGAAAAGAGACTAAGAGAGGGGGCAGAGGGAGGGAGAATAGATAGATACCATAGATAGATATAGACAGACAGGATATTTAAAAAATACCAACTAATACAAATTAATATAAAGTAAGAAATAGTAAAAAGATATCAAAGAGAAAGTTAAAAATGCAAGAAAGGGGAAAATACAGTAAAAGGAAATAGGAAAGGAAAAGAAAGGTAAGGAAAGGAAATACAAAAAATAGCTTCCAATTAATGTAATTTCTCTACTTGATGCAATTTGGTCATCTCAACAAATTCCATCAACTTCCCCATCCATTCCTCCATTGTGGGTAAAGTTGAATCTTTTCAGCTTTGTGCATATAATAGTTTTAATGTATTTGAATATAAGTACAAAGTTCCATATTTTTTTCTAGCTGCATATCCATCAATTTCAAAATAAATGTCTCTGATTTCAATTGTAGATGAGTTTTTAAAATCTTCTATATTATTGTATATAATTGAGTCCAAAATATTTTGGCTTTTTTACAACTCCAAAAAAAAAAAGAATAGGGTGAAAAATAAGTATAAAATCAGAAAGCAACAGAAGAGGGAAATGCAGGAGAGAATTAGAACTAGAGAGACAAGGGGGTAAAAAGAGGAGGGAGAAGATGAGAGGGAAGAAAGAAAGGAAAAGAAGTTATAAAGGACAGAAGCAAAATATAGAGAAACAGGGCCTATTTACAGATAATGGGTGAAAACTTAACAGAAAAAGGGATTCTGCAAAGGTACATAAAATAGTATGGTTATATTAGAAGCAGAAATAAGTTTAGAAAATATGAAACAATGTATGATTAAAATGTCTGATAAAATAGCTATTGTAATTCAGTGGAATGCTTGTCAATAAATAAATGTAACAAAAGGTATATTTAATGATTTATAAAACATATGTCAAGAGAAATAAGGGAAAAATTAATTATGGAGATTATATGTGTTTTTAAGGAAGTATGATATTTAATTGAAAAGAAGTGTTAAAGATGTTAAGATTTTAATGATTATTAATGATAGAACTGAACTGGAATGGAATGAGGGTTTATAATTACATATATTTACAATCTTTCTTTTTTTAAAAAAAGAATATAGTGTGTATTATAAGAATGTACCAAGCAGAATTCGATTGAAAGTTATGTATTATGTATTATATTGAAGGTCATAAACTTAAGGTATATATTGAAGTTTAAATAAGAGTTGAATGGATGTAATTAAAAGATATAAAGGTGTCATACTCCAATTAGCAACTACAGGAGAAAATTTGTTTAATGAGAAAAGATAATATGAAATTGAAACAGAACAAAAGTATAAATATGATTTGAATTGAGATGAGATAATCAAAATAAAATTGAGAAAATTAAAAGAGGGGAAAAACTATATAGAAAATGTAAAATAGTATAAGATATGGAATAGAATACAAAAAGGAGCATGAAATTGAGTTTTGTGTCTGTATAAAGAAGTTCAACCCAGGACCATGGTATTTTCAAAAAAGATGTTTTACTTGTATTTTGTATGTGTGAAAACCCAAATAAAACTTTATTAAAAAAAAAAACCAATAACTTGACTGTCATTTGTACATTTTTTTTCCTCACCATACAAATTTAGATAAGACTTTCTGCCGTTTTGTAAAAGGTACATCATATGCAGAGGTGGTATTCAGCAAGTTCTGACCAGTTCTGGAAAACTGGTAGCGGAAATTTTGAGTAGTTTGGAGAAGTGGCAAATACCACCTCTGTCTGGCCCCGCCCCATCTATTCTGCCTCCAGAGTCCCAGCTGATCGGCTGGGTCTTCTTTTGTTGCCCTGCACAGGAGAACGGAACTAGAAGCAGGTTAGTGGGGTGGGGGGAATGGAAATTTTGCTGAAACCTTCCCCCAGTAGGGTGGGAACGGAGATTTTACAGTATCTTTCCTCTGCCACGCCCACCAAGCCACACCCACAGAACCGATAGTAAAAATGTTTGAATCCCACCACTGATCATGTCAGAAGTGATATTATCTGAAATTAAAATAACATTCCAAGCAAGACGTGTTACGATCTGAACCAAGGATCTCTTCATTAGTGGTTTGCACCCTTTTTGCAAAACCTGCAAGAAAGCCCCTATCAGCTTTGGATGCATATAGGGGAACAAAGTAAAATCCCCTTTAGTGAACAAACGATGGGGAGGAAGAAGTTGGAACCAGAGCTTCTGAAAAAACTTATGCTTGTGTTTCACTCATCCGCATCTGTACTCCTGCCTTGGCCTGGTGTGTCCATTTTTCCCCCAGGTTGATAGAGAATAAGATAGGATGACAGAGACTGGGTGTTCGATAAGACTGGAATTTCTATGCACAAACTAAATGTCTCATTTTTTTTGTCATTTTGTATGCACTATATTTCCCACTTTTCTCTTCCAAATTAATTGGGGATAAAATCTAACAGCTTGGTTGGACTATTGGCTGCATCTAAGTATCTGATCTAGGTATCTTCAGAAGTTGCTAAGCTTCAACTAAGAGCAGAGGTGGTATTCAGCAGGTTCTGGCCAGTTCTGGAGAACCGGAAATGGAAATTTTGAGTAGTTTGGAGAACCGGCAAACTCCACCTCTGACTGGCCCCGCCCCCATCTATTCTCTGCCTCCCAAGTCCCAGCTGATCAGCTGGGTCTTCTTTTGTTGCCCTGCACAGGAGAATGGAGCTGGAAATCAGGTTAGTGAGGTGGGGTGGAAATGGAGATTTTACAGTATTCTTCCACTGCCACGCCCACCAAGCCACACCATGCCCACCAAGCTACGCACATAGCACTGGTAGTAAAAAAAAATTTGAATCCCACCACTAAGAGACAAATTGTTGTGTGTGGGGGGGGAAATTATGCCAACACATACATTTTTCCTACCAGCCATTTTTAGAAGCATTTGGAGAATGAATAGATATTAGAATTAATTCTGTGCAAGTGAAATAAATAATTAAATTAGAACGCAGTGTTATTTCCCTACAATTAAATTACCATTTACTCTCTGCTACTCAACTTTTTTTTTTTTGAAGCACTCAAAAGGCAGATGAAACATTTCAGTTTAAATGTCTGTGAGGCAGGGGATCTTTTCAATTGTTTTTATTTTCAGGAGTTTCACAAAAGGAGGTCATAGTGATTCTAAGAGCAGTATGGTTTTTAAAAATATTTTAATGATAATTTTTCAATATAGCAACACAGTTAATACTGTTTTTGTCCCCCCGCCCCATATTTTGTATCTGATCTCCCAGAATTGAAGAATTTCTGCATGCTCATTCAACCCGAATAATGTTTAAAGTGATGGGCAAATGTATGCAAAATTCCAGTTTAATTTCACTCAACGGGAATAAAACTTGCCATTAATCAGTTTATAGACATAGTAATTGCATCCTGCAGTATCCACACCACCCAAGATGAGACAGGATAATCAAATATTTATTTAACATGAGATTACATGCTAGTACAGTTGTAGATTTTGATCAAACATTGATAGTGCATTTTCAGATGGTATAAGATGGTGGAAGCAGTCATTGCTTTAGAGTGTCACTGGCCAATTTCTCCGTCTTTGAAGCAAGCAGAAGTGAAGTTGGTTGTAGGGTAGGAGACTCAAAGCAGTGGTGGGGTGGAGGAGCGCTCTCACATATAAAAGAGATTAAAGGTCCAAAGTGCTGGAGCCTGATATGATGTAAAATGTATGCTAAGGTAAAGCAATGGGAAATGTATCACTGAAAGAAGTGATGGCAAATCTATGACACGCTATTATGGGTGGCATGCATTCACCAACCTCTGACAACTATTCTTGAAAGCACGACCCATTCTTGTGCAATTTTTGGAAGCTGTGGACGCCGCATGAGAATGCGGTATGCTCTTGTGAGGCCTCCAAAAATTGAGTGAGAATGGTGTATACACTTTTACATGCTTTTCAAAGGCAGCAGGAGCCATGGAAGTGTATTCTCTGAAGCTTCTTCAAGAACTAAGGCCTCATATGACCCACAGCAGCCTCAGGGCCTGTTAAGAGAGCATCGCCTGAAGGTAAATGGCTGTCAGGTGGTGCTCCATTCAAAATCCAAGAAAGACACTCTTAAGACTCCATTGTTATAGAGAAAAGGAACTTCTACTGGAAATCAAGTGATAGCGTCAAAGGAATTCTAGATCTGAGGATTTACACACGAAAAACACATTTACAAAGTGATGGCAACGTTTCCACCCACCATAGTTCTAACGCCTCATCCAATCAAAGATGTGTATAATGTCATGTGGGACATCTTCAGGTGGTGATGCAGACATCTGGCCTAGTTTGATAAAGAGCTACAGTTGCGCAGTAAGCCAGTAGGCATAAACAATAAAGTTTATACAAGATATACAGTTCATTCTCTAAAATCTTCAGCACATTTCCCACCCAAACAAAGCCCAATTATTTCACCCTCCCCCCATTACTATGGCAGCCGAAAGAAGAGACAGAAAGGAGTCTTGAAGGCTGACATAGGCATGTGGCAGATCCAGGAAAAGTCCGGGGCCATTGCACTATTTCCTA
Source organism: Pseudonaja textilis (assembly GCF_049901715.1). Lineage (NCBI taxonomy): Eukaryota > Metazoa > Chordata > Lepidosauria > Squamata > Elapidae > Pseudonaja > Pseudonaja textilis. The sequence continues at coordinate 223,912,644 of NC_141990.1, forward strand.
AGGCTTGTGAACTTTGGGGAATGATGTGAAGTGACGATTTTCGCTGGCAGGAGTGGTGCTAGGGTTGAGGTTGAGCTCAGATCTCTACTTCTGGCCAGCAGCACTGCCAGTGAGTGCCGCTGTTCAGGGTCATGTAGATAGAGAAGAGAATATTCTTCCTGTTTCTTTGTGGGGAGGCGACACACCACCAGACTCAAGTGAGGCACTTTCTAAATGTTTGACATACTCAGCTCAAAAGGTTTGCCATCACTGTTTCCAAGAGTTTTATTTTCATTCATTGAGAGCTATTCTTGGTTCTTGTGATTCTTTTCAGACTTAATCTTGAATATATCCAAAGAGGCAGTCCCTTAAATCCAGGGTTGGGCTGCTGGGGGTCCGCAGGGGTTCGGGAGAGCCCCTAGCTAAGGTTCTGTGCAGTTTGGGGAACCCCCAAATCCCACTCCTGGCTGGCCCTGCCCCTCCCCTCCCAGGAGTCCCCATAGGGCCTGTTTTGGATGCAGGTAAGTGCTGGGCGTGCGTGGAGGCTCGGAGAGGGTGAAAAATAGGCCCGTTTCTGGCTTCCAGAGCCCAGGCAGGCCATTTTTGCCCTCCGGAGCCAGGGAGGGCAAAAATGCCCCACCTCCCTGTGGTGCAGGAGGCCGACTAGGCCACACCCACATAGCAAACAGGCAGAGAACCCTTTGCTAAAACTTTTGAAGCCCACCACTGCTTAAATCCAAGGTTCAAATATAGTCCCAACCTCTCAGTCTAATGAAGACCACTGATTCTAGGAGGGAAAATGCAGGAAGGCTATTTCAGGTGATTTGGAGTGAACAAAAACACGTAATTTCTCAAAGACAAGAGATGGAAGCCCAGACTAATTAAAAGTTTCTTGGAGTTCTGGTTCTCTGGCAGAACTCCCCCATATGAGACAAAATCCTTGGTGTGCAATTTCCTGCCTAGAGCCTGCAACACTGTTTTCATATGACCCTTTCCCTGTTATTTAGGAAGAGCATAGCCATGGGTCATACGCCCAAGGGCATCACTTAGGGACCAGGCAACCGGCTGCCCTTTCTGATCTAGGAGGCAAGCATTTGGGAAGACCTCAATCAGGCTCCTGAGGTAGCGCAGGCTCCGATCATTGCTTGCAAAAGCCCAGGTGTCATTGACCAGAGGTGCATCAGATGGGCTGAGTGTCCCCAGGTGGAGGGGCTCACTTCTGAGCCTGAAAGGAAAGAGAAAGCAATAATGAAGGTGGAACAAAAACCATACTGGAAAAATCTTAGCTCACACCCAGCAAAACAAAGAGTCTAACTACAATAGATATTTCCAGAGAAACCATAATCTCAGAGTTATCCAGTATTTGAAATAGACATATCTCATTTGTTCTGAAATTATCAATAGACTAACAGTCTCTTGAAAGTGCAGCAATCTATTTGGGATCCTGCTTTTTGTTTAAATCATCACATCCTTTACGTAATTGCTTTTGGAGAAACCAATGGAGCAGTTGTATTCAGTGAATTCTTCCAAGTCTAACCCTGGCTCTCTATTCATATTGTCCATTCCACATCTTCCAAGTTGATAGAGAATGAGAAATTCTCCGCTATAACCACTGGGGCTGATATGTAAACATGTCTCTCTCTTTTTTTATTTTTTACAAATAGGAGAAACAACATCTTACTCTTGTGTATCTTAACTTGGATGTTTCTAAGGCTTTTAACTGGTTTTACTCTTTTTTATTGTTTCAAAATGTTTTTTTACATTTTCAATTGTAATATATTTTATAAACCGTAAGCCGCCCAAATTCATTGACTAAGATGCGTGGCCACAGAAAGTTAACAAATAAATGAAATAAAACATACTCCTAGATTTCTACAGAGGATATGATTAGTTATAAAACTTTCAGAAGTCCTTAATTTCATTATTGAATTCCAGATAATTGCATGGAATTGAATCCACTTAATAGACCCCCAAAACAGTTCCTTTAGAAAGAGGGTACGATCACTCACTGGTTATGACAAAACATGGCTGCATCAGGGTGCAGCACTGCCTGGTAGAAATAGGGCTCCATGTGGACACGTTGAGCCTCTGCCATGTCTTTCACAGCCTGATAGAGCCCATCCTGGAGACCTGCATGGAATGGTAGTATCACAGGATACCAACCTGAGGTTCAGACTGAAACCTTATTTTGTCTCTGTGCCTAATACCCTGCAGTTGATGCCACGGAGAAATTCTCAGTCATGGGCAAATGGCATTGATGGCTGGAATTTCTCCTCTTTGCCTAGATTTATAGGGAATGAAGGGCCACTACTCTAGGATACCAGGACAAATGTCATCCATCATGACAAAGCCTGGAATGAATTATCTGGCACAAATATAAAATAACAGAATGTAAGGATTTTTCAAGATACAGAACTTCTCCTGAGTTTAAAGGCCAAATGGCAGTTTTGCAGGTTCCTCTGAGGGCTTCATGTATCATTTTTTTTCCTTTTGTGCTCCAATGAGAAAAAAAAAAAGACCAATAGAAAAGAACGTTTGTAGCTTAGCATTCAGTTGTGCAGTCCTTGGTGCTCTCTGAGCTTGGTAGTTTTCTTGCAAAGGTTTCCTTATGCACTGATGATATTTCTTAGCTTGGTAATGAAATGTCTGCAAGAAAACCATCAAACTCAGAGAACATCAAAGATGCACCCCCCGCCCAACTGATTGGATCTTTCATAAAGCAATGTGACTGATTCTTCGATTAATACTTGAATGATTGTTCCATAGAAGTGGAGTTTATATTTATTTTTGCAAATAAAGCAAAAAGAGAATTTGATTACTTTCTTAGAGATTTAATCTGTCCATGAACTATTAGTCGACAAGAACTATATACTGCAATGATACTGCTTGCATAGATAACATTAAGCTAATTGGATCTTACAATTCACAAGATTCCCTGACATGTTAATCAAACTATAAAGAATGTAGAACTTCTTCCTTTTGTGATTCTCCTATTTTAAACATTAATTGCAAAGTTAATCTCACTTTGTGTTTATTGTAAATTCCGGGCTATTTCCTAACACATATTTATTTTATTTTATATTTATTTTATTTTTGTGTGTTGTGTGTTGTTTTTGTGTGTGTGTGTGTCTGTGTCTTATATATAAGCAACCCCAAAGATCACTCTGGGCACCCTACACAAATACAAAAAAGGAAGAAGAAACACTCCATCTTACCCTCAACAAAACTAAGGTAACCTAAACAGGGCTTCACGACTACCCTTTTCCTAACAGTTGGGGGAACAACCAGGTTTTTGGCACTTTCCAAAATCTCCTAAGGGTGGAAAAGAAATTGCCAGAGCCCAGGCCTTGCCTTGCAGCTGGAAGGCTTTGTCCCAGTCTATGGCATCTTTGTTTTCCAGGAGGGTTCTGCAGGCATCTTCCTCCCGATAGAAAGCAGCATGCAGGTTGGCATAATAATCCCTCTTGTCCTTCACCACCTGCAGGAAGTGGCAGCGGGAATAGAACAGATGGCTGAGACCATGCGGAAGAGCTGATGAGGCCAGGCTCACTTGGAAGAGGGATATAGAAACAGGAGGCAAGGAGAACTGCTATAGCATCTCCGAGGGCCTCCTGAATGGCTTCTGTGCCCCAGATACAGGTGGGTTTTTCCCTCCCATTTTTTTGCCAGGGGACTGTGGGGGAAACCCATCAATCTTCTGCTGTAATTTCTTACCTCCTTCCGTGGTCGGGTAAGAACAGCTTTAAATTCTGGCCAAGAGTCCACCACGACTTCATGTTGAGCTGGGTTCCCACGATTGATGTGCATCACTGCCCCACAGACCTTAAATTAAAAAGAGGGTCAGGCAGCCCTAGTGCAGGAGAGATTCTGCTTTTCCTCTCATGTCATTCATCAAAAGGTTGGGGGAGGGTGGATCTGGGGCAGAAGTGAGCAATCTCTGATTGGCTGATAGAGAAGCCACCCAAAGTCTTCTGAGGGCAAACACTACGATGGGTGAGATGAAGGAATTTGCTCTGTCAGTGAAAGGCCAGATGGTGTTTGGATTTTCTGTAGCAGAAGAAATCGGCAAATGTTCCTGAATGTGAAATGACTGCATGGCTGGCACGAGATTTAATTATTCATTTAGAAATATAATAGGTGCAGTTTTTGGCAAATTCAGAGTAAATGGGGAAGCACCAGCTCTTATATTTACACAGAGAAAAGAGCGCTAAATAGGCGATTACCGACAGTGTTTCGGGGAGGCCCTTTCGCAACACACCCTCCAGCAGCTGCAGCTTGGAAGAGCAGGTCAGGATCAGCATGGCTGGCCAGGTCAAGGGTGCCCCGCAGGTCCCACCAAGGCGTCTTTTGGCGAGCAAACTGGAAGGGAGAAAAGAAGCAAAATTGCATCAATTTCTGATGAACCACCTTCCCTGCCTGCTGGAGATCAAGTTGATGTCTTTAAATGGTCTCCGTCAGTGATACGGATTCTGAACAATCAAGTATGTGAGAGCCTTGGAGATATTTATAGCTTAGCTCCCTTAATCATTCCTCATAGGAAGTGGTTTCCAGATCCCTCCCCAGCCTAGGAGTTCTCCTCTGAACCTGGTTCTTCCTCCTCCTCTTCAAAACAATGCCCAGAATCCGTCACGAAACTTCAGGGTAGGATATAATGGGACAATTTCCCTCCTCTGGGCTGAATCCCACGCAGCACTCTCCGCGCGGCCCAATTGAGTTCCCCTGATCTGCCTGGGAGAGCCTGCAAGGAGCAAGGCCTGAATGCTGGCTTAGCTACCTCCCACCCCAGCCAGCTTGCCTGCCTTCCCCTCTGCCTCCCCACGTTCCTGAGGCCCAGCCCCTTGCCTGCCTTCCTTGCGGTCCCCGAGGCCCAGCCCTCTTGCCTGCTTTCCACGGTGGGTCCCCCCGAGACCCTGTCTCCTTGCCTGCCTTCTCCGCCGTCCCGAGGCCCAGTGCCCTTGCCTGCCACCGCTGCCTCATTGCCTGCCCGATGGCAAGCAATGGATGCTTACAGAGACAGATTTCCTACATACCCTTCCGAGCCTCCACCCCCGGGCTGACAAAATACAAGCCCATCTAAACATCGCGACTGCCTTGGAAAAGCCTGCCCTCACAACTGCTGGGCTCGGAGCAGCAGCAGCAGCGGTGGTTTGGAGCTGGTTGAGGAGAACCGCTCCTCCGCCCCAGCCATGCGCTTTTGTTGCAGTCTGGGCTGCTTGGAGCGAAAAGCATGCACCGTGCTGGCCCGCTCCCGGGATTCCCTGAAGGAGCGCGAGAAATTTGGCCGATGATGCAGCCAGATCCGGGCTTGGAAGAGCAGCAGACGGACTTCGGGGCAAACAATCTACTCCTCAAGCTCTCCCAATGCCCGAACCGTTGAGTAGGCTTTTTGCTCCCCGCCCCCCCCGATCCCAATCCAGCGTGGTGCAGACAGCCCAATGGAGGCGGAAAACGGGGTGTTTCCATCTGCCCTTCTCTTCCCCAGCCTCCTTTTGCATCCTTCGGCAAGCAGGCTCAGCAGGCAGCCGCGATCTTTAGATGGGTTTTTATTTTATAGGAAATCGCCCCGTCTCTGCAGCGTCAGTCATGTGACTGAGTGGGCGGGGCCAACTCAACGTCACTCACGGCAAGGCACCGCCCCCCCTTGCCGTGAGGAACGTCAAGTTGGCCGCGCCCACTTAGTCAGAGGACCACCCTTGGCCACGCCCCCAATCAATCACGAAGACAGCCGGTTGTTCACACCGAGAGAAGAGGAGCACTAAACAAGGGATTACCAGCAGTGTTTCAGGGAGGCCCTTCCGCAACACGCTTTCCAGCAGCTGCAGCTTGGAAGAGCAGGTCAGGATCAGCATGGCTGGCCAGGTCGAGGTGCCTCACAGGTCCCACGGAGGCGTCTTTTGGCGAGCAAACTGGAAGGGAGAAAAGAAGCAAAATTGAATCAACTCTTGATGAACCACCTTCCCTGCCTGCTGGAGACCAAGTGGATGAAATGGTCCCTGTCAGTGACGCAAATTCTCACAAAAAGTCTTTCTGATCTACTATGGGTTGAATGCACTTAATCACGGAATTATGTACTGTGTGAACTGGAAAGGATTCTCACTTTGATTTAAAAAAAAATCATACTGCATGTGAAAACCTTCCAATATTTATAGCTTAATTCCTTTAATCATTCCTCATAGGTAATGTTTTCTAGACTCCTTGCCAACCTAAAAGTTGTCCTTTGAACTATCTCCCATTTCTCTCTCCTCCTTTTAAAAAAACATTGAACAGAATCTCAAGTGCAGCCTTGTCCCTGCAGAATATACGGGACAATTTCCTTCCTCTGGGTTGGGCACATTGGTTCCTTTCTTAGGCTGCCCCATCCTCCATTGGCTTTTCTAGGTGTTGCATTCCAGTGTTTGCTTATGTCCAGCCAGTTGTCTGTTTGGTACCCTAGATCCTTCTCACGAGCTCTGCTGTCATGCCAGGCTTCCCCAATCCTCTGCCTGTGCATTTCATTTTTCCCATCAGAGATAGGACCCTGCATTTGTCATTGGTGAATAACAATCCGCTTAGATTTGACAGGGTTTCAGCTTTTTACCATGTAATATTGAATTATGGTGTTTGCCCTGTGATTAGCTATTAAACCACCTCCTTGTTTATGTCCTTAAAAAAATCCGATGAACATCTCCCTCCTTCCCTCCTCTTGCACCTTCTCCCTGGTTGATCCATTTGTTAACTAGGGCTCTGTGAACCCATCTGAAATTTCCTTCAAAATGAATGCAGATCCTGGGATGTGGTTGCAGTTGCAGATCAAAAATAAAGGAGTTACTCTGGCACTCCTTGCTTTTGACAAATCTTTAGTGGTCTGTAAATTTCCTGACTCCTCTGTCTATTGCTCCTTCAGTACTTATTTTGCTATTCTAGCATCTTCCAAGTTTTCTGGTTTGCAGTTATGGGATTTCTTTGGTTAGCTGCTTTTAACCCTGGGATTTTAAGTCATACTATGCTGTCCATTTTTAAAAGGTTCCATTCACATTTACTTTCCTGAAGTCTAACATCAGTTTCTAGTCACTTATAAGGTAATTTGGTTACATTATCTATATGTTTTCATGTATTTTGTACTAAATAATTGGTGCAAATAGTAGCTAAGAAGGTTTTCAGTGTAAGATTTTTCTGAAGAAAAGGCTGAAACTGTAATGCTTACTTGCAAAAGGACACACCTGGCTGAGAGGAGGAAGAAGAGGGAGGCAGAGGAGAAGGCAGATTTCAATTATGAATGGATTCGGAGGGCACGTGACTTGGTTATCCAGTCAATTAATCTTTTTATTCCTGAAAAATGAACCATTAACAGGATGGTTCCTTTGTTCTCTGTGCTGGAGGCCCAGAAAAAAGAATAGGCACAATTGAGCTAGCAGATAGTTTTGCCTTGATTCAATCTGGTTAGAAACCAAAGAAAAATAGAGCTCAAACACAATAGCTTGTTTTTCTATGACTGACATTCACCAGCCATCTTTTCACTTAGCTTGTACAGTAGTCCTCAACTTATGACCACAACTGAGTCCAAAATTTATGCTGCTATGTAAGACATTTGTTAAGTGAGTTTTGCCCTATTTTACAACCTTTTTTGCCACAGTTGTTAAGCAAACCACTGCAGCTACTAAGTTAGTAAGATGGTTGTTAAGTGAATCTGGCTTCCCCATTGGCTTTGCTTAGGAGAAGGTCGCAAAAGGTGATCCCGTAACCCGGCACACTGCAACTGTCATAAGTAGCAGTCAGTTGCCAAGCATCTTAATTTTGATCCATGACTCTGGGATGCTGCAATGGTCGTAAGTGTGAAAAACAGTCATAAGCCAGTTTTTTCTGTGCCGTTGTAACTTTGAACGGTCACTAAATGAACTGTGGTAAGTCTAGGACTAATTATATTCCATTTTTTTACTATAATGTTTTTCTCAAGTGAGGGTGGCTGAGACTGAATCGTAATTCAGAAAGACAGAAAGGCATTTTGAATGGCAATGTTTCATAATGAGTAATCATATCTGCTAATGAATTTGGCCCCAATCAGAATATTCCACATATTCTTAGAATATGTGACATCTAAGATGCACTCCTTGGTTCTCAGATATTCTTTTCATACAGAATACATTACGTTTAGTTTAGAGGTTATTCCTTTCACCATATTTTGGGGATCAGGAAAACCTCCTGGACCAGTTTTCTTTTTTCTTTTTTATTTTTTTTTATTTTTAACAACAAACGTAAACAAACAAAAACACAAAACAACAAAACCTTCTTTCAGTTGTACATTTTGTTGGTTGGTACATATTTCTTGTGTACAATATCAATAGTCTTTCCCTTTTAGATTTATATTCATATTAAATCAGCTTTCTATGTCATGTTATATTCTTATTACATCATCATTAGACTTTAATTGCAAATCCACATTATCCTTTTCGAGCAAATCTCAATTTTTACAAGTTCTAATTCATATTATAATTCCTTCCATAATAGTCAATTATAACATATCATTACCATTGTATTATATTTACTATTGTATTGTATTTCTATTATAATATATTTCATTTTCCTGTTTTTCTATCTAACCATTGATAAAACCAATCCCATATTTTATAATATTCTTTTTATTCTTGTTGTCTAATTGCCAATGTCAATCTACTCATCTCTGCACATTCCATTATTTTCTTTATCACCTCCTCTTCTATCGGAATTTTTTTCATTTTTCCAGTTTTGGGCAAATACAATTCTAGCTGCTGTTAAAACATTAATAATCAAATACATCAATTCTCTACTGTATCCTTCAGGTAAGATACCCAATAAAAATATCTCTGGTTTCAAGTCTTGTATGCCATTTTGTCATTTTTTCCAGCCATGTATGAATTTTAGTTCAGTATCTTTTCTTCCACACATATTGGACCAGTTTTCAAGGTAAAAAAACAACAACAGCACACCTTTATTTAGAACAAATGTGATTGAGTGGATCATTTCTTGTGATAATGTTAATTTATAACTAGAGAAGTGTGACTTAAGCGTATTCCCTCAATGCATGTATGTTGCCTGGTATGGTAGGGGATTCTGGTCTATGGCAGTGATGGCTAACCTTTTCAGCACAGAGTGCCAAAAGCGCACATGCACGCACACATGGACCTCATCCCCAGTGCATCTGCTCTAGCCCTGTGCATACGCATGTGCCCCCCCCGCGCATGTACAGCAGACCTGAAGAGTAGTGGGACCTTGCTGAAACGTGGCCAAGATACTCTTAATCTTACATGGGAAAAGACCCGAACACACCTAGACCTACATATCTCTACCCGTGAAAATCTATGAAAACACACACACACACACGCACACACACACATATATTTCTTAAGTTTTCGTGGGTACTTACATGTATGGTATTCAGCTTTGTTTGGGTATTTTCCCACATCATTATAGTTGTGCTTTTAAAGTTGTAGCAACGTTTCAGCAGAATCTCATCTGCCATCATCAGGCTTCTGTATTGTGTTCATCTGTGAGTCAGACTTTCACTGAGATATATATATATATATCGTCTTGTGATGCCAAGCATTTAACATTCTATGGCTCTCTGTGCCAGTCATAGCTTTTGTATTGATTGTGAGGTTAGTGTCCATATTTTCCTGGCATATGTTAGAACAAGTAGCACACACTAATCAAAAACTTTTCAAAAAGTTTGCCACCCCTGTTCTGGGCATTACTTCAAGGTAGTGCCTATGGGAGTCAATAAGAGAGGAAGCCACTGTGGCCAGACTGGATCGTATCTTTTTTGTTGCTGAGGTGTTATTATGCAACAAGAACCCTGTGGCAGGCTGACCTGACCTGATGAGCATGGGACAATGTCATTAATCCCAAATTGGTAATGTCACTAATCCCAAAGTTAAAGGGTTTTGTCTATTTTCCAGAACTATGCAAGGTGCCTTGGCCTCGTATATCCATCTTTTCTAACGTTGATAGAGAATAAGGTATATGATCTTGATAGAGATCAGGTGTTTTGTAGACTGGAATTTCTATGTCTAAACTAGCCATGTTTGGCATGTTTTTTGTCATTTTATCTGTGCTGTATTTTCCTCTGTCCTTTTTTCTAAGTTACTTGGGCATAAAATGTGCAGTTTTTGTTAGGCTATTGAGTGCATCTGATCTAAGTGTCTTCAGGAATTGCAATCTTCATCTAAGAATCTAATGTTATTTTTATCAGAGAGGTGTAATTTTGCCCATGCTAAGCTTAATTTTTAAGCATATTTATTTACTTTGTATTCATGTATTATTTTTATAATGCTTTTCTAAAACAAATAATTAAATTTATTATATTTAAATATCACACATCTCCATTACAGAAGGGTCCTGAGTGATGATAATGAACAAACTATCAAGCTTATGCAAAAGAAATCAAAGCAAAAAGTATATGTAGGTGCACAAGCAACCTACACACTTATATAATAAAAGTAATACTTCTAATTCTGTTTTCAAAAAGAAGAGCCTGCTCTGTATATCTTAATAACAAAGTCCAAAGTCATCTTCCCTACCAAAAGGCAGACAGATAAAGACCAGGGTTTGGAACTGAGTTCTAAAGCATTGCATTTTTAAAATATGAAGCCCCGACTTTATATTGCTCCAAAACAGCTCTTGCACTCTCTCTTTCTCTCTTTTGTTTTTGCCAGAATTTTATTTTGGTTCACTTTCTTTATGCAGTGTTATAACCAAATATAACACATCAAATTATTGCCTGCCTGCTCAAAGAGGAAGAGAGCTGAATCTGTCCAGCAGTTGATACTTCCGAAAGACCTCCAGCGGATATAGGAAGCCTGTGGAGAACTTGGGGATGAGCTAGAATTCAAATCCTAAATATTATTTTAAGTCAACGAATGAGACATTTAAGAATAGGCCTAGCCGTCAAACAAGCTAACATTGGTGGAAGACAATCAAAGAAATTTCAGAGAAATATTCTTCATAAGCCTGATCCAACCTGGTATCTGGGAGGAGTCCTATAGTTTTCAAATAGGTAGTGCATAAGTACTGTATCTCAGCATTCACAGAGCAGGTGACGAAAATCTGGTTAAATCAAGGAAAACACGGAACCTCTATCCTCGCTCTGTACTGCTAAGCGGTGTCGTGAAAGCACAAGTAGCTCAGCTCAGATACTTTCTGATACCCTCCCTTTTCCAACGCTCTCTGCATATGGTTATTTTTTAGTGCAACAAAGCCATATAAAGGATATCCAGCATTATAGGCCTGCAGACAAAGTGCCTTAGCGGATATAGCTAAACATCCCTTCCCACGGAATGATGGGAGGGTATACCCATGTGCTTGGGCGCCAAAAAGATCCATCAACATCCAGCTGATAAGGTGTCCCTCCTGGTTCAGAATCCCACTGCTAGGGAAATGCTGTATCATTTTGGCCAGATACCTGCGGCTTTGTTGATTGCGCCCGTAGGCCCAGTTTTCATTCAGTAGATCAACGCTGGAACTATTCAAGGAGGAAAGTCTGAAGCCGGGCTCTAGCCTGGAAAAGGTGAAAGGCAAAAAGAACAAAATCAAAGAGATGAGAACAGAAAATTAAATGGCTAGTTTATCTAGTTAGTCCAATAGGAATCCTATTGATTTTGGGCCCCGATTGACCCATAAACAATGTGAGCATGGATTTCAAAGACAGCCACCATTACTGTGGGAGCCTGATTGTAACAAAACCTTCAGAATGCCTTAACAATTTTGCCTCAGGCCTCAACATTATAACAGTGGTGATGGCCAACAGGATGGTCACTCACCTACCAGCCTGAAATTTATTTGGATCTGAAAGCACATACAGGAAGTAAGGAATTACAGATAACTTTGTTTGTGTAGCAGCTGCTGCATCCTGGGTAGTTTCGGGTATCCCTTCTTGAGTCCCTGGAAAAAAACAATAAAAAACTCATTGACCAAGAAAAAGATGTGTGCACAAGTTGAAAGTACAAACAGGCAAGATATCGGAGATCTTCATGACCCCCGGACACTGCAACTGTCATAAATACGAGTCAGTTGCCAAGCAGTTGAATTTTGATCACATGACCGTGGGGATTCAGCAATGGTTGTAAGGGTTAAACTTTCACACAAGGCTTCTGTATTTGGCTTTCTTTTTGTAAAATAAATGATGACATGGTATAACATCTTACATGTTGTTGTTCATCTGAGCTTGTACTTTTTAAGAACTTCTAAGGACCTGATTAGTTTTACTATGTTCTGATACGTAAAACCATAGGACTCTGAAAGGGTGTACTTTCTTTTTCTTATGATTTTAGTCTGGATCAGTCCAAATCACCATTCCTGCAGTTTAATCTAGATGTGGGTCATGTTTAATTTGATAGTCATACAACCTTTATGGCTTAATAAGAAGCTGACGGGACATAAAATGATTCAGGTCTATAGAGCCTGTGTCTTGAGCACACTCTTATACTGCAGCGAGTTTTGGGCCCTTTATGCATGGCAGGATGGAAAGTTGAACACCCTTCACATACACTGTCTTCGGTGTATTCTAGGCATCAGCTGGCATGAAAAAGTTCCAAATAGTGCAGTCTTGGAACGTGTTGGAATTTATAGAATGTATATACTATTGAAACAGCGAAGTCTACACTGGCTTAGGCATGCCATGAGGATGTCTGATGGTCGGATTCCAAAAGACCTCCTGTATGGAGAATTAGTGCAGGGAAAGCGCCCTGGGGGGAATCACAGCTGCGATATAAGGATATCTGCAAGAAGGATCAAAAGGCCTTGGAAATGGACATCAACAGCTGGGAAACCTTGACCTCTGGTCATTCAGCTTGGAGGCTAAAGACACAGCATGGGTGCCTTCAATTTGAAGAGACACTGGTTCAGCAGGCTGAGGCAAAGAGGCAGTCCCAGAACCAGCGAAATCCGGGAGGGCTGGACAGGAGACAGTCTGTCCTTGATGTGGAAGGGATTGCCACTCTCAAATTGGCCTTTTTAGCCACACTAGATGCTGTTTTAGGACCTCTTTTCAGAGCACGATACCATAGTCTCTTGAGACTGAAGGATGCCAATTCATACAACCAGCTGAGATGGACTCAATTCACATTGGGAGCGGAATAGGCAAATAATTAAAACAACATAACGAAAATATTGCCGGAAGGTGACAACATCATTGTATAGTTAGTGGTTGGCATCACGTGAAAAGGGAGGATGCAATTACTATCTTCTTTGGGACAGGGCTTTAGTGGTTATTACTCAGGAATGTTTGAGCCATTTTCATTCTGATGTCACAGCCTATATATTGTAATAGAAAAAATCCTATGTGAGAATACAATGCCTTTTCTTCAGTCCTTCAAAAAGGATCATTACCAAAGAGACGGAAGGTGTGGGCCCAGTTCACAGCATCTGTATCCTTTACAAGCCTCCGATACGCATCAAGATCCTGATAAAATGCTGCATACACATTGGCATACCCATCTGAGGGATCTGTAACAATCTAGAAGAAAGGCATGGAACTCATATACTACAGTATAATCTCCTGATTCACCACCTCTTCATATCTCTCACCTAATCTGGAGATAAAATGATAGAAATAACCATCAGTGCGATGCCTTCTTTTTTTGGAAAGGCCAAAGATGGCCTCTTCTAAAAAACCAGCAGTATCTTAGATTGTCCCTCGGGTTGGCTAAATATCCCTTCCTCCCTTCTTCTCTCCCTCCCTCTCTCAGAATCACCAAGGCTGTTTATTACCTCTTTGCATGGTCTGGTGAGGACAACTTTGAACTCTGGCCATGAATCCACAATCACCTCATGATGAATTGGATTCCCCCGATTTATGTTCATGACTGCTCCGTGCACCTGTCAAGAGTCAAGTGTCAGTGCAGTTAAGGGAATCAGTCTGAGATCAATGTTTGGAGAAAAGGAGAGTGGCCTTAATTTAAATCTGCTGCAAGAACTTCCACCTAGTGTTCTATCACCCCCCCTTCCCCACGTGTTGAATGTTGATGATATTCCAGAATTATGTCTTTGTTTTTTTAAAATTTGATTTGTCAATGGCTTACAAGATAATAAAGATAAGAATAAACATAAGTATAAATACAGGAAATAAGTACGAATAATTGGGGACAATAGGACAGGCACGGTAGGCATGATTGTGCGCTTATGCACATCCCTTACATACCTTTTAGGAATGGGGTGAGGTCAATAGTGTTTTGAGGGAAAAGGAGTCCGGGTTAAAGGATGTATAAGATAAATTGTTGATGAATAAGATGAAGGCATTTCATCAGTTATGCAGAAAATTAGCGATTTGCCCTTCAACTTTCCAGTCACCAGGGATCTATGCCCATTAGGCATAGTATACTTACATAGTATACATAATATATTTTATTAATCCTGAGTGCCAAATGTTAAGTTCTAGAAAATGAAGTTATTGTCAAGCAAGACCCTACCTCAGTGTTCTAGTAAATGTTTCAAACCTACCACAATTGCCTGAGGGAGACTCTTCCTCAGCATTCCCTCCAACAAGCGGAGTTTGTAAGGACAGGAGAGGACCAGCATGGTTTTGGGGCTTGAAGCTGATGGGTAGAACAAAGACATAGAAATACCCTGAATGAGAGACCACTTCTCCATTCTTTCCTGTCACTCCCAAATGGGGACGCCCTCTATCTCACCAAAACAACAGATTTATCCAAAATCCTTGCCAAGGGAAGGCACAAACCAGTGCAGCTTCTCTGCTTCCCACTGTAACTTTCCTTCCCTTTCAGGTCACATTTGAACATAACCCAGGATTTTCCCTTAGGCAGCACCAGTATTCTGTCGCAAGTGTCTCCTGCTCACCTTCAGCGAGCCAGGTCTTTGTCGGGATAGCTCCACAATTTCTCCTCCCTTCTTATGTCTGTCTTCTGTCCAGTCCAGTCTCTTTAATACTTGCTTTGATATGGAGATCAGATTTATACTACAGCAGATTAACTATTAACAGATGCCTTGTGGATGTAGAAGTTCCTTGATGAAGAGGGTGTTAAAAAGTTTTTGGTAATAATTGGCCAATAATTGAGCCCCAGGACAGGTTTCTTCAAGTTCAAGTTTCCAGAAATGTGCATGTCTCAAGGTTCATATGAGAAACAGTTACAATGATTCTTCAATAAAAATAAGAAAAAGGACACATAATTTTAAACCCAGAATAATCCATTAAAGGTCAACAGAGGGACATGCAGTTTTGGTAAAAAGAAGGTTGTTTTTACTGGTTGTCACAGAGGATGTTCCAATAGCTATTGTGTAAAGTGATTAGTTAATTGTGTTTAAGTGATTTTTATCATCTATATATGCATTTATTTGGATACATTTTAGGGTTGTGCAAGTCCTTAGAAAGAAGTGCTTTTGAACAACCAGGAGGCTCAAAGCATTCCTTTTTTTTTATTATAAAAGCTTATTTCTTTCAGGCTTTTCTGTCCATGCTACTCCTTGCCAACTTTGGTAGTGTATTTGATCACTGTATGCTTATGCAGGGAGCAGCTTCTAAAGCAGCCAAACGAAGCACACCATGACAGTTCCATGCATTATTTCCCCCTATGAATGATCTCCTGGGCACTAGATTTTATTTCATCTCTTCTGTACCACTGGAATAAGCACAATCTTGAATTTTATAATGCCTTTCTAGAGAGGGACCTGCTTTGCGATGAAGTTTAATGAGGAACAGGGATGTGAAAAATGGATTCTGGTAGAGATCTAGTTCATTTGGAAAGCTCTAATAAGAAGGATCTTGCCATAGAAAACCTGTGATCCCTTTCAGAGATGTTTCCTTAATTAACTAAAGAAGCAGAATGACCATAGGAGAACAAAAAAGCAGTGGGAGCGGGAGCAACTTCTGACTTCCTGCCAGCTTCCCCATTGACTTTGTGGGAAACTCTCAGGGAGTGTCAGAAATCATGATCATAATTCAGGTCAGGACATGTTGCAAAGCTGCTGATAACTCCCAGAAAAAGAAGCTACATCATCAGGAGATATCAAATCTTATCCATGAGGAATGCCAAAATACTGGCCAACTGAACTCCCTTTGCATTTTAGGAGGAACAAAGACCACGACTGAAAAGCAGTTCAGTGCTGGGGATAAGGCAGAAAAGTCAGAAAGTCATTCAAAAGAAGGAAGTGGGATATGGATGGATAATTGCCAGTAATTTTCACATGGTCTGTATGCCAAACAAGGACATCATGTTATATTTCCCAGTATATTTGGAGATGGTCTAGTGCATGGTCTACTACTGGTAGTTGAAGTCCACAAGTCTTGAAGTTGCCAAGGTTAGAGACCTCTGGTCTAGTGGCAAAAACTCTAAAACTAAGCATGATCGGGTCTGTTTGGAAAACTCCAGGAAATGTTAATGGTGCTAGAAAGACATGTGACATGACATTACCAGGCTCAAATTTGTATTTCTCAGCCTGTATTTCTCAGCCTGCAGGGGTGTAGGCTTGGTCCAGATAGTTTTAGGCAAAGAAACCCCATTTTGTTGAAAAACCTTCATATTGCTCCTACATGTTTTTCTTCTGGGGGCCTCTCATTCTTGGGCCTCATATCCTTGCCTAAAATGCCTCAAGGAACTGTTCCCCTTCCCTCCAAGGCAAAGCGAAAGCAGCTCCGCCATTGGCTAAGCCACACCAACAACAACTAGACGCCACACGGGCTATTCCGGGTTGTGGGGCGACGAGCTTCGCAGCTGGGCCGCCGTCTCCGCTCCTGCGTTCGCACGAGACGTTCCGGGCGCTGCTTGGAGGCCTCGGCGACTCGTGAGGACGCCGCCCGCCGCATTTTTCCTGGGTTTGGCTTCTCTTTCTCTTCCTTCATAGGAGGAAGCACCCCGGGGCCCAAAGAGGGGAGGGGGAATCTTTCTTCTCGATGTTGCTAAATGCCTGTGGAGATTCTCAGCCATCCAGGTCCGGGGTTGTCCCAAAGGGGCTTCCCCCTTTTCCAGAGGCAGCTGGACTTTCTGGGTTGTTGGTTTTTCCTTTGAAGACGTTTCGCTCCCCATCCAAGAAGCTTCTTCTGTTCTGATGGTGGGAGAGTGGAAGCCCCTCAGAGCCGAAGCAGCTTCTTGGATGAGGAGCAAGTCCAGTTCCCTCTTGGATAAAAAAGCCCCTTTGGGTTCGCGACGTTGCTTTTCTCTCCCTCGAGGAAGGGAGCGAGCGAGAGGTTGGCGGGATCGGGTCCCCTGGGAATAAAACCTGGGCGCGGCTGTTGGCGAAGGAAAGCCTTCCTCGGGGCTGGCGGGGCAGAGCAGCTGACGGGGAGCAAAGACGAAGGTCGGGAGGATCGGTCCCTCTGCTTTTTCCATCCTTCGCGAGGGATGAGAATGCTTGGGGATTGAGGGGCGTCCCGCTCGCAGGTGGGAACGGGACGCGGGAATCCTCTGCTCGAAAGCGGGCAGCTGGGGGTGAAGCGCAGCGGCTTCCGGAGAGCCGCCGGTCTAAGCCTCTCTCTGCTTCTCCTTCCCCTTCACTGGGAGCAGCCGGGAGGGACGCTATGAGCAGGAAACGACTCATCACCGATTCTTTCCAAGTGGTGAAAAAGAAAGGAGGCAGGGAAGAAAGAAAAGCGGCTCAGACTCCGAGCCCACCGCAGGGTAAGCAATTCTGTGGTCTCCTTCCCCTGCTTTGGCCATTTGAAGGCTTGGTGGGGTGGATGGATTCCTCCGCTTCTTTACTCTTTCCACCCATGGCAGAAAACAAGCACTAGTCTCCTCCTCAGCAGGTTCAATGGGTGGATTTGCAAGCAGGGCTAGAGCTCACAGAGCTGGAAAGTGCCTTAGAGGTCATCTAAGATCATTTTAGAGATCATTGTTTTGTGCCTGACATCCTGGCAGATGCTTCACCTGGGTAGATTTATTCAATTTCTATAGCTGCCCTTCCCAAACAATGGACTCTGCACAGTGAACGATAATAATTAGGTCCTTGGCCACCTCTTGGATAGCTCCCCCACCCCACCCCGGAAAAAATGCTACAGATACATAGTGGGGCAAGAAGAGTTCATGCAGCTTTTGAGACCATATTTATCTGATTCTCTGTTTTTGGTGGCCTGAAAAATGTCTTGGATGCTGCTTCAAGGTAAGTTTTTGTAAACTAGTTTGTAAATAGAAACAGATACATAAATAAATAAAATCTGGAAAGTTATGAAGTTCCATCTCCCACCTGCTTTAAGAATGCATAATAGGGACCCCCCCCATGATTACCAATAGTTTAATGATACTAATGCAATTGAGATCTTATTTGGGAATTCCCCCCTTGCCCTATATGAAAGTTGGAAAATTCTGGGAATTGACAACCATACATCTTAAAGTTGCCAAATTTGTGAAACACCGATATAGATGGAAAGCTTCAAATAGCATGGCTGTTGCCATTTAGATTTTGGAATTGGCTACAGAGGAGATGGTAACACAATTGGTTAAGTGCCACCCTAAGCCCTCTTTGCAAGGAAAAATACCAGCACTCCACCTATTTACACTAATGGGCTGGTTGCTTCTTAGATTCTGCTTAGAATCTCATCTACAAGATACTGCACAACTTGGAAATACTGAAGCAGTTTGATCTCAACTGGCAATATGGTCCGTGCAGTGGTAATGTCTAGTTATCTATTGAAACCAAGCCCAAATACATATTGTGAAAGAAGTAAATGTTTGCCTTTTCTTTGCTGTTGTTTCCTTCCTGCCAAATTTTGAAGTATAATCTCATTTTAACAAATACTTACATAAATGGTGTATATCATATTTTGTTGCAGATGCATTGGATATTTGCAATAGATCAGCAGTTATTTTTCCCAGTTATTTCTTGATCCAGTACAACATTGATTTAATAGTTATTGGGGGGTGAAGTAAGTCAACTAAAACTAAATAGCGATTCATTCCAAATATACATATTTTATTATCTCCCCAAACCAAATAATTTTGTTAATAAAGTGTTATTATACAAATGCAGTTGAATTGATGCAAATAATGTCTTTATGTTAGTTGTTTGGACTGCTATAGAAACAACAGACTAATATTTGGGGGTGAACAGCAGCTAGAATTCTGTTGCATGCAAAATTTGTTGAATGGCATTTTGTAAAATTGAGGCTTTAATGTAGCAGCAACAAAAATAACTACCCACTAAATTTACACTGTATAAATTAAGTGTGGTTGGGAGAAAAAGATTGGATATTTATCATAAAGAATTGTATATATATATATTCCATTGTAGCTCAGAAAACAATGTCTTCTGTACTTAGCTTCTACACTTCTACTGTAAAATAACATGCAGATGATAATGCCAGACAAACAATAGCAACATAGAAAAAAGGAACTTATAAATCATCCTCAGGCTCTCATAACCACAGTTGTCTCAGATAAACTGATTAGGAAGCTTCCTGCAGATACTACATTCTTGGATCACTTTCTTCTGCTGACAGGAATTACCTGTATGCAGCGCTGGGAATGAGCCAAATTCTTAGGACTCAATCCCCCTACAACTGTGCAGGATTTCTCCTGAAGTATAATAATGACCCTTTTGTTATATATAGGTCAATATATTTTATGTTTATATACTTTTCAGTCCCTTGTGTTTTTTTTTAACTATCCATCAGAAAGAACAAAATTATGAAAAATTATTACTGAGTTAAATTCTGGTGTTA
Source organism: Pseudonaja textilis (assembly GCF_049901715.1). Classification (NCBI taxonomy): domain Eukaryota; kingdom Metazoa; phylum Chordata; class Lepidosauria; order Squamata; family Elapidae; genus Pseudonaja; species Pseudonaja textilis. The sequence goes on from NC_141990.1 coordinate 223,932,241, forward strand.
CTTTTTTGTGAATCGGCCGTAACTACCTCTCTAAAGAAAAGATTCTAGAAAAGTGAGAGATATAAGGTAAACCAGAAGAAAATTTCCAGCCATTCACTTTGAGAATATAGAATTTATGCAGGAACAAGGCCACGATTCTTTCCTTGAAGCTCAAGTATCCATGGCTTGTAGTATACTAGAGTTGTTAGTAACAAAGACATATGCTGACTTCATGAGAAAAACATCAGTTAGGATCAGCAAGGACAGAAGTCAGAACAAAGACTGCAATTCGGGTATGTCTTTTCTTCAAGACGACATCTACCACAAGCAATGTGAAATGTATTCAAGCAAGGAAGCTTAATTCCTTCCGTATTTATAGCCTTCACATTTATAGTCATGTATTTAGAGCAGTGAAGTAACCTATGACGCCCATATCAGAGGTGACATGCCAACAACAAACCAGCATCACCAACAACTGTTCTTGAAAGCATGTTCCATTCTGATATAATTTTTGGAGCTTGAGGAGGCTGCATGAAAATCAATGTATTCTCACACAGCTGCCAAACCATCCAAAAATGAGTTTTTTTCATTTTTTTATAATTATTTAATGTTTCTTTGTATAATATATAGTCCCATATGAATGGGCTGTATTTTTAATAAATAAACAAATAAATATATAAAGAAGTGTTTCTCTTTTGTTTGAGGGGCAATGACCTACCAGCAGAGTCAAAGTTATTTTGATTAAATTTTTGATACACCAAGCCCAAAAGGATCACCACCGCTGCTTTAGAGCTATAAGTAATCTTTACAAAGCTAAAAAGAGATTAAAAGTGGAGCCTTCCATCCAAGTACTGATTGCCTCCTAATTTTCTTAGCTGCTTCAGTGCTATAGGATTAAATGTACTATCACGACCCAACACTAAGGTAGTGATGAGAATTTCAAGAGGTCCCAGATATGGTCTCCCTCCTCCTCTGCTTTGGCCAAGAACATGCTAGCTTTGAAAGTTGAGAGCTGTGGGACAAGAGCTGACTCCACATGGAAAATTTGCTTTAAGTTGACCATAAAATTGTGTCTGCCACAAAGGATGCTGTTGTGTCACAGAAGTCAGCCAAGCCCAGTCCAGCTGCTTGGCAAGGGGATGGAGTGGCCATGTGAAAAGTCAACCCTGACAGTAACCATGCTCCAAATTTCTTTCTTGTAGCTTGTGGCATGAATATACCCTCTGAAAAGAACAACTGTTGCTACCTGAAACATCCATACCATTTGGATGTTTCCATCATTCCTGTAGAGAATGCTGCTTTGCAGTGGTGGTAAGGGTCTTATAGGCGTGAGAATGCCTAAAAATAACTTGATTAAAGTAATAAATAAGCCAGTGGTAGACATACCTGGTAAGATAAATGAAGACAGGAGTTGAAAATTACAGAAACTATGATAAAATCATGACAAGACATTAATTAAAAACTTTAATAAAATCATAAGACATCTGCAGTTGTTCACGAAAGCTTTGTAAAATTGAAGAAATCTTCAACTTATAGATAGATAGCTTCCCCCGTCTTTTATCTGTGTGTTTCATTTTTTCCCACAAGAGATGGGACCTTACATTTTTCACAGATGAATAACCATCCTCTTAGTTTTCGCAAGGTTAGATTTAGAGAGAGAGAGCATTAGAGAGAGAGAGAGAGACAGAGGTGATAGAGATAGAATGGAAGATAGATGATAGATAGATAAGATAGACAGACAGACAGATATTGATATAGACAAAGAGGATATTAAGAAAATACAAATTAATGTGACATAAGAAAAAGAGAGAAATTAAAAATGTAAGAAAGGGAAAAATAAAAGAAAGTAGTAAAGAAAAAAGACACAAATATGTAGCTTCCAATTAATACCATTTCTCTAGTTAACATAGTCAATTTGGCCATTTCAGCAGATTCCATCAGCATCACCATCCATTCCTCCATTGTGGGTAAAGTTGAAATTTTTCACCTTTGTGCATATGATAGTCTTAATGCAGTCATATGTAAAAACAAAGCCCCATATTTTTTTTTCTAGCTTCATATCCATCAATTTCAAAAGAAAAGTCTCTGGTTTCAATTGTAGATGCATTTTTAAAATCTTGTTTTATTATATGCATTGAGTCCAAAATTTTCTGGCTTTTTTACATGACCATCAAGCATGAAAAAATGTCTCTTGTTGTTTACATTTCCAGTGTATGTTTAAAGAACTAGCCAATTTTTCTGGTGATATGTACCAAAAAATATAACATGATACTTTGTTCTTATAAAAAAATATCTTTAAGACTATAGAAATAATAAATTTCAATACTTTCAATCCATATTGTCAGGGGAAAATAGTGCTAAGACATGCATTTTTCTTACCAGCCACTTTTGGAACAATTTGGGGGAATGGTTAGATATTAGAATTATGTGCAAGTAAAATGAATAATTAAATTGGAATGTGATGTTGCTTCCCTGCAATAAAATCACTAATAACCAATGTTTACTCACCACTAACTCAATTTTTTAAGCACTCAAAAAGGCAGATGAAACCTTTCAGTTTAAATGCCCAAGTTCAAATTATGATTTTTTAAAAAAAAATTCAGAAGGAGATTACAAAATGAGATCATGGTGATTCTAGGAACAGTATTTTTATTTTTTTACCAAGGTGACTTTAAAAAATATTTTAATTATCATTTTTCAATCAAGCAAAATTGTTATACCATTTTTGTTTTGTTTTGCCTTCACGATATTTTGTACCTGATCTCCCAGAATTCAAGAATTCCTATTCAACCTGAGTAACATTTAAAACAAGGGTCTTCAAACTCAGCAGCTTTAAGACTTGTGGACTTCAACTCCCAGAATTCCTGAGCTAACATGATTGGAGGAAGAATTCTGGGAGTTGAAGTCCACAAGTCTTAAAGCTGTCAAGTTTGAAGACCCCTGATTTAAAATGATGGGTAAATTTATGGAAAATTCCAAACAATTGGTTGAATTTCATTCAGTGGAAATAAAACTTGCTTTAACTAGTTTATGGATACTATAGTTACATCCTGCACCATGAGATGAGACACGATAACAAAATCTTTACTTAATGTGAGACAATGTCCTAGTAGAATTGTCAATTTCAGTCAACACCGATAGTTGCATTTTCAGAAGCTGGTGGGAGCAGTAATTGCTTTAGACAATTTTTCCCAATCTCTCTGCCTTTGCAGAACAGCCCAGGGGGGTGGGAGATGATTCTGGGCTAGTGGCGAGCAAACATGGATGTGTGTGTGCAGCTCCATTTGAGTGAGCAGTGTTGAAGGTGTGCCCATCTCTTGGGCAAATGGAGGGTGCACACATGCATTTGTCTGCTGCATGCGCAAGTGGAACATACACAAATGCACTTGTTCGCTACACGTGCTGAAACCATTATACAAAGATCCCAATCTGGATGTCAACCGTGGAAGCTATGGTATACCTGAATGTCTTAGATCTGGATAAGATAGTGAGCTATAAAGAGCTATTGATGAACAAGGGAAATTAAAATCTAAGCAGGAACTGGTGTCACAAGGAATACAAGTAGATTGGTGGCCGTATCTACAGATACAAACTAGATATAAGAAAGACATAGAACAGTATGGGATATATTTGGACCAACAAGAATTGGATAAAATTCTATAGGGGCCAGAGAGGAAAATGATAACCAAAATGTATAAGTATTTGTTAAGATACAAATTGGAAGAAGAAACTGGAAGAAGGAAGCAATGATAACCTGCGCCAAAAACTTTGGCTATAGTATTAACTTGGAAGATTGGGAAAACCTATGAAAAATAAACTATAAATTAACTCTATCAGCAACCTATAAGGAGAACTTATATAAAGTGTTTTATTGCTCGCCAGCAAGACTTGCAAAAATGTTTCCCAATAATTCAGCAAGCTGTTGGAAATTTGGCTATGAGCAGGGAACCTACTGTCATATGTGGTGAACCTGCCCAATAGCAAAAGAAAATTAGAAAATTAGAAATTGACTAAAAGAAATTACAAAAGTTAAAACTGAACTGAAACCAGAGATATTTTTATTAGGAATTCTAAAACAAAAAAATTGTAAAAAATCATTATATATTATACTTCATAGTATATTAACAGCAGGAAAGCTTGCCTTTGCCCAAAATTGGAAATGCGAAAATACTCCCCCTGACTTTATGATTATAAAGAAAACTTTGGAGTGGACAGGTTGTCATTGGAACTTAAAAACAAAGAGGAGTCAGAGTACTATGAGATCTGGAATTTATGGTACAGTTGGTTGGAAGGTAGACATGAAATGAACAAAACAAAGTCAAATAAAAAGGTATGATGGAAATTAGTAACATATGCAATTATGTTTGTAATATACAATTAGATGAAACCCTGTGATATATATTAATGTAATAAGTCTGAATGATTATTCTACATAAGCTGAGAGATGTCAGATGGAGTGAACACTGTCTTGCTCATGTTGCAATAAGCGGAATGTTTGGTTTTATTGTATTTGTATAAATTTTTTTAATAAAGTATTTTTCTAAAAAATAAAGGTAAATGGCATTGGCATTGCCACTGAAAATGGTTGCCTTGAACCATTCCCCAAAGCGTGCAAGCCTTAAGGAATAGATATGATTTCCCCAGTGGCCCAGGCCTTTGCTGGGCCACTGGGGCAATCGTATCCATTCCCTAAGGCTTTGCACGCTTTGGGGAATGGCGTGAAGTGACCATTTTTTATGGCAGCAGCTGTGCTAGGGTTGAGGTTAAGGCTCAGGCCTCTAATCTCTGGCTAGGATTGACATTGCCATTCTTTGTGGGGAGGTGACTCATCACCAGACTCAAGTGAGGCATTTTCTAAATGTTTGACATATTCAGCTCAAAAGGTTTGCCATCACTGTTTCCAAGAGTTCTATTTTCATTCATTGAGAGCTATTCTTGGTTCTTGTGATTCTTTTCAGACTTAATTTTGAATATATCTAAAGAGGCAGTCCCTTAAATCCAAGGTTCAAATTTACTCCTAACCTCTCAGTCTAATGAAGCCAATATTGGTGCCACTGATTTTAGGACGGAAAATGCAGTAGGCTATTTCAGATGATTTGGAGTGAACAAAAACACATAGTTTGTCAAAGACAAGAGATGGAAGCCCTGACTAATTAAAAGTTTCTTGGAGTTCTGGTTCTCTGGCAGAACTGACCCATATAAGGCAAAATCTTTAGCCTGTAACTTCCTGCCTAGAGCCTGGAACACTGTTTTCATATGACCTTTTCCCTGGTATTCAGGAAGAGTGTAGGCATGGGTCATACACCCAATGGCATCACTTAGGCACCAGGCAACCGGCTTCCCTTTCTGATCTAGGAGGCAAGCATTTGGAAAGACCTCAATCAGGCTCCTGAGGTAGCGCAGGCTCCGATCATTGCTTGCAAAAGCCCAGGTGTCATTGACCAGAGGTGCATCAGATGGGCTGAGTGTCCCCAGGTGGAGGGGCTCACTTCTGAGCCTGAAAGGAAAGAGAAAGCAATTGTCATGCCCCAATTAGAATCTGATTCCAAGGGAGAGGTGGAACAGCTGACGGGGAGTGGGAGTGTGGCTCCGGTGGTTGTGAAGGAAACTGGGGAAGGGCACAGGCCAGCTGAGCATTCAGGGGAAGGCCCAGGCCCACCTCCTCTTCATCCTAGGGCACACAGGGAAGAATGGATAAGGGAGCAATGTGGTTTGGGGAGGGGGGAGAAAAGGGCCCTGATCCCCTTCATGGGCTGCAGCTGGGAAGACTGTTTAAAAGGCAAAGTTGCTGGAAGCAAAGCGTCCATTATCTTTGTCGAGACTTATATGGGTTTTGGCATCCTCCCAACTGTGTATCCCTCATTATCTTTTGGTAGTCTGCAAGTTATCCTGGTTTGTTGTGTTAATTACTTCAGCTTAGTGTGTGTGTTTTTTTTATTTCTACTTTATCTGTATTTTGGGTTTGCTTTTCTTTCCTTTGTAGGCTGTTTTTGGAAGAGTTTGATCTCCCACCAAGGATAATTGAACCTTGGGGGCCAAGTTGGAGGCATTAAAGGGAATTTATCTAGTTTGGTGACTTTGTTATTTTTGTGCCATGCCCCGGGTCATCACAGCAGTAGTGACGGTGGAACAGAAAGAGAGCATCCCACCCATCCGTAAAAAATATTTGCTCACACCCAGCAAAACAAAAGAGAAATTATAGTTTCAGAATTTTCCAGTATTTGAAATACACATATCTCAGTTATTCTGAAATATCCCCCTAACCGTCTCTTGAAAGTACAAGGATACTTTTTCTGTTTAAAACATCATATCTTTTACATAATTGCTTTCGGAGAAACCAATGGAGCAGTAATCAAATTTTTTCACTACCAGTTCTGTGGGCGTGGCTTGGGTGTGGCAGGGGAAGGATACTGTAAAATCTCCAGTCAGAGGTGGTATTTGCTGGTTCTCTGAATTACTCAAAATTTCTGCTACCGGCTCTCCAGAACTGCTCAGAACCTGCTGAATACCACCTGTGGAGCAGTTGTATTCAGTGAATTTTTCCAAGTCTAATCCTGGCTCTCTATTACATATTGTTCATTCCACACCTTCCAAGTAGCCTCAGTAGTTTTTGTGTGTGTGTGTGTGTATATATATATGTGTGTGTGTGTGTGTGTGTGTGTATACATATATATATATGTATTCCAGTGGTGATAGTGGAGAAATATATATATACACTGCAACTCCAAGTCAGTCACACTCCTGTGAAATCAAACTGTCCACTTAGGTAGCAACACTGATTGACAATCAATTTCACATACTGTTGTGCAAATGGAATAGACAACAAACAGGTGGAAAGCATAGGCAGTTAGCAAGACATCCCAATAAAGGAGTGGTTCTGCAGGTGGTGACCACAGACCATTTCTCAGTTCCTATGCTTTCTGGCTGATGGTTTGGTCACTTTTGAATGCTGGCGGTGCTTTCATACTAGTGGTAGCATGAGACGGAGTCTACAACCCACACAAGTGGCTCAGATAGTGCAACTCATCCAGGATGGCACATCAATGCGAGCTGTGGCAAGAAGGTTTGCTGTGTCTGTCAGTGTAGTGTCCAGAGCATGGAGGCGCTACCAGGAGACAGGCCAGTACATCAGGAGACGTGGAGGAGGCCGTAGGAGGGCAACAACCCAGCATCAGGACAGCTACCTGGGCCTTTGTGCAAGGAGGGACAGGAGGAGCACTGCCAGAGCCCTGCAAAATGACCTCCAGCGTGCCACAAATGTGCATGTGGCTGCTCAAACGGTCAGAAACAGACTACATGAGGGTGGTATGAGGGCCCAACGTCCACAGGTGGGGGTTGTGCTTACAGCCCAACACCAAGCAGGATGTTTGGCATTTGCCAGAGAACACCAAGATTGGCAAATTCGACACTGGAGCCCTGTGCTTTTCACAGTTGAAAGCAGGTTCACAGTGAGCACATGTAACAGATGTGACAGGGTCTGGAGATGCCCTGGAGAACATTCTTCTGCCTGCAACATCCTCCAGCATGACCGGTTTGGCAGTGGGTCAGTAATGGTGGGGGGTGGCATTTCTTTAGGGGGCCGCACAGCCCTCCATGTGCTCACCAGAGGTAGCCTGACTGCCATTAGGTACCGAGATGAGATCCTCAGACCCCTTGTGAGACCATATGCTGGTGCGGTTGGCCCTGGGTTCCTCCTAATGCACAACAATGCTAGACCTCATGTGGCTGGAGTGTGTCAGCAGTTCTTGAAAGATGAAGGCATTGATGCTATGGGCTGGCCTGCCCGTTCCCCAGAGCTGAATCCAATTGAGCACATCCGGGACATCATGTCTTGCTCCATCCACCAATGCCATGTTGCACCACAGACTGCCCAGGAGTTGGGGGATGCTTTAGTCCAGGTGTGGGAGGAGATCCCTCAGGAGACCATCTGCCACCTCATCAGGAGCATGCCCAGGCGTTGTAGGGAGGTCATACAGGCACATGGAGGCCACACACACTACTGAGCCTCATTTTGACTTGTTTTAAGGACATTACATCAAAGTTGGATCAGCCTGTAGTGTTTTTTATCACTTTAATTTTGAGTGTAACTCCAAATCCAGACCTCCATGAGTTGCTAAATTTGATTTCCATTGATAATTTTTGTGTGATTTTGTTGTCAGCACATTCAAGTTTTCGCGGGTACTTACATGTATGGCATTCAGCTTTGTTCGGCTATTTTCCCACATCATTGTAGTTGTGCTTTTAAAGTTGTAGCAACGTTTTGGCAGAATCTCATCTGCCATCATCAGGCCTTCTCACTCTGAGAAGCACAGAGCCGAAGACACAAGCCTGAAGATGATGAATGAGACTTCATTGAAACATTGTCTAGATACTTCCAATCTTACGCGGGAGAAAACCCGAATAACCAAAGATCCATATATATATATATGTGTGTGTGTGTGTGTGTGTGTGTGTGTGTATGTATATGTATATGCCTGCTTTGTTGAGTGACACAGATGGGAATCAGGAGGAAGAGGAGGACTTGGCTCTACGATTTGAGCCTGCTTTGCTGGAAGTTTCAGAGTCGTCTTCCTCCCCAGAATCTTCCTCCCTGATTGTGCCTCAGGTGTCGGCAGATAATCAGGAGAGCTTGCCGGAGTCATTGGCTGAAGATCAAGCCGAGAAATGCTGGTCTGATGCAAGGCAAAGACGCAGGCAGAAACGTGACATACAACGTAAAAGGAAATGTCAAATCAGAGACTGAGAAAAGAGACTGACACGCCCCTCAGGGAATATAAGGAGGAGTGTTAGCTCTGAATCCCTGTTCGGGTCAACTTGTTTATTTGAGTTTTCAGTTTGGACAAATTATTCTGTGTGGCGCTCACCTCTGATTTATGGTTCTGCTCGTTATCAGACTTGGTAGGCAGCTTCTGGGAAAACTGCCAAAGACGGATTCAACCAAAGGAAGTTAACTCTGTCGTTCCTGTTTCCTGTCTGTTTGTGTATTTTCCTTTGAAATATGGACTCTCACCTTGTGGCTACTGGTGAGACAGAATATATATATATATATATATATCAGGAAAACATGCAAGAGCTTTCAAGTGCGGAGGAGGAGGGGTTTGAGGGATCTTGGCTTGACGTGAGAAATAGATGGAGATTGAGACGTCAATCTCAATTGGGAAAGAAGCGTCAAACCAGTGATTAATGAGACTGACACGCCCGCTTTAGGGGATAAAAGGAAACAGATTGGCTTGAGAAATTTGCCAGAAGCAAAGTGTCTTGTTAGAGCGAAAGCCTTGTGAAGATTCTCTGAGGCATTGTGATTTATAGGCACTTCAGGTTTGCCAAACAGATATTGGAATTACTGCTGAGGACTGGAAAAATTTCAGCAGTTATCTTGGTTGGGGTTTGTTTTTAATTGCTTATATTTTTGGAACTTCAGAATTGTGATTGCTCACCTGTGGATTCAGGTGAGGCATAACATATATATATCTTAAGAAACTTAAGAAAACTTAAGAAAATCTATCTATCTATCTATCTATCTATCTATCTATCTATCTATCTATCTATCTATCTATCTATCTATCTATGGTATTCAGCCTTGTTCGGGTATTTTCCCACGTCATTATAGTTGTGCTTTTAAAGTTGCAGCAACGTTTTGGCAGAATCTCAACTGCCATCATCAGGCTTCTATATTGTGTTCGTCTGTGAGTCAGATTTTCACTGAGAGTCAGAAAGTCTGACTCTCAGACGAACACAATACAGAAGCCAGATGATGGCAGTTGAGATTCTGCCGAAACGTTGCTACAACTTTAAAAGCACAACTCTAATGACGTGGGAAAATACCCGAACAAAGCTGAATGCCATACATGTAAGTACCCGCGAAAACTTAACATATATATAAGATATATAAGATTGTAAGATACTCTTAAGATTAAGAGATACTCTTAAACTTACATGGGAAAAGACCCAAACACACCTAGACCTACGTGTGTGTATCTACATATCTATATCTATATATCTATATATATTAAACAAATGAAATACCCCTAGTTTTCTACAGAGGATATGATTAGTAATGAAACTGCCAGAAATCCTTAGTTTCATTACAGAATTCCATATAATTGCATGGAATCAAATCCTCTTGGACCCTGTCCCAAACGGTTCCCTTAGAAAGAGAGTACAATCACTCACTGGTTCTGACATAACATGGCTGCATCTGGGTGCAGCGCTGCTTGGTAGAAGTAGGGCTCTGTGTGGACACGTCTAGCCTCTGCTATGTCTTTCACAGCCCGATAGAGCCCATCCTGGAGACCTGCGTAGAATGGAAACATCACAGGATACCAAACTGAGGTTCAGAATGAAAATTTATCTTCTCTCTGTTCCTGATTCTCTGCAACTGGGTGGCACAGAAACATTTCCCAGCCAGTGGTGGGATTCAGCCTGTTTGGACCAGTTCAGGCAAACCTCTATTTACGATTTTGTGCAGTTCGGAGAACCGACAAATCTCACCATTTGTTCACTCCACCCAATCACTCCTCATCCCATCCCATCTGCTCGCCTGGCATAGCTGCTGCTGCTCTTGGTCTGACTCCCTTGCTTGTCTAGACTACACAGTGTCTGACGGACAACCAGCTTGCCTGCCTTCGGCTGCATCCCACTCAGTGCTCTCCACACAGCCCAGCTGAGCTGCTCTGATCTGCCTGGGTGAGTGACTGCAAGCAGTGAGGCCCAAATCCCGGCCAAACTGCCTCCCCCATGGCCCAGCCAGCTTGACTGGTTTCCACGCTCACGCAGCACTCTCTGCACAACCCAGCTGAGCACCCAGAACACCCTGGGAGACCCTGCAAGTAGCAAGGCATGAATCCTGGCTTAGCTGCCTCCCACAATGCCCAGCTGGCTTGCCTGCCTTCTCCTCCGTCCCCGAGGCCCAGTCCGCTTGCCTGCTCTCCCTGCTGCCTTCCCCACAGTCCCCGAGGCCCAGTGCCCTTGCCTGGCAAGCAATGGATGCTGCAGAGACAGATATCCTACATAACATTCCAAGCCCCCACCCCCCGCCTGACAAAATAAAAGGGTGGGGCTATGTAAGAAATAGCCCTGTCTCTGCAGCATCAGTCATGTGACTGAGTGGGCGTGGCCAACACAACATCATTCAATGTCACTCAGCAAGGTGCCGCCCCGCCTTGCCATGAGAGACATTGAGTTGGCCATGCCCATTCAGTTACATGACCCCCCCCCCCCATGACCATGCCCATTCAGTCGATGCTCACCCAACCAATCACTAGGAGAACCAGTTGTTAAATTACTTGAATCCCATCACTGATTCCCAGCCACAAGGAAATGGTGGTGATGACAGAAATGGGGAGTGACATAAGCTTATAGATTTTCCCTCTTTGGCTACCATGTGGTAGATTTGAGGGAACAAACAGGTTTTTGGAACTTTCCAAAATCTCCTAAGGGTGGAAAAGAAATTTCCAGAGCCCAGGCCTTGCCTTGCAGCTGGAAGGCTTTGTCCCAGTCTACGGCATCTTTGTTTTCCAGGAGGGTTCTGCAGGCATCTTCCTCCCGATAGAAAGCAGCATACAGGTTGGCATAATAATCCCTCTTGTCCTTCACCACCTGCAAGAAGTGGGACAAAGACCAGGATTAGAGCACGTGGCAGACACCATGTGGAGGGATTGGTGAGTTGGTGAGGTCAGGCCAACTTGGAAGAGGGATATAAAAAAAACAAGGCAAAGGAAAAGTGCTACAGCACCCCCTGAATGTATTTTGTGCCCTCAATACCTATGTTTCTTGTGGAGTTCCCCTTCCTGCCCCCATTTTGCTGTAATTTCCTACCTCCTTCCGTGGTCGGGTAAGAACAGCTTTAAATTCTGGCCAAGAGTCCACCACGACTTCATGTTGAGCTGGGTTCCCACGATTGATGTGCATCACTGCCCCACAGACCTTAAATTAAAAAGAGGGTCAGGCAGCCCTAGTGCAGGAGAGATTCTGCTTTTCCTCTCATGTCATTCATCAAAAGGTTGGGGGAGGGTGGATCTGGGGCAGAAGTGAGCAATCTCTGATTGGCTGATAGAGAAGCCACCCAAGGTCTTATTAAGGGCCAAATACTAAGATGGGTGAGTTGTAGGAATTCACTCTCATTGAAAGGTCAGTTGGTTTTTTGATTTTCTGTAGCAGGGGAAATCAGCAAAAAGAGATTCTTTTGTTTATGCTGCTGCAAGTACACTTATTTTTGAACTTTATGGGTTTTGCGCAGCAGTGGGATCCTACCTGTTCCACTACTGGGTCGGTGATTGCATGTGCGTGCACACACACACCTAACGCGTGCACAGCTTTCCACACACCAGCTGAGCGCCAATCAGCTGAGAGGATGAAGAAGAGAAAAGTGCAGGGGTAGGTGAGAGGGCCTTTTCCCCCTCTCAGTTTATCATGGGAGGCTTTTTTTAAAAAAAAAAAAACCTATTGGTTCGGCTGAACTGGGCTGAACCAGTAACATACCACCACTGATTTTGCATTTGCAGATGTGGTTAAAGGAAAAGGGGACTTGAATGTGAAATGACTTCATGGCAGGCATCAGATATTATCCACTTAGAAATTTAACAGGTGGTTTTCTCCAAATTCCCAGTAAATAGGGAAACACCAGCTCTTATATTCATACGGAGACAGGAGGAGCACTAAACAAGGGATTACCAGCAGTGTTTCAGGGAGACCCTTCCGCAACACACCCTCCAGCAGCTGCAGCTTGGAAGAGCAGGTCAGGATCAGCATGGCTGGCCAGGTTGAGGGTGCCCCGCAGGTCCCACCGAGGCGTCTTTTGGCGAGCAAACTGGAAGGGAGAAAAGAAGCAAAATTGCATCAACTCTTGATGAACCACCTTCCCTGCCTGCTGGAGACCAAGTGGATGAAATGGTCCCTGTCAGTGACGCAAATTCTCACAAAAAGTCTTCCTGATCTACTATGAGTTGAATGCACTTAATCACGGAATTATGTACTGTGTGAACTGGAAAGGATTCTCACTTTGATTTAAAAAAAAAGATCATAGTGCATGTGAAAACCTTCCAATATTTATTGCTTAATTCCTTTAATCATTCCTCATAGGTAATGTTTTCCAGACTCCTAAAAGTTGTCCTTTGAACTATCTCCCATTTCTCTCTCCTCCTTTTAAAAAAAACATTCAACAGAATCTCAAGTGCAGCCTTGTCCCTGCAGAATATACGGGACAATTTCCTTCCTCTGGGTTGGGCACATTGGTTCCTTTCTTAGGCTGCCCCATCCTCTATTGGCTTTTCTGGGTGTTGCATTCCAGTGTTTGCTTGTGTCCAGCCAGTTGTCTGTTTGGTACCCTAGATCCTTCTCACGAGCTCTGCTGTCATGCCAGGCTTCCCCAATCCTCTGCCTACGCATTTCATTTTTCCCATCAGAGATAGGACCCTGCATTTGTCATTGATGAATAACAATCCGCTTAGATTTGACAGGGTTTCAGCTTTTTACCATGTAATATTGAATTATGGTGTTTGCCCTGTGATTAGCTATTAAACCACCTCCTTGTTTATGTCCTTAAAAAAATCCGATGAACATCTCCCTCCTTCCCTCCTCTTGCACCTTCTCCCTGGTTGATCCATTTGTTAACTAGGGCTCTGTGAACCCATCTGAAATTTCCTCCAAAATGAATGCAGATCCTGGGATGTGGTTGCAGTTGCAGATCAAAAATAAAGGAGTTACTCTGGCACTCCTTGCTTTTGACAAATCTTTAGTGGTCTGTAAATTTCCTGACTCCTCTGTCTTTTGCTCCTTCAGTACTTATTTTGCTATTCTAGCATCTTCCAAGTTTTCTGGTTTGCCGTTATGGGATTTCTTTGGTCAGCTGCTTTCAACCCTGGGATAACTCACCTGCCCCTAGAGATTTAATTTCAGGTAGGATTTGGGGATCATATTATATTTTTATCAGCCCTTAGCTGTATTCCCCACGTTTCTTCAATCAGGTTAGGAAGAGCATTATTTTTCTAGCTGTTACTATTCTTCCATTTTCTATAGACAACACCCCCAAACATGCCTTGACACTGCATTTTTAATATCAGTGCACTAAATAACACTCTTTCATTGTAGTTGGCATTTTCTGTCCACCACTTTCTACTCTTTGTTTCTTTTTTTTTCTGGCTATCTCCTTTTCACTTCTCATTCTATGGGTACACAGTTCAGCCATTGTTTACAATTTCGTATGTTCTCTTCCAACATTCTTTAAAAGCAAAATTCCCCCTACGATTGACAATCGGAGTGCAACACCTTTAAGTCTTATTGTTATTATCATATGAAATCTCACTAAACATTAAATTTGTGCATTCTAAAATTATAGCATTCAAATTTCTAGTATCTGTTTTATATCATGTAAATCTCATCATTCAGACTCTGCTTGGTACTTCCTCTTGAAAATGTAAAAAGAAGAATTCTAAAAACATAGCAAAAACAATATATATATAAAAACATTAGTAAACAAAATAGTTATTCAAATTCATTCTAGTACTGGTATGAGCCTTGTAAATCTTTATTTTCAATATTTAACAATCTTTGAGTACAATTGAAATGTTTTCCTCCCTTCTTCATTATTACGTTAATTGTTAATAAGCATACCATTGGATAGTCATACAGTTTTATCTTATAAATTATTTACTATTAATAAGCAAAATAATTATTCAAATTCATTCTAGTAACTGGTATAAATTTCCTTATAAATCTTTCACATTTCTTTTCAATATTTTATCAATCTTTAGAAACAATTACAATGTTTCCCTCTCTTCTTTATTATTGCATTAATTATTAATAAACATACCATTACACAACAATACCGTTTTATCTCATAGATTATTTACTTATTTCACTTCTAACTCATTACAGTATTCTACTGTCACAACACTATCTTTTGTACCTTTGCAGAATCCTCACTTTTTACTTAATTTAGCCATTGTCTGTGTTTTCTAGCTGAGCAAATACCTTTAATTCTAGTACGTTTCCCCTTTTTCTTTATTTCCTGCTTTTGTCCCTCATAAGTTCTTCCCCTTCAGGTGGCACTCCATTTTTTCATTATTCCAAGTCTCACCATTTTGCCTCCGCTCTTCTCCTTTTTAGGGGTTTAAAATGACCAAAAAAATTATATCTTTATTCTTCTTTTAACACTTAGATTTCAGCTTAAAGTTGCCTATTAGTGTCAAAATAGATTAACATAGATTTCTTTCCATACCATTTGTAATTGTCAATATGAAGGTTTAAAAAGGGTTTTTAGCCTCCTTTTCTCTCTCCTTCACCACTTACAAATCTTCTTTTGAGAAGTATCCCTCTAAGTATTTTTAGATTCAGGGTACCTTGCTTAGATGTTCTCTGTTGTTTAGCCCGGTCTGTCCTGCTTTCCTCGTTGTCTTCCTCCTCCACAATCTTATCCAGTCGGGTTCTTCTTTGAGGTGGCCATGTCTGACCACCGCTGCAACCACCTTCGGGAAAGGGAGTTTAGACCAGCCAAGGAGGAGAGATGTGGCTCCCCTCCACTTGGCTAGCAATCTCCCCACTCTTCACCACCTCTACAAGGGGTGGCTTCAGCCCCGAATCAAAAGGATCGGGGTGCTCCAGCAGCGAGCACAGATCGAAACCATGCACGATTGCAGATTTCGGTCTATCGCTGAAGAAACCCAAACTGGAAGTCCTAGATTTTGTTTTTTATCCCCAAAGGCAATCTCTCTGAGGCTTGTTCATCCTTTAGGGTTTTAAGTCATACTATGCTGTCCATTTTTAAAACGCTCCATTCACATTTACTTTCCTGAAGTCTAACATCGGTTTCCAGTCACTTAAAAGGTAATTTGATTACATTATCTATACGTTTTCATGTATTTTGTACTAAATAATTGGTGCAACAGTAGCTAAGAAGGTTCTCAGTATAACATTTTTTCTGAAGAAAAGGCTGCAACAAAACTTCAATGAAACTGTAATGCTTACTTGCAAAAGGACACACCTGGCTGAGAGGAGGAAGAAGAGGGAGGCAGAGGAGAAGGCAGACTTCAATTGTGAATGGATTCGGAGGGCACGTGACTTGGTTATCCAGTCAATTAATCTTTTTATTCCTGAAAAATGAACCATTAACAGGATGGTACTTTGTCCTTTGAGGTCAAACGCGATAGCTTATTTTTCTATGACTGACATTCACTGGCCATCTTTTCACTTAGCTTGTACAGTAGTCCTCAACTTATGACCACAACTGAGCCCAAAATTTATGTTGCTATGTAAGACATTTGTTAAGTGAGTTTTGTCCTATTTTACAACCTTTTTTTGCCACATTTAAGCAAATCACTGCAGCTACTAAGTTAGTAAGATGGTTGTTAAGTGAATCTGGCTTCCCCATTGGCTTTGCTTAGGAGAAGGTCGCAAAAGGTGATCCCATAACCTGGCACACTGCAACTGTCATAAGTAGCAGTTTGCCAAGCATCTTAATTTTGATCCATGACTCTGGGATGCTGCAATGGTCGTAAGTGTGAAAAACAGTCATAAGCCAGTTTTTTTCTGTCCTGTTGTAACTTTGAACAGTCACTAAATGAACTGTAGTAAGTCGAGGACTAATTTTATTCCATTTTTTTACTATAATGTTTTTCTCAAGTGAGGGTGGCTGAGACTGAATCGTAATTCAGAAAGACAGAAAGGCATTTTGAATGGCAATGTTTCATAATGAGTAATCATATCTGTTAATGAATTTGGCCCCAATCAGAATATTCTACATATTCTTAGAATATGTGACATCTAAGATGCACTCCTTGGTTCTCAGATATTCTTTTCATACAGAATACATTACGTTTAGTTTAGAGGTGATTCCTTTCACCATATTTTGGGGATCAGGAAAACCTCTTGGACCAGTTTTCAAGGTAAAAATAACAGCACACCTTTATTTAGAACAAATGTGATTGAGTGGAACATTTATTGTGATAATGTTAATTTTTCGACTAGAGAAGGGTGACTTAAGCATATTCCCTCAATGCATGTACATTGCCTGGTATGGTAGGGGATTTTGGTCTATGGCAGTGATGGCTAACCTTTTCGGCACAGAGTGCCAAAAGCACACATGCGTGCACATCCCCAAAGTTCAATGCACATGCACCCCACCCTACATGGACTCCATCCACAGGGCATCCGCTCTGGCCCTGTGCATACACGTGTATCCCCGCACATGCACCCTGCGCATGTGCCCCCCCCCCCCGCGCATGCACAGCAGACCTGAAGAGTAGCTGGTGGCAAAGCTGAGCTGGGGTGACGGCTTGGGTGCCCAGAGAGAATTCTGCATGCCACCTGTGGCACACGTGCCATAGGTTTGCCATCATGGGTCTAGGGCAGTGGTTCCCAAAGTGGGTGGTACCTCCCCCTGGGGGGCGGTGGGGTGTCTTAGGGGGGCGCTAAGAGGCGGTAGGGGGCCGCTGGAGGTGGCCCCCTCGCAGGGCGCAATTCAGGGGTGGGATTTTGCAGGTAGCTTGGCCGAACTCCTGCTCCTGGGAGTCAAAGCGCTGAAGCGTGAGCGGCGCGGGAAACTTTGACCGGGGTCTCAAGATAAGGGCGAATCTGGCCGCTTCTTTCCGCTAACAGGCGGCCAAGATATCTGCAAACTGTCAAGCGCTCCTCAAGAGAGACGATTTTGCAGATAGCTGGCCGAACTCCTGTGCAAAGGGGAGCATAACGTTGTTGCACCGCACTAACACGGGGGTAGGGGTGGCTGGGTGGTGGTGGCTCATCCCCGAAGCGCCAGCATTGCTCCAGCGACGCAGCCCCGAGGACGCTACCTTTGCCTGCACCCGTCACTAAAGTGCGGCAGCCAGAGAAGCGCTCCATTAGAAGCGCTGAACTTCCAATCGGTGCTGGAGGCAGCGCTGGAAGGGAAGAGGCGGCGCCACAAAGGGGGAAGAAAACCCTCTCTCTGCCGCCGCCGCTGCTTTCGCCCCTCTCAAAACCCTGCCAGCTCCTGGGTGTCCTGTTTGCAGTCCCGCTCGAGGACGTGCCCTCTTCCTCCCCCCGTTACGTGTCTATTAGGAGCACTCGAGCCTGGCTTCTGGAGTCCTTCGGGGCACCGGGTGTAAAGCCGCATCCAGCCGGCCACTCCTTTGTTTGAAGGGGATATTTGTGTTTCCTTGTGTTGCCGTGTTTTTTTTTCTCCCGTGGACGGTGGAGGAACCAAGAGTTTCACGTATTTGTGGCATATTTGTCCCTGTCACAAAACCGGAGCCTTTTGGCAAGGCTTCTTGTATTTTATGTTACTGGCCCATTGCAGAGGGGTTGTTGAGAGAAAGAGAAATTGTAATAATATGGCAAAATAGTTCCATTTTATTATACTGGTTGGAGATAATCTGATAATCATGAAATGCAAAACAGTAAATGTTTCCCCCTCCTAATCAAGGGGACAGTATTTAATACCTAAGACAATAAGCAGTAGAAATTCAACAATACAGAATGAACCATTTTATGTGACACCTCACTGTTGATACTTAGAAACAGTTTTGCCTGTTAGCAGAGAGAAGCAGCCAGAGTCACTCTCATCTCCTGAGAGCCCGGCCAAAGTTTCCTGTGCCACCATCAGTCAAAATTCAAATTAGTGGTCCACAGGATTTAAAATTATGAGTTTGGTGGTCCCTGAAGTCCAAAAGGTTGGTGACCCCTGGATTAGGCCACATCTGCCTGGGCAGAAAATAGGTAGATAGGTTAAGGAAGGGATAGAGAGAGAGGGAAAGAGAGAGAGGGAACAAGAGAAAGAGAGGGAATGAGAGAGAAAAGGAAAGAGAGAGGGAGGGAGGGAGGGAAGAGAAGGTGAATGGATAGGGAGAGAGAGAGAGAAAGGGAAAGAGAGAAAAAGAGGGAATGAGAGAAAGGGAGGGAAGGAGGAGAAAGTGAATGGGATATGGAGGGAGGGAGAGAGAGAGAAAGAGGGAAAGCAAAAGAGAAGGAAGAGACAAGAAAGAAAAGAAAGAGAAAAGGGAAAGAAAAAGGGAGAAAGGAAGAAAAAGGATAGACAAAGAAAGAGGGGAGAATGGAAGGAAGGGACAGAAAACTCCAAAAACAGGTCAAGTAGCTCTGGGGAGGTCAGTCATAAATTACAACACTTACTAAGCAACCAGCCATTAACAAGGACCTATATTTAGTTTTCCAGTCACATGGCCACCTGGCCATGCCCACCCAGTCACATGACCACCAAACCATGCCCAGCCAGCAAGCCACGCCTAGCCAGTCTCACGCCCACAAATTAAGCCACGCCCACAGAACCAGTTAAGAAATTTGAATCCCACCCCTGGGTGGGGGGCACTGAGGATGAGTTTGTAGCACCAAGGGGGCAGTGGACTGAAAAAGTTTAGGAACCACTGGTCTAGGGTCATAAAATGTAGTAGTTTCTCCGTTCATAGTGTTACAAAGAAATATTATATTAGTTAAATTTATAACCTGCAGAGGAAGCAATTTGAAAGCAACAACTCTTGTCATCATTCTAGCCATCAGTCCACCTGCCATCAGTTCTACTTGCTATGTGACTAGCTCATTTCCATTTCAATTCTTTCACTCTTTTTATGATATTATTTATATATATATATATATATATATTCTAATCCATGTGTTTTTTATCTTGTCTTCTATCTTGTACACTGAGAGCATTTGCACCAAGACAAGTTCCTTGTGTGTCCAATCACACTTGGCCAATAAATAATTCTATTCTATTCTGATGCCAAACATATATCATTCCATGGCTCTCTGTGCCAGTCATAGCTTTGGTATTGATCGTAAGATTAGTATCCATGTTTTGCTGGCATATATCAGAAAAAGTAGCGTACACTAATAGAAAACTTTTCAAAAAGTTTGCTACCCCTGTTCTGGGCATTACTTCAAGGTAGTGCCTATGGGAGTCAATAAGAGAGGAAGCTACTGTGGCCAGACTGGATCGTATCTTCTTTGTTGCTGAAGTGTTATTATGCAACAAGAACCCTGTGGCAGGCTGACCTGACCTGATGAGCATGGGACAATGTCATTAATCCCAAATTGGCAATGTCACTAATCCCAAAGTTAAAGGGTTTTGTCTATTTTCCAGAACTATGCAAGGTGCCTTGGTCTCGGATATCCATCTTTTCTCACGTTGATAGAGAATAAGGTATATGATCTTGATAGAGATCAGGTGTTTTGTAGACTGGAATTTCTATGTCTAAACTAGCCATATTTGGCATGTTTTTTGTCATTTTATCTGTGCTGTATTTTCCTCTGTCCTTTTTTCTAAGTTACTTGGGCATAAAATGTGCAGTTTTTGTTAGGCTATTGAGTGCATCTGATCTAAGTGTCTTCAGGAATGTCTTCATCTAAGAATCTAATGTTATAATTTTGTCCACGCTAAGCTTAATTTTTAAGCATATTTATTTACTTTGTATTCATGTATTCTTTTTATAATGCTTTTCTAAAACAAGTAATTTAATTTATTGTATTTAAATATCATCACATCTCCCTCACAGAGGGATCCTGAGTGGTGATAATGAGCAAACCATCAAGCTTATGAAAAAGAAATCAAAGCAAAAAGTAGATGCAGGTGCACACACAACCTACACACTTATATAATAAAAGTAATACTTCTAATTCTGTTTGGGGAAAAGAAAAAAACCTGGCCATTGGTGAAGAGGGATGAGCCAGTCAGAAAGGCAACCCACTCCTGAGGAATGGCAGTGGCAGTGCACATTCTGAGGGTTAGAGCTGAGGGAGCCAACAGATAACCACAACCGTTGGGTATCAGATCTGGGTACAAACTCTGGATGACTCCTGGGAATAGCAAAGGACTGTTTGGTATTGGTTTGCACCATGCTCCATGCTCCAAATACTGTCTGGTATGTTCATCCACCACCTAATTTGGCTGCCACTCTAGGCAGCCGTTTAGGTTCCTCAATCGCATGCCCTTTATCAGGCCTTTTGAAAAAAATATCGGTCTGATTTTGTTCCTCATACTCCTAGGTACCAAGTGGTAGCAACCCCTACTTTATGGTATTTAGCTACCAAAAGATAGTTAAAATATCTCCGATTGGCTAAGAAGATAGTTCTCTTTTAAATGAAAGCACTAAGTATCTTTTTAGGAGCTGTCGTGGTACAGTACAGTAAAATGCAGTATTGCAGGCTAACTATTCATTGCCAGGAGTTGGATTCTGACTGGCTCAAGGTTGACTCAGCCTTCCATCCTTCTGAGGTTGGTTAAATGAGGACCCAGATTGTTGGGGGCAATATGTTGACACTGTAAACCTTTTAGAGAGGGCTGTAATTACCATGGAGCAGTATGAAAATCTAAATGCTGTTGCTATTTGTCAGATCTGAATATATTTAGGCAGAGCCTGCTCTGTAGATCTTAATAACAAAGTCCAGTGTCTTCTTCCCTACCAAAAGACAAGCAGATGAAGACAGGGTTTGGAACCCGAGTCCTTGAAGCATTGCATTTTTAAAATATGACAGTGGGAATATCATTGGCAATGTCAAGGGAGTTTCTTAACAAACAGCCCCATTAGAGCCTCTTGCAGGAGTTAACATCTGAAGAAAGGCCCTACATAGCTACGGACAAATAGAGTTAATTCGGAAAAGGTAGAAGCTGTTGCACTGAATGGATTTGTATAAGTCATTACATGAAATCCCAGAGAGCAAATAAAGTCAGAGAATATTCCTAGATCATGATCCTACTCTGCATGGAATGCAATCTCTTATGAAACACAGGGATAAATATGAAACCCAAAGCCCCAACTTTATATTTTATTTATTTATTTGATTTGTCAATTGCTTACAAGATTATAGGTATAAGTATATACATAGTTATGAATACATGAAATGGCTACATATAAGAAAAATAAAAGAAACAATAGGACAGGGACGGTAGGCACGTTGGTGTGCTTATGCACGCCCCCTACAACCTCTTAGGAAAGGGGTGAGGTCAATAGTAGACAGTCTAAGGTTAAAGTTTTGGGGGTTTGGGGAAAAAACCACAGAATCAGGTAGAGTATTTCAGACATTGACTATTCTGTTGCTGAAGTCGTATTTCCTTCAATCAAGTTTGATGCGGTTAACAACAAGTAGAAGAGTGGAGAACTCTTCTTGTGAAATATTTCTGGACTTTCTCAACTGTGCTAATATCAGATACATAATGTGGGTTCCAGACTGATGAGCTGTATTCGAGTATTGGTCTAGCAAATGTTTTGTTTACTCTAGTTAGTAGTGTGATATTATGAGAGAAAAAGCTATGTAGGATTAGGTTAACAACTCTTAATGCCTTTTTGGCTATGTAGTTACAGTGGGCTCTAGCACTTAGATCATTAGAGATGAGTATTCCAAGGTCCTTTACAGAGCTTGGATCATCAACAAGATCTTGACTATTCAGCTTGTATTTTATTTTCTGATTTTTTTTGCCAATATGTAAGACAGAGCATTTATTTGTTGAGATTTGAAGTTGCCATTTGTTTGACCATTCTGATACATAGTCGAGATCTTTTTGAAGGGTAGCAGTATTGTTTGTGGTATTGAACAGCTTTACATCATCAGCAAAAAGAACGCAGTTGCTCTTAATATGATCACAGAGGTCATTTATGTAGAGTATGAAGAGAGTTGGTCCTAGAACACTGCCTTGGGGGACACCACTATTGACAGGTACAGAATTTGATAAGACACTCCCAATTTTGACCATTTGTTGTCTGTTTGACAGGAATGCTTCTATCCAGTTATGCAGGTGTCCAGAGATACCGTAAGATTTTAGTTTTAGGAGTAGTTTGTCATGTACCACTGAATCAAAGGCTTTACAGAAGTCTATGTAGATTGCATCTATTGCTTTGCCCTGATCTAGTTGTGTAGTCCATATGTTTTTGCAGTGTAAGAGTTGCAGATTACAGGATAGTTTTTTCCTGAAACCAAATTGTTTATTGGAGAGTAGGTTGTTTGTCTCTAAGTGGAGGATAATGGATTGGTTAATAATTGATTCCATGATTTTACAGGTGACGTAGCATAAAGAGATTGGTCTGTAATTTTCAACTAGGCTGGGGTCTCCCTTTTTGAAGATGGGGATGACCGTGGCTTGTGACCATAGGTTAGGCAAGGAGCTGGTCCTGAAAGATTTTTCAAAGATTATGCTTAGAGGTTCGGCTATGGCAGTGGATAGCTTTTTTAAGAAGTAGGCACATATTCTGTCCAGTCCAATAGATAGAGATGGTTTTAGATTGCGTAGTGCTTTTTCAACATTGTCTTCTGTAAAATCGATATGTATTAGACCATTGTAGTTTTCTGTGGTTCAGCTAGGAAATACTGGGCATGATCCATTGCTGTTTATAAATACTGAGCTGAAGAACGTGTTAAAGATGTTGGCTTTAATGGTGTCATCGTTGCAGTCTTATTCCTTCAAAACAGCACTTTTTTTGCCAGAAATTTATTTTGGTTCGCTTTCTTTATGCAGAGTGTTATAACCAATATAGCACATCAAGCCAAAGAGGAAGAGAACTGAATCTGGCCAGCAGTTGACACCTTCCAAAAGGGCCTCCAGAGGATATAGGAAGCCTGTGGAGAACTTGGGGATGAGGTAGAATTCAAATCCTAAATATTATCTTGTCAAGGAATGAGACATTGAAGAATAGGCCTAGCCATCAAACAAACATTGGTGGAAGACAATCAAGAAATTTCAGAGAAATATTCTTCATAAGCCTGATCCAACCTGGCACCTGGGAGGTGTCCTATAGCTATCAGATAGGTAGTGCATAAGTATCTCTCAGGGTTCATGGAACCTGTTTCTGATACCTTCCCTTTTCCAACAATCTCTGCATATGGTTATTTTTTAGTGCAACAAAGCCATATAAAGGATATCCAGCATTATAGGCCTGCATACAAAGTGCCTTAGCGGTTATAGCTAAATATCCCTTCCCACGGAACGATGGGAGGGTATACCCATGTGCTTGGGCGCCAAAAAGATCCATCAACATCCAGCTGATAAGGTGTCCCTCCTGGTTCAGAATCCTACTGCTAGGGAAATGCTGTATCATTTTGGCCAGATACCTGTGGCTTTGTTGATTGCGCCCGTAGGCCCAGTTTTCATTCAGTAGATCAACGC
Source organism: Pseudonaja textilis (assembly GCF_049901715.1). Lineage (NCBI taxonomy): Eukaryota > Metazoa > Chordata > Lepidosauria > Squamata > Elapidae > Pseudonaja > Pseudonaja textilis. Next base: position 223,956,302 of record NC_141990.1, read on the forward strand.
TGGAACTATTCAAGGAGGAAAGTCTGAAGCCGGGCTCTAGCCTGGAAAAGGTGAAAGGCAAAAAGAACAAAATCAAAGAGATGAGAACAGAAAATTAAATGGCTAGTTTATCTAGTTAGTCCAATAGGAATCCTATTGATTTTGGGCCCCGATTGACCCATAAACAATGTGAGCGCGGATTTCAAAGATAGCCGCCATTACTGTGAGAGCCTGATTGTAACAAAACCTTCAGAATGCCTTAACAATTTTGCCTCAGGCCTCAACATTATAACAGTGGTGATGGCCAACAGGATGGTCACTCACCTACCAGCCTGAAATTTATTTGGATCTGAAAGCACATACAGGAAGTAAGGAATTACAAATAACTTTGTTTGTTTAGCAGGTGCTGCATCCTGGGTAGTTTCGGGTATCCCTTCTTGAGTCCCTGGAAAAAAACAATAAAAAACTCATTGACCAAGAAAAGGATGTGTGCACAAGTTGAAAGTACAAACAGGCAAGATATCAGAGATCTACATGACCCCCGGACACTGCAACTGTCATAAATATGAGTCAGTTGCCAAGCAGTTGAATTTTGATCACATGACCATGGGGATTCTGCAATGGTTGTAAGGGTTAAACTTTCACACAAAGCTTCTGTATTTGGCTTTCTTTTTGTAAAATAAATAATGACATGGTATAACATCTTACGTGTTGTTGTTCATCTGAGCTTGTACTTTTAAGAACTTCTAAGGACCTGATTAGTTTTACTATGTTCTGATACGTAAAACCATAGGACTCTAAAGGGTGTACTTTCTTTTTCTCATGATTTTAGTCTGGATCAGTCCAAATCACCATTCCTGCAGTTTAATCTAGATGTGGGTCATGTTTAATTTGATAGTCATACAACCTTTATGGCTTAATAAGAAGCTGACGGGACATAAAAAGATTCAGGTCTATAGAGCCTGTGTCTTGAGCACACTCTTATACAGCAGCGAGTTTTGGGCCCTTTATGCATGGCAGGATGGAAAGTTGAACACCCTTCACATACACTGTCTTCGGTGTATTCTAGGCATCAGCTGGCATGACAAAGTTCCAAATAGTGCAGTCTTGGAACGTGTTGGAATTTATAGAATGTATATACTATTGAAACAGCGAAGTCTACGCTGGCTTAGGCATGCTGTGAGGATGTCTGATGGTCGGATTCCAAAAGACCTCCTGTATGGAGAATTAGTGCAGGGAAAGCGCCCTGGGGGGAATCACAGCTGCTATATAAGGATATCTGCAAGAGGGATCAAAAGGCCTTGGAAATGGACATCAACAGCTGGGAAACCTTAACCTTTGGTCATTCAGCTTGGAGGCTAAAGACACAGCATGGGCGCCTTCAATTTGAAGAGACACTTGTTTGGCAGGCTGAGGCAAAGAGGCAGTCCCAGAACCAGCGAATTCCGGGGGCTGGACAGGAGATAGACTGTATCTGTCCTTGGTGTGGAAGGGATTGCCACTCTCAAATTGGCCTTTTTAGCCACACTAGATGCTGTTTTAGGACCTCTTTTCAGAGCACGATACCATAGGCTCTTGAGACTGAAGGATGCCAATTCATACAACCTGCTGAGATGGACTTAGTTCACATTGGGAAAGACATGTGACATGACATTACCAGGCTCGAATTGGTATTTCTGAGCCTGGACTATAAAACCTGCAGGGGTGTAGGCTTGGTCCAGCTAGATTTAGGCAGAGAAAACCCCATTTTGTTAAAAAAAAAACCTTCATATTGCTCCTGCGTGTTTTTCTTCTGGGGGCCTCTCATTCTTGGGCCTCATATCCTTGCCTAAAATTCATGGAAAGCTAGTGATATCCTTTATCAAGGAACTGGAAGCAGGCCAACAGAGGCCTGCCTTCCCCTGCCCTCCAAGGCAAAGCGAAAGCAGCTCCGCCATTGGCTAAGCCACACCAACAACAACTAGACGCCACACGGGCTATTCCGGGTTGTGGGGCGACGAGCTTCGCAGCTGGGCCGCCGTCTCCGCTCCTGCGTTCGCACGAGACGTTCCGGGCGCTGCTTGGAGGCCTCGGCGACTGGCGAGGACGCCGCCCGCCGCATTTTTCCTTGGTTTGGCTTCTCTTTCTCTTCCTTCATAGGAGGAAGCACCCCGGGGCCCAAAGCGGGGAGGGGGAATCTTCTTTCTTCTCGATGTTGCTAAATGCCAGTGGAGATTCTCAGCCATCCAGGTCCGGGGTTATCCCAAAGGGGCTTTTTTCCCCTTTCACAACAACTTTCTGGGTTGTTGTTTTTTTCTTTGAAGACGTTTCGCTCCCCATCCAAGAAGCTTCTTCAGTTCTGACTGGATGGTGGGAGAGTGGAAGCCCCTCAGAGCCGAAGCAGCTTCTTGGATGAGGAGCAAGTCCAGCTCCCTCTTGGACAAGAAAGCCCCTTTGGGTTCGCGACGTTGCTTTTCTCTCCCTCGAGGAAGGGAGCGAGCGAGAGGTTGGCGGGATCGGGTCCCCTGGGAATAAAACCTGGGCGCGGCTGTTGGCGAAGGAAAGCCTTCCTCGGGGCTGGCGGGGCAGAGCAGCTGACGGGGAGCAAAGACGAAGGTCGGGAGGATCGGTCCCTCTGCTTTTTCCATCCTTCGCGAGGGATGAGGATGCTTGAGGATTGAGGGGCGTCCCGCTCGCAGGTGGGAACGGGACGCGGGAATCCTCTGCTCGAAAGCGGGCAGCTGGGGGTGAAGCGCAGCGGCTTCCGGAGAGCCGCCGGTCTAAGCCTCTCTCTGCTTCTCCTTCCCCTTCACTGGGAGCAGCCGGGAGGGACGCTATGAGCAGGAAACGACTCATCACCGATTCTTTCCAAGTGGTGAAAAAGAAAGGAGGCAGGGAAGAAAGAAAAGCGGCTCAGACTCCGAGCCCACCGCAGGGTAAGCAATTCTGTGGTCTCCTTCCCCTGCTTTGGCCATTGGAATGGCTTGGTGGGGTGGATGGATTCCTCCGCTTCTTTACTCTTTCCACCCATGGCAGAAAACAAGCACTAGGCTCCTCCTCAGCGGGTTCAATGGGTGGATTTGCAAGCAGGGCTAGAGCTCACAGAGCTGGAAAGTGCCTTAGAGGTCATCAAGACAACCCTTGCTCATTGTGAGCATTTCAATGGTTAGTAGGACTCCTCCATCCCACTCTCCAGTTCTTTCTACTTTCTTGATGTCACTGGAGGCAGAAGGGGAAACTGGCAATGCTTCTAACCCCAGCTTTTGGCAAGAGCCCAAAGAGATGTCTTCTAGCATTTGGCGTTGCCAACCCCATTTGGAGAGCTTCAACAAGTCAGCCATGTTGCAGAATTCCAATCCCAAAGTGGGAAGCCTATCTGTCCTAGTTCATTTTTCTTTTCTTTTGTGCCTGACATCCTGGCAGATGCCTTACCTGGGTAGATTTATTCAATTAGCTGCCCATCTCAAAACAATGGACTCTGAATAGTGAACAATAATAATTAAAAGCACTTATATAATACAAAATTAAATATATATGGCAGCTGAGAAAATATATCATAGATGTCCATACAATCAGAAAACGGGCCACTTCGCACACTGGCCCAAGTGTACATCCAGGTCTTTGGAGCCTTACTACAGGCCAACGGTGTCAGGCTCATCCTCAACTCTTAAGGAGAGACTATTCTGGAGGACAGGGACTTTGGCAGAGGAGGGAACATCTCCTAGTCCCCACCAACTGACATTCCTTGGCTGAAAGGGCCTGTAGCAAATTACAACTCCAAGCTAGTTCCATTTTTAAAAATAGAACTGGAGAACAATGAGAAAGGGAGGAGATGATGAGACAGAAAGGAACATTCTTTTCATTAGAAAAAGAGAGCAAGGATCTTTTCCTGCAGTTACTCCAACATTCCCAGCAGCTTCTGTGGAAACCTAAATTCTTCTAGAATGTAGAGAGGATTAGGTCCTTGGCCACCTCTTGGATAGCTCCCCCTTCCCCCCAAAAATTGCCACGGGTACATAGTGGGGCAAGAAGAGTTCATGCCATTTTTGAAAACATATTTACCTGATTATTTTTGGTGGCCAAAAAAATGTCCTGGATGCTGCTTCGAGGGAAGTAAACCAGCTTAGATATGGATACATAAATAAATAAAATCTGGAAAGTTATGAAGTTCCATCTCCCACCTGCTTTAGGAATGCCTAATAGGGACCCCCCCATGATTACTAATAGTTTAATGATACTAATGCAATTGAAATCTTATTTGGGAATTCCCCCCTTGCCCTATATGAAAGTTGGAAAATTCTGGGAATTGACAACCATACATCTTAAAGTTGCCAAATTTGAGAAACACCGATATAGATGGAAAGCTGCAAATAGCATGGCTGTTGCCATTTAGATTTTGGAATTGGCTACAGAGGAGATGGTAACACAATTGGTTAAGTGCCACCCTAAGCCCTCTATGCAAGGAAAAATACCAGCACTCCACCTATTTGCACTAATGGGTTGGTTGCTTCTCAGACTTAGTTCAAGCAGAATCTCACTTACAAGATACTGCACAACCTGATCAGCTGGAAATACTGAAGCAGTTTGATCTCAACTGGCAATATGGTCCCTGCAGTGGTAAGCATGTCTATTGAAACCAAGTCCAAGTACATATCGTGAAAGAAGTAAATTTTCTTTTCTTTGCTGTTGTTTCCTTCTTGCCATATTTTGAAATATAACCTCATTTTAACAGAAACTTACATAAATGGTGTATATCATGTTGCAGATGCATTGGATATTTGCAATAGATCAGCAATTATAATTCCCAGTTATTTATTGACACAGTACAATGTTCATTTAATAATTATTGGGGGGAGGTAAGTCAACTAAAACTAAATAGTGATTCACTCCAAATTTATATATTTTATTATCTCCCCAAACCAAATAATTTTGTTAATAAAGTGTTATTATACAAATGCACTTGAATTGATGCAAATAATGTCTTTATGTTAGTTGTCCAGACTGCTATAGAAACAACAGACTAATATTTGGGGGGGAACGGCAACTAGAATTGTGTTGCATGCAAAATTTGCTGAATGGTGTTTTGTAAAATTGAGACCTTAATGTAGCAACAACAAAAACAACTACCCTATCCACTAAATTTACATTGTATAAATTAAGAGTGGTTGGGGTAAAAAGATAGGATATTTATCAGAAAGAATTGTATATATATATATATTCCATTGTAGCTCAGAAAACGATGTCTTCTGTACTTAGCTTCTACACTTCTACTGTAAAATAACATGCAGATGATAATGCCAGACAAACAATAGCAACATAGAAAAAAGGAACTCATAAATCATCCTCAGGCTCTCATAACCACAGTTGTCTCAGATAAACTGATTAGGAAGCTTTCTGCAGATACTACATTCTTGGATCACTTTCTTCTGCTGACAGGAATTACCCGTATGCAGCGCTGGGAACGAGCCAAATTTTTAGGACTCAATCCCCCTACAACTGTGCAGGATTTGCTCCTGAAGTATAATAAGGACCCTTTTGTTATATATAGGTCAGTATATTTTATGTTTATACACTTTTCAGTCCATTGGTGTTTTTTTTTAAACAATCCATCAGGAAGAACAAAATTTTGAAAAATAGCATGGATTATTGAGTTAAATTCTGGTGTTACATTTTTTGTGAATAGGCCATAACTACCTCTCTAAAAAAAAGACTCAGATTCTAGAAAAGGGAGAGATATAAGGTAAACCAGAAGAAAATTTCCAGCCATTCACTTTGAGAATATAGAATTTATGCAGGAACAAGGCCACGATTCTTTCCTTGAAGCTCAAGTATCCGTGGCTTGTATTATACTAGAGTTGTTAGTAACAAAAACATATGCTGACTTCATGAGAAAAACATCAGTTAGGATCAGCAAGGATAGAAGTCAGAACAAAAGCATTCAGAATGTTCAGGTGTGTCTTTTCTTCAAGACAACATCTACCACAAGCAATGTGAAATGTATTCAAGCAAGGAAGCTTAATTTCTTCCGTATTTATAGCCTTAACATTAATATTTAGAGTATTTAGAGCAGTGAAGCAAACCTATGACACACGTGTCAAAGGTGACATGCTGCATTTTGGCTGACAAACCAGCATCACCAACAACTGTTCTTGAAAGCATGCTCCATTCTGACACAATTTTAGGAGCTTGTGGAAGCTGCATGAGAATCAATGTGTTCTCACACAGCTGCCAAACGCTTAAAAAATGACTGTTGTATTTCATTTTTTGTAATTATTTAATGTTTCTTTGTATAATATATAGTCCCACATGAATGGACTATATTTTAATAAATAAATAAATAATATAAAGAATTGTTACTCTTTTGTTTGAGGAGCAATGACCTACCAGCAGAGTCAAAGTTATTTTCCAAATTTTTGATACAGAGCCCAAAAAGATCACCAGTGATGCTTTAGAGCTATAAGTAACCTTTACAAAGCTAAAAAGAGATTAAAAATGGAGCCTTCCATTTTCCCAAGTACTGATTGGCTCCTAAATTTTCTTAGCTGCTTCAGTGCTATAGGATTAAATGCACTATCAGGACCCAACACTAAGGTGGTGATGAGAATTTCAAGAGGTCCCAGATATGGTCTCCCTCCTCCTCTGCTTTGGCCAAGAACATGCTAGCTTTGAAAGTTGAGAGCTGTGGGACAAGAGCTGACTCCACATGGAAAATTTGCTTTAAGTTGACCATAAAATTATGTCTGCCACAAAGGATGCTGTTGTGTCACAGAAGACAGCCAAGCCCATTCCAGCTGCTTGGCAAGGGGATGGAGTGGCCATGTGAAAAGTCAACCCTGACAGTAACCATTCTCTAAATTTCTTTCTTGTAGCTTGTGGCATGAATATACCCTCTGAAAAGAACAACTGTTGCTACCTGAGGCTGAGAAGTAGCCCCTGCCATTGTAATACCATAATCATTTGGATGTTTCTGTAGAGAATACTGCTTTGCAGTGGTGGTAAGGGTCTTATAGGGGTGAGAATGCCTTCTAGTTGATCTTCACTTGTGACTTTGGCCTGAGCTTTTAGAAATCATTAAGAACTAGATCAAAGCTGATACATACCAATACAGTAAACACAGCAAGCCAAATTCAATATGGAATTGCAATCTGCTCTGTATATTGTTCATTCAACTTTGAGCCTGGTTTCATTTGGATAAGTGCTTGTATACTTTAAGAGGTGCTGAAAGACATAATATTTATGTCATCAGCATTTTCGTCTATGCATTATGAGCCACTTTTCTAAAAGAATTTCATGCTGTCTTTAGTAAAATTGCATCCTAAGCAAGAGCTTTGTATTGGTTCCATAGTTTTAGGTTGTTGAGGACATATTCAGTCAACATGTGCTGTAGTTAGAGCTATTGAACTAAAGCTACGGTGAACTGAAGATTCAACTGGGTCAGCATTGCCAAAATAAAGCTAAGATTTGATTATTTGTTCAGATTTTTTTCTTAATTTTTAATAATTCTGCTTTTGGTTTAATGTTGCCTTTTATCATATTGATTGGATTTATTGATTGTATATATCATGATATTTATATATGTATAGAAAATATTCCAAAAGTAATAAAATGCTCTGTCTTGTACAATTTTTCACTCTTCTTCCTGGGAGTGAGGAATGGAAAAATGTCAGCACCACAGCTTTGAGGGAATGTTAAATACTGAATAGACAAGACCACGCCGCCTGTAGCATGAGCTGTCAAACAATGGCATTTAATCTGAATCTGCAAAAGCACCAATCGACTGATGTTAAAATCAATTTCCTAAAATACTCTATTCCACCTAAATGTACAAAAAGAACTTGATTAAAGTAATGAATAGGCCAATGGAAGACATACCTGGTAAGATAAATGAAGACAGGAGCTGAAAATAATAGAAACTGTTTGATAAAATCATGACAAGACATTAATTAAAAACCTGTAATACAAGTGATAATTTAAAAATGCCTTTAATAATATATAACAATTTGATGCTTGTGTAGGTGTGTGTATGTATTTATATGGAAATAACAGTAGCAAAATATCAGGAAAATCACAAAAGGGAAAACTAAAAATATAAATTCAGCATCAAAGAAAAATAAGTTGCATCTGAGATGTAACTGAGAAAAACAAAGATAGCCTCTATAATTACAAAATAAAATGCAATCATAAGACTTCTGCAGTTGTTCATGAAAGTTTTGTAAAATTGAAATCTTCAACTAGGGAAATCCCAGGGGACTGGAAAAAATTAAAAACTTGTTTGTAAGGCAAGTAGGCAACAATCCATCTGCCTGCCTATTTATCATTTGGCAAGAGTTCAGAAGTGGTTTCCCACTTCCTAGGGCTGAGAGAGTGGACTGGCCCAAGGTCATCCAATTGGCTTCAGATTTAATGTAGAACTAGAACTTGGCTCTCCCAGTTTCTAGGCTGATGCCTCAACCACTACACTAAGCTGGCTCTCTGCTAATATATATTAGCATAATTTGTTGGTGGTAACTTTAGGTAAAAGTTCTTCCTCCATACATGAATGAAGAAGGACACTAAAGGGTTACAGATTAAATGACAACAAATATTAAAAAAGAAAGTATATTCCAATTTGTAATGAATTTTGTATATTCTTATCTTCCAAGAAAATGTTGGACAATGGAATGTTATATTTTGTCACAAAATCTCTAAAGCAATGGCTATCTTTTTAAAACCAGTTTTCATTTATTTTAGACCTGCCATGCTTTGAGTTGGTGATGTCCTAATACCTAGAAGCACCACATTGCCAATCCCTGCCCCATGCAATAGACAGGGTCTATTGTTCAGTTTTCACTCTTATCAGTATCGGAATGCTTTGAGAACATTTATTATAGAAACATTTATAAAAAGAAGCTGTGCTATAAGACAGTATTTTAGAAAAATTCCCTACACTTCCAGTGCATTTGAACTGCTATATGGAAAGCATTAGTTGTAGTATGCAAAAATAATTAGGCAGAAATTATATCCTCAGAACTAAGCAAAACTTTCCTTTGAACAGAGGGCATAGGATTGCACTGAAAATAACTCCATCAAGTCATTGCTTTATAAGAACCTGCTCATGTTCTTCAGTTAAATATTTAGTTTTTCTCTAAATATCAACACATGATCTTTGGAAGTACAAAACCCCAAAGTAAACATCTGTGCTGGAAACCAGGTTCCGCCCTCTTGTAGAAATTCAGGGCATGTCCAGAAAATGGGCAGCTCTGCATAAGATTTCTGATCAGGAATGAAAGAGAGATATAAGGCAAATTGTGTGTCTGCAACCATCCATGTGTGAAGCCTGCAACACAGAGTTGGGACACACAGTTTTTCAAGCATAAGCAGACCAATATTCAGTACATGTAGTCCTCAACTTACGACCACAATTGAGCCCCAAATTTCCATTGCTAAGTGAGACAATTGTTAAGTGAGTTTTGCCCCTTTTTATGGCCTTTCTTGGCAGTTAAGTGAATCACTGTAATTGTTACATTGGCAGCACGGTTCTTAAGTGAAGCTGACTTCCCCACTGAATTTGGTTGTCAGAAGGTTGCAAAAGGCGACCACATGATCCTGGGACACTGTAACCGCTATAAATAGGAGCCAGTTGCCAAGTGGCTGAATTCTGTTCACGTGACCATGGGGATGCTGCAATGGCCATGTGAAAAATGATCATAAATTTCACTATTGTTGCAACTTCGTGGGGTCACTAAATGAATGATTGTAAATTAAGGACTACCTATAATTATGCACTCGCACTAGGGACTGCTAGCCATAAGTTTTCACATTGTGTGAGAAACTGAATCATGCTAAGTATCTTTACTGACCTCTGGTGGGAAAACTGTGGAAATGAAGACCCACACTCTTCCCAGTTCTATAAAAAAAATCTAAAGCACGGGTGTCAAACTCATGGCGTCACATTGCTGTCACATGACATTTCCCGACGTTTTTTTCCCTTTGTGGAGCTGGGGTGGGCATGGCCTGCATGTGACACATCCAGCCCCCAGGCCGCCAGTTTGACACCCCTGATCTAAAGCCATGCCTGATGACTTCTTTCTACAATCTAAGAGGTACTCCAATTCCGTACCTTGTCCTGTTCCCTCTACTCTTCCACTGCTCTGCTGTGATGACCAGCACCAAAGGTAGCCCCCAGAAAGTCCCTGCTATGGAATACCTAGCACCAATATTGTTACAATGTCCTTATTTGCATGATAAAGGGATTTCCTGAGTTAGAAGTTCTTATGGATTCCTAGCAACATCTGGGGGAAGGAAGACAGATTTTCATCCTAGTTGTTGCTCTTGCACTGTGGAGAAGATACTGCTCGTAGAGCTTGTCCAGGCAGATGGCTTGGCTGAGTCAATATTGACGTGATTTTGCTCAGCTGCAGAAGGGAGCCAGAGATAGCTACAAAAAAAACAACAACCCAAAACCCCTATTAATAATAAATTAAATATATGATCCCTAGAAATGCAATCCTTGTAAACAAAAAACATAACTACATATACTTTTCTTGCATAGCCAATATCTTGTGATAATTCCTGCCTTTCCTCTGCTTCAAATCAAGACAGTTTGTGCCGTATTCATTCTATTTCACACTTACATTTTGAGTTACATATTATGGTAGCAAAATCACAATAGGCAGGCAAATTATAGAATTAAGATAAATCTTCCAATTCCTCCTTTCATTTTTCTCATATAGAACTTATGACTGCCTATCTCACATAATGACCTTAGCTGATTCAAAACCACCAATAAAAACAATTGGCTGAAATAAAAGCAGAACAAACTTCCCACTAGGAGCCAGAACAAGCAAATATTTGACTGCCTGACTCAACCCCATCCTAGCCCAATGTTTGGGGAAAGAACCATATCTTCATAGCCTTCTGAAGGCTAAAAGGGCAGGAGTAGTTTCCCAGCACTTCAGATGCTATGTTTATTTCATGCTCTGAAGCAAAGGTACTCTGTTTTAGATCAAGCCCCACATAGGATCTTGGAATGCTTTCAAGGTATTCATTTGAAAAAAATCTGTCTAGAGTTTTCAGATTTCTTTGCTATTCTAATTTGTCCTACCAAAGTGCCAAACCATACCAGGCCGCAAGATGGGTAATGTGCAGTGTTGCTCCAACCAGTTCATCACCGATTGGCAGAAATCCTTGATGTTGCCTGTGTTCACCGTTGTAGTATAGCTCTCAAACAGTGGCTTAATTATAACACTGAACTGCAAGTTGAAAGGAGTTAAGGATTCATTACAATCAACTTTTCCCATTTAAAATTTTGCTGTGGCAAAATTTATCAGACTTTATGCCCCCAATTTGTTCCTCTGCAGTAACCAAATAAATCCTGCTTTGTTAGTTCTTGATGGATACAATCCAAAAACGCCAGTCCTCTAATGTGCGCTGACGTACATATTCTTCATAGAATTCAGAAGCCTGATTTGATTGTGGAGGTAATACAGGAGCTCCATTAGGTGGAAGTTGGCGCTGGAATTTACTGCAGAAAAAAAAAAACACCTCAACCATATAAACTTCCTTTACTCAGATCAAGTGACAGCTCAACCATTCAAATCTATTATTCAACTTACTCAATGGCAGTGCTCAACTCTTCAATTTCTCCACGCAGTCTTTCTGCCATTTCCTGATTTTGTCGGCGTTCTTGCTGAAGTCTTCCTACATATGCTACACTCTTCTGCAAGAGTAGTGCTTTGCTGAGCTGAGAGCATACAAGATGGAACAGAAGAAGGGAAGGCAAACGGTTCCAAGAGGATCAGAGGAGCAATGGGAAAGACAAGATAAATACTAACCTTCTTTCTTACAGGGAAAAGATATGTACCTTAGTGCTGATTTGGTCAGATCCTGATAGTACTAGACTGGCAAGAGTGTTAAAGCCCGAGCTGATGATCATACGACGGGCACAGTCAGCAGAAGTAAAACTTGATCGGCAGCTTCCCTGCAAGGGACAATTGTATTCTGACAATTCTCAGCTTTGCAGTTCATTCAATTGGGCTACACAAGATAAGGCATTGTTTTTGATCTGCAGAAGACATATGGCATGAGAGGGTGGGGTACGTGGGTGTAGTCAGGTGAGATTAATATATTTATTTGATCAAAAAGAAGATCACTCGGAATTTAAGAAAACTTAACTTCACCCCAGGTGTTATAAACATAAATAATATTGCCACCTCGACTACCATATTCTGATTCTGATACTCTTCAGATTTAAAAACAACAGGGGAAAGAAACATGATCTTCCTTTCAAATAGTGATCTTCTCACCTGAATAGGATTATATTTGTACTTTTCCTGGTGACTACACAGATTCTTCTCCTTGGCTAACTTCTGGGCTGAGGAACCTGGAACAATTTCCAAAATATAGGGGTTAAATGGGCTTGTATCCTGTTTTCACCTAAATGTGATATATATAGACTAAAGTAAAGGAATAGATGAAACAGGATATGTGAAACGATTCCAAACCATGCCTAGCATGTTTACCAGTATCAAGCAAGGCAGCAGCTGAGACAGGAACTGGTGAAAGCTCCTTTGTAATGGAGACTGACCTCAATAGGACATCAGCAGGGAACTTGGAGGTGCCACAAATCTGTTGGATAATAAAAAAAAGTTATCAGCTAGGGATCAAAAGGAATTACGAAGGATAAACTGTGCATATCAATCCAAGAAGACCTAAATATTTATTGAAAGGCCTTCCACACAGAAGGTGGCAAAATCAGAGCTGCTTATCTTACCCTTTTCAGAAGATAGCAAAAGAGAACATCTTTACCTGAGCAGATTTTGTAGCTGAAGTGAAGGGCAATGGGACAAGACCTAGAAATGAAAGAAAGAGGATTTTTTTCTGTTTCCAGTCTCTATGGGCCCCCAGTCATTAGAAATCTTGGCTGGTTAATGATCCCTACCAGGAAAAGAACACTAAATTTGGCAATTCACCAGTAAACTACATTAGTTAGTTAGAGAGCCAGTCTTCTGAAATAAATTCCACTTACTTTATCTAGAACTTAAAGCCACCAGTTGTTACTTAAAATGATGGGTATCTCACTCAGCATGTCAACTAATATAAAAAAATCCAAGTAAACCTGGCCACCTCACAATCATTGTTTTCATCTAAAATTTTGGCTTGTGGTACTCAGCTTGAAAACTACTCAGAATTTATTAATAGTTGCCTATACAAAGAGTAGAAAAAGAATTCTGGAGTTCAATTTTGCCCTTGTTATTTTTAAATTAAGAATATGCACTCTGAATATGAGTATGAGCTTTGCATTTCAATTAGTGCATTTCAATATTATTTCAATTTGGGAATTAAGGAAATCTTTCAATAAAGTGGTTATGTAGATCTTAAAATTTGTACATAGACTTTAAATGGTCCAAGCAAAAATACATTGGAAAAATATAACCAAGAAAAGCAAGTGTTGGACAGCATGCAGCTGTCATGCTTTTACATAAGTAACTCCTAAAATTGTAATTGAAAACAATAATCTGCTATTTCCTTTATACATTTAAATTTATATGTATACTGTGTTCTTAAATTTACAGACTAACATCCTAAATCTACTGGTCACTGTTACATAATTTTCAACTGATGACAGTCTGAAAATCAAATGTCTACCCAGGTGTAGACACATTTTGAGATGTGTATCAAAAAAGGCAAGATGGTAACCATGTCCTTGTGATTGAAGCTCTATTATTTTACATGCATCCATGCGTTGACCTGTTTAAAAAGGGGGCAGGGCACCAACTGAATGGTTGTAGCCAGATTATTATTATTATTATTATTATTATTATTATTATTATTATTATTATTATTATTATTATTATTATTATTATTTTGCTGTTTCCCCCCACCTCAATACCTGGTGACTGTTGTAAAACTAGCTCGGATAAGTGCACAAATCCCCAGTATTACTTAAAAACCAAAAAGCAAAAGTCCTAAGGAAGCTGAACTAGTGCTAAGCCCCATTTCTCCTCTCTATGGAGCCCTGCTTAGCAGTACGTACCAGCTGTAGGTAGTGGTGTGAAGGAGGCCTGGGGTGTTACTGGCTGATGATGAGTAGGAGCAGGTGCTGGAGCAATCCGCTGAAACTGCCTGACCCCCCCACCCTTGGATGTAGAACCACAGTTTGGCATAACAAAAGATCCCGCAGGAGGGGATGGCAAGGTCTTTTCCACTCCAGTGTTACTGACGACAGAAAAGACAAATGTGGTTTGTGGCTGAAGGTGCAAGATGGGAGGGGCAGGTGGAGGGCTGATCCTTGGAGGAGAGGTAGGGAAGAATGGCAAGAAGATCTGCTGTCCAGTCAGAGGTGTAGGCAGCTCCACATCCAGAAGTGGGTCTCCCAATGGTGAGAGCGCCTTAGCGTGAGGTGCAACTGGAGGCAAATCTGAGGTGTCTTGGTGTAAGGCCGTAGCATCTGGCAGAGGTGCAGGAACCTAGGAAAGGCTAAGGAAATGTCAGCTCTTATACAGAATTTGTTTTAATTCTGTCAGCACTTTCTTACTGTTGCATAAGGAAGGGTGGGAGGAAAAGATTAATTACAGATGGACCTTGCTTAATGACCATTCAAATTAACAACGGTCACCAGGAAAAAATGCTTTACAGCCTGAAAAGCACTTCTGGAAAATCCTCCCCTCACTCCCCATGGTCATGTGATGCCGTTCTGGGTGCTTGGCCAACCTATTCATACTTATCACTAGTTACCCAGTGTCTGCAATCAGAAAATCAATGGGAAAGCCAACAGGGAAAGTTGCAAGCTGCTGTTGCTACCTGTTAAGAGGACTTAAGTGAGATGTCACATGATTGCTTTGCTCAATGAACATGATCCCAATATTCCCAGTTGCAATGGCTACGTGATCGCCAAAGGGAGAGGCAAGGATTTTAGTACGTAAAGCCTCTCGGTGCATGGAATTTAACATGCTAAAATCCTTGTTTCCCTAACCTCTCTCTTCGGAGATCATTTATGATAGCAACTGGGAGTGTTGGGATCATGGTCATTGAGCGAAGCAGTCATGTGACATCTCACTTAATGATCTCTTCACTCCTTGTCTGAGTTTCCATTCCCAATTGTGCTCCTTAAGCAACGACTGCTTTTAATTTCTGGTTTAAATTCATAACCAGGTACAGCACACAATTTGTAGTAAAATTAATAGCTATAAAAATAATAATAAATTATATAGTTCTTTATGTATGGTTTAGTTCACCTTATATAGGAATATACCAGGAAAATATAATCCAAAAAATAAAATAATAGATTGAAATAATTATCTGGGTTGGTTGGGCTACACTTTTCAAACTGTAGTTTTCATTCCCTGTAACATAACTTCTAATAGAAAATAATCATCCTCACTTTACACATATGAAACTAAGTGCTAACCTTATTGTGGCTATTGTATTAGATGACTGGATATACTGCTTCTCCTTACCTGGAATATAGGCTGAGAACGACAAGACGTAATAAATTCTGTGAAAAGAAAAAGGTAGGGTAGATGATTAGGATGAGTCAATGAGTAATAAAAATGAGGATTGTCTGATAAGCTCAATCAATTAAGCAGATAAGGATTTTTCTCTGTTAGTGGTATTTAAAAAAATTCATAAACAAGAATATGGACAATATGGGGCTGGAACCTGAGGAAAGAAAAAGCAACTTATATATTTTGCCTGATTATATCATATAATAGTTGTCATGGATAGAGAGAAATTAAGTCTGTGTGTGTGTGTGTGTCTTCGCACACATATGCAGGGACTAGAATGCAAGTTGTCATATTAATCTTCTTCCAAGTATATTTGATAGTAACCATATTAAATATTAGTCACAATCTTTAAATTTTAGTAAGAAGAATGGCCCAATTTTCATAATTAAATTTTATATCGTAATCTGATTCCTTGCAAATCTCCATAAAGGAGACAATAGTAATGTGCATTAGATTTTAAATTATTGGCAAAAGATTCTGAATTGTAGATGGAAACAACTCTATTCAGATTTATGTTTAGGAGATAGGTTCTCCTGTTTGAGCAGGGTCTAGAATACCTCCAAGGTCAATTCCAGCTCTCTTCTGTTCTGTTTTGTTCTATTTCAATCCTTGTGTGTTAGAAATCAAATTACCTTTTCTGATACTGTTCGATGAAATAGATAAAATGTAGTCACCCTCATATTGAGCTTGATTCTGGATGTCTACACAGAGAGGTTTATCTTGTTTATTTGGTTGCAATATGGAAATGGCTTCCAGGATATTTTTAAACCTTCCAGTCTATAGCTCCAATATTCCTTAGTGGTCTCCCATCAAAATACCAATCAAAAACCAGAATAGAAATGGAAAAAAGCATGATTGAATTGACTACAGATCATGAATGATGAAAGGAGATGATGGCAAGGCAGCCTTTTAAACAGTCTTGACAAAGGTAAGAAAACAAATGAAAGATAAATGTGATGATCCAGAGTGGGATACAAAAGCAACAGTCACAAAAACAGGTGAAGTCCCTTTAATTCCTTCAACTTGGCTGCAAAGATCCAATTACCATTGACTGGAGAAAAAAACACCCCACAAACAGTCGCGAAAAGGAAGAACTTCCATTCAAACTCAAAATACATATAAATTATAAATAGAAAAAAAAAACAACGCAAACTACACTGAAGCAATTAATGAGACAAGGCGGGATAAGGGCTTGAAGATGTCCACAGATATCGAAATAGACACACTGGGAAGGATGCCAGAACTCAGATAAGAACTGACAGACTAGAAATATTTTCACGCTTTGCTTCCAGGACTGGCCCATGTGCAGTTTGTCCTTTTAAACAGTCCTCACAGCTGCAGCCCATGAAGGGGATCAAGGCCCTTTCCTCCCCGTAGACCACGCCATTCATGTTTCTCCCTTATCTGCTCCTCCTATCTGCCCTAGGATGAAGAGGGGATGGGCCTGGATCTTTCTCTGAATGCCCAGCTGGCCTGTGCCTTTCCCCAGTTTCCTCCACAACCTCCGGAGCCACACTCCCACTCCCTGTGGTTGTTCCTCCTCTCCCTCTGAGTCAGATTCTAACAGGGGCATGACAATAAAGAAAGACAGAATGAAAGACCAATTTAGGTTCCAGGACCATAGTATGGGAATACTGTGCAGCATGTTCACCAGAGAAATAGTGTTGATCAATGGTTAGAGCAAGATGGAGCATGTATATTAACTAAATCAAAAGCTATTATCCAGGATTCAACTAGTGAATATCCAGTGCCTCTTTTGTGCTTTTTTAATTTTTCAGTTTGAGTTGACAATTGAATGATTTTGGCGAATTACAGAAATTACTAATTAATTCCTCTATTGATTTATTAAGCCTGCTATGAAATAGATGGATCAAGTGGGATTAGATTCAAGTGCTACAATATAAAATCTCCTCATCTGGGATTCAAACTAGACAATGGTGCTGTTTTGTTGCACAACCTTTTCAATTTCAATTCTGCCTGCTTTCTGCCTACTCAATCAAGAAACCTTTTATTTTTTTATTCTGCAAAATATAGTGTTTTTGTCAAGTCTGTTGATCCTTTAGCCTTGAGCATAAATGTTACATTAAAAAATAACATCAGCACTATGAGAATTACATTGCTATTATTACCGGTATATAAATGCTAAAAAATATTATTTTCATTTATTCACTTTTACAATCACTGATTTGCACACTTGTAGACATGTAGAATCTTAGAAGACAGGATTTTGCCAGAGCAAAACTCTGCTCTTATTTCTTGTGACTTAGGCTGTCTTTGTTCCCTAGCTATACCTCTGAGCCAATGTAAATAATCAAGGACTCTAATACTATTTATTGTTGAGGTCAGAAACCACCTTTCATAATCTGGGGATTAATTTGAGGCTTTTGAAAATAAGTCAGTAATCTCATTTTCTCCCAAAGCATGAGATTTAGATACTTTGCATTTTGAGATTGTGAAAACATTTTCCCACTAAACATACACTAAATAATGGAAACAGATATAGGGAGTCCAGCAATACATTCCCATGCTGTACACTTTTCACATATGTGAAAATTTTTTAAAACAATAGCCTTGATTTGACCCTAAGAAACTATGCAAAGGTCATTTAAAAATATAAATCTTTTGTCTACATGGAATGTTCCACCAGATCACATAATTCAACAGTTATATAAAATTGTGGATTTTTTGTTACCGTGAATAGGGTCCAAAGTATTCACAAATTCTTCTCCAAAATTGGGGTGAAGTTGGGTCAGAGTAGGCTGGATCATGTCAGCATTACCCTGGTGAGCTGAAGACATAAAATAAGGGGACACTGGGTAGCTTATAGCATTAAAAACCCACAATGTAAATCTCTTAAAATGCCACCTTCTCTGCTGCTGCAATTACTCTATCCACTTGACAATCAATACAATTAGTCTAGTCCAGGGGTATCAAACTCGATTTCATTGACGGCTGTATCAGGGTGGTGTTTGACCTCTGGGTGTGTGTGTGGCCAGGGTGGCCATGGCCAGTTTGACATCACTCGTGTTGAGGGGACCTGTGGTGGCCCAAGTGCTCTGCCAGTGAAAATGGGCTCCTGAGCTTCGTTTTCAGCCGCACTGGCCTCCTGCAACCCTCTGCCAGTGAAAACGGAGCTCGGGAGGGTCTCTGTTATCGCTGGCAGAGGCACCACAGGCCAGTCCTTCTCAATTTTTAGAGCAGTCGCACAGGCCAGATCTAAGCACTCTGCAGGCCAGATCCAGCCCATGGGCCTTGAATTTGACACCCCTGGTCTAGTCACTAGCCATTCCATAGTCTGGGTCCCCCACGTTCTTGTCTTCAGGGTCTTCTAGAAAAGTACCGAGGGGGGGGGGGCGTATTTTATATCTGAGGGAATTGCTCTTCCATAGGGAGGGGGGCACAATTAAGTCAACCCTTTTTCTTGGTTCCACCTAATGTACTTTCCTAATAAATGGGGCCCATAACATATCCTGCTTCCTGTTCTGGTAGACCAGGAAGATGTAATTGGAGAGATGCAGTCTTTCAAATAAATTGGCCCCAAGCCCTGCATGGTTTTAAAGGTTATAAGCAGTACCTTGAATTGAACCCAGAAGCAAATAGGCAACCAATGCAGAACCTACAAAGGACATGATACATGCATGAACCTAGGCTTGTGTAAAACTGTATGAGTTGCTACATTTTGAACCAACTGAAGCTTCTGGATACTCTTCAAGAGCAACTCCATGTAGACTGCATTACAATAGTCCACTTGGGTGACTTTGAGAAGGGCATGTTGGTCCCGGAATGGGCGTAACTGGTGCACAACAAGGAGCAAGTCCTCCTGGCCACGATTGCCACCTCCTCCTCAAGCAGGGGTCACAAGTCCAGGAGAACACCAGATTATGCACCAGGTCTGTTTGGGGCAGTGCCAACTTCATCCCTGACCACAGATAATTCTCCAAAACCCAAGGAGACCCAAACCCATGACATCTTGCCAAAGTTCAATTTTGGCCTGTGGCCTCAGTAGCTTCCAGGGACTAGGAAAGGGCATTTGAACATTGCTTAACTCAACAAAGGCAGAGATGTACAACTGAGTATTATCATCATATTGATAATATCTTTCCCCATGGAGATGATCTCGCTCAATATTTTCATGTGGATGTTAAACAGGAGCAGAGAGTACCATCCCATCCTGTTCCTGCCAGATAATCAATGGCATTTGTGTCTCATATCTGGGCCTGAATCCTTATTGAAGGGGATCCAGATACTGTTTCATTCTGGCTCTTCTGGAGATGCCACTTGATCACCTTCTCAACAACTTTCCCCCAAAAGGGAAGATTGGAGACAGGACAAAAATTTATAGCTAAATTTACAGCTTTCATAGTTAAATAGCATGTGTCATACACAGTCTTTACAAGTCGCCAACTAACTCCTTTATGGAAGCCCTTGGAAAGCTTTCAGCACTTGGGCATAAAGGAAAAAGTTTCACTATAAAACCATTGTATAAAGGGCATAAAGTGACTTCTCACCAAGACCACGTAAGTTGGGACCACCATAAGGGTTGCGGCTGGAGACCATGGTGTCCAGAAGTACATCCAGATCATGTAAGGGATCAAGCTCCATTGGTCCCCCAGTTGCTGTTTCAGTGTTAAGTTCTACCTCTGAAATTGCATCAGACACCTCCTGCACAAAATAGGGAGGGGGAGCGGAACACATAAGTTCCAGCAAAGGATTGGGGAAGTAAAAGCCTGGAATGCTCAATGATTATTATTCAAGTATTCCAGCTTTAGACTCTGCCACAGGGGGGGGAAGGAAATAGGGAAAGGGAACTTTTGAATATTAATATAGCACCTGACTAGGATCGCAGATTGGTTTGTCAAACTTCTTCTGCTCCTAAAACAAAAAGACAGGGTGGTTTGGATTAGAATACATTTCTGAGAGAATAATTAGCAAAGGAAATTTTAATTTATTCAATTAAAGATACCACAAAGCAGTAGAGAACTCTTATAAGCAACTGTAAATATTAATAAATAATGTGTATATCTTATACAAATGGCAAAAAATCAAAATTATGAATTAACTATAGGTGGAGAAAAGGTCTGAAGTACCTGATACATAAAAGAGCCCCACTCTGAGGAAGATGGATAGCTTAGAAATATGAAATATAAACAAACATAAAAATAAAAAGGATAAACACCTGGTAAATCTAATACTAGGTCGCATGATTGGGAACTGCTATAATAAAAATTTTCAGTTATAAAAAGCTGCTAAAATCCTAGCCAAACACATTTTACAAAATGCCTACAAATGTTGGTGAAAATGTGCAGAAATTCTGTAGAGGTACTTTCATGGTGCCCTTTTTATCCTCATCATGTTTTAAATCTTGTAAATGCAGGCTGAATATGTAGAGTTAAATTATTTTAGGATAGAATTAGATTCTTGGCTGCCACTGCAACAACACAGACGACAACAAAGAATATCATCTGGGGATGGAAAATTTCAATATAGTGCTACATTCCAGCTATTTTATCACATTGATATCATGTGTTATCCAAAAAGCTTTACTTGCTTGAGAAGAAACTTACCTGAATATGGAAAAATGTCCTCCATTTATGATATTCTCTAATAACAACCCCAACCTGGCGTTTCCAATATTTTCCTTCCATGATGACAGCCTAACAAATAAATAAAGATACAGAAGTTTGAAATGGAGGGTCTTTGGTGCTCTCTGAGCTTGGTGGTTTCCTTGCAGATATCTCATTACCAAACTAGGTAACATCATCATTGTACTCAGAGAGCATTACACTCTGGTAACTCTTTGTGCTATAAAATCCTTGCTCACCTCAGGCTTGCGATGCTGCTCTATGTCACTGCATTCTAGGGGAGTCACAAAACTGCACACAGGATTCTGCCTCTTCTCCACATCTGTGTCCAAAATGAAAAAGAAACAGAACTCTAAATGCCATTGTCACTTTTAGAGACAGACAAATGTACTTTTTGACTGACTGAAAGCTCCCCCAAATTGTACATTCACAAACAGGAAGACAATGTTTATGGGTTTTACAACCAAAGAAAACAGACTGTGTGATGTTCAGAAGTACATGTTATTGCTTGCACCTCATAATAGTGAATAGAAAATAGTCCTTGACTATAGAATTCATCAAGAATTCTGGTGTAAGCACTGGACTTTTCCCTTTCAACCAAAAAAAATGAACTGAAAGCTAGGTACTTCGAAAGGAATTCTTTATTGAAAGGAAGTGATCCCGGTACTAGTCAAAGCAGATTCTAAGATGCTTCCAGGCATACAGTAATAGATAAAGGGAGTTAGAACCCCTCCCCTTATTCTGATGTGGATTTAGTCAAACAAAGAACCAACATGTTAATTCCCCCTCCCTTTTTTTTCCTGGATCTTAGAAAAGTATCTTAGAAGAGTTTCCCAGGAAGTATCTTTCAGAGCTGGAATTCTTATGGTCCCTTCTCCTCTTGCTATCTCTCCAAGAGGTGACAAGTTTCTAGACATCTGGCTCCAGTCCTCCAGTTGTATATCATGTGCAAGATACAGATTCGATATAAGGTTTAAGATATTCAGGTTACATCAAAAAGGATTACTTGTATCAACTCCCCCCCACCCTTCTTCCACTGAAGAATGGCAGATACACGGATCTAACATATGGACTCCTTATGAAAAGAAGGTACCTTGAGAATAAACTTCTGAATTTACCCTGTTCCCATTACTCACACTGTAAATACCATGCCCTCCAAATAGCATTATTGAGTCGAATCTTGTCACGCTGCAGCAATTTCAGCCCTTTGAAAGTTTTCCATTTGGGAGATACAATTTTCCCACTAAAAATAAAAAAGAATCCAAAGAACCTTCTGTAATATCTGGTATATCTGGATTAAGGAATCAATAAGTCAAGCCAAAAATGATTAAGAAAGCAAAATGAATAGGAATACTACCTCAAAGACTTGACACTATAGATACAAATATCCCTACACTGTTCCAATAAAAGAAGAAAATAAGAAAATTCAAATAGAGTAATAAAACACATGCAATTATTTATCTTTTTGAAAGACTGAGTAATGTGCAAGGTTTCTTTGAAAGTTAGTATCTCATCTCTGGTTTCCCTTCCCCATTGGATTTTATGGCAAAAGGAGATGGATGAACAGGCACACAACAGCAGATCATGCAGAAAACATCTGGAGACTATTAACTATAAATAATATGCTGGTCTCAAGATCAACTGTAACTACTAAATTAGAATGTATTTTTGTTTTTCAACATTTTTTGGTAACAAGTATGAAATGTCAGGGAGATGGGAGATTTAAAAGTGGAAGAGGCTACTGCTTCTCCTTTCCCTATAAAACATTACGAAAAGGAACAAAAATGAATGCACAATAGAGGCCTTGTGCCGAAGCATTCAGAATTCCCTTTCCTCCTTTGTTCTCAACAACTCTTTGAACCAAGTCTCCTCTAAGAATGTAGAACTCTGGTCTAAGGCTCATATGGCAGATTAATCATGAATAGCTTTCCAGTAAACAATACTCTGTTATAAAGGGCAACTATAAAAGATACAGGCAGCCCTCAACTTAACCACAGTTCATTTAGTGACATTTCAAATTACAATGGCACTGAAAAAAGTGACTTATGACCATTTTTCACACTTATGACATCCCCAATATCCCCATGGTCACGTGATTTACATTTGGATGTTTGACAATTGGTTCATATTTATGACGGTTGCAATGTCCCAAAGTTATGTGATTACCTTTTGCAACCTTCTGACAAGCAAAGTCAATGGGGGAAGCCAGATTCACTTAACAACATGTTAGTAACTTAACTGCAGTGGTTGATTTACCAAATGTGGTAAGAAATATTGTAAAATGGGGCAAAACTCAATAAATTTCTAATTTAGCAAGAGATTTGGGGCTCAATTGTGGTTGTAAGTTGAGGACGTTATCAAATGGGTACATATAGGCTCATACTACCAGTTTTACCCAGCAAGTGCAGGCACATAACAAATCAAGCTTTCAACAAAGCTAGTGACATATAAATAAGTTTCTTCTTTTGAACATTTACATACTTTTTGCCCTCAAGTTTAATTCAAATGGCACATTAGAAAATCACTTTTCTACTTCTCGTAATTTTTGAGGCAATCCATAATAAGTTACACCCAAGAGCCTTTATTTCTACTTGTGAAATGTCTGCTTGGTTTTGGGGTACTCTACACTCCCAGGATATTAACAGAGACTTTGAGCCTCTCTGTTTGTGCTCAGGTTCTAGTATGAGGAAGAAACAACAAAAAAGTCTCATTTGAGTAGAGGGTTTTAACTTAATAACATTGCCCAGAAGAGGATAGCACATTTAGAACATTGTTCTAACACTCATGGCCCATCAATGGGCAAGGCCCATTGTTAACTAGGGTGCAGAATCTAAGGCACAGGTGTCAAACACGCGGTGTCACGTTGCCTCACTTGACATTTTGCGATGTTTTTCCTATTTGTGGAGCTGGGATAGATGTGGCTTGCTCGTGACACATCCGGCCCACGGGCCACCAGTTTGACACTCCTGATCTAAGAAAACTTGGAAGGAAGATATGTTGTCAAATACAGGTAGCTTTTGACTTACGACGATAACTGAGCCCAAAATTTCTGTTGCTAAGTGAAACATTTGTTAAGTGAATTTTGTCCCATTTTATGACCTTTCCAGCCAAAGATGTTAAGTGAATCACTGCAGTTAACTTAGTCTCCCAGTTGTTAAGTGAAACTGGCTTCTCCATTGACTTTGCTTGTCAGAGGATCACAAAAGGTGATCTCATGATCCTGGGACATCACAATGGATGGAATAGCAATAGAATAACATTATTGTCACTTCAAATGTACACTAATAGACATACATTAAAAATGAAATTTTGTTGTATAAAAGTTCTCAAAGTTGAACCGGTTGCCAAACATCTAAATTTTTGTCACATGACCATAGAGATGCTGCAAAGGTTTGTAACTGAAAATTGGTCCCAAGTCACGTTTTTTCACTGCTGTTGTAACTTTGAACAGTGACTAAATGAGCTGTTTTAAGTCGAGGACTACCTGCACAGCTTCAAAGGAAGATTCAAGATTTTGATTTCTGGAAGCTTTGGATCCAATCCACATTGCCTGGGCCGGTCTTCCCGGCCCTTCTCCCTCTTGCGGGTCTTTTATGCGCCAGAAAGTACCAAGCGGGGCCCGCCTCCCTTCGCCATCCCAGCGACCAGGGCCCCGGCCCTCCTCACCTGTAGGCCAGGGTCATGCATTCGAACAGCTTCGTGAGGGAGGCGTCGATATTGAGCGCGCCGCTACTGCGCGGCCCGTAGCGGTAGGTCTGACAGGTGCCTTGGTTCACCGTGTCGATGTCGTAGGGAGCCCCGAAACACTGCTGGGTCGCACTTTCAGCCTTCCCAGCCGCAGTCTTCCCTAACGCTCCGGCCCCTCTGACTCGCTCGGCCGCGCAGCTTTTTTGCAGGCCTAAACAAACCGCTCGATCGGCCGAGCTTATGGCCTCTTCGGAACCGAGGTCTGGATCGGGGTCCGACTCGGCGTGGGGTTCCGAGACCATGAAGTGGCCACTGTGGATGATTTGGGAACGGGACATCGCTGCTGCTCCGGCTGTCCTCCTCCGTGTCCGGCTCCACTGAGAACATCGCTAGCATGCCCGGAGCAACGATACTATCGTCACCATGACAACAAAGGATTTCTCCCCCACCCCCGAACTGGAACTTGTAACTTCGGCTGCCAGGACGCGGGGGAACGAAAGGAGAGGGGGACCCTACCGGAGAATCGCCCGAAGTCCGGCCCTACCGCAGGCTCCCATAGCAACAAGGAAAAGGCATTCTGCGCATGTATCCCTCCTTAGTCGCAGAGCATGACGGTTATTGTAGTTGTTTCGATTTTTCTCCCGAGGGCATACATACCTCGCGGAACGGTAACTTTAAACTTTTCAAGTTTATTAAACTTGTTATGCCTCAACTATCAAAATCTCTCCGGATTTGGATAATTTGATAAAAAATATACCTGCATTTTTAAGAGGAACTGGATTTATTGATACACCGCTTGTACCCGAAATTAATAAAACACAGAAAGCCGGCTGGATAACTTTGGGCCAGTCAATTTCAGCCCAATCCAACTCACAGGGCTGTTGTAGGGGAAATAGGTGTATTAGATATGTTTGCTGCCTAAATTCATACACACAATAACACTACTGCATCATTCTAGGCAAACAGTGGAGAAATGGAAATAGCCTTAATGATATTTTATCAGGCCGACCATTGGAATTGAAAATTGCCTCTACTTCACTGTAATATGAATGGCAAATTACACAATAAACCACAGGCTGTTAAATGCAAACCATTTTCATAAGGTTTTCCAATTATGTGACTATGGAATAACATTTTGAAGCATTTGAAAATTATTAAATGTGAGATACACACATACTAGTGTGTTTATGTTTGTTCTCTGTTTTCTTAAGTTTTCGCGGGTAGTTACATACATGGATGGATGGATTGGATGGACCATACACTTCATTGCTGGAGTGGGAACTTCCTGGCAGAAGTCAGAAGCAAAACTCCCAAGTAGAAGCATTAGTTGCCCACAGAAAGCAGGGGAGGCACGGTGGCAGGGCAATATTGGGAGAGTTTTGCTTCTGACTTCTACCAGGCCGTTCCCACTCCAGCAATGCAGTTGATTATTGTATGTCTGTACTTATCAGTAGGCATAAGGGCACAACCCAACAGGACTACAAATTCCAAAGAAAGTTGCAACAATGGAACACAGGTATCAAAATATTTACTTTTTCTTCCACAGATGTTTTACTTCATGTTCATTATAGATACAATGAATCCAGTTCTTTCTTGAACTTCTCACAACTAATAATGAGTGAGGTATTAATGTATTAACAGGTCCAGTTATTATTAACTTTGATCAGAACCAGGCTTGAACAGCTTTGCTTCACTAATAAGCCTGGACAAGTGTAATCTCATAAACTGCTGTGAAGAACCCAATATTTGCTTCACATTCTGTTAATTGTGGGATGCTTTTGTTGCTGTTTGTCCCATGGGTTGTGTTTTCACTTACAGACTAAATTCACTTACAGGCTGCTCACCAATGGTTTGTTTTAACCATGTTTTCTTGAACAAACCATAGTTGTAGGATTGGAGGTCACACAGCAGGTGAAGCCTAGCCAGACAAAGTGTGGTCTAGTATGAAGTATCCAGCCCCATCAGGAAAATAATGAAAGCAACCCAGCTAGTTTTTATCAATTTGCAGAGCCTCAGGTGTGAACAGCATTACTTTAAGGAAGAAAAACTATTCTCTTTCCCTTTTACTTTGGTTAGGGTTTGGTTAGGATTAAGAACAGAGATATGCTTCAAAAGAAGAAACAAAACCTGAGATGTCCAAGTGGAAAACGAATGAACTTTATTTTCAGGCTGTGTGAAGCTGGCAATGGCACAGTAACTGTAGTTACACAAAAATAAAGAGTAGTTCATTCCCCACTTGGATCACAGTGAGAGGATTCAGTCTTAAACCTTTTCTGTAAAACAACCTTTGGCCCATCTGGAGGCCTCCTGTCTGACTACAATTTCCACTATTGTGCTGGGTGAAGATGACCAGAATTCTAGTCCATTAAACCGGAAAATACCAGATTGGGGAAGAACAGAATATGAGGGCAGTCAAAGCAAATTAAAAGACAAACAGCCCTGCCATATGAAACTTAAAACTGTGACATCATCAGGGCCCTTAGGTCAGTAACACATAAATGGATTAACCCAAAAGCAACACTGGTCCTTTCCACACCCATGCTGCCATTTCCCATAGAAAGGAGAAAAAATGCACTTGGAAAGCAGCTGTGGTTTCCTTTAGGAGTAAAGAAGTTCTCTCCTCCTAGGCAGTGTACAGAAAATGTATTCCCTCAGGCTAAGTATCACAAATGTGCCTTCAGTCTTGGGATTCCATGAAAACTTTTTGTTTACTGACAGTAGAAAGGGGGAAAGGCAGAGAAAAGGTCTTCAGACCGAACTAGGGTCCATGTCAACACTGGCCTGGCGCACAACCTGTCGAGACCTGGAACACGGCAAGGAAGATGGCAATTGGAGCTTCTTGGGAATTTCAGGATTTATCTGTCCCTCAAATTCCTTGGTCCGACTCACCACCAGGGCAGCATCAGCCAGTTGAGCCACTGAGAGGCGGTGCTGCAAGGGGGCCTTGCGCCCACATGAGCCAGACCCTTCCATGTGCCGAACAGCTTTATGCACCTTGCCTGGTGCCGGGTGGTACGAGAGCTGTTTGCAAGGCTGAGCATGGACTCTGGAACCTCTGCTACGTCCCCTTCGCCCTGGCCTGCGTCCATATGCCTGCTGCTCTCCTGGAAGAGACGATTTTGCTGTAACTGGCTTTTCATTTTCTTCACTTTGGGATGATAGTTCACAGGTCTTCCTTTCAGCATGAAGAAATACCTGCCGAGAGAGGAAGAGCTCATTGAATTGCACATCACCAACTACATTGGATGCTCTTTGATTTATCTTGTCTTTACTTTGGCCATGTCATGCACATTCATTGGAGAGGTCAGTGCTAGGAATGGTTAGTGGATCAAGAAGAAGGGGCAAGTGAAGAACACCCTGGCTTGATACCATCAAAGCTGATACAAAGATGAACATCCAACAACTAAAAGAAGCTGTGCTTGACAGGGTAGCATGGAGAGCACTTGCCTATAGTCACCAAGAGTTGGCATGATTAAATGGTTAAAACCAGTGGTCCCCAATCTTTGTGGCTTGGTGGTCTGACTTGGGGGGGGGAGGGCTGGCCATGCGAAAGGTGGGCTGGTGGGCATGCTCGCATGCAGCCTTTGCACAAGTGGCACAAGTAATGCATGTGCAAAGCTCAACTTGCACGAGTGGCAGGCTGGGGTGCACATCAAGTGCCTGCCAGTCCATTGCTTGTGCAAGTTCATGTGCATGTGTGCAACAACTCACACAGCCCAATTCTGAATAGGCCATAGCCCGGTAGTGGGGGTTGGGGATCCCTGGTTAAAACTACTACTTCCTCTGTCACTTTAGCTTCCACATTCCATTGCTCTTGGTTAACATTTCTATGCAACTGGCTTAGAACAGTTTCATTTTAGAAACAAAACACTGGGCAGCTACTGCCAGGGCTTGCATGCTTTTATTCTCTCGTAGAAGCATCTAGTTCAGTGGTGGCAAACTCACAGCATCACGGTGTTGTCACGTGACATATCAGAACTTTTTTCCCCTTCGTTAAACCAGCCGTGGGCATGGCCAGCACGTGACGCATCTGGCCCGTGGGCTAGGAGTTTGACAGCCCTGATCTATTTGAATAATTTTACACTTAAGCTGTTTTAAGTCTGACTCCATCTCCATTCATTTTACTCTAATCCTTTCCCTGACCTGACCTATTAGAGTAATGCAACTCTCTGCCCCAGAAATGCCACCTATCTTCATTTATGCATTGATTTGGGACTTTGGAGAATCTGGCGCAGCAAATCATCATACACAATCTTAATAGGAGAGGGTCTTAGAGCCTTCTAGAGTATAATCAATCAAATTCATTACTTAGATTCTAGTTCTGACAGTCCAATCTGTAGCAGGTCCTTTATTTCGGATTTTGGAAGGTTAGTTTAATTTTAACTCTTGATAAGGTGCTTGCTCAGGTGAGGTCATGTTCATGTTTGCTTTGAATTGTGTCTCATGTTTTACTATTTTTAATACAAAAAGAGAGCACATATTCTTCTTTTAGGAGGAGTGGTTGTTAGGCACAATTCATGGAATTGCCTTTTGAAATCTCCAGCCAGCTTCCCTATTGACTTTTGCTTGTTGGAAGCCAGCAGTGAAGGGCACAAATGGCAATCACAGGCTTGTAGGGATGCTGTGATGGCCACAGTTTTGAGGATCAGCTGTCAGTCTCCTCAGTCAGCTTTGTAATTTAGAATGATTGTTGAACAAATGGTCATTAACTAAAGAATATCATCTTCTTAACAGTATGCTTTTATTTATTGGTTTGCCCTATTTTTTATATAATTGTATTTCTAATTGTAAACCACTTCAAGATTTATTTTACTGGAAGTCATTATGTTTTAAATAAATACCTGATGTCAGTTTTACTCCCTTCTTTTATTCTAGGTTGTAAAGTGTCAGGCTCTGAGTTCACCCAGAGCCCGTCAGCTCCGAATATACTTTGCAGCAAGTCTGGCCATGTCACCTTATCTCTGCTGCTGCCAGATCTGTATTTCTGCTTGTGTGCTGGCCGATGGCTTTGGAATGACTCAGCAGAGCTGAGGATGGAGTCTGCAACAACTGCAGGGCTGCTGGAACTGGCTCTTTATTGATGTTGTGCATATTGTTAAAGTGGGTTGGGGCACATATAGGTGGTAATTAGGACTTAGGTTAAAACATGGTGAAGGTGGCACCAGGTGGGGATCAGTTAATGAGGGTCGGAATAGGGTAGGGATGTAGATGTTATAGGGTTAATAGCATTTAGGGATCATGGGTTAGGCGTGGCCAGAATTAGAACTGAGTATAGGCCTGGGTGTGGTGGGGTGTGTCTCATGATAATGGTGATAAAAGGGATCAAACTCAAACCCAACTCTAACCTTGTCTGGTTTTTAGCCATTCTTGCCTGATTAGAGTATTTGTTGTTTGATGCTATATTGGATAAACCATCATTGTCCTAAAGAGGAGCTGGAGTTTAGATTCATTTAAAGGCAAAACTTCAATACTCAAGGACTGGCTGAAATTGGGTTTGCATTTGGTCCCTTTCCTTTTATCACCATTATCATGAGACGCACCCCATCTCTTTTCTGCTCCCCATTCACTCCTGCGCAGGTACCTTTGCATGATTCCATACCTCTTCCTCAGGTGTGCCCTCTGTCACGGAAGTGTGTTCTGGGCTATCCATCTCACTGATGCTGCGCATAATTGCATAAAGATTAATGCGTTCCCGTCGGAGTATGGGTGGCTTCTCGGGTACTTTCATGGTAGCCAGGTGTCTCCGCACCTCCTCAGCTCCTGAATCATCTGATGCCCCAGGTTCTTCTATTGCCTGAAGACTGAGCATGGGGCTGCCTGAGAGAGGCAAGGGATAACTGGGATTCTCAGAAGGCTCATGTAAAGGACGAAAACAATACTGGGGAGTAGTTACTGGCACTTCTGGTTCTTCATCTGAGCTGCTCAGGGTCTCGTACTCCAGGCTCCCAGAATGATCACTGCTGGCATCACTTATATCAGAAGATCCTCCTGAGGGGGCATCTCCCGCCTTTTGTTCCCATAGGCTGCTGTGACGGCTGCATAGAAACATGAGAAGGGTCTGACATTCTGGGATGTAAAGAGGAACAGGATTTCCTCCTGCATGTAGCAGATTGACAATGGCAGGTGAGTAAGGAATCCTTTACTATCTTTCATAAAGAGCTAAATAATATATGGACCTATAATGAAGTCACAGGAGATAACTGTAAAATAAATTTGCCACTGCTTGATTGTTCCTTCCAAAAGTGCCTTTTTGAGCTGCTTCCCACTGATATTTCCACAAAATCCACACAAATGGAAGGGAACATAATAATTAGAACCCTATTTATATAGCCCTATTCAGGCAAATTTTCCATTTCCAAAGGCTACCATTGTGCAGATTTGCCTGTAAAACGGTATAGGACAGGAGAACTGATTTGAGTAGAAAGGTTGGATCATGCAACTGGATATCGTTCCACATCCTTTGTCCTTTACATATGTATCAGCCCATCAATCATATCCTCTTCCCTTCTAATTACCTGGCATCCAGCATGCCCTGGTAAAGTTCCAGCTGTCTCATGAAGCCTGGATTGGGGTGAACAATTGGTCGCCGTTCTCGCACATGACCAAGAGCCCGTTCCAGCGACCAGCCGTACTCCTTCATAGCATAGGCAATCACCGTGGAGCCCGAACGGCTCACTCCCATTTTGCAGTGCACCAATACCCGAGAGCCTTGGGTCCTGTGAGGGAGAATCATGGTCATAAACAAGACTACCACAATACCCAGAACAGAAAGGACTTCCAGGTTCTTGGTTGACTTTCTTAAGTACAGATTGTTATGTTATGATAAGAAGTGAGCAATGCTGAGTACGGCTTTGGAAAGGAATCTGGTTATTCCAGAGATTGTTCCTACCAAGGATGGAGATCCCGAGTCAGGGATAGCTTTCTTGTTTTTTTAAACAAGTGGCTGTGACAAATTAGGCAAGGATTATCTATCCCTTGTTCCCATATATAATTCCTTGTGGTTTGTGTCAAAAACCGTTTCTGCAAAACTGAACTCAGAGATCCACATGTAGCTCTTTGCCTGCATCAGTTCTAAATAAAATACGGAGATGTGCTCAGCCTATGCTGAAAAGAAGAGTGAATAAAGAGGCAAAAGGAAAAACTTTTTCCAGTTTTGCAGATCCTCTCAAATAGCTATTGAAATGTGATATATGCATACATAACATTTCACAGGAGATTATGTTTCTTATAAAACGCTTTCTTAATTGAATTATTCCACACAAACACTAAAGCTTGCTCCAGTGCACAGAGTACTATTAACTGCATTAGGGAAAAATTAAACTAAACTCTTTACAATACACGGCAGTTCAATCATGTTTGTGTATGACAATCATCTTGCTGCCCAATTCTCACCGAACATCTGAAATGAAGTTGTGGGTCTCCTTCCAGTATGGCAGTAGTTGTGAGGCTTCTTCATCATAGATACGGACATTCATGTAAGTGAAATGCTCTGGGAAGAAGTTGTCAATCTCACGAGTCACATTGAGGATATGGGTGACTCTAAAGATAGGCAAGAAATCAAGTGAGCTTTCCCAATTCACTCTCATAAGGAGACTGTTTATCACTGCTATCCACCTAATTTCTTCTAGTTTCTTCTATCCCAATTTACCTAGCCTTACCCTGTCTCCTAAATTTTCCTCCAAAATTACATGGCGTCTCAGGATGGAACTTAAACCAAGGGTTGAAAGTATTTCCAACAAGTCTGACTTGAACGGCATGGTAAATAGCTATCTCAAAGTCCAAGGATGAACTTCTAGCATTCTGAGCAACATCTTAAAAAGATTACAAACCTGTTCTTTTGGAGCTCCTCAAGGTTGGCTGCATTCCATTCAGAGCCCTGTAAGAACAATATGAGACACACATTCATTCTCATGTTGTGTAAGCTATTAACTAATTTATGTGCATTATGAACTTCTTATAGCAGTACATTCAGAACCTAACTATACTTTAAGCAAAGTCAGTGGTACAAGCCCTCCTGCTCTGTACATTTCAGAGCAGAAGAAAGTAGAAAGTACTTTTTCATACTATCCCATATGAGAAAATATAGGTTAAAAAAATGTCACAAAGCCCCCTTAAGTTCTATTTAAAGAAAATGTGCAGGGAATAATTTGCTAACAAGTATAAACACTGCATCTTGATCACTTATTCACCAATCATCCACCTAAAATATGTGGATGCCGTTTGTAATTGCTATTTTGTTGAGAGACAAAAAATGTGTGTGCGTGCACATTTGAAAATGGTTCTGAAAGCACGTTTTAAAAGCAGAGATAACTTTTTTCAGATTCCATACAAGCCTGAAAACTTGTTATTTGTTTAAAAAAATATACTAAAGGCGCAGGTGATACACCATTTTTATGTGTATTTTGCATTTCTTTTGGGTTAATGTAGAAATCTGAAAGATACAACTCCTTTAAAATGATTCTGTACAGTACTCCCACATGTTCCAAAGTAACTACTGGTCATTTCTGAAGCATGCACAGGCTTCATCCATATGTTGTATAATGAAATAATTATAACATCTACCAATGCAATCCTAAGTATATATTCTCAAAAGTGAGCCCCATTGAGTTAATTGGGATGTATACCCAGGGTATGCAGAGTAAAATAATCATACCCAGCTTTTTCCTAAATGAAGCAGTTTCCAATTTCCCCAGGGGCAACTCCATTGTAGATCAAACAAATCCCAATTTTTCCCTTTCATTGTCAAATCTTTGGCAGCCTACTCAATAGAATACAGCATTAAATCTGAGCTTCATTTAATGATATTTATTAGAAAATAGGACAAAGTTAAACAAGTCTCAGAAACGAGATAGCTTTATTTTTTTCATTTTTAGAACCCAGTTGATCTCTCAGCTAATTAAAGATTTGTTCAGTCCTTCAAGGCTGTTCCCTATTCCCTCTACATCACCAATCAAGAGGCACCAATTGTAATCCTTAACCATTGGAAGGTTGACATCAGGGTTCCCCCTCTTGTATTTTCTTACCAAATAGAGGTAGTCAAAGATCTTAGAAGGCCGATCCATCTGTGCCATGATAAGCAACATTTCGTTGTCAATAAACTCCTTGTAATCGTTCAGACTACAGCCAACCCGCTGCTCCAGTTCTGTACGAATCTGCAGAAGATGACTGATGTTATCTTCCACGTGGGTTTTTTTTCGTAATCACACATTCCTACTCACTATCCTGCCATATATTCTGACTTCCCAGATATTTGCCAATCCTCCCCAATCCTTTTTCTTCCTATTAAGAATTGTCATGTTTCTTGTGCTCATAGTCCCATCTATTCACACACTTTGCCATTTCCGTTTTCCCCCACACTCCCATCACCTCCTATTCCAAGGTCCTCTGGTCCCAACATCCCACCTCCTTGGAGGTGATGCTCTCCAGGTCAGTGGTGCCCATCACCTCACGCAGCTTGGCCCGGATCGTCCGCTCTGTCACGTCCTGTGCTGTCCGCCTGAGGCACAAAGATGGAGGGTCGGCAAAGCTGTCTAGATTCTGTCCCCAACACCATCACCTCAGGTTTCCCACACAGACACCCATCCCCGTCCTCCCCAGCTGCAGGGGTATAAATCTAATATTATCCTGAACCTTAACATTTCCTTACAGTAATTTATTCCTTTAGGCCTAAAAAAAGCCACAGGATTAATAATGGGATTTGAATAGCATCTCCCACCCCCACTGAAATTTTTCAGTCTAGGTTATTGGGCTGGACTTCAGAGGCAAGACTCAAAAATGGGGCATGGCATGCACTAGACTGACTGGGATGTTTCTCCAAAGGTTGCCTGGGTTTGGGATTAGTGTACTGTGTAAAATCCTTCTAGGAACCCTCACAGGCCTACAATTAACTCCAGGGAAAAAGGGGGCATCACTGACTGGTCTGAGAAGATAGAGGGAGACGTGGGCCGCACAGATTCCAGGTCAGACATGGCTAGCCACTCATTAATGCAGCTCTGGTCAGAATTCACAGCCTTCTGATACCACTCGGTCCAGTTCAATGCACCCCCTCCAGGAAAGTAGTTGTTGGAGACTGCTTCGTTGCATGCTTTGTGCAGCACTTGCAGTGCTGACCTGAGAGCAGAGAAAGCAATTAGATCCTGAGAATATGAAGTCATACTTAAAAGTGTTCAGAGCAGGAGATATCACATCCAACAGCTACCGTAACCTATGGCAGTTAGCCCCATCCTTTCATTTTTCAGATACAGTTATTGAGTACAGGACAACTGAATATATTTGCAATACTTTGTAAATATCATAAAATTTAAACAGTTATTTTTTTAAAAAAAATTAAATAAATATGATTGACAGCTAAAGAACTCCAAATTTTGCTTTGACATTTTAAACCCTTTGGAAGCTATTGCTGTCATTATAAAAAAAGTAAAAAAACTTTTTTTCTTCACAGCATGAGGGACATCAATAATACTTTGTGTCTTTCCTGATATTCATTTATTGCCCCCTGTGGATATCTTAAACATTTGTTCATCTAATCAAGAACCCTGCTCACCACATTGTCTGGACAGAGATGGGCTTAAAGATCCGTGTTTGTCCCCCAGATGTCACACTGAAGCCCCTAAAAAAGAATAGGAGAGTCAACTCTTAAGTAACTTTGTACTCCAGGAAGAAGGCAGATATCTGGAATGTTGTAATGAAAAATGTAACAGTTTGGACAGTTGTGTAACTGGTGTGAAATATCCTAAAATACTAGATTCCATTTTAGCTGGGGGGAAAAGGACATTCTCCCTCAACACACAGAAAATTAAACTAGGCTGTGTCTGCCTTTTGGAATGACAACAGAATTAATCTATGATTTCTAAAAAATAGATTTTACCACTTAAAAGTTATTATGTCAATCCTACCTCCCCTGCTCTCTAAATTGTGTAGTTGTTCTAAGGGCCAGTCTGGGAAAATCTGGTTTTGAACAGCGGCACATGAATGCTAAGGATAAATAAATCCAAAATAATCCTAGAACATCTTGGTTTTAATATATAAACTCTTTTTAACTATAAAGGATTTTATAGAAGCAAGCGACCAAGATAAAATTAATGGAATTAATGGCAAGAACAGGTGAATACACAGTGTCTTTGGGCATAAAGGGAGAGGGCTCAATCACAAAGCAACTCCAATGAGGGAGGAAAATTTTGAAAGCACTGTCTTCGCAAAGTGCCTTTACTGTGTCTTAGCAGTAAGGCTGCTTCCTGGACACAGCTGAACATGGGAAAGTTTTGGGAAATTCCCTGCTGTTCAGTTCTTCCCATTCTTTGCATTGCCACCAATCACTTCTCTGAATGTTAGAGAGGGGCAGCTTTCTAAAAAAATCCTGAACAGGCCAATATTTCTGGTCCTAGAATTTTGAAAAAAAAATCTATGATTTCAAGCTCTCCTACCTACAACATGAACGGTATGACCATTTCTCCTAGTTATATCAACGTGTCCCATTAGATCTGGCAAGAGAAGCATTAAAAAGTTCTACCTAATCGGACCCTGGAAGTGTAACAGTATGAGTGAATGACCTTGGGAGACAGGAGAGAAAACCATAAACTGGGAAACCAGCATGTAAAAGATATCTCAGTCCACAGGATTGGAGGGGCATAGGAAACATTTCAGGATGGACCCCCCCCCTAGTTTTCTGGAGAGTAGAAGAAAAAGAGGAGAGGAAATACTTTCAGTTTTGCAAGGTTCTGTTAATAAAACCTTACAATGAAGATAGAGCTAGTAGTTCTGATTGTATTTCTGGTCTATCTTGCAAGACTTACAGAACGAGAGCCTTTTCTGTTGTGGGGCCTGACTGCTGGAACATCATCCCACTAGAACCAGATTCACCCGACCCCTACTAGCCTTTTGCAAGGACACAAAGGCTTGATTTTGTCATTCTCTGACAATGTGGGTGAGTCATTTCTTGATTGTGTTAATTATTATAATTATTTGTGGTAGTGTGGGTTTTTTTTCTTGATTGCCATTTATGTTATTTATTTCATTATATCATTGTTATTGTTTTTAAATATTGTTAGCTGCCCAGAATCATGTACTTGAGCTGAGCGGCCATGTAAAACAATTAAAGAAATCTGCTTTTAATCCTGCCACACTAACACGTATTTTACCTCCACTTATGCTTATTGTGGTTTATATACAGGGGTTACTACTGTACTGAATTTTAAACTGTAAATCCATTTAGGGATTTTTTTTAAAAAAATTTTTTTGAGTGATTGTGATATATTGCTGTTTTGGGAATGGCAACAAATATAATAAAATGCAGGTATATCAGAAGGAGCTTCTGGAAAGATACAGATGTTGGGGGGGGCAAGGAAATGAGATAACTTGCACTGTAATAATTAAAAGCTACGTAACTTATATACTTGCTTCCCATGTTCTTGATGTAAGAACAAAAGGCCATTGCATTATAACATCACATTTCATCAGGTTTTTTTGGAGGGGGGGTGCTATTGTGACTTGCAGCAGAAGGGAAGGATCTTTAAAAAAGGAACAGATGGAAAAAATACAGTACAGAAATGGTCAGTTCCATCAGATAAAAAGTGATAGGATCTAACCCAGAAACAAATGAAATCTCTTAGTGGTTTAGAATATACTTTATGTCACTTCAATTTGTGCAATAGAAATAGAGAAGACATCGCCTGTTTATTCCATATGAACACTTGTGGCATAAAAAAAAACCCCAAATATACCTAGTATGACCTTTCATTATCCCAGTCTATTTATGTATGCAAAGCAAGCTCCTAATAGAAACTTAAAATAAACAAAAAAATTGCAGTTATATAGAATAATATAAAGCAGGAGTGTCAAACTTGTGTTGTCATGGCAGCGTCACACGATTTTTCCCCCTTCACTAAACCGGATGTATGACACATCTGGCCCACAAGTTTGACACCCCTGATATAAAGGAATTGTTCTCTTACCCATCGCCATCAAGGAAAACCTGTGTGTCACTCCAAAGTGGAAGCACCATACCCAGTGTGCAGGTAGCCAAGCTGTTTGAGAAAGAGAGAAAAAAGGAATTAGAGAGCCTCTAAAACAAGCATTATACAGCATGTTTGCTTTGGAGACTGGTTTCTTTGGCCCTTATCTGTATCGTTTCCTAAACTTATAATCATCTGATAAATACTGTAAAATTAAATATTATCACCAAGTTTTCAGTCAAACAGATGTTTCATAGCAGAGAGACTATATTATGCAGGCAGGAAGTATTTGTAGTGGCTAAGAAGAAAACACAAAACATTTTTATTTTTCTTCTTGATTTGAAATTCTGCTGTAGCAAACTTTACTAGCTTCTAGCTGAACTCATAAATGAAAGAACTTACTTTGAAAAAACAGTAGAGAGAAAGAGAGAGAAAAAAATCTCCATGAACTGCCAAACTGGTTTGACCAGGGAATAAAATACACATAGTAGGCTATAAATGCACGAGGCAAGGAACAACTGCAAAACTAAGGTAGATCTAATGAAGATTTTTCTATGTAACTACTTTTATGAAGAGAACAAAGGTATTGGAGCACTTTGGACCACAGATGCATTTGTTTACTTCTAATAATAGCACCAAATTCCAAGTATGACTCCTAGCTATTTACTCAAAACAGTAAAACACAAAATCAATAAAAGAATTAAACTGCATTACAATAATTATCCCCTGGCACCCCTTCACAGCGGTGATAATTATAATTACCTATTGAAGTCTCTGTGGAATGGTAATGTTTCTAAATTATATCACGTGGCTGCCAATTGAACCTCTAGGGGAGGGTACTCCAGAAGGAAGGGTCTGCAACAGAGAAACTTTACCTCCAGGCTTCCCCTCAACAACTTCCTGTACACAGGAGGCCTTGAATATCCTTCCTTGGGATGTGCAGTCGGGCTAGGTCAGTTGTAGATTGAAGACCTAATTCTAGAGATATCTAGAAGTCAAGCCATGTAGACCTTTAGAAAAGTACCATGGTGTTCTATGGGCACAATGGCTTTCACTTCCCAGCACGCAGGCCACGCTTTATATCAATTGCATTTTAGTTTCTGCATAGTTTTCAGAGGCAGGCAGCCCTAAGTATATTGCAACCATTTAGTTCATGTTCCATTTATTAATTCACATTGTTAAATTTGGCTTTTCAATGTGATTCAAAGTAAACACTGAAGAATATCCTCTCTTTTTCTTCCATTTTTCCACAGATCATTACTTAGAAAGTAGAATTATGTGGCATGACAGGCTAACAGGCTAAATTGGAATCAATGGGTTGATTTGCAATAGACAGGCAAGGGTATCTGACTCCCAGTTCACCCTAACAAATCAAAAAGTTAACCTCCAGAGTAATTTAGGTAAGCAAGTATGGTTAATAGGGCCAAATAGATTTTGCTTTCGAGGACATTTTCTGTCATTATCAGCTATTACTGAAAAACTTATAAAAGGACCTCAGATTAGTAAGAGATCAACCAATGGAATTCCCAGGGCAGATAAAACTGCAGCCTCAGTTGTAGGTAGAGCCAAGTTAATCCACTGCATTTGGTTCCCTGAGAAAACCAGAATGGATGAAAGCCTAGAATTAAGATTTATAAACCAAGGCTCATCCACGTGATGAGACAAAACTAAAGTGTGTTTGTGTGATGTGTGAAATCTGGCCATTCTATCTATTTCTCAGTATAATACTTCTCGTTTTCCTGATGCCACCATACCCTTGCCACCTCACCTTTCATCAGGGAAGTCCACTCCCAAAAGCACCATCTCGTTCTTGCTCTCCCTCTCTGTTGCTGAAACCACCAACAAGTATCGTATTCTATGAGCTCGTGCTGACTCCAGTCTCACAGCCTGCAAGGAAGAAAACATACTAGTCTTGCATGTTTCACTGACATATGTACACCAATACAATCTCCATCATGAAAATGTGTGGTGGTACTGCCCACAGATCCAGGAGAA
This sequence comes from Pseudonaja textilis, assembly GCF_049901715.1. Lineage (NCBI taxonomy): Eukaryota > Metazoa > Chordata > Lepidosauria > Squamata > Elapidae > Pseudonaja > Pseudonaja textilis. The sequence continues at coordinate 223,995,959 of NC_141990.1, forward strand.
GGATTTTGTTCAGAAGCAAATGGAAGCCGTTAGGAGCCCTGAGTCTTAACCTCACTTCATGTTTATGCTCACATGAAAACTAACGTGATTTATGCTAAATCATGGTTAACAACACATATGTACAGAATCTAGCTAGTCCTAGAAGAAAAGAAGAACCTCATTCCTTCTTGGTAGCTTGGGCTCAAGTTCCAACAGTGGAACCAGAGCAGTGGTTTGAGAACTTTAAAAAAAAATTATCTAGAAAAAGAAGCATGTTTGCAAGTAAGCTGAAGTGTGCTTTGCATTGCATTTGGTGTTTATAAACTAATTTTCAAAAAGTATAAATCGTATCAGTAAAATCATGCTGCGTCAAGATTTAAATTTAAAAGGTCAGACTATGGTATAGAACTATAGAAGTTTGTAATTCATTTTAGTTTTCATCCTTAAGAACTTTTGTTTTTTCCTAAGTTAAGATGCCTGGAATTTTACAGTACATTCACACAATGTACTACACCAATTGTATATTCAAGCTAGTTTTTACATTTTACACCCATTTCAAGGGATTCCTTAACAGCCCTCTGTGGCTAAGCTTCTAAAATGATGAATATCTGCAAGACATTTAATAGTATTAGTACAGCAGTGGCGTATTTTAATTGTTAATTGTGGATAAACAAGGAAAGGTGAATTCCTCTATCAACTCCTTAGAAATATTATTTAACTTTTAAATAATATTTATTACTGTATTTTATACTTTTCTCTCCAGTCTGGCTATTAATATCTTGTGCGAATAATGATAATCAGGAAAAAATCACACTCTGCAATTGCTCCTTGCCATACTTCAAAAATGAAGAGGGCCAAGGTCTATTTTGGGATGGTATCAGAAGTCTTAGGGATGAAATGGGCCCTTTAAGTATCTGCATCTTCAGAAAACAAGCACAAAATGAATATTCCTCCTTTGGGGAATCATTACCAACTTAGTATGAAGTGTGATTCCAGCCTAGGTTTTACAAATCCTTTGGTGACGAGTTCTACGCTAGCAGCTGACATGGAAAACCAGCAGCTTTGCAAAGGTTCTTAAACTAGATGTGGAAGCGCCGGACAAAATCCTTGGGGCTCCTGAACTGAGAGGACCCCCAACAGATGTTCATTCATATTTTGATTCATTTTTCACTTGGCAAGGGGAAGATCCACAATAGAGAACCAATTGATGTTCAGAGTAGTCATGTGTCCACTATAATTTTTTTCCCCTAACTGAACAACCCTGGCAAGCTTCCAAAAGGAGTCGGGGTCTATCAGAACACAACTTAATAGCCACTGCCTGAAAGAAATTGTTCCTGATGCTTGGAAGCTGCTATGACTCACTCTCTAGGAAGAAGACGAAAAAAGGAAAACAAAAGTTATTTAAGCCCATCTGGAAATCTCCCAGCAGAGGCCTCAGAGACAAAACTTGGATCAGGCTCAGCAGAGACGCCAGCTCTGGCTGCCCGCCCAAGAGACGATGAGCCCCACAGGCCATAAATGGGGAACTGGCTGAGCTCCTGGCTGAATGTCTGACATCCAAATTCCAAACGGGGAGGAATTCTTCCCCACCCCACCCGAAGGACAACGAGCACCCGAAGAGAGAGTCCCAGAAGGTGGACAGGGCTGAGTTTATTTCTCACAAGACTGCCAAGTAGCATCAGTTCTGGTTTTGCATCACAACAGGAGATAGGAAAAAGCAGGCTATTTCAGGTCATGAACAAGTAGTAATATGAAGAAGGAAGCAACTTGGAAAGTCTGAATCAGCCTGGGAAGCAATCTGGATTCTCCAGAATTTTTCTTAAGGGAATTTTTCTTGAGTTGCAGAAGGCAACTTGCATGATGGAATGTGTGTGTATGGCGGGGGGGAGCACAAAAGAGAACATGAGGACAAAACTCTTCTGTATTTTTAAATGGAGTTAATTCCAGCCATCCTGGAGATGCATTTAGCTACAGTATATGAAACCTCACCTGCAATTTGAATGATATGGTTCAGACGCAGGTTTTACTGCATTACGGAAAAGCAGGCAACCACTAGTCTCTTATAAAAAACAAAAAATGTTTCTACAGTGCAAAGCCACTCCTTTCACTACTAATTGCTGTATTAGCGAACATTAAGTTAAAGATCAGGGAAATGTTCCTTGCTATGTCACAGAGAAAAGCAGAGCATCCTGGAATATTGAAGGGGGCTCAGCAGGAAAGGAATCTCTTTGTTCCTTAAACAAGATAGGTCAGGGAAAACCTTATTGGCTTCCTAGTTTAGTTTGATTGGCAAAGTGAGCTGGTCTGCCAGGAATGCCAAATCTTAAGTAATCAGACAACAAAATGGGGAATTGTAATCAGAAACATCACTGGAGTATGAAGTTGTAGAAAGAAATGTGGGAAGACATTACTGCCTAAACTTCTGGCTTCCTGAGACTCAAGTAGCAATGCTTTTCCAGTCTCTACATTTACACTGTTGTTTGCATCAGAGGTGGTATTCAGCCATTTCTGTCAGGATCTGGAGAACCGGTAACAGAAATTTTGAGTAGTTGGGAGAACTGGTAAGTACCACTTCTGGTTGGCCCCACCCCATCTATTCTCTGCCTCCCGAGTCCCAGCTGATTGGTTGGGTCTTCTTTTGTTGCCCTGCACAGGAGAACAGAGCTGGAAAGCAGGTTAGTGGGGTGGGGAGGGAATGGGGATTTTGCACTATCCTTCCCCTGGAGTGGGGTGGAAGTGGAGATTTTACAGTATCCTTCCCCTATCATGTCCACCAAGCCACACCCACTGGTAGTAAAACAATTTACTGGTAGTAAAACAATTTGAATACCGCCACTAGTTTGCATCCCTTCTTCCTGTCATTAACAATCTTACCAGCTGGATGGCGTCTTCTGGCCGCAGCAGCCCCACCATTTGCTGTAAGTGCAGTTCTTGCTGCCCAGCAATAGCATCTTCACTTTTAGGTGTTTGATCTAGGGGGGTTGCTGGACCCTCCTGGACGGCCTCCAACTTGTCTTCTTCCGGCAGGAGTAAAGCAGCTCCTTTGACCATGACAAAACTGTGGCTGAAGAAGAACAGGTGATTAAAAAAAAAAAGACTCATGTTGAAAGACCTGCTTAAGCCATGCACTAGTTGGAGAATAGGGAGAATGGCTGCTTTCAAGTAGAGGGAAAGTTTAGAAATGTGAAAAAGAAGGAAGGGGAGGGGGACAACTGCTTCGTATCATGTCACTGGAACTTCTTGGGTGCTTGGTACTTCCCTAGCATGGTACCATTTTGCTGCACTGTGAAGGCTTCCCAGGCATTTGGTGCTGGATCCGGTGGGAGGCTGCTTTTCAGGTGTTCAACCTGAGGTGTAGCACCTTTTCACGGTGCTGCTGTACCAGGGTATAGCACTGAGGCTTCCAGAGGTGGCTATGGCTTCTTTCCCTGTCCTCCTTGCACTTGCACCACACAGCAGCACCTCCAATTCATGCACGGCCTGTGTTTGACCTCCCAGGGCCTCCCCCATGCACCCCTGGGACACCCCTGTGCTCCTTACCTGGGGCTCCATCTGCTTAACAACTTGCAATTCTCACTTAACAATGGCAGCCAGGAATGCCAGGATTTTGGTCACTAAGCAAAGTAATTACATGATGCCTCATTTAATGACTGCTGCATTTAGCAACCAAAATATTTGCGCCTATTATAAGCATAAGTCAAGGGCTGCCTGTAATCAGTCAGCTATTGTATACAAAGGAAAATGAATAAAAACTCTGCTGGCTTGACGCATTAACCTCCATGATCAAGAATTTAAAAGAATAGTTGTTTTTGAAAATAAAATAAAGCCAAAACAAAAACAAATAGGTTTTCCCTATAAAGAATATATTAAAAAGTCCAAACTTAATTAATAACGAAGACTGAAGGAGTCATATTAAATATCTATGTATTGTTTAGTTTTAGGTTTTATTGTTTGACATTTCTTAAAGTTATCCAAGAGGTTATGGTACAAACCACCCTCACCTTGGGGCACTTATATTTCTATAAAAGTATGTGGGGAAAGACAAATAAGGGAAAAGAACTAAAGGGCTTCCTACAGTGACACACAGGAACGTGGGCAACTATGCCTCTACATCTTTTTAAAAGCAGAGCTATTTGGAAATGAAGATTTAAAATAAAGAAGCAACATTCGTCTAATGGTTTCATTTTTTCACTAATCAACACCTACCAGAAAAATAGTCTATTTGAAAAATAGTAAATATTGCTTCAGAGGGGGAGAGAGAACTCCATTCTGTTTTGATTAGGGACCTTTCTGATACTGTTAGAAATGGAATATAAATATATTTCCATATATATAAATTGGGAGGATATGTTATCCTATTTTCTATACTTGTCTCTTAAGAATTTTCTTTTATAGCATATATTTCAGTAATCAATATGAAACTATCACACTTCTGCATTGCAGAGTGAAGAATTTTCCCTATGAGAGAGATCTTTAACATTGATCTTATGAAAATCAACCTTCCTATAAAACCCCTTTTTGGCCACATCTTGGATATAATTTTTTTTAAGACCTAGTTTTATTACAAAGAAGAAAGGCAAGGGAGCATGCATGCTACATTCAAGGCACTAATCTCCACCATTATCTTTATATCCAAAAGTTTCTTGGCTCCATAAATACTTTAGAAAAATGTGGGTGAGTGGTGCACAGTCTCTCTTTGGCACCGTGTTATCTACCCTGAAAAAGAGACAGCTAGTATGGAAAGGTATAGAGTATTAGGGGAGTAAGATATAGAGATGGCACACAGAGTTTTGATAAATTAGTGCTTTGATTAATCAACCAACCAATCAATAAATATGGTTTATGGTTATGTACTCATGGCAGCCATTTTATGAATAGGCAAGCATGTCCCTAGCAGCCATTTTGTCACAGTGTCCATTATATGCTCTAAAATATTCAACTGATCATCAGTCCAAAACAGAAAGGGGAGGCCTGTTATAATATTGTATTCTTGATTGGGAAAAAATATGATTCTGGCTCCAATATACTTATGATCAGTATTTGGACTTTTAATTCCCTGAATGCTATTTGTCTTTAGCAAATTGGATATACCCTTTCCATAGCAATTTGAAACAATCTGTTCTATTTTTAAAAAAATCTCAGATGGTTGCACATTCTTCCAATCATGCTTTTTTTAGTGCTGGTATATTCCTGACAAAGAATAGCAAAATTACTCAGTTCCTAAACAAGCATTTCAGGAACATTCATACAGTATGTGCATATTTCTTCATTTCTTCACCGTGCAACTTAAGAATTAAAATAATTTCTTTAAAGTTTCAAAAAGGACCCATCTATCTCCATACTCTGAGGGTATGTGGTGTATTTGTTTTTTATAGCACATTCAACAGTTGCTCATTGGAGGCATCACAGTTAAATTTTTATGATGAAAAAAAGTGTGAAAATTTTCAAAGGCAGGGCCTGGAAAACCTATAGCTCACCTAGAACCTTTCAAAAATATTATATAAAGAATATTAAAAACAATGACTACTTACCGTCGCTGCAACTGTCGTCTTCTGGGAATATCTTCATCCTGCAAGGGATTTCCAGGTTGATTACCATTTCTCTCCAGATTACAATGTTTGCCGTTAAAAGAAGTGCTCACTTGTCACACCTAACATCAATATCCCTCACTTGGTCTCTTAAGCAGAAGCTCTGAATTCTAATTCAACAACCACAGGAAACACAAGAGGTTGCCTTTCACTTAAAACTTAGTAAGTCTCTTGATCTACAATGCAGGACATGACTTAAATCCTAACATAAACTAACACAAAACAAATCAACATGGCTCATTAAACAATTAACTGTGCAATCTCATAATTTAAACAAGCCATTCCTCAAACGTAATTGGAATGGTAAGCTCACATTTCCCACAATCAAAGGCTATTCTACACTGTTGTTAGGTGCTTAAATCAAGGGTCAATACCGAATAGGCATAACTGATAGGATCTACCCCTAGTAGTGGTCTGAGAATTTCCTTTGTACCAAGAAAACAATGTCTAATCCAAACATGTGGAGTCATCAAGCAACTATTTCTGCCATTGGCTTTGGCATGAGAAAACTTGGCATGACATAATGTTCCTATTCCTAATACCTCTGTGGCAAAAGCAGATACTTTGGGGGACTGCTTTGTTCATCTAGAATCCTGAACATTCACAGGACTTCCATTGCAGAACTCTGGGCCCCCAATCTATAGCCTGTTTCTTAGATGATTTGCTGTGCTTGTTCAGCTAGACATGGAGGAAGGAAGGAGGCAAGGAAGGAGGCATGTCGTCTATGGCAGCAATTAATGCCACCCCCTGGGAAATCTTACTAAGCACCCGTGTTTCTACTATTTCATAGCAACACTAGCAGGTTCCCGATTTAAGCTGACATGAAAAGAGCTTGAAACTTACTTGACAAAAACAACAACAAACTTTAAATCCAAATGTCTCACTTTCCAATCAGTTCTACACTTTCATGATACAGGTCCAGATCCATGGGATATTTCCAAGCTTTCTTAATTAAAGAAATATTAAACATTTAAAGTATCTATTTGTATATGGGATGCTACAAATCCAGCTCATTTTATGATAAACCAATATCAGAAAACAACTATGCATTAGAAGTAAAAATATATTTCTTTGAAGGACGGCACACAATTTTAAAGTAAATATAAGAAGACATTTCAATGGATTGTTTTGCTATCTTGAAATTCTGTCTCCATCATTAAAAGGAAGAATGATGATTAGATTTCAATTCAGAGCACAAGACTGCTGTATTAATTTTTGCTTTGGATCCAAATAAGGGCTTGTTTTACAGAAAAGTGACTGTCTTCATAGTTTTGCTAATTCTTAATCTGTATCAATGGCTGAAATACATGCTCTTTCATGAAATCATGGCCAAGGTGCCCCCATTCCAGTAATGAGACCTATTTGTGAAGTTGCATGATGTAACAGACATTAGTTACCCTTTAGAATTCTACTAACACTTTCTTCAAATTGAAAGTATTGCATATTTATTATTTTTGCAATGTCTTCAACAGCCCTATATACGATTATTGCAGATGGTGAGGTTGAGGCTGAATGGTTTGCCCATTTTAAATGCCCAAGGCTGGACAATAAGATCCCATCTATGTGACATGACTGGTACAAAAAACTTTCTGGCTCATGTCCTGATGCTATTCTAGTTCTCATTATTCTCTACCAGCAAAAAATGTTGTTGCTCTGTGAAGTCAAATGCTTCCAATTCAGGGGTGGGATTCTACCAGTTCGGACCAGTTCTATAGAACCGGTTGTTACGATTCTGTGCAGCTCGGAGAACTGGCAAATTACACCACTAGCTGGCCTATCCCCTCCCCACCCAGGAGGCTTCCCTGAGGCCCAGTCAAGGGTGGTATTCAGGGGGTTGTGGGAGGGAGAAGTGGCCTGAGAGCAGAGCTGAACCTTCCTTAGGATTGAAGCTTCTATTTTTTCAGTGTAGACTCAGGCAGCAGATTGCAGAAAGGTAGATCTGCGAGTGAAGCTGTGATTCTGCAAGCAGCTCAATCTGTCTGCCTACTTTGCCTGATTTTGGGTAAAAGTTGCTCTTTTTTTAAATAAAAAAATTCAATCTTTACATATATATTTACAATATTTACATACAAGCCACGGCCATCCAGTCACATGACCACCAAGCTACACCCACAAATTAGGCCATGCCCACAGAACCAGTTGTTAAGAAATTTTAATCCCACCCCAGTTCCAATTAGACAGTGTTAGACTCACATTTAACAATTTTTCCTTGTTTGTAAGTAGCAAAAGCAAATCAAGTACCAAGTATGCCCCAATATCTGGCTGATGCTTTATAATTGCCCTGGCAGGCCCCAAGTTGTATACTCCTTTTCTATGCCATAGCTTCACAAAAACAGGAATTCTTCCAAAGGTTTGGAAACAGATATTCAGAGGCCAGCTAGGTGCTGTTACCTTGCTTGTCTCTTATCTCCTTTTCAGGATTCCTAGATTGGCCTTGAATTCCAGCTCTCGCATAATCTTATCTATGTGCTTCCTATTTTGTTGGCAATTTCCTGTGATATTTCTAAGCACCAGGGAAAAATAGCAAACAAACAGCATTTGTGCCACTTCTTAATTGCCAGTTCTTTGCACAATGTCTAATTATACTTGAAACTCAAGATCATCCCACAGACTGTCAGGCTTGAGATGTAAGCTCAAGCATAGGTGCTCTGGTGCAAAAAGCCCAAAGCTCTATCCCAACATTGGTATAATGGACTGGAAAGTCTTCCTCTTTAAGGACATTATGCAACAGATATTTCTGCAGTACTCCTTGGTCTCTGACGTTGCAGTCTGTCAGGAGCTGACAGGAAGTAGTATATTGTGAAACTTACTGACAAGCAGCTTTTAGTGCCTACTTCTCCCACAGAAACTTGGGCTGTTGAAAACTGATTAGAGAAAATAGTATATTAATGGGAATGCAAGGAAAGGCCACAATTTGACAAGTATCCTAAACTGTTTCCATACAAGGACAGGCTAGAAATGCAGCAGTCTAGGAAGAAGAGAAGGGAAGCACCTCTCAACAAACCACTATAATCTGTTGGAAAAGACATCCATGGACACATTATAAATTGTATTTTTGCAGCTAAATCACTTCCTTGTTTTTGTTTTGACCCTTGCAGTCAAGAGGACTGGTGCTCAAACCAATTGGCTTCCAGCAGCTGGATTGCTCAGGAGGCTTCTCATCTTCTAAGCACCCAGTGCAAGGCAGAAGCCAAGGCTACTCCTTCAGCACATGTCCACACAGTGCCCCTGTGCATCTGATCACCCAAAATAACTTCCAGATGTCTATCCTGTATTCTATACTATAGACATGGATGTCACAGATATTTTCCAGTGTTATTTTTATATTTTAAATGGCATTTTAATGTTAAAGAAATTGAAGCTGTAGCCAATATATATATATATATTTTAAAAATCTCCCTTTTGATACTTTTTGGCAATTGTAAAGCAAAATGGATGATTGCATCTATCTTCCATACTGCAAGTGGGAGAGTGGATCCACAGGGAGCCAGGAGAAAAGACTTTGCCTAGAGTGTGGCAAAACTCCCCCTCTCCTCTCTCCATCCACCAGCTCGGCTTGCTTCTCTACATGCACAGTACCAGAGGAAAAAAGAGAGGCCTGCTAAAATCGGATAATCTCTCCCCTGACCCTTCAGATTTTGTTTTCCCTGCCTTTCTTCCAAGAACTGCCCCTTAAGGGAACTGCAAGTACACGTTTTTTTCACGAACAAGATGGTGAACTCTGAAGCCACTCTCTGCAAAACCCTGCTCACAGTTTGCAGTGACCAGTAAGACAGATGGAAGCCAAATACATTCAGGGAAGGGGCCCAGGTAGGACAGGCGCTCAAACATCCTCAGTCGCCAGTCCCAGAAAGGAAGGACGGGGACAGGAGGACCGTGAACGTCCTCAGTGGAAAGAGCGTCTGAAAGGAGGGTCGGCGGCGGGATCAGAACGGAATGTAGGACTGTACCATCTTGGAGAGTCCTGTCCAACGTGAAAGGCACGGGGCGGTTTTTTTTTTGGGGGCTCACCTTGTAGCCGGTGGGGGTCGAGTGGCCACTCCCCGATGGGGATCGACAGACGGTAACCAGCGCCATGCGCGGACGAACTCCTGCGCCTTTCCTCCGCTCCGGGGGAGACTGAGACGGTGCCACTCGGAGCCAGCGCAACGCCGCCGCAAACCGTCTGCAGGGGGCGGGAGTAGCGGGCCACTCATTCACTCATCCCGGGGTGGGAGCCTGCCAACCGCAAACTTTCTGCTCCTTCGTCCAGCCACTCCGACGAACAAGCGCACGGATATAGTCTGCAAAGTAACACCGAGTACGTCCTATCGGGGGTGGCTCTTAAAGGAACAGGCCCAAGTGGCGAAAGACCAGCGGCTGGGGGAGGAGGAGGCGGAGGAGGTGCCAATCCGTGGCAACTACGGGAACGCGCTTCCCAAGGGAATTCCCATCTCCGCTGTCCCGTTCTCCTAATCTTGGGCCAGGGCTCAGCCCCGCTTCTTTTACAGAAAGCCGGACCCTTCATACTGTGGAAGAACTGCAACTGCAAGGCTGGAGAGTCTTTCAGGCTGCCCTGTGCCTGGAATGAGCTTACCTTTCCCCCATATACCTGAAGTTAGCCACAGGGCTCACTTGAAGCGATCTCCCGTAAGCGGGGGGGAAGGTTCCTATAAGTTCACCAGAACCACTATACGATATTGGACAAAATCTGGAGCTGAAATAGAGCAATCTTGTAACAGGGTCTAATTATTACAGGTCGTTTTCAGGGGACACCCCCCCCTCCCGATTGCTAGGCTTTCCGTACCTAACAGACACTGAGGAAGAAGCTACACTGTTCCTTTAATATGAGAAGAGGAAAAGTTCCCTATCTAAACTTGACGTGGTTGGGGGAGGGAGGTCCTGCTCCTGGATTTTGAAATTTTATCCCAGGCTTAAAATAAAGAAGTCCCTGGAGTGTGGCTTGTTATAACTATAGCCATCTATGCCTTGCTGCATTGTTCATGTTACTATTACAATGACTCAGCAGGTGATTTTTTTTTAAAAAAAAGTCTAGTTTGGAAAAACACAGTATCATTTCATTTTTTTTCACCCAGTAAGACCACTGAATTCAGCTGCTGTTGCCAACCAGGATCTTTCTGAAATTCAGCCGGAAGGCTCAAACTTTCTCACAAGATCCTAATGAGCTATAAACAGTGGCACCATCAGGGCAGAACTCACAGCTTTAACAGGAAATCATCAAAAGCAGTAGGGCTGGTTTACCAGATTGATATAAAAGAGCACAAATTATCAAGAGACTTCCTCTATGATATGGTCAGAGTTGAAAATCACCTGACTGCATCACTGACCACAAACACCGGTGAGACACCAACAAATATTGATATGACATGCTGTGATCAAAGAACAAGTCGAATGCTGAAATTCTCAAGTTTCTTGGCAGTCATCTTGTCTGTCCCTTTACAACAGCCCCATGTTTTGGTCTACAATAGTTACCACAACAAATAATTTTAAGGCTCCAAGAGTTAGTTTATTGTGATAAGCGTATCAGGAGCTGATCATCACATCGAATTATTGAGGGTACAGTATAGTTTTTTAATATAGTATAATGCATCAATTCTTGAATATTTTGAAATAACTTGTCTTGCATTCTGACTTAATCTGGCTGTTTGGGGCAAATACTGGTGGTAGTGCCTAGCCAACTATGGCTGATCTTAAAAACTAAGGAAAGTTGAACTTGGTTACTACTTCTTGGACAAAGCAAAAACGCTAAGGCTGGAAACTGAAAAACATCCCAGAAGATGGCAGTAGGGAAACACCTTTATATTGTGGACCAAAAACCTACATGGAATAGTCCATAGAATTATTAGAAATTGAGCTTGATTTGAAGGAGACCGTAACAATACTGCATTTTCTCTTTTTTCTCTGGACATAGCTTGCTTGAAGTTGTGGAGAATGAAGGCAGAAAGTTTCATATAGTATATGATATACTAGCAGCCTCTGCACATGGTTTTCGGTCACAATAGATACGATCTCCAGGTTCAGGTAAATATTTGAACTCTACTCAGAATCATCCCTTGATCTTCCAATCCAGTCAGTTATAAACAGTGACAACACACTTCATAACACAGTATTAATCTCTTAAAATTACTGATGCAAAATAAAGCTACCTTCCATTTAATGTACCAAGTGAATATTCTAACTAGCATTAGTGTTCTAATGTTTCAGAGAAGAACTTGGATTGTCCAGGGATTGTTCATTTTTCAAAATATGCACCTCACATATCTGAACAAAATCAGATGCCCTGGAACCTCTTCCATACCTTCCTGAATGAAGGAATATAGAGTAAAAAGGCTATACAAAATGAACACAACTAATTAATGGTTATTGCAATTTTAGTAATATTAGAAGTATTTAAAAAATTGTTTGACAGACTTTTATCACATGGCCTCATAAAGCCACCAAGGTTTTGTCACATCACACAAATTACATTTCCGTGAATGACCACTAGGGGGTTCATGTAAGGCAGGAAATTAGAGCATCAAAATTGATCTTGTTCTGTATTACTGTAGTAGTAATGATACCAAGAATTGACCACTGGACAAATATGAGATTTCAGAATTCTAATTATTCACAGAACATAGTAATTTGTACTTCAAATTCTGTGAGCCAACAAACCATATTATATGGCACCCAAGAAGATGGCGGGAAAAGGCTTCAGGAAATACAGAAGCAAACCAAAATGAGCAAGGAAGCAAAAAGAAAAATGCACAGTGAGCAAATAGCCAGAGAAAGAGGAACCTGATGAAAGAATTGCTGGGAATGGAGGTTTAAGAGGGGGAAAGCATGGGGAATTAAGGCAAAGAAATATTTAATCCAAACATGAACCATATTCTGGTGCAGCCTTCAACCTATTGCTCCTTAGATGTGCCTCCTGTCCTCCAATGAAGGCAGAACAGAATGGTGGCAGTTTGAATTAAGAGGACAGTGAAAGAAAAATGTAAGGAAGCTGCTCAACAAACAGAGTGGCTAAAATAAATGTTAGAAATGTCCTGAAAAGCTACGTTCAGAGATAGAAGTGACTGCTAAAATTGAAGAAAATGCAATTGGGTGGGGTGGGGAGCTTGGTAAAACTCTTGCAATCTCAGTGGTGTGTTGCTAATCCTTGATCTGGAAATTCTGCTATTTATTGCTTCCACTGTCATCATAGCCTTGTAAGTAAAAGGAAGATGGGAGACTTAAGAAGGCACATATGCTAAACATTTCATATAATAATTTAAAATAATCAGATATATTATTGACTGCAAGTTTTGGTTCTAGAAGTAGGACCATTACCTCTTGTTTGATTGAGTTCATAAAAATGAAAGATTATCAAACATACAGAATTCTATGCATTTGGCTTGTTGAAATGTTGCACCTGACTGGTTAAGTAATTCTTTGTGAACAATCCACTAATTCCTTCTTAAGACATGCTACCACAGCCTGATCATTCAAACCATAAACTGAGGGTTGTTTTTTTTTTTTAGTAAACAAATCAGCTTGTTCAGTAATTTAAACATGATCACAAGTACCACAAATGGAGCCTCACATTATGTTTGTATGAGAGCCACACAAACTGTGACCAAGATAGTTGAAACTGAAGAAAGCTACCAAAAGCAGATGCTGGTTTCATGTTTTTTATTTAGTATTCCTGCTGCCCAGAGCTCCCCGTGCCTGGTCCCCAGACAGCAGGAGAAAACTGCTCGAGTGAACCCAGCTGTTCCCTTTAAGACCCACTGGGTTCAGTTTTTAAAAAAGCACACACCTCCGCTCCCTTTCTAGTATATATCTTTAAAGATATAAATAAAATAAATTAAACACGGGAAGAGGGGAGAGCAGCAGCTCATGATGAGGAAGGGGGGCGGGTGGGGGAAGACAGGAATGAGTATTATTCATCAAGCTGCCGCCTGACTTCAGTCTTACTGCAAATATCAATGCATTGAGCTCCTGGATCCCACCCCCTCTATTGCCCCAATCCCCAAGAGAGGCCAAAACCCATGCAAAGACAGAAGCTGCAACAGCACACTTCTAGCACCCTCAAAAAAAACCCTGCAAACTCATCTGAAAAAGAGAAACATCTTTCATTATTTTTCCATTCTTTCCTATCAGTTGCTGCTCCTTTTCTCTTACTCCCCTTCTCTGTGCTGTAGAAAACAATTCCTCCATGAAGGATAAAGCGGTTAAAAAAATTACAAGAAATAATATTAAAGGACGGAACCAAGTGAACCACAGGAAATGCAGAAGGTTCTGTCTTCTCACCTCCAGCCTGACCCCAACAGGAAAGGGGGCAAAGCATGGAACCCAACCCAATCCAAAATACAGTGGCAGCAAGGAGAATTAGGCTGGGTGGTGTGAGGCTTGATTGAGCAAGGCCAAGGGACCCCTTGCTAGCAGGCTGGGATGCTACTTCTCTGTCAGAGAGAGCTGGAGGATTCGTTGCAGCTCCTCATCTTCTTCACGGTGTTGGCGCTCCCGTTCTTCCTGCTCCCTAGACGACAGCTCCATGGCCAAACGCAGCTGCTCATCAAAGCTGGGGTAAGGTGGAGGCAAAGCTGAGGAACCGCTTCCATTGGTGCTGAGCGCTGGGTTGCCCTCAGGAGCAGGCACATCATTGCCACCTCCAGACTCCATAGGGACCAGGCCTGGTCCTGACTGAAGGAACATGCTTTCTTGGATGGCCCTGAGAAGGAAGAGGAGAGTTTGTTGCAATCATGAGAAAGAGACACAAGTTGCCCTTCTGCTTGTTCAACAGGTGTACTTCAGCCCACTTAAAGGCCTTCAAACATATTTCTGACCATGCTGTGAAGCGCTGCATACCGGAGCAACTGAACACAAGGATAGGTTTTTCCTGGGTGCCATCACTCTGCTAAACAAATAATTCCCTTAAACTGTCAAAACTATTTACTAAGTCTGCATTACTATTACTATTCATCTTCTCATCCTTCCTTTCAGCCATCTCCTCCCACTTATGACTGCATGAATGTAACTTGGTTGCTTGTATCCTTATGATTTTTTAAATCGACGTTTTACTAGTATAATTTGATTTGATCCCTTATTTTTATGTTTTCTAGTATGATTTGATTGCTCACTTGTACCCTTTGACTACTATTAAGTGTTACACCTATGATTCTTGACAAATATTTTTTTTTCTTTTTATGTACGTTGAGAGCATTTGCACCAAAACAAATTCCTTGTGTGTCCAATCACACTTGGCCAATAAAGAATTCTATTCTATTCTATTCTATTCTATTCTATTCTATTCTATTCTATTCTATTCTATTTTCTCATGTTAACATTCTGATTGTCTGGCTCAATCTCGAGTTTCTCCGTGCTCATACAATTACAAAAGAGCCTCACTGCCAGTACAAACAAAGCAATGGGTCAGCTTTTGATTCAAGCTGTTTGCGCCGATTATATACAATGCTGACAAAAACCTCCTGAATTTATTACATTTCCTACCTAGGTAATGGATGGAGCAACATTTTTGTCCTTGTAATAAACTCATGTTCACACTACGGATCACTGCCTGAGGACAGATTCTCTTTATTACCTCCTATTACACAAAGCTCTTTTCAATTTTGTGATTTAAAAAAAAAAATCTTACTATTTCCAAATCAGAATGTGATTCATTTAATCAAGCACTTAAAACACAATAGTTAACACAGGGGTCCCCAAACTTGGCAACTTTAAGACTTGTGGATTTCAACACCCAGAATTCCTAGCTGGCTGAGGAATTCCGGAAGTTGAAGTCCGTTAAGTCTTAAAGTTGCCAAGTTTATTTATTTATTTTATTTTATTTGGTTTGTCAATTGCTTACAAGATAATAGGTATAAGTAAAAAACATAGTTATGAATACATGGATACATATAAGAAAAATAAAAGAAACAATAGGACAGGGACGGTAGGCACATTGGTGCCGTTATGCACGCCCCCTACAGGCCTCTTAGGAAGGGGGTGAGGCCAATAGTAGACAGTCTAAGGTTAAAGTTTTGGGGGTTTGGGGAAGAAATCACAGAGTCAGGTAGAGTGTTCCAGACACTGACCAGTCTGTTGCTGAAGTCGTATTTCCTGCAATCAAGTTTGGTGCAGTTAACCTTGAGTTTTTATCTGTTGTTTGCTCTTGTATTGTTATGGTTGAAGCTGAAGTATTCATTGACAGGTAGGACATTGCAATGTATGATTTTATATACTATACTTAGATTGGACCAAAGGCAGATACAGATAATCAGAATTGGAAGGGACCTTTTAGGTCATCTAGTCCAACCCCCTGCCCAAGCGGGAGACCCTACACCATTTCTGACAAATGGCAGTCCAATCTCTTCTTGAAAATCTCAACTGATGGAGCTCCCACAACTTCTGAGGGCAAGCTGTTCCATTGGTTGATTGTTCTCACTGTCAGAAAGTTTCTCCTTATTTCCAGGTTCAATCTCTCCTTGTTCAATCTCCATCCATTATTCCTTGTCTGGCCTACAGGCCCTTTAGAAAATAGCTTGACCCCTTTCCTCCCTGTGGCAGCCCCTCAAATATTGGAAGACCGCTATCATGTCTCCCCTGGTCCTTCTCTTTACTAGACTAGCCAAGCCCAATTCCTGCAACCGTTCATTGTATGTTTTAGCCTCCAGTCCCCTAATCATCCTGATTGCTCTTCTCTGTACTTTTTCTAGAGCCTCAACATCTTTTTTATAATGTGGTGACCAAAACTGGATGCAGTACTCTAGATGTGGTCTTACTAAGGCTTTATAGAGTGGTATTAGTACTTCCCTTGATCTTGACTGTATCCCTCTGTTCATACAACTTAGGATTGCATTAGCTTTTTTGGCGGCTGCAGCACACTGCTGGGTCATATTTAGCTGGTTGTCCACTAAGACTCCAAGATCCCTCTCACAGTTACTGCTATTGAGCCTGGTTTCACCCAGTCTATATGTGTACTTTTGGTTTTTCTTGCCTAAGTGTAGGACTTTACTTTTCTCTACATTGAATTTCATTTTGTTAGATACGGCCCAGTGTTCTAGTCTGTCAAGATCCATCTATATCTTGAGCTATCTTCTTGGGGGTTAGCTATTCCTGCCAGCTTAATATCATCTGAAAATTTGGTAAGTTCCCCTTCTATTCCCTCATCTAAGTCGTTTATGAAGATAGTGAAGAGTACTGGGCCTAAGACGGAACCTTGTGGCACCCACTGCTTACTTCCCTCCATGTAGACTTAGACCCATTAAGGACTACTCGTTGAGTATGGTTTGCCAGACAGTTGCGAATCCATCTAGAGGTGGTGCTATCTATTCCAACTTTTTCTAGCTTACTAAGAAGTAGGTTGTGGTCTACTTTATCGAATGCCTTGCTGAAATCTAAATATATTATGTCCACAGTATTTTGCTGGTCGACTAATTTAGTCACTGTGTTGAAGAATGAAATAAGATTGGTTTGGCATGATCTGTTTTTAACAAACCCGGGCTGACTGCTAGTTATTACTTTACTTGTTTCTAGATGTTGGCAGATCGGTTTTTTTATTATCTTTTCCAGTATCCTCCTGGGTATTGATGTTAGGCTGGTTGGTCTATAGTTTCCTGGGTCTGTTTTTTTTCCTTTTTTGAAGATGGGAACCACATCAGCTCTTTTCCAGTCCTCTGGTAGTTCCCCGGTGCTCCAGGATTTTTGAAAGATATGGTGCAGTGGTTCTGAGATTACCTTTGCCAGCTCCTTTAAAACTTTGGGATATAATCCATCAGGCCCCAGTGATTTGTTTTCATCAAGATCAGACAGGTGTTCTCTTACTATTTTTTTTGCTATTTTTAACTTTTATTTCTGGTCTGTCTTTTACAGTTATGTTTTTGGTGGGTTGAGCTATAGTTTCTTTTTGCGTGAAATCAGATGCAAAGAATGAGTTAAGCAGTTCTGCTTTCTCTCTGTTGCCTGTTACTTCCTTGCCTTCTTCTCTCTTTAGTGGACCGATTGTTTCCTTGATTTTTTTCTTGTTATTTATATGTTGGAAGAAACTTTTTTTTAATTATCTTTGACTTTTGTTGCAAGTCTTTATTTGTTCTGAGCCTTTGCTATCCTGACTTTGTCTTTGCAGATTCTGGTTATCTGCTGATATTCTGCCTTAGTTGTATGTCCTTCTTTCCATTTTTTGCACTTGTCCTTTTTTTCTTTCAATTTGCCAGAGAGATCTTTGTGCAGCCATGCTGGTTTCTTCTTGGATTTCTTGTTTTTCTTTCTCAGTGGTATTGTGCTGGTCTGGGCTTCTATGATCATACTTTTTAGAGTATCCCAAGATTCTTGAGTTGTTTTCCCCTTTAGGATTTTCATCCATGGAATCTTTCCCAAGTTCTCTTTGAGTTTATTGAAATCAGCTCTTTTAAAATCCAAGACTCTGGTGTCATTGTGTTCTGTTGCTTGTGTTTGTGTTATGTTGAATTCTAGTATGACATGGTGACTCTCACCCAAGGTTCCTGCAGTTTCAACTCTGTTTGTAAGAATTAAGTCCAGTATGGCTGTCCCTCTAGCTTCACCCTCTACCTTTTGGACAACAAAGTTGTCAGCTAGGTTGGTTAGGAACTTATTTGATTTCTCACTTGGTGCAGAATTAGTTTTCCAATTGATATCAGGATAATTGAAATCTCCCATTACTATGGTTGTGTGTTTCTTGCATATGTTTGTTAGTTGGCTGGCAAAAAGGACATCTATTTTTTCTGCTTGATTGGGTGGCCTATAATATACACCTATGGCCATGTCATTCTTTTTTTCTTTTATATGGACCCATATGCATTCTAGGAGGTTTTCATCTTTGGTTTCATGCATTTCTGTAGCAATATAGTGGTCCTTTACATACAGTGCAACTCCACCTCCTCTTTTATGGGGTCTGGGTTTTTTTTGAATAGTTTGTATCCTTCTACCAGTATGTTCCAGTCATGGGTTTCATCCCACCAAGTTTCTGTTATTCCAACTATATCATATTTACCTTCATGTATTCATAGTTTGAGTTCACCCTGCTTGTTCCCCAGATGTCTTAGTTCTAGGTTTTCTAGGTCTAGAATTTCAAGTCTGGTGGCATAAGGTATTCTGCAACAAGTAGAGGAGTGGGGAACTCTTCTTGTGAAATATTTCTGGACTTTCTCAACTGTGTAAATATCAGATACGTAATGTGGGTTCCAGACTGATGAGCTGTATTCAAGTATTGGTCTAGCAAATGTTTTGTATGCTCTAGTTAGTAGTGTAATATTACCAGAGAAAAAGCTACGTAAGATTAGGTTAACAACTCTTAATGCCTTTTTGGCTATGTAGTTACAGTGGGCTTAGATCATTAGAGATGAGTACTCCAAGATCCTTACAGAGTTTGGATCATCAACAAGGTCTTGACTATTCAGCCTGCATTTTATTTTCTGATTTTTTTTTTGCCAATATGTAAGACAGAGCATTTATTTGTTGAGATTTGAAGTTGCCATTTGTTTGACCATTCTGATACATAGTCGAGGTCTTTTTGAAGGGCAGCAGTATTGTCTGTGGTGTTGAATAGCTTTACATTGTCAGCGAAGAGAATGCAGTTGCTCTTAATATGATTACAGAGGTCATTTATGTAGAGTATGAAGAGAGTTGGACCTAGAACACTGCCTTGGGGGACACCACTGTTGACAGGTACAGAATTTGATAAGACACTCCCAATTTTGACCATTTGTTGTCTGTTTGAAAGGAATGCTTCTATCCAGTTATACAGGTGCCCAGAGATACCATAAGATTTTATATTTAGGAGTAGTTTGTTGTGTACCACTGAAGCAAAGGCTTTACAGAAGTCTATGTAGATTGCATCTATTGCTTTGCCCTGATCGAGTTGTGGTAGGCCATATGTTTTTGCAGTGTAAGAGTTGCAGATTGTAGGATAGTTTTTTTCTGAAACCAAATTGTTTATTAGAGAGTAGGTTGTTTGTTTCTAAGTGGAGGATAATGGATTGGTTAATAATTGATTCCATGACTTTACAGGTGACGCAACATAAAGAGATTGGTCTGTAATTTTCAACTAGGCTGAGGTCTCCCTTTTTGAAGATGGGGATGACTGTGGCTTGTGACCATAGTTTTGGCAAGGAGCTGGTCCTGAAAAGATTTTTCAGAGATTATGCTTAGAGGTTCGGCTATGGCAGTGGATAGCCTTTTTAAGAAGTAGGCACATATTCCATCCAGTCCAATAGATAGAGATGGTTTTAGATTGCGTAGTGCTTTTTCAACATTGTCTACTGTAAAATCAATATGTATTAGATCATTGTAATTGTCTGTGGATCGACTAGGAAATACTGGGCATGATCCATTGCTGTTTACAAATACTAACCAAAGAATGTGTTAAGGAGGTTGGCTTTAATAGTGTCATCATTGCAGTCTTTACCATTAGGTCCTTTCAGGGGTGGGATGGACCTAGAGACTTTGTTTGTTGTTTACAAAATTGTAGAAAGCGCGGGTGGAATTGGTGCGTAGGAAGTTTTCCTCTTGTTTAATGTGATAATTGGTGCATTCAGTCTTTATCTGGTGGCATAAATTTTTGTATCGGCTTTTGAAGTTGGCAACGTGACCATATTTGTTTTTCCACCAAAGTGATCTCTTTTTGGATTGAAGCTTCCTTATTGTTTTGGGTAATCTGTTTTTTCTGGTTTTTGGAGTTGTTATTGGTTCATATAGTTTGATGACTCTTTTGACTTCAAGTAAAAATATGTTGTAACGGTCTTCAACAGTATTGCATTCAGTGAATAGAAATTGCCAATCAAGGGATAAGAGATCGTTGTCTATAAGATCATAGTTGCCTTTTTTGAAGTTATAATTGGGGATCACATTGTTGTGTTGATTTTTGTGTGGTTGTACGTTGAGACAAAGGTCAATCATGCTGTGGTCACTGTTGGAAAAGGGTTCTTTAATTTGTATTCTGTAAATTGAATTCAAACTATTGCAGAAGATGAGATCGAGGCAGCTGTTAAGTCTAGTATTGTTGGTTACTAGTTGTTCCAGTCCCAGGTTTGTTACAGCATTGTAGAAGGTTGCATGTATGGGTTCAGTTTTACATTTGTTTAGGGTCCAGTTAATGTGAGGTAGATTGAAGTCACCAAGAAAGATAAAAGTGTGTGGGCAGGATATTGCCCATGTTAGTAATGAATTTAGCTTGTTTACAAGTTCAATGTCATAATCAGGGGCTCTGTAACACAGTAAGAATCGAAATGTGATATTTAAGGATAGTTCACAGACGATGGTCCCAGGAAGAGCAAGCTCTTGGGTAACTTGGATGTTTTTTAGATGTAAGGACTTTTTATAGAAGATGGCAACACCACCTCCTCTACGGATTTCATGATCTGATTGGTAAACATGATAGTCTCTTACTGTGGTAGTGGAGTCAGGGAGAGATGCATTGAGTCATGTTTCACAGACAAATATGATGTCGAATTTAGCCATATTTAGTAAGAGGAGAAATTCAGGTATTTTATTCACCAGGCTTCTTGCATTTTGGAGACCTCTGAGTTAACGGGACATGTCACATTGAACTGATTCTGTTTATCACAGAATATTTGTAACTTAAACAGTCATAGCAACATCTGGATATCCAGACAGTTGTGGGCTGGGAAGCAATTTATTATCAACTGCATTTGCTTATCTGAACCTTACCCTGTATTCAGATGCTAATGTTGAGACTGCAGCTGCATTCGCAAACCTCTTGCTTTGCAGATATGTTGCAATTACATTTTTCAGAATTCTTATCATACAGGTAGGTAAAAGACAAGAGACTGGGAAGACTGTACAGATAGTCCACAACTTACAACAGTTCATTTAGTGACCATTCAAAGTTAGAAGAAGTATTGAAACCAGTGACTTATGACCAGTTTTCACACTTAATGATTGTTGCAGCATCCCCATGATCAGGTAATCAAAATTCAGATGCTTGATTCATATTTATGACAGTTGCAGTGACCTGGGATCATGTGATCACCTTTTGAGAACTTCTGACAAGGAAGGTCAATGGGGAAGCCAGATTTACTTAACAACTGTGTCAGTAACAGTTAACAACTGCAGCTATTCACTTAACAACTGTGGCAAGAAAGGTTGTAAAATGGAGCAAAATGCACTTAACAACTGTCTCACTTAGCAACAGAAATTTTGGGCTCAATGGTGGTCATTAGTTGAGGACTACCTATATAGGAGCCAAAGAAGTGGGACTTGAAGAATACTTGTGAGCATTTACAATTGTATACAAAGGCTTTTAGAAAATATACTATTTTCTTTCATTCATGGATCAAAATGCCTGAAACCTTGAAGTCTCAGTTCAGGCATATAGGCTACTCCAAATTAGTGGAACTGTTCACACACAGATTTTTTGTGAAACACACCAGAAAGAAGCAGCTAATAAAAGTAGAGATAATGTAGCACAACAAAAAAACATTCCGGGGCAATTAAAAATTCTCCGGCTTTGAAGAAAACATAAACTAATTCAACAGGAGAAACATTCCAAGGAGAGAGCACTGAACTAATGGCAGCATTGTTACCAACTAGGATTTTCCCCAGGTGCTGGCCATCTTATTTTGGATGGTAGTGCAATCAGAAAATGGGTTTAATCCATGGGCAGGCCCATGCTAGAACAGGTGAACTTCAGGCACAAAAGGTTTGCGGATCTTTGCTTTGTGTTCAGAAGTAAATTGGAAGCCACTTAAGTTATTAATCATTGACACAATGAATCCCAGAACCTGGGTCCATTCTGCAGCTGAGCAAGCATTATTTGGAATGAATGACAGTTTGTGAAGACCTGTCATGTATAGTACATAAGATACTTATATTTTACTCCCCTAGGTTGGGAGTTTTCCATAAATATACAATGGAAACCATATAGGTCTCCCACAACAGTCTGAACTATAGGGGCAATTGCAAATTGAATAATTTGATCGGGAATAGGCTGAACCATATTTCTAGGCATATTGAAAGTAGATGTATCTATTTCTTTTTTTGTCTGGATGAGATGAAGTGGAGCATTTAAATTATCAAATAAACTATGTCCATTTCTTTCTATAGCTTTTCATGGGCTTGCTGCAAAACTGTAAGAATCACAATTCTTGGGCTTGCCTAAATTGCTATTTACTGCATTTTCCCCAAGCGCTCTCGGATGCCTTTGTTGATGTCTATTTTCTTAAGTTGCTGTAGTTTGCTGCTGAAGTAATTCCCAGAATAACTTCAGGGAGGAATAGCAAAAGATGATGGATGTTTCTGGCATTAACTTTCACCAGTCATTTAGTGGTTACTGAACTGCATGCAGTAATGATAGAGAAAGCCTACGGTTTCCTATTAAGTGCATTTAAAACTAAAAACAATTTGGAAGACAGTAATAGCTTGTGATAGTGCTGTGCAGAAACTGCTGTGAAATGAATACTGGACACATCCAGGGTAGATATGCATTTTTTGCCACAAGCAAGATGAACTAGCACAGCAACAGGACTAATGCAAATTAATACCTTACATTAATAAACCATCTGTTTTGCATTCAAACTCAGCCAAATTTGCTGATGAATTACAAGTCAGTGATTTTATACTAGATTCTTTTAAATTGGCTTGCTGAAAAACGGTGAATTTGAGATCTGTTAGCTTCACGAGTGGGCTATGCAGTGCATTAAACCATGATTTAAGTTATGAACAAATCATAACTGTGTCATTTGTAAATTAAGCTAAACAAAACCAAAACTAATCAGAGGCTTATAACAAGCACTTACTGTTTATATTTGTTATTTTTGGAAAATTTGTATTTTATATACTTTGGTTATATTATAAAGTATTTTATTAATCTTTTATAATTTATTTCAGCCACTTTATGAATAGAGTGCGCAATGGGTCAATAGTTAAGAGCCGCGGTGGCACAGTGGTTAGAATGCAGGCTACTTTTGCAGGCTACTTCTGCTGACTGCCGGCTGACTGCAATTTGGCAGTTCAAATCCTACCAGGCTCAAGATTGTCTCAGCCTCCCATCCTTCCGAGGTGGGTAAAATGAGGACCCAGATTGTTGGGCGCAATAGGCTGACTCTGTAAACCACTCAGGGAGAGCTGTAAAGCTCTGTGAAGCAGTACATAAGTCTAAGTGCTATTGCTATTAAAGATACTGAGTTTATCAGTTGGAGTGCTGCTAGCCCAGGTTTGAGACCCAAGTGCCGTGCAATGGGGTGAGTTCCCATTCCTGCCCTCGTTCCTGCCCACCCAGCAGTTTGGAAGCAATGCAAGTAGATTAATAGGTATCACTTCGGTAGGAAGGTAACAGCATTCCATGCACTTTTCATGTATAGTCATGCTGGCCACAGAAAATGTCTTCAGACAACGCTGGCTCCCTTGGCCAAAAAATGGAGATGAGCACCATGACCTAGACTTGGACACAACTGACAGGGAAACCTTTTACCTTGCTTTAAAAATATGCATATCTTAAAACTCATATAATTTTGATTATATTTTAATGTGTTTTATTAATCTTGTTATAACAAATAGGTAGTCCTTGATTTACAACAGTTTGTTTAGTAACCATTCAGTTATGACGACACTGAAAAAAGGGACTTAAAACCATTTTTCACACTTACAACCACTGCAGCATTCCCATGGTTGTGTGATCAAAATTTGGACGCTTGGCAACTGATTCATATTTATGACAGTTGCAGTGACCTGGGATCATGTGATCATCTTTTGTGACCTTCTGACAAGTAAGGTAAATGGGGAAGCCAGATTCACTTAACAACCATGTTAACAACTATAGTGCTTTACTTAACAATTGTGGCCAGAAGGGTCATAAAATGGGGCAAAGCTCATTTAACTAATGTCTATCTTAGCAACAGAAATTTTGGGCTCAGTTGTGGCCATAAGTCTTTACTTAGGACTATCTTTACTTTATTAGCTGAGTTAAGAACATGCATGGGGAAACCTATAGTACTCATGGATAAGAAAGCACAATTTGGTGTGGGGTGTTTTAGCACATGAAATTCTTAGTTTATCACATGTATGCTGAATATATATGTAAATGAACTACAAATTTAACAAATTAAAAACAATGCAAATCAGAAAAATCAGAAGTGGACATTCAGTCAATAGAATCCTTTGCTTGTTACAACAACAGGCCCTGACTGTCACCTCTTACTGTATTTGCTTTCGATAAAATGACATAAATTTATAAGGGTTGAATAAAGGAAACAGCTTCTAAGTTCATGATCAGTAAATAAACATAATTTTAAAAAGAGCTCCAGGGAAAAGCAAGCTCTTCTGTAGAATATTTCTACACTAAACACAAAAAAGATAGTTGAAGATTTCATGCTCAACAGATAGTATGACGTACCTCCTTGTTTAAATCTGCCAAAAACAGAAGTAAAATACTAACATAATAACTAGATTCACACATTCCAATATGTTATATTATTATTTATTAAATTTGTTTGCCACCTATCTCATTGCAAGTTGGCTTCGTTGTGATTTTAGGTGAATCCAGTCATTACTGTCTAATCTGTGGTTATAACCATAGAAGCCAGAAATGTGTTTCAAAATGAAATAAATATTGAGGATTTTAAAACCTGAGGATAACTTGTGTTAAAAATATAAAACCTTTAAAAAAAATTTTCAAAGAAAAATGAAATAATGACTTAAAATAGCAATAGCAATGTTTTAATCTCTTTTTCCTAACAGCATTTTTTCTCTTCCCATTTCCCTTTTTCAGATGCTTTTCTATCTGCTAATTTTCAAGCCTATATTAGGTTAATTATAACCTAAAATGTTGGAAATACACCTTGATGGGGAAGCACTTATATAGTAAAAGAACGAAGCAAACGTTGCTGTTTCTTGGATCTAAATTTCAACCTACCCACAACAGTTTCTTTAAAAAGAAAAAAAAAATCAAAAAGCTATCAGAATTTGGTTATATGCATGTGATTGTAAATAACATTTTCTAATTTAAAATATAGTTTATTCACATGCCATCAATTCAGGCCGTATTGGGCACAGAAACATAGTTCTATTGCCAGCAACTGCAGCATTGAAAAAGACAGTGAGTAAATTCAGGAGCTGAATGCTACCGGGTCGGCCCAGTTCTATAGAACAGGTAGCTGCGAAGAGCAGCTGACACCGAACCGATTCAGTGTTTGGCCCACATGCCTGTCCGGGCTCTAGGCTGTCTTTTATTCCCTGCTTTTCCCTCCTCAGCTGCTTTGTGTGGCACAGCTGAGGTTGAAAAAGCAGGAAACAAGAGGATTTTCAAACGCTGCGCACTCGTCACAGCACTTTGTTAGCAGTCCAAGCATCACAGTTGATGATTTCTTGCAAATGCTACACACACACGTGTTATGATTGTCTGCAGTTCGGAAAACTGGTAAATCGCTCCACTGGCTGGCCCCTCTCCTCCCCGCCAACTCACTCCTTACCTGGCATGCGAGCCATCCAACTTGCCTGGTTTGGTAAGTTGCTATTTTTCCTTTTTTTCTCCCTGACCATCAGTTGTTCTGTTCTGCCGGGAGATTTAGATTAGTAGAAAGCAGAAAATCCTTTGATTTCTTGCTTTCTAGCTAATCTCAAAGCAGAGCCAAACCTTCCTTAGGACTGAAGCTTCTACTTTTCAGTGCAGACTCAGGTAGCCGATTGCAAATAGATAGATCTGTGATTCTGTGACCAACTCAATCTGCCTGCCTTCTTTTGGTTAAAAGTTGCTCTTTTTTTATAAAAAATTCAATATTTACATATATGGTATGTTGTGAGTTAATTTTGTGAGTTTGCTTGCAAGCAAATTTTATGTGACAGACTCAGGTAGCTGATTGCAGATGGAAAGATGAATCTGTGATTCTGTGAGCAACTCAATTTGTCTGCTTTTGGTTAAAATTTGCTCTTTTTTATAAAAAAATCAATATTTACATAAATATTTATAATATTTACATACAAGCCAGGCCCACCCAGTCACATGACACCAAGCAATGCCCAGTCAGCAAGCCAGGCCCACCCAGTCACATGACCATCAAGCTACACCCACAAATTAGGCCACATCCATAGAACCGGTTGTTAAGAAATTTGAATCCCACCCCTGAGTAAATGTTAAAAGTTTCTAATCAATTCAAATATATCCCTATAAAGCAGACAGAAACAGGTATTTTTCAAGAAGCAGTCTTTTTAGAGTATTTATATAACCTGACCATGGCACAGATAGCATGCTTCTTTTTGCTATTCACAGACTAAATTTATTTTTAAGACAATCACTCCTACAATATGTGTAATAACTAAAAAGAATGATTCTCAGGCCTAAGAATTTTATCTGTAAGCAAATATATGAATTATTTAGGGTACAAATTTTCATTAAAAAAAACCCAGTCACAATTCTACTATCAATATCAGATTTCTCTTAAAACCAAACCAAACTACATAGTCATGCTAGTGGCATCCCACAAGCCAGAAATGAGCTAATGAACAAAATCTCTAATAGCTGGGAAAGAAGTTTCCATGCCCTGCATAGTTCTTGTTCCTTTCCATAACAGGAAGAAGAAACCATATAAATATATGATTTTTTGCTTTAAACTACATAATTATGAAGGAAAGGCAGAGAACTTAAACTAGAAGGATAGCATGCAACTATCTTAATTCATGTAGTTCCTGGCACCTTCTCCCAACCAAATTCTGTTCTAGTAGCAGCCGCTGCTTCCATCACAATAAAAAAGAAACAGAGTCTGGCAGGAGAGCTAGATATGTATTTGAATGGAGGGTGTGCGTTTTACAGATACTCACCGTTCCAACTGTAGTTCCTCATCGTAGGTTGGTGGATTGGATCCTGGCCGTGTGTTGGTCAGAGCTTCCCAGATGGTAACCTAATAAATATATGGAATGAAGAAATAAAAGTAAAAAACAGTCAACAGGTATCATCCAGTAGTAGACAGCAATTGGAAACTTTTGGGGTAATTAATTAATCAATTAACTAATCGATCCCATGACTTATTGAATAGTTTGAGATCATGTTTAGCTTTAGGTCTCCCCCATACCTGATCCCTAATAAGCAATACAAAGTACCAGTAAGACTATATTTAATCCCCCAGTGCTATATCTAAACTTGTTCACAAAGAATAATCTCCAGTGACAATACCTGGGGGTTTATTTGCTATGTTGTCCTCCTATTTTTGTCTCGTACCACACAACCTTCTTAGACCACAGACCCTGTTTTGAAGAACCAGTTAAACATGCTTTTCTGCTAATTGAATACAAAGCCTTTCCCACCACAGTCCAGTTGCTGCCCTCACAATCACCTGATCTGTCTCTGTGCCAGCATCCAGGAGACTCTGTTGAATGGCAAATTGGAGGAGGTCATCATCCTCATCCCTCATGGGCTCCGTACGGCCTGCACCCAACATTGTGTAGCCTTGGGGCACCTCAAATACAGATGGATCCACTTCACAGGGGAAAGGGTACACTAGGGGCAAGGAGAATAACATAACAGTAACTACAACAGGGATTGGGAAAATAGCATTAGCTATACTACATAAAACCAAAGGCATATCAAGACAGCATCCTGTTTAGACCATCATCAGTTAGAAGCCACAGGGAGACCTACAAATAGGACGTAAGTACAATGCCTCTCTCTGTTTACTGCCTGGAAAGGAAGGCATACAAATATGGAGTCATTAGAGTGACTAGTAGTACCATATCCACTATTAAGTTGTCTATATTGTGTTAAGATTGTCTAAAATTGTGCTCAAATATCATAAGAGTTTGAATGGGTTTAACTATGTCCTGTATTAATTAAACAGACAAACACCTAATCTCTGTCTTACTTCCCCATAACTACAGTAAGGTTCTCTTTTTGATCAAGCCATATACTTTCCAGAAGTAAAGCAAATACACTAAATCTTCCCAGGTGAACCAAGACATAACAGTTTAGCAAAAAGCTGGCATTACTCAATTTTCTCAGAACAATAGAGAGGGAAAGCACAAGACTAAATTAGTGTGAACTATTATTATGCCAGAGTAATAACAACAGCAAAATCTTTAAATGGAAACAACAATTGGAAATTGTTTTACTAGCTCTGCGCATCAGTCCTAGATAGGCAAAATAAGATTGTGAAAAGTTTGGGCAAATTCTGTGCAGAATCCTTCTAGACAGCATTTTCTGAGGTGAAAGGGAGAGAATCAAGTGCAAATTCAATATTTACGGTTGCTGCTGTTAGGACCAGTATGGATCTCTGCTAGGAATTTTTCCTAGAGTAAGGTAAGTGGATGAAGGAGACGGATTATGGACAAGAACAGCACAGTCTTTCTTTCAGTTAAAAGAGTCATTCTTTTAACTAGTCTTTTCCAGAGCAAGCAATCTTTTAGCAGCTGTTCCATGATAAATATATATTTTGATAGTTTGGGGAAGCAATGGTGATGTAATGTTACCACACAAGTGGGCAAAGCATAGATTTTCAAGAGGTTCCTTTGGGGCTTGGGTTGTATTTTAGACAAATAAAGTTTGTTTGGAAGTTTAAACTTAAAAAAAAAGAGAGGGAAGTTCACACTTTTGTTTGATGAAAAATATTGGCATAATTTCTGAGGTGCTATGGGAGTTACAGAAGCAGAGCCTAGGACCCGTCTGGCAGCTTATGGGATGCAGACTGCACATCCTGTTTTATCCTTTTCTCTATTACTTCTTCAAATAATTCAGTATGGACTGTTGGGCATCATCTCTTCCAGCTCCAACAGCTTCTTTCCTCTTTTTCTTTATCCAGTTTTACCAAAGGTTACATCACTGAAGCCATAGAAGCATTGGGTATAATTTTGATATGGCCCTTGATCTTACCTTTAGTGTTGCTGGCTGCCTCTGCCCCAGCACTTGGTTCCTCGCTGCTGCCAGGGTATTGGGTAGGAGTACAGATCCGCACTGAGCTTAGTGGCTCATCACAGCCACACAAATTACTGAAAGTGATCCGGGCATTGAGCACGTGGAAGAGAGGGATCTCTGAAAATGACAGGGAAAACTTATAGAAAAGGGAAAGAAAAGAATGAAAGGATGGGAACTATTTATTTTCAGGTCTCTTGCTGAACCCATCAAAACATTATTAATAAGAATATAACAATATAAAAAGAATCCTGATCCTGGACTGGACCAAAAGCCATCTAGAGTAGCCAGCATTCTACTCCTACAATGATTAACTAAGTGCTTCTATAGATCAGGTATGTAATAGTGCCTCCCACTTTCTGTTTCTCAGTACCTGGTCTTCAGAAATAAATATCAGCAACCACAGATCTACTGTTACATCCGACTTTGACATACATCATTCCTGCCATACTCCTGTTCCCTCTGCCACACTTTGTCTTCTAGTTCCACATTACAATGGTTAGCACCATCACTTGCCACTCCCAGTTTCAGCCAGTTTGCTTTGCATCTCTCTCACCGATTTTAACTGGGAAGCCAGGAGGTAACTTGAGGGTGATGAAATCACGTAACTTGGCAAAATGAGCATTGCTGATCGCCATCAGATCAATAATAGGTGTCACCTGCTCCACCAGGGAGAGGGGATGGTCCTCACAGAGCCACAGAGTGGCCTTGAACCTAACAAATAAGGAACAAGTCAGTTTCTAGAACTTTCCTTTCTTCCATCTTAGCACACCAAAAGGTCTAGCCGTCATGCTCACCCTTATGGATTTTCATTCTCACCCCCCAAAAGCATCAATGCTAGTCTTCATGTCTTGTGTTTCCCACTGTATATCAATGCTGCACTCTCTTTCCCATCTGCACTCACCTCTGAACTTTGCTGGACATCTCAATAGGGCGGCCAATATTACGGGACTCCAAGTTGAAGTTGGGGTCAAAGTATTCCTCAGGGGTGATAGATGTTGGGTTTGTGGGACTGGCTGACTGCAGCACAGGGGCCTGAAAAATGGGAAGCAGGATCTACTCTAAGCAGAGGATTCTAGCAATAATTGTAAACGCCACATAAATACCAAGTCTCACTCCCCACCAGTCCCACCAAACTGGTCCAGCGTAAGTCTCTTGTTGCTGCCTTCCTCCCCTTTAGTTCCTCATCCAGATGACTCAGCTAGCACCCTTTTCCCTGTGCAGGGAAGGAACCTTGTTACATACCCCATTCTGGGCTGCATGCTGCTGGGCAATTCCTAGGAAGGACTGGAATGGAGTCTTGGAGCCTGTAGAGTGAGGAAAGGACATCCAAAAGAGTAAGTCCTATGCTTCTTCTCAAAGAAGCACTTCCGTTACAATTACCTATTTTTATCAGATGCTTATAATGTTTCTTTAAAATATATCCATCCTATCTGTTCGTTACAGCATTCAAGGTGGCATGCAGCATAGAACTTGTGCTTTTGATATTAAAATAAACATGATATACTAAACACTTGCAGATAAAACAGTTTTAGCACTAGCAGCAGCAGCCCTTGAAAGATAATAAAATACTACAGAAAATGTCTCTTTTATTTCTACAAAGATGAGCATCTCCCCAAGTGAACCCTTTTTAATATTACAGTGCAAGACCTACATAGCACTGAAAATGAAATGTGAACTGAGGCTCCTCCAACATCCAAATATTGGCCTGTCCCCCAGCCCCCCTTTCTTTAGACCCTTAGCAGCAGCAGCAGCAGCAGACCACTGTGGAAAGAAACTAAACCAAAAAAGTTTTCATTGGCCTGCCTGGCTTCCAGCTAAGTTGTCCCCTCATCGCATCTTAAAACTATTCCATTATGTGGAACAGCTATTTGCCTTACTTTGTATTTCCCCATTGAAAAAAGAGACAAGAGATATAAACATAATTCAAAATAATAATAATTGCATAGTACATTGAAACTTGGTGTCTTTTCCCCATCGCTGTAGAAATGTCATGGGAAAAGCTTCATGTCACAAAATGCTTATGTATGTCCCAGTAATATATCTGACTGTAATTTGCCCTTCTCTTTTACTATAACCGCTACTACTATATTATATAAGAGCAGGCATTCACTACTCACTTGTTATTTTTTTAAATTTTAAAAAAATAAATTTAGAAGCTTCCCTTGAGACCCAAAATGATTCTGAGCTGGTTACACTTAAAACAAGAAAGCAGTAAAGAAAAACTTAAGCATCTGGATAGATTAAGTAACAACCAATCACCCAGGACCTTCCAACCTCCTATCCCAAGGCTCAGAAGAATAGTCAGGTTTTTAACAACTTGTGGAATGACATCAGGTAGGTAGGTAGGTAAATAAATCAGTGGGGAAGTATAATTCCAGAAAGCAGACACTGTAATAGAGAAGTCAATGCCTCCGACAGATGGCATTGCTTGATCAAGGGTTCCTAAAGTACATCAACCCTACCAGATCTTACCAGATGAGCAAAACAGTAAGTGATCTTCATAAAATGTAGAGCTATGCCTTAAAGGCTTTTAAGGTGACCAATAATCAATACTGTATCACCTGGGCATTTCAAAGCATGTCCAATAACTATCTGGAGACCATTTGCAGCTTCCAGGATTTGTTCAAAGGCAGCCCTCTGTACGTGGCAATAGCTCAATATTTACCTGGCTTTCCTAAATATATTCTTTCTTTACAGCAACAAGTATCTTATAAAATGTCAAAAGAATTTGTCCCATACTGCCCACTCCTAATACTGGGCAAGACTATTTACTTATCTACCTCACTTTTCCTCCAAGAAGCTAATTTATTTTACACTAATAAGAACCTGGTTGCAAGGGCTGCTAAGATAGGGAATAGGACAAGTGATTGCAGCAAAATAAACACTGTACATAATTGTGGATAAACCTATCTGCAGATAAGACAACACTATGAATTTCAACCAAAATACCATGAAAAATGTGCCACTCGCAGATAAGCTATCCCTCAATTTTTAAACTGCAACCACAGGCAGGAAACTGCAAACTGTTATGTCATTTTTTTATAAAACCATGTGATGTTAAGGTTGTGACAGTCTTTAAAAACTCTGAACTCTGGTCTGTAGAGAAGCCAAAACTAATTTTGGGGGTATATTTTGGAACCTAACATTCTCAGCTTATCCATGAATATATACTGTATACTTTCTTCAGAGCTGGTTGGTATTTTCCTTAATCATAGAAACGAATGATTAAGTTTTAGAGTGTTTAAATTACTCATCTCTTTTTACCGGTAAAATCATTTTGGTATTCTGGAAGGCCAGCAACAAGGAAGGAAAAGCTTCCACAATTTGCAAGAATGGATCTGTTTTTCAACATGCATTCAATGCAAATACAGTTTTTGTCTCATTAAAAAAGTATTTTTAAAAATATTTTAATAGTGCTATCCTGTGTTATCTAAATGTATAAGAGTAAGGCATATTGATAAATTGAATGCATTGTCAGTATAGAATCCTATTTTTAATCACCTGAGAGTAAGTGCCATCAAATTTATTATTTAAAAATGTTAAAAATGCCAGCAATATTAGCTGGTGTTTCATTTTAATCTCTATACAATAGTTTGATTGTTGATTTGATACTATATTGATTTATTTACTACATCTGAGATTGCCTGGAGTGAAAAGTACCATGTAAATTTCATAAATAAATGAACAAATGAGAAATCAAGAATCACCTCGGAGGCTCTCTTGCATTTTACGTAAGAATTCAAAATTTACACTTTGTTTAAAAGATGCTACATCTAGATTTCTAAGTAGGTTTCTTATTATTCCAAAGCCACAAAGACCAGCACCTATAATCTTGTTATTCAAAAATCTTTCTTCCTATACTGTTTTCTATTCCCCCGCCCCCATACAAAATATTCTATCACAAGTAATAGAGCTTTAAAGTTCATCAGGTTAGTCATTCTCTTTCAGTTCAACTTATCTCACAGGGGTGGAGAGATATAACACCGGACATAGCAGTGCTTTATTCAGTGTATTCAATTTTTGGGAAAGATGTAAACATAATAAATAAGTAAATGAAATATAAATATTCCATGTTGAATTTGCTGAGGACAAGGCAACCAAGGTCAAAGAACAATTACTAAAGAGAGAGAATGAATAACTGGAACTATCATGAGGACAAATTATCTACAGCATAATAGACTGGTTAAGTCAACATGGGTTCAAAACTGGAAGTAGTACATGTGTGCTCTACCTTTGTTGCGTGTTTTGTCCTGGTCAGACAGGTGCTCGGTACGTGTTTTGGTGATAAGCTCCACATTGCTGGCACTGTAAACCTGGAGAAGCACAAACTCATTTATATTATTTGATTCCTTCAAAGACTGCTAATTAGAAGTACAGAAGATAAGCTAAATCTTGACATTTATGTTGGATAATTATACAAAGACAGAGAATTGTACCTTGGCTTCGTAACCACTGATTACTTCCATTTTCTCCGAGCGCCAGCCCCAGATGCCAGATTTGTTCCTGAATAGAAAGATATTCCTGAGTCAAGTATGACAATGGCCCAAACTTGCACATGGAATGGATTCCTATTTCAGTCTAAATCTCAAACTCTGTGATGCTGAAATGATAAATAACTTTTTGTGATCTCCCCACAAGAAATAAAGTTGTTATACTATGTTCTGACAGGATTCCCACTGTCAAACAGACCACCTCTTTTACCTGGAGAAGCTGGTGGTCAGCTTCATTAGGAGAGCAGAAGGGCATTTGGTTAGTACTCCAATTTTTTGTGTGCAACCCCAGACTTGCACATCAAAAACTGAATCACTGTCAGAGCTCATGTGCAAGTCATCTGGGGTTCTGGACACAAGTCACCTTAATTGTGCACACAAAGCCAGAGCCCTGTCAGACTATGTTCTTGCTCTGTCTTTGGTACATACCTAGCACAGCTGGATTGTTACCAGGATCTTTGTCACTATTTCACAGTTTTATTCGTGGATAAGGTTACATAAAACCTTTCTTTATCTGAACTGCATTTCTTTTCCTGTTTTTAGAGGTAGTTTTTTGGTGCCTATCTGTGCCCAGAACCTCTGGACGATCTATGCTACCAGGAGAACTTCTTCTTCAAGACATTTGGATAAGGATGGGTCGCTGCCTTCCTGCACAGAAGGGAATGTACTGCTCGTCTCCTGGCCAAGTTTTCCAGATCTGCTGAGACATCATTGCTGCTGCATCTCAACTCTGCCCACTTTTCTCAATTCTCTCTCTCACCCTGAACAAGGGCTGTGCAGTGTAAGGAAATTCCAAGTGATATTAGCTTTCTCTTCCACCCTGTTGTTCCCCCTTCCCAATCCAGCCAGGATGGATGCATGGAAGCTGCTGGCAGCAGACAGAACAGGAAAGGCCGTGCTAGAAAACACGCTGAGAGTTCAGCAAGCATGCCTTGTAGATGGCCAATGAAAACATGGAGGTGCCCATGGAGCAGGGAGATGTGGAAGTAGCAAATCCTGAGGTCACCCTTGATAGCATGAGTTCTATCAGTTATACAGTTTTGGTTGTACAAGTCTAGACTGCAAACACACAGCTGGATCACTGCCATCCATGCATTACACTGCTTGGATAAGCAGACAGTCAATTCACAACACCAGGGTGAGATCAAGTAACTTAGGAATTATGTGATCCCTAGTATGAGAATCCCTCACCTAAAAATATTAATTACATTAAATGCTGTTATTGCACAAATAGACCTGCCTATACCTCTACCTTTAAAAAGCCTTAACTAAAGAGACTAAGTGGTGTTTCCAGAGCAACTATTTTCTTGTGTAAGGAAACCTGGTCTTCCAGTAACCAGACCAAAGGCAAAAGTAGGATGTTTTGTCATAATAAACTTCAAGCCATTTCCAATATAAGGCTTCCTGAAAAAACTATTTAGTGCTCAAAGAATCACAGAGACTTTCTTTCCAAGTTGGGTCTCACTTCAATTTTGATTTCCTCGGCTCCCTCTTATGGTATAAGAACATCAAGCAGCTTACAGGATCAAAGCAAAACCTTTGGTAGTTTCTCCTGCTCTTGCTCCCCAACAATTGCCACACAGGGTCACTATGTTCCTGCTCCTCCCGCACAATCCCCCCTATATGGGCACTGATAAGCACTGAATAATACATTCCCTTCCGTCTGCCAAAACTCACCGCTCGAAGGCAATATTCTTGGTATCAAGGTGGGTGGAGACAATAGGAGATGTGAGGCGACTGGCAACATGTTCCTCCGAAGGCTGCATGGCAGCCAGCATCAGCTCAGGCTCATGCA
Organism: Pseudonaja textilis; assembly: GCF_049901715.1. Taxonomy (NCBI): domain Eukaryota; kingdom Metazoa; phylum Chordata; class Lepidosauria; order Squamata; family Elapidae; genus Pseudonaja; species Pseudonaja textilis. Next base: position 224,031,644 of record NC_141990.1, read on the forward strand.
AGGCTAGTGACAATGTCTCAGTGTACACAACCTGCTTATCATGGTCAACTTCCATCACCACAGCATTTTCATCTAAAAAAAGGGGGAGGAGAAAGAGGATGAAAAGGCAACCTTGGAAGAAAAACACTTTCACCCGAAACCACACGTGTCACTGAGCACGCGCCCATCTCCCAAGAAAGGGATATTCTGACCTTCGCCTTTAAAGATGTAGCTGCGCCGGCCCCGCTGCCAGGTCATGTGCTCAAAGCCCAGTAAGGTAGTGTCTACCCGCAGGTTTTCACCCCGCTTCCATACCCGATACACATCGCTTGGACATATTTTGGAGACAAGAGGCACTGCAGAGAGAGAGAGAGGAAGATAATAAACAGAGGCATAAGGATCATTACCTGGAACTATTAAATAATGAGTCACATTTGTACAAGACTGTTTTCCATGAAGGAATTATAGCCTCTTTAAAAGTAGGGTAAGGTGAGACAACAACATGCCTAAGAATAAACAACAAATTTAATAGGTCCCTGAGGCATCTGCGTGGGACCTTCCCAACCTTCCAAATTATCACTTAAAAGCTTCGGAGCACTACTTGTGTTATCACATGTTAAAATCCCCTGGATAGGCTGCCCACGGAAGAAGCCACTGCACTGACTGTAGAACAAGAGGCAGAATTCCTTTTTTCACAAAACGAACAGTTAGTCCACATGCTCTGCCAGTGATACCCTTTTTGAAAGTTAGTGGCCAAATCTATTCTGAAAAGTAATGATAATAACCAAACAAGGAAATCTCATTCCTTAGTTCAAATATTTTTCTGCACACCATCTTTTCTATCTCGTGTTCATTTTTCCTCTTTACTCACTGAATTAGACACCTGAAGTACTGACTTACCCCAGCTGGTAAACTCCCACTTCATTTCCACATAGAAGTCAGGGGCCTGAGGAAATGGAAAACTAATTCATTACAAACCAGAAGTGAAATCAGTACAAACAAGAGAAGGGACAGGAAGATACAACCTCTGTATGTTTTTCCTCTGAAATAGACAGGGCTTAACACTATGACAAATCTTTTGTCAGTAGGAGTATATTATGCAATTAGGTTTGGCAACTAGCAAGGCCAAGAATGTTTCAAAAGACACTGAAGAAGAAAATATTTAAAAGTTCAGTGCTGATGTTTTCAGGATTCCCAGAAATTACTTCTGAAATCCTGAAAGTGTGCCATTCCAACTTATTTCCTACAAATTAACATGGTAAAGAAATGTAACTGCACATACTTCGGACAGAAATAAAAGATGTTAATGTTGTTAACTGCAAGTAGTCCTCGACTTACAAGGGATTGCTTCAAGTTATGACTGACTTTGAAAAGGTTACTTACAACTTGTCCTCAACATTACAACTGTCACATCACCCCTGAAATCACAGGATGGCATTTTGTGCACTTGGCAGCTGGCTCACATTTATAACCAGATGCAGCATCCCAGGATGTTGTAATAAACTTCAAGCCATTTCCAATGTAATTGTGTTTTGATTGTATTTTGTAATATTTTTGCCATTTTCCAGCAAAAAGCAACTAACAGTGCCTATTGGATAAACTGGATTGAGACTTACAACTATGTGATTTGCTTAATGACTGCAATGACTCACATAAAAACAAGTCCGGTTATGTAGTGATTCAGCTTACAATTGCAACAACTTGCAGCCAAAATCCCACACTCAATAGTGGTCATACATTAAGGACTGCTTGTATCTAGACTATTATTTTTTAAACCAAATGCAGCCAGATCTTAGAGAAAAACAGAAGAACAATCCACAAGAGCAAACTTCTCTAAATGTATGTTCTTCCAAAGTGCAAGATTACATCTTTCATAATACGAGCCAACATGTTTTCCTGAGAGGCACCAAATTGAGGAAAGCTGCACAAGAAATTGTTTGACAAGGTTTAATTTCCTCCTCTTTACAACTTTTGGCAAGAATATTTGACAAAGCCAGGATAGATATCGCAAAATAAATATTTGCAGACTCCAAAAGAGAATGGAAAATACTCCGATTTATCTGGAAGATTATATTAATACATACCCTACGTAGTTTGTTGAGTAATTCTGGAATACCAGCCAGTCGTCGTGTGGCACGCTGGTAATCACGATATTGGAGTATCAACTGTACCATCTCTGGATCTCCAGTGCTTACAGCTTCTTGAAGGACTAGATGCCACGGAAAGAGTGTAAGGAAACAGTAAGTATCTAGCTTCTTGGATCTTCTTTCTGTTTCATTATGCCTTATCTTATCTCTAACCTCAGTTGAATTTTACTCTATTCTCACATCCAGCAGAATCAGATTCAACCTCTTTATCTATCTGTATCTATATCTATCAAAGGAAACATCTAAATGCCAGAAGAACTAGAATTGTGCTTATTTATGTCAACAGTGCTGGGAACCTGAGCAGAAAGAGTGGGAAAGGTACCATAATACTAAGAAAATTGCACAAAGTGGAAAGCCCACTCTTCTATCTGCAACTTAAATATTCAATTAGTTGAAGGTTACATCTCAGCTGACACAAAACAAATGCAATCATGAGGAAACTTGACTTTTTTGTAGATTTCACAATGAAATCTGCTGAAATATGAAGATGTCCTTGCTGAATATATTTGGTGTAGACCATTTGCTTTTTAATAACTATGAATGTTATTATTTATATTAAGGATATAAATCAATTAGATGGTTTGGCAAGAATGTTTCACTGTAGTATATTTGGTTAAGTCATTTTTCTTCTTAAAAGAGAAGTCTAAATTTTTCCAGAAGGTTTCAACATTAACATAATTCCATCTGATTTATATCATGGTGTTTCAGGAAATCTGTATAGTTTCTGTTTTAATGGTTTTGCTTCACAGATTTGCTTTTTTATATCTTAAAGAAAATTTTAAAAATTAAAATTAAAACCTAGAGTGATTAACCATTAGAAATACAAGTAGTCCTTGACTTATAACAGTTTGTTTAGTGCAATTTGAAGTTACAACAGCACAGAAAAAAGTATCTTATGACTCTTTTTCACACTTATGACAATTTCAGCATCCCCATGGTCTCATGATCAAAATTCAGATGCTTGGCAACTGACTCATATTTATGATGGTTGCAGTGTCTCAGGATCACATGATCACTTTCTGCAACCTTTGCTTTGCAAGCAAGGTCAATGGGGAATCCAGATTCACTTAACTAACGTGTTACTAACTTAAGAACTACAATGATTCACTTAACAACTGTGGCAGGAATGGTCGCAAAATGTGACAAAATTCACTGAACAATTATCCCACTTAACAACATAAATTTTGGGCTCAACTGTGGCAGTAAGTAAAGGACCACCTGTGGTCTATTGGCGGTCTTGAAACAAATACACAGTAAGAAGCATTTATGGTCACCTCATGAAGACATTTGGACAAACTTGTCCTTTTCCAAAAACAAGTGTGAAAGATAAGGAGTTGACCAGAGGCTTGAAGGAAGCGAGACTTTACTGTCTCATGAGAAAACAATGATTTCCATCCTTCACTGTCTATTCCTCACAGCAGATGTCACAAGTCCTTAATTTTTCAATAGTTTTGCCTTCCTGTGTCCAACTTTCAATCCTTTCCAATTTTCTACCTTTCTCTGCCTGCCATATAAGAAATTATTTTATTTTAAAAAATGAACCCTACAGCCCATTTTAGTTACTTAATTCACTCCTATAATCTCCATTTGATAATCTGTCCCAAAATATTTTAAGTGCTCTAGGCTAGGAAGTTTACATACCTAACAAGCAAAAGAATCTAACAGCTTTTCACACTGTTAAGCAGGGTTTTTTTGAAATTTGTGCAAACTAAAATCTTTTGCCACAGAAGCCAGGAAGTAAAGGAGGAACATTTCTCATTGCTCTAGCAATACAGACTTTCAACTATGTCCTACCTGTCCAGCCATTGGCATTCTCCTGACCCACACTGGCATTGTGTCGCAGCAATACACGGGCAGATTCCAAGTTCCCAAGGGACACTGCCAATTCCAGAGGTGTTCGGCCACGTGGGTCAAGCATTTCAATATCATGCTGCAAAAGAATCAGAGGATTAATAATCTGGATAAGAAATGTTTTGCAGATAAAACAAGCATGGTGTTTAACTTCAACTGCAAGCTCGATCAATTTTCAGTGCTGGGATCAGTCTTGAGAATGGCCTTGTTCAAATATCTTCTGTTAAAGAATGCCATTCAGCCAGCACTTGTTCTCAAATATTGCTCTTTATCTCTAAGGCCATCCAGGATTAGATATAATTCATAGAGTTAACTGAACTGACACAAAGGACACTAATAGGAATTGTAATATAGTTTTATCCACTAGCAGCTAGTTGAAGGACTAAAGAACCAACATTGCTGTTTAATGTAAATTGATGCCTACAGCGGTATTTCAGCCCATAAATTGTTTTATAATACAGTACTGGTATTCAATTTTGACTTCCTGATGAAAGAGTCTTGCAATGTTATCCTCCAGAGTTTCATTATTATAAAGGTAGCCATTCACATCAACAATCTTTCCTTCTGACAAAAGGGACCAAGATCAGCCCAATTGGATTTGCTTTTTAATGACAGAAGGTATACACTACAATGCATACTTACACAGTAAATAAAAAAATAAGAAACAAAAATTAACATGTTTTGGAGCAATGTAGTTAAGATTATTTAGATGAGGTTAATTTAATAAGCATCCATCTACATAATCTAATAGCTACTAACACTACAGCAAGGAATTATAGAAAGTTGATTTGTAATTCACTAGTGGGAAAATATGTTGGGGCAAAATCTATTCCAGCCTTGTTTCAACAATGAAGGACACAACTATTGCAACTCTGAGAAACTGTCATCCAGCTCAGTTTAAAAATGAGGGGGCACAAACTGTTGTTCCATGGTATAAATTTTTCAGAGATATTTGACTCACTAATGAATGAACCTCAGATTACCAATTAAATTCAAAGGGAATACGTGGGTTGAACTTAACTAGTCACACATTTTACATAGGATGGATGGATGGATGGAAGGAAGGGAGGAAGGGAGGGAGGGAGGAAAAGAAAGGAGACTCGCTTAAAAAGTCTCACCACTTCTACTCCCAATCATTTGCCATTTATAAACTTGTTACTCTATCCTGACCTAGTAGTCCCAATACTCTCTTACAAGCTCTTCTTCAGAATTTTCACATTTGTAGAGACAGGGAAGAAAAAACCCAGGGAGGATAAACAGGACACAGTAATTGCCTTTAGCACCATATTTATAAACTTCCAGAAGTATCTGGATGGCTAGATGACTCAAAATATTAGTTTTCCAAAATTCACTTTCCAGATGCTCCAAATAATTTCCTTTTCCCCCCAGAAAACAACAGGTAGGATTTTTTTTAACTTTCTGAAGTTATTATCATTTCATAGCATAGACCTTTGAAAACTCAAATGAACTGATCCCCATTTTGTCTCAGTTCCAAAATAATTATCAGGCAAGATTCTTTCTATAATACATAGCCCAGTATTCTTTCTATAATACATAGCCCAGTATTCTGGAGATACTATTCTCCTTGTTTTAACCTCTAGGTAGAAAAACAAATATATAAAATTAGCAGGAGTCCAACAAACTACCAATCTGAGACTGTCTATTTCTATCAATTTTTTGGAGCACAAATGCCTATCCAATGCATGATGTTAATCTGTGGGACAAACAGGAAGTGAAATCTGCAACGCATTTTTGATCATGTTAAACAGTGCACTGCAGAAAGCACAAATAGGCACAGGCTCAAATAGCCTATAAAAAGTAGGAAAAGGAAGATTTTCAGCAGTGACTTACAGAATCTTTTAGAATAATGCATCCATCCCTGGATAGTGTACATGCACTAATGATGACCATAATCGCATTCAACCATAGTTGAATATCACTGTAAGTCCTAGTGTGAAGTCTTCATTTTATTTGTTTAAGTGTAGAAATGGACAAAGAAAGAGCCAGGGTCAATTGGGTACACACATGCTTAAGTTTAATAATATTTTATTCTTTCCCAAAATGGTGGCCATTTATACATTATTGTCCTGAATAAGAAGCTGAAATGGGAAGGAGAAAAGGAAAAGCTTGCCCTCCATACCAGAGGATGTTATAATCATTACCAGGCCAGGGGCATACATGCCAACTTGTGATCCTTTGCCCTCATATACCCTGTCTGGGGGAAGCTGCAGAGTAACTATGATTGAAAGCACATTAGACTGTGGGATTTCAAGCTGAGTGCCAAAAAAGGAGGAGTATTCTTTTCTCTGAAGCGCCTATTGTTAAGGTAGGTCTAGTATGTGGGGATTTCCAAATGAAATGTGGCTTGATCTACATAACTATCCTCAAACTGCTCCTTGGGTTGTAATGAAGAGGAAGAAAGGAGAGTTCTGAGACAGGAGAGAAATAATGGAGATGCAGCACCAGGGTTGCTACCCCGAGACTGAGGAAAAGAGTGATTCCCAACTAGTATCTGGAAATAAATATTCGTCGGACATTTTCCATGCCAGTAAGGAGGAAGAGAGAAATTCATTAGAAACGGGTTCCGTGGGATGCAAGTGAAATCTAGATTAGAAGTAGCCATCTCGGGATTAGGGGAATCACAGGCCTCGTTCACTGCCCCCTCCCCTGACAGCGAGGGGATGAAATGGGGAGGCAGAAGAAGCTTGGGACTCTCTCCATCACATCCCCTTCTCTCTGCGCCCCTGGGCTCGGGCTGAGAGGGAAGGCAGGCTGGGCTGGGTGGATAGAGCAGAAAAACAGACGTCCCGGACCGGGGAGGGGGGCTCCGCGTACCTGTCCCTTGCGCAGCTCGCTGTCCAGCGCCTGGTGCCGGTTGTGCCAGACGAGCAGGTGCAGAGGGAAGGCGTCTGCGATGCGGGCCATCCCGTCACCATGTCCCCGCGCCTGGCCGGGTCTCCGCTCCGGTCCTTCTCTGTCCGAGGCCTTCCCGGGTGACGGCTACCCAGCCAGCAGCAGCAGTTCCCGTCCTGCTCGCCTCAGCGCTGGGCCCGCTGCGGTGGCGGAGGCGCTGCCGAAAGGCGAGGCGAGGCGAGGGAGGGGCGCCGCGCGGCCTGGCCGGGGTGCGCTGCAGCTCCCGAGGTCGACCCAGAGCCCGAGAGCGGCGGGTTGGGAAGAAGGGGGCGGGCCTCCGAGGCGCAGGGAGGAGAAACAGCGGTCGGGGCGCGGAAACCTGGCCCGGGCTGGGCACTTTTCCGGCCTGGTTCTCAACGCCAGCCCACGCGAGAGGAAGGCACTCGGAGGGTTTGGGCGGCAGCGGCACCCTCCCCCCGTGCGTCACCGAGGGACCCGGGCAGCGCAGCACGCGCAGACTGAGAGGCTGGCTAATGCCCGGGGGTGTCCCCGCTTCCCGGTTCGCCTCCCTACGCGGGAGAATGAAAAAGAAACGGCGCTGCGTCGGTGGGTTCGCTTTGCAGCGGGGCGGGCGGGCGCGCTGCCCTTTTCTGCCCTGACTGCAATAATGCATAGATTTCGCAGGGGAGAGAAGCATTTCTTTCTCAGGTTGTTTCGTTTACCGCAGCGTTTCGTTCTGCGCCACGTCGTTTTAGCTCCAGAGAGGAACGATCTCGTCAAGGCTCAGTTGTGGAACACAGGGGTCCAGAAAGGGAGGCGTTTGAGCATGTGCAGAATGCCTTTCCTTTGGCAGAGAATACAGTACAGTTTGCAGAGTATGAGAGCTCTAGCCTGCTGTGTAACGAAGTCATATATTCCAACAACGCTAAGTAGATATATTTTTTTAAAAAATAACTTTTATATTGTTCAAACATTTGGGATGGCGACTCCTCTTACCATGTAATCCTGTCTCTCTTTATTAGATTTGAACAATCTTGGTAGTTTAGGGTCATACTTAGGCAAAATGAGCTTGACTGACCTTAGTTAAACTTAGTTAAACCTCTTGAGTAGACACTACTTGGATTTCAGGGCATTCTTCCAAAAATGAATTGTAAAAGTTCTGTCATTTTACTTCCAAATGGCTTTCAAGGATCAGGTTTTCTATTGCAGTGCCTGTTTACTCTCTCATCCCCCCAGGCAGGTCAGATATTACCAGGCCTGTCTGAAGGGCTGTCCTGAACCAACTTCATCAAACGGTTGTGTTTATTGATTGAAGGGACAGGAAAATTGGCACCAAGTGAACTTGAAAAGAATTGGCTTCTTTCTTTGGGAGAGGCCTCCTATGATTAGGCCTCAAAAAATGTAGCAAAGGAAGTGAAGAGGCGGTACTGTAAAAACACCAAGAAGAAAATACATTAGGCTAAGAAAGCTTTTTTTCTTTTTTAGTGAGATGACCAGGAATCCTCAGTTAAGCAGGTTTGCTCTTCAACTAATAAAAAAATATACCTCAGGCTTTCTGGGAAATCAAGTTTATCTTTTTCATTTTTTGAAGTCGCTCTTGCATTCATTTTAACAGGCACTGATGTTGACTTTCAACTGTGCTTTTACACTGCAGTACATTTCTGCCTAACTTATATCTGTATTTATCTCCAGTAAGCAAGATGACTTCTGAAGAGTTTAAGTCTGGTCTAGCCTGAATTCTGTTGTGTTTATTTTTGCCAATTTATGGGACATGGTTATGTTTTCAGGAAAACCAACCATAAAAATTAGGGGTACCATTACATTTTATTGATTATGGATTCTATTTCATCAGATGCCTGGTGTTGTCTTCTATTGGAGATATGTGTATCATCCATCTACCCATCCATTCATCCTATCAGTGGCTGAGCCCTGACATACTGATCATAATAGCACAGGAACAGGCATAAAACACCAGCTCCATAGAAGCAGAGGTCTACCACAGGACCAGAAGTGGAAGTGCAGACTGCAGACAGGTCTTGGAGACAGTCCAACCCATAACGCCAGAGTGTAAGATACAGGCAGGAACAGCATACATGGAACAGCACAAGTAACTGACCTTGTGTACAGGAATATCTACATAGTGCATGGGCTAGACCCGTGATGGTGAACCTATGGCACGTGTGCCAGAAGTGACACGCAGATCCATTTCTGCCGGCATGTGAGCCGTCACAAATCTACTGCGCATGTGTATATGCCTCCCGCCAGCCAGCTGATTGTCAGGTAGCTGCTATGCATGTGCAGGGGTGGGGTGCATGTGTGGGGGTCACGCGTGCATGCGTAGGGGGTGGGGGTGTTGCACACGCATTGCATTATGGGTACAGGCATGCATGCGCACGTACTTTCAGCATGTGACGAAAAGGTTAGCCATCACTGGGCTAGACCCTCCCAAGTCTAAATGGGAGATTCCACTTAAGGTTTTGGAGAATAAGGTCTAATATTCTGTGGGACGTACACATCCAGACGGCCAAAAGGCCAAAGTAGTCCCAGTGGTGGTAGGAGTGCTCAGGGCTGTGATTCCCAAGCTGGCAGAATGGCTCCAATAGATCCCAGTAACAACATCAGAGCGCCCCGTCCTAAAGAGTACAGTACTAGTAAAAGCTAAGATACTATGTAGGAACAAATTCCCAAGTCTCTAGTAGAGGGCCTGAGATTGAAGAAGACACAGACCACCCATGGGGGGAGGATTTTTTTAAGGAATGCATGTACACACACACACACACCCTTGGTTGCAGAAAGTGCAACTTATAAATATGTTGATTGCCAAAACACCCAAATTTTGATCATGCAACTGTGGGAATGCTGCGACAGCAGTACATGTGAGGACTGGTCCTAGGTTACATTTTCAGTGCTATTGTAACTTCAAATGGTCACTAAATGAAGGACTTGTTGTTAAGGACTTTGTGTACCGGTATATCTAGGTTGTATGCAAAATCCAAATATTTGCAAATTGAAAATTCATCCCAGCAGCAGTTACAATTTTTGACATGTACTTATATTAGCATTTTAAATTTGTACTTCGGTGTTTTGGTATGTTCTCTTTTATAGTTTCTGACTAGAAGTGGAGGAAAATGTAACCAAATTGCGTTCTTACACGAAGGGTAGTATCTTACAGGTCCAATAAAGTCCAAATTAAACAGAACATATTTTCTGATAAATTCTAGTTAATCTATTCCTGGTGGAAAATCCTCTGTAAAATGATTTTGCTGAAGCATAGCAACTTGTGTGTTAGCAGAAGTATTTTGTCACCGGTTTCAGAATATTGCTTTTCTTAATGTAAGAAATTGTGCTCATTCTTTTGCACAAGCCTAATTTGTCTTCTGGGAACAAGCAGAACCTTATTGGCCACTGATGGCATACGGACGTTGCAATACTGTAATAGCATAGGCTCAGTCCTACCATTGTGCAGAGGGAAGCAGCTATTTTGGGTGGTAGGAGCTAGGAAACAACTATGAGACAGAGGTTGGGACTGGCCATCTTGTAACCTACCTTGAATCCCTGGGCTCAGCAATTCTATGAATTACATTCTACCATCACTGCTGAGATTTGAGGGATCATGATATGGAAAAAAGATACACCATTTTGGTTTTTGTCATAGGCAAGCTTAAATATTTCTCATGATACAACCACTGATCAGTGATTAGTTCATTTGCCACTGACAAGTCAAAGAGAAATTGAACTAAAACAACTTTATTAAAGTTGTATGTCTCTCACTCAACAGACTGTAAAAATGGGATCGTTAGATGGCAGAGAAGGGAATCATTTTGTCATCTAAAGGCCCAGCAAGACAGGCAAAACGTTGTCAGAAGATGAGAACCAAATTTGATTTTATTAGTTTTTAAAAAGAAACGACTGTATTGCCTGAATAAAAAAATAACTTCAATGACTTCAATATCTGGCTGGTGATTTATATAAGCAGGCAAATGAACTCCTAATATGCAGTTGATAATATTGGGTGCTGACAGTGTTATCTGGATGGAAATGAGCACAGAAGTGATGTATTTAAGGATGAATGATTTATATATTCTTATAGAGAGCTTATGTACCTAGAATTTATCAAAATGAAAGTGGCATACTTTTCCCTCCCAACTGTTATGAACTGAAGTTACAAATTTTGCTAAACCAAAATTTGTTTTCCAAATTACAGTGGTCTTGTTCAGAGTTCCCAAATCTTTCTGGCTTGGTGGAGTGGCAGGGGGGAAAGGAGATGGTTTCGTGTGAGTGGTGGGCAAGCACACGTTCGTGCAAATTGACTATGTGGGCATGTGCTCACCCACTGCTCGTGCAACTGGGGGTGCATGCGCACTCACCCACCACTTTTGCTGTCCGGTTCTGCATGCTTAAGGCCCAGTAATGGGCCGCCGTCCGGGGACCCCTGGTCTAGTTCACACACTACACTTTGTCAAAACCCAACAAACCACATTGTGGCCAAATATACTGGGTAAACCAGCTTATTGACTGCTATAGCTATAATGCCAAATGAATATGTACAGATGCCATAAAATCTAGTTTTCGTAGCAATGTTATAGAAGTCCTTTGCCTTGGGGAAGGGGCTGGTCTTCCCAGCATAATCCTGAAAGTCTTAAGATCCTAAATCTTCTATCCAAGAACTGACCAAGGGTACATAGCTTTCAAGACCATCCAAAGTCAGGTATTTTATTGGAAGCCCCTTAGAGTCACATGTTTAAAGGTGGCTACATATATTAAATAATATAAATAAATAGAATTTCTGCTGCTGCTGCTTGCTGGGGCTTTCCTGTATATTTATATGAACATATCCATGCATATTTTCTTGTATGATATAAAATGTGGCTTGCCACTGCCTTTTATGAGGAGTTTTTTCCCCAACTGCTATCTAGTTGGGTGTTAATGCCGCTGTTTCTTATACTGCAGCTAATAGGCCACTGTAGGGATGAGAAATTATTGCCTTAATTAATATTCCATTAAGGGCTCATCATCTCCCATTGTCTTCAAGGCCTCCCTTCCTGTCTAGTAGGGAAGAAGCCTGCAAGGTTAGAAGCAGTAAAAGATAAAGCTGCTCTAAAGCAGCATCTATAATAGGAAGATAAAACATATTCTTGAGACAAGGCTGATGTCCTCTGAGCAGAGGTTTGGTGACTTCCGGTACTGCAAACCCCAAGCATATTTACGCATATGGTCGGTGCTCGTGATCTGTTTTATCGTTCCGGCAGTAGAAGCCACAGAAGAATTCATAAGTATGCACTTGTGGGTTTTGGATTTTTTATTATAAAAAAACAGTATTTATCCCACTCATTAAAATCACATTCAAAAATCGGCAAAAAATCCATAATAATAACCCAGAGAAACAAACCAGAGATCAATATTTACAGACACTGCAGGGACAGGGTTTTTTATTCCACCTCTTCTTGGAAGGAAGGGGGGAAATCAGATGGCAGAACAGGCAAAATTCATCACATGGGGGGGGGGGGGGGCATGCAGCAGAGGCAATTGCATGCGCTTGGGGCATGAAACCTGACCCCCAACTGAAAGCCGTCCACCCCAACCCCCCTTAATTGCAAATGAAAGGAGGAAGGCGGATACAGGGGCAATTCGACCTGAGATTTCTCACCATCCTGTGGGAGAAATCATAACGCTTGGGTGGGAAGGTGGGAGGGGGCTTGAAAGGGAACACTGTTTAATACAAGGCATACCGGAAAAGGGGAGACGAGCAGGCTTAGCTTTTCAAACCAACCTGGTCCCTTGGCACAAATTTATTTACAGAATCCTTCAGACACTTGGGAGTTGGCACAAAGCCTTGATCAGGCTGTTTTCAGCTACTGCAGTCCAGCTCTAGCCTCAAGAGGCCCCGAAATGTGGCTCGGGCAGCTCCAAATCACTTTTGGCATGAAAACCATTGCCCCTGCCTCTTTCCACAGCAAAGCAGCATAAGTTTTGGCAGTGGAGACAGCAGAAACGGGGGCAATTCTCACCTGACTTCAAAGAAAAGAGTTGGAGGCATTAATATATTCTGGGCAAGACAAACACGGGTCTCTCCAGATCTCTCCTGGGGTCACAGGGAGCACAACTTCATCTCTGCTAACAGGAACAGGCACAAGACCATCTTGAAATTTGGCACCATTGATTGAGAATGCCTGTTCAGGCCTGGAATAGCAAAGGATTTCAGTTCCTAAGGCTGCTGCTGAAGCAGCAGCTGCTGTCCTGGGTTGGAAATATCAGATTTGGAATGGTGAATGGTAGAATAAGAAGGTAATAGTAAGGATTAAGGACCTGGACAGAGCACTGGGAAAGAACAGGGCTACATTTTTATTAGGAGTTCCTATTACTGTGTAATTGTTTAAAGGCCAGACCTCATTCCCAGCCTGGAGTGGAACCCCATCCAATCCTGAAAGAGATGCTTAATGCCACCCTACCCAAAACTCGGGATAGGTGAAGATGCATTCTTCAGATCTCTCTGGCAAGAACTAAGATAGATTTCTTCAGGATCTACTGTAGAACCCTTGTCAAGAGTTCGGTATGGGAAGGAAAAGGGTCTGAATTTCAGATTGCCTTGTGGATTTCTCCTCATTTCTGCTAGCGTTAAAGAGGACTTATTTTAAGACAATGTACATTCCCAAAATGCCATGTCAACAAGGCCCAAGCTAGCAGGATCTGTGGTATACCTCATGTATACTTTAGCACACATCTGGCACCACAATGAGAAAGTAGGAAGGAACTGCTCAAGATGCTTGGCACACTTCAGATTTCCTTCTGTTGGTCCTATTTAGGGGCAAGGCCTTAATTTCAGCCTTTCTCAGTAGGGAATGAGTAGATTCTTATCCACCTTATCAATCTCCTACCCCTGGAATGGGTATTGATCCCCATGTGCAGAGGGGATAGGGGAGGAGGGAACCTGTCCCACGCTTTCTGAATACCCCCACCCCCTCATTGTATCCCTGGGGGTTGGGTGGACATCACAATGATCAGCAAGAAGAGACAGAAGAGAGGGTGGGGATGGTGGGCAAATCCAGCTGAATAAATTAAGGATGGGAAATGAAGTCAAGGAAGGTCAGAGGCCATTGGTACTACTGCTGCTGCGCTGAATCAGTGGGACCTTGCTTAGCTCTACCACTGGAGAGCGTGGCTTATGTTTCATTTTGGGTACCCTCTGCAGCAGCTGTTGAGCTTCTTGATAAGCATCACGCAGCTCCTTCTTCCACTGCACCAGCTCAGGATCGCTCTGAGAGAAAAAGAAGATGTATTAACAGAGAAGCACAAGAAAGACATATTCCAAAACAATAGCAATAGTTGCACGGAGGGAGGGAAGAGAGAAATTATATTTCATCATTGGTCTTATTCACCCTGTGAGTATGGTGACAATCTGATCCAGAGCCCTTATTACAAATAAATTTGTTTCTTTAAAAAGAATATTTGCTGTAAGGAGTCAGCAATATGCTCACTAGATATTTTAGACTGCAACTTCCATCAAACATGGACAGTGGTTAGGACACATACTTCAATACCACTTATAATCCATTTAAGCTGAACTCGCAAAAAATTACACTTTAACATGCATTAAGACTCTTGAGCTGTTGACCCAAATCAGCGAATACATCCTTCCTTTAAAAATTTAGATATAAATGATTAAAGCTTCCAGGGATTCCCTTAGTGCTTAGCACCATGTCTCTCTGCCAGCTATTAGCCTCCTGTTTTCTCCCAGGAGAGGAGAGCAACTGGAGAGAGAGAATTTCTGACCCTAACAGCATAGTCCTGGTCCCAGAGGATCCACTTATTATTTGCCCTGAATGCTTTTTAATGCCCACATACTCTGCAGTGTATGGAACCTGCAAATTGCAAAACCATTTTGGTTACAAACATTTGGGATATTATAAAGCAAGATAAACTCCTTCTAGATATCCACGGAAAGCAACAAGACAGAATTGCTTAGCTTTGTTTCCCTAGCTAGTATTTTTCTAGAGAGAATGTAAATGTGGCTTTTAGGGACTGGGGAATATCTACAACTTATTGCCTCCCAATATTGAAATATAAGCTGCTTCTGATCCTCTGGATTTATAAACTAGACAATAATTGCGCAAATGCAGTTAAGCTGTACTTGAAAACTTAATAGGCACAGATTATTCTGAGAAGCATTTGCCAAGCATACATGACCACTAAAACAATTCACTGTTCAAGTCACTTTTTCCATAAACTAAGAAGAGATCCTGTCCTAGTCTCTAAGAGCAAATAATGGGGATTTTAAAGAACCACAATTTTTAAAAAGGAACACAGAGTGAATCTAGAGTGAAACAGGAAGAACAGGATGCAAAATAATTTCAACTTGCCTAGTTTTGCTCTTTTTCTATTTTGTATGGAATAGAAAATTAACATCTTTCTTAGACAGATACCAAAGTTGAGCTTCACAAAAGATTTAAATTGACCATCAAGAAAAATTTCTTAGGAGAGACTATATGAGAGGAGAAAATCAAAACAAACTTACATCACACTGCAGAACAAATTGCTTGCCTCCCCGGATCTTAAGCAGAATGCATTTTCGATCTTTTACTTGTGTCTCCTCCACTGACTGGATCTCTTCCATAGTGAGCAGGGACTGCTATAATGCCCCACAACAAACATTTGATTAATGAAAACAATTTCCAACATATATCTTAAATATTCATCTTTAACCTATATCTAAAGAGTCCTCTTCGACCGGTGCTGTGCTATGGCCTTAAACACACACAAATGTGTGCTTACCTCTGAGTGCTATATCTCCCTAAACACACACAAACTAATATTGAATTCTTCCAACCATGTATGACAAGTCTTCATACAACCCCAAATCTGATATTCTATCTTTCCCATCCTCTGGAAAAAAGCTTGTTCCTTACCGGAGATTCTCCCTCTCCACGCCACTCCAAGCGATTTGGGAAGAGGTAGAAGTATCGCCTCTGCCACTGAGTAAGGAAAGGATTCCCTAGTTTTGACATATAGCCATGCATGATGCAGTCTTTGCCCAAAGCATAATCTGTACAAAATAAGTGAAGATAACAACATGAAGGCTAACAAAAAGGTGTTATAGGGAGCAGAATGGGACTAGTACCAATGAATCCAGACAGCCTTCCCACACTAAAAACAGGGAAGAAACACCAAGTTTTCAAAAGCAAATTCTTGCGGAATAAGCCTCAGTTTTGGCAAAGGGGTTTCTCATACAGAACAGCAACAAGGCTCACCTTCCTCATGGCCCAACTGCTTGTTCTTTGCTCTTTTGCGGGCCTCCAGCTTGTCAGTCTCAGCATTGACCGTATCAAAGACAGTCTCTGTCACCTCCTGCTGCCAGCGCTCTGAGATGGTGAGCGGAAAGTTGCGATAGAGCTCTTGGTCACTATCCAGTAGCTGGGAGGAGAAGAGCATGCTATGTCATTATGTCTCCAGGAAGAGAGGAAAGCATTCCGCTGGGTTTCAGCTGCTGAAACAGCAGCACAAGAGTTCTACTGGATATCCCACAACAGTCTTTCAGTTAGTTTCAACAGCATTCTGATGTTCTGTTTGGACTTTTGGAATAAGGCCTATTGTTTTCTCTTTGACAGTGTTATTTGCTCCAGCTCTGCTCCTTCTATTAGAATTCACAGCTTGCACAATTCCTTGTCGTTATTTCAGAACCCATCCTTTCTACTACATCCTAATTTCCCCAGCACTTTTCCCAACTAAGAACATATTCAGTAGTGGGATCCTACCTTAGTTGCTACCAGTTCGGTGGGTGATTGCGCGTGCGCATGCGCCCCTAACAATCCAATCAGCTGAGAGGATGAAGAAAGGAAAAGCTAGGAGCGACCTTCCCACCCTCCCATGCGCTTTTTGGTCTTTTATTCTCTCAGCTGATTGTTGGAGGCTTTTCTTTCCTCCTCTCAGCTGATCGGAGGCCTTTTTTTTTTTTAACTATATGTAAATTCAACATGTTCGAGTTTTGTTTTTTGAAGAAAAATGGGATATCAATTTTAAAAGAGAAATTCTCATAACACAAAAGAAAATTGCAGCTACTCAGCAGAGGGCACCATAATTCTGGGGGATTGTCCTTGAGTACCTTAATTCCTTTGGTGTCTTCTTCATCAAATGAGCCAATGTCAAAAGCATCTGCTGCATTTACCTCCCCACGTGGTGGAATCAAAGGTGGAGGATACTACAAAGATACAATGAAATAAAGTTGGCAAAGAGCAGAATGCTGTACCTTTTCATTTTTTCCACATCATAGTGCCCAAATATGTGTTATTTTCTTTCCCATTAGCCTTTCAACTAGGGCTCCCCTCACCTTCTGGAGAAAAACCATCTGCCAGTCCACACCCTGGAAAAATGGATTCTCCTTGATTTCAAGTGACCTAATGAAAATATAGAAGAGGTAACAGTGATCACCTTTGACTTTGCAATAGCTGGAACTAAAAGGCAGGGGATAAAAAATTTGAGCTATGATGACCTTTATGAACAGAAAATATAATTTATCATGTTTATGTATTTTTATAATCAGTGAGGAATTCCATTAGTGTGGCATTTCAATTTTTAATTTAAACCTTGAAAGAATTCAGGTAAATCTAACTACAACAACATCTGTGGACTGTTATCTTCTACTGGAATGCCCAATTTGCTCAGAAAAGAACATGTGTCTATTGCTACCGTTAGAAAACTAAAAATGCTGCTTAAAATTTCAGAAACTAGAGAAGTAACTGAACAAAACTTTGAATGGCTTTGGAGGTAGAGGAAGGGAAGTGAAACTATTACTCCGTGGACTCTTTTTCCTTTCTGATGATTAGCAAATACAGAGGAGGAGGCCACCAAATAAAACTCCAAGATAAAATATGCAAACATTCTAAATTTGCATAGTATATGATAACATTTATTGTACCAAAATCTGGATGATCAGGCCACAGAAATTATTAGCAGGGTATGCAATTAATGAACAATACGTGTAACATTAATCCTAAGAGGCATGCATAGAAAAGAGCCCACTTCATCAGATGAAAGTAAAGGTTTGGTTCATCCTTAAGGACTTTATGTATTTATCTAGAGACTACATTGTATCTTATAGTAATTAGAGAAGAAAAGAAATAAATTGAATAATGCATTATTTTATGAAATGGTAAATGAACCATAATAAAATGCAAAAAACAAGAATTGCTGGTTGATCTTTTATTACTTGGGGGAAATGTTTTTAAAAACAATAGCACTTCATGTTTTCAAATTACAGTAGCTATTTATTATTCTGAAAATCTTTTAGATTTCAATCTTGATCTATATTCAATGCTAATCAGAAATCATGAAAATAAAATCCTTATTATAAGAAAACAATATTTCTGAAGTTTACATAACACTGATGTGTTTTCCTGGTACACCCATGCTACAAGGTCATCTATGCTGATTTATCAGAGTGTGTCTTGAATTTGCAACTGAGGAATGGAGAAAATTGGCAGCCTTGAAAACCAAGGCAGCAGTCAAGATACTGGGGAATGTTTTTATGAAGCTGGTTCTGTTAACATTAACTTCCAAGTTTTGAAGTTTTGTTCATATTGTCTTTACGCAATAGATCCAGAAAATATGTTTTGATAATCAAGGATATGGAAAAAATACATTTTTTGCAAGTTTTTGTTTTTCTTAAATAAGAAGTGAAGGAATTGTTCTCATCTGACTTCCAAACCCAACTCTATTCTATGTAGAACTTTTTCTAGAACTGAACCTTAAACTCTGGCCCATTCTGACATTCCTCTACATCTCCTATAGTCCTTCAGCACCTTGGCAGGACACTCACCCACGACCCATACAGCCCAGCCGACGGTTGACATCTCTCTGTAACAGTCCCTCCAACAAAGAGCGTAGCTCAGGTGAAAAGGAGTCTGGGAGCTCCACAGCCTGTTGAAAAAGGAGGACAGGTTTTAGCTAAAAGATGAGCGATTGAAGAGGTCAGAGGAAACCAAGCAGATATATCTTAATTCCTTCAACCTTTGGAAGCATTATTTGTTATTCACTCAGGCTATCAGAAAAGACAATGTTCCCCATTCCAAGACTGGGTGATTCCACAGAAATAGTGAATAACTTGGGTCTGACAGCAATGACATCTTAATTCTAGAAGGAAAGGAAGAATAATAATATGCAACCCCCAAAATCACATGCAATCAGTCTCATTTCATTTCACACAGCCCTCAGCATTATTCTGCTGCTTGAAAACAACAGACCCACTGGGAATTACTTTCACTTCTATCCTGTGCTCGCATATGTTTCTGCAAGAGTAAAATGGGTTCAAATGCAATGGAATAGTAAAGAGGAAGGAGAGCTGAATAATTTTGTAGAATCTACCTATTTATAACTGTGGTTTTGCCCTCTATCAACAGTGGCCAGAGGGTTGTTTCTGTGTCAAGAAATTTTCAGAGGAACAAGGCTCCCTATCTCTGTGTATAAATCCTCAGATAATTATGATGATAATACATAAACCATGGACATTGCAAAACCTGAAGACAGCAAATTAGAGAAAAAAACTGGAGAAAAATCACAAAGACCTGCAAATAGCAGTAGAATAACTGTGGCAACAGAAAGCAATGATAGCACCAATAGCGATTGGTGCCTTGGGTGTAATTTCAGATCTGGAGCACCCATTGAACACCATCAGCATTGACCAAATCAGCATCAGTCAATTTCAAAAGGCAGTTTTACTTGGAACAGCTTACACTATGTGACAATACTTTTAATATTATTAAACCATAACATCAGCCTATCCCAAACCCTTGGGAAGAACTCAATAACTGAATAAAAATGTCAAATCCAATCTAAACATGTGGCTAAACGCGCAAACAACCATAATGATAATAATAAACTTGCATGTTGCCTGACTCTCAATGGCTGTGAGTAGTTATTAGTTGTTAACAATTAATCAGTGGAACAACTTGCCTCCAGAAGTTGTGAATGCTCCAACACTGGAAGTTTTAAAAAAGAGATTGTCTGAAGTGGTGTAGGGTTTCCTGCCTAAGCAGGGGGTTGGACTAGAAGATCTCCAAGGTCCCTTCCAACTCTGCTGTTCTATTCTATTCTATTCTATTCTATTCTATTCTATTCTATTCTATTCTATTCTATTCTATTCTAATTATTGGATATTATCAGCAGAGGTAAAAAGTTTTTTTTAACTACTGCCATTTTATTGAAATGTTTATTGGCTCCCTATTAGAGCTACTTTGTTTTCCGAATCACTTCATACAATTCAACAGATTCTTGCAAACATCTTACAGATCTTTATCCAAGCTTTTCACAATCTGATTACTTCCAGATGAAATAGGATTATAATAAACAAAATGCTTACTTGGAAATCACTTGTGGATTTTGTGCTCCAGGTGGGGGAAATAATGAAACTTGGACTTTGGGGTTTGCTGATTAGATACCTTTGCTATTATAGAAATGGCTAGTATATATCAATACATATCATTTAATGGAAGAAATTGAGCTGTACTGTTACTACTAACTGTTACTGTGCTAAAGAGTCGGAAATTAATGTTTTTCTTTTGTTTTTTCCCTTTCACCCTACACTCTTCTCTTTTTCCTCCTCCATTTTCCATTCTTTTCCCTTTCGTATTTTATATCTTGATAAACCTAATAAAATTATTATTAAAATTGTCAAATGGCTATGTGATGTTACAAAGATGTTATAAGTTACCAATGGCTCCCTTAAGTTATTTATGGCTTACATAAATGCACCAATGCTGGAGGACAACAGCTATGATCCTAGTGCCATCTGGATAACATCAAGTTGAGGAAAATTACCGGTACTCAACAAGTCAAACTCCAAGGTTAATTTACAGATCACTCCCCCCTGAGCATGCCCAGTTCAGTTACTCAGTTTGTTTTATTTCATAGATCACTTAATTACACAGCTCAATTTAACTGGAGGTTCATCAACATTGAAATCAAAATATAACTTGTCCTCCTGGTTTCATACTTGATAAATCATTTCTAAATATCCTGGGTGTATTTATACATCATATGTGCCTTCTAATTAGTGGGATGCAGACAACTGTATGTTAATATTAAAGAGAGTCTTTTCATTGGAGAGACCAAACTTTCCCAGCATAGAGTGAACACATTTAAATTAAAACTGTGTTTTGGTTCTGCTTGTGGCAAAAGGTGGACAAACCAATCAGTACCAGCCTTATTAGCAGGGAATGCTGTAAATGACACATGCGTAAGACTGGTAACCAACTTTACACATTTTCTATCCCACTCAAACATTTTATACGAAAGTCTTAATTAGGTAACGCCATGATAGGCAATGGAGGTCTGTATTAGCAGTTGAGAGAAAAATACATTTAAAATAGCTATAAAAATGAGGATAATATAAAGGGTTTAAATAGTTAAAAAGAGAGAGAAAATGAGTGATTTTGATACACTAATTTATTATTTGATTTGAAATAACATAAAAATGGGAGCCATTGGTAACTTATAACATATAACTAATATACACTGCACTGATTACAATAATGAACAAAATTAAAAAAATAAATAAACTGATAAAATAACTTGGGTTAAGACTGAAGTAAGTCAGTGCTGTAAAAATATTCAAAGTTCTCTATGGAAGATAACGATATGCTGAAGAATGGAATTGCTACAAATTCTATAAATATTAGCATCCAAGCAAAACTGATGCATAAAAAATCCTTTGTACTGTGAGAAGGTTGAAAAAGGCTGCATGTGATGTAATTGAAAAAGTACTAAAATATGGATGTGGAGTACAGCTTATTTAATGTGTGAGAACTCCATCTGGGCCTGACAATTGAAAAATGCTTTCATTGTCCTCTACAAAAGGATAGCAAGCAACAGTGAATATGAAAAGTACAAAAGGATTAATCTATTGGAAAGATGTTTGGCAGAATTTTGATTGAAGAGGTGTGACAGATGATAATGTTCTTTTTAATCTTTTTTTCTTTCTTGTACTGTTTCTTATTCATTTTCTGTATTTTGCGTAACATTACGAGATGCCAAAAGAAGATAGCATGATATGTGTATATATTTGTATATATGGCCTTTCCAATGTCAGCACTTAAAGGTTACCCAATTAAAATGACTAGCAGTAATTTCAGAAATGCTGAAAGTCAATTCTATTTCATCTAACCAGAAACAAACACTTTGACAACGGTTCGATCACTTTCAAAGAGACACATTTAAGAACAAATGTATTCAATCAAGAGAAGTAAGAATCAATCTTTAAATTAAAAAAGGGTAGAAGTTTGAACACCAGTTCCTAAGGAAGGGGGCAACAATATTGAGATTTTCTTCCCTAGTTTTCTCCTCAAAAACTGGGTGCTGCACTAGGTGGACTTTGAATTGTTCCAGAAAGGCCTGCTTTACACACTGAAGACCCTTTGATAATTTTATATTGGTGTTTTTTATCGGCATGTTAGTATTGGCTTCCCAAATAGCTTCCAATTCCATTATCGCATGAAGTAGATGCTCGTGTAAAAAAAAATCACTATTAAAAAAGCCCCACAGCCCTTTAAATTTTTCGGAATTACAGTGACAGATAAAAGGGAAGTAGCATTCAACTATCAATCTGGCTGAGTCATCTTGTCTTTTTCCTCAAATAGTAAAGTGTCTTGAGGTAGCCCTAAGCACCACAACCTCTTCCTTCATTTCCCCCATTTCTTATTTCAGGTTTGACTGCTGTTTCTGTACTAACCAAAATGGAGGTATTGTTAGGCTTGGGGGAATCCCAAACTTAAAAAAATAAGTCCAGATTGTCATGAAACCAAAGGGGAAACTATAGAGCTCAGCATAACTGGCTGATTAATAATGCACAACTGCACTCCATCACATTGAATTTTGTTTGTGGCCCTACTTACTTAAAACACATTGTTTTAATTTTGCTATTTAGATTATTGTTGAAAATCAAGAATGTTTTGTATTCTTGATTCTCAATCCTTCTGTGTGATGAGGCCGTCTTATTTCCAGTTTTCTAAGGGACAGTGTAATTGTCTACTGAATTTTGAGAGCTACAGCAAGGAGAACTTATATTCAGGCTTCATAGGTCTTAATTACACTTGCCTTGTGTAAAACTGAAACTCCTAGACTTGGTAAATGAATTGTGATGAGGTAGTGGAAGAGAATTTTAGGTTAAATACTTTACCAAAATACTGACTGATAGTGGAATTATTTTCAAACAAATGCCTGGACAGATATTCAAGTGAGCTATCGCTTGATAAAGCTATCAAGTAGACACACAGTATAGCAGTAGGAGAATCCAGTGGTTGACCTCTGCAAGGATTCCAATATATCCTTTGAGGGGAGGACTGGTTCAATAAGGAGGACAGAGATCATTTTTACAGAACAAAGGGAGGGACAAATTCATATTCTTTGAAGATGGGAATCAAAGCTTACCCCTTACTAAATTTAATAAACAAAATCACTTACCATAGTGAGTGTCATGCGATCAATCTCATGTTTGTCTTTAGTCTTGTGCTGTCGAAAAGGGCTATGCCTGTGTAAGACCAAGCAGAATGTCAAAGGAAAATTGAGGTAATTTCTTTCCTACTCTCTTGTACACCTTGTGCCAATTACTCCAATCAACCCCAGCTTCTCCAGCCAGTTACAGCTCATTTGAATGATTAAGTTTCCACATACTGCACTTTCTCAGCATATTCGGCCACTTACCCCCTCAGAAGTTTGAAGAGCATGCAGCCTAAAGAAAACCAATCAGCACTGCTGTCATAGGCCACACCTTTCTGCAAAACCTCTGGTGCCATGTACCCATGTGTGCCACTGTAGAGAGGATCACACCAAGAATTAGAAGGAGCATTAGGCTAAAGATCCTTAGAAGGATGTATCAAAGGAAAACAGAATTTATCCTACTTTTCTATCAGAGATTTGCACTGCATTTCCCCCCCTCCCCCTATTTTACCTGGTTTGTAAATCGAAGTAATTATTAATTCCTCCTTGCATCACATTTAAAAATTGTAAACATGATATGTGGGAGTATGTTTAAATACATTCTTAATGGAAGTGGTTTCAAATAGATAATCTGCTGTCAATACCAAAATATATAATTACATGTGTAGGTGAATACAAGGTTTAATCACCAACACTCTGGGAACATCCTTTTACCTTATAATTTAAAAGCAGAAAATGCAAAAGGTGGACTCCATGTATGCAATCAGGAGATTGGAATGTTGTGATCTGTTGATCCATGTTATCAGTTTGTGTGTGTGTGTGTGTGTGTGTATGTGTATTCATATTCTCTCCCTCCTTCTCCCTCTCTCCATTATGCACAGTTCATATATAAATGATGGACACATTCAGCTATATAAGCATCTTGGAATGATATTATTCCCTATCACAGTTTAAGTATGATATGTCATGCCCTTGTCGGAGTCTGATTCTGAGGGGGAGATTGAGGAGCTGACAGGGAGTGGGAGTGTGGCTCCGGTGGCTGTGAAAGAAATGGGGGAAGGGCACAGTCCGACTGGGCATTCAGAGGAAGACCCAGGGCCACCCCCTCTTCATCCTAGGGCATGCAGGGAGGAACAGAGAAGGGAGTAACGTGGCTTACAGGAGAGAAAAAGGCCTGATCCCTTTCATTAGCTGCAGTTGGGAGAACAGGATATAAGAAGGGTGTTTGCACACAGCACCTTGATGGAAGCAAAGCATGCATTATCTCGGTCAAGGCTTATCTGGGTGTTGGCGTCCTCCCAACTGTGTGTGCTTCATTATCGTTGGGAAGTCTGCAATTTATTATCCTGGTCTGTCGTGTTAATTACTTCAGCATGGTTTGTGTTGGGTTTTTTATTTATATCTGTACTTTGGGTTCAGACTGCATTTCTTCCCTTTGTAGACTGTTTTTAGAAGAGTTTGATCTCCAGCCAAGGATAACTGGACACTGGGGGCCAGTTGAAGGCATTAAAGGGACTTTACCTATTTTTGTGACTTTGTTGCTTTTGTGCCACACCCCAGGTCATCACATGAACTTTTTGAGAAGTGAGGCAAAATGTTTCAAATTTTCCAGATAGTTTGAAGTAACCCTAACTAATAAACTAGCTAATGGGGGTGATGGACACTTAAATCTTAAGTATCTGGAGGTCACAATAACACAATAAAATTAATCGTATCTAGCATTTCTGGGCAAAAAAGGATATTTCTTTTAGAGACTCACACACTGGCATGAGGCTTCTTCTTGGAGAAATCACAGGCGAGTCCCAAATCTGAGATGCGGACATGACCAAATTCATCTAGCAAGATGTTGGCTGGCTGTAGGGACAGAGCACCATTTAACAAAGTAAGTGTTTTATTTTTATTTCTTGGACTCCAGAGTGCTGCTGTGGAAATGGTGATGAAAGAAGGCAAGCAAGCCCAGCCTATTGAAACTCTCCTCCCTCATGCTGTGACCCCGAGCCTCTGCAACAGCACTTTGGTAAGTGCTAAAGGTAAATCTCTGCAGGAGAACTGAAGAAGCGTTTTCCGAATGATGAATTTAGCTCCCACAGTAGTTAGATTAGGTTTACAGAGGAGCACAATCAAGTTATAATATACAAAACAAGCAACAAAACATGATCTCATCCTACTTTATATGAAACATTAGTTCTGATTCAAAAAATGGATATCAATTATTTTAATAATTCAAACTACTTAGAACAGGAATGTGAGGTTCTATGGAACATTAAGATTTTAGAACATTGCTTTAATTTATTCAATAAAAGAATTCACACAGTAATCAAACTTCCATTTTCTAAAGGAGACATCAGTGTTCTCTGATCACAAGTCCCTCAGTCATATGTTGGCTCCTGAATAGGAGGTGGAAGAAATACGAATGCACTGAGTAAACTACCTTTTTCTCAGAGAGGAATGAGATATTGAAGCCTCACCACTGAATACCAGCAATCTACTCCCTTTGTGAAATAAAGCCAGTAATGGTGATGGTGGCTCTGCTGGACCCCTATACAGCAGTGGGATTGGTTAGAAGAGGTAGGTAGTCTCACCTTGAGGTCACGATAAACCACAAAACGATTGTGCATGTGTTCCAGACCCAGAATGATCTCTGCTGCATAGAAACGCATCTCTATCTCCGAGAAGACCCCATGCTGGGAGAGGTGATAATGTAGATCACCCCCTGCAAGGAGGAAAGGAAAGAACTATGTGATGGAACAAGACATAGTCGGGGGTGGGAGTCATTTAGGAAAGCACATGAGGATAGCAGAGAAGAAGGGGCTCTTAGAGGCAGGATCCTGGCTCTCACCATTCATGAGGTCCAGGATGAAGCTGAGCTTGTCGGGAGTTTGGAAGGCATATGACATGCACACGATGAAGGGGCAATCCTGGCAGGGATCCAAAGAACAAAGTTACAACAGAAAAAAACCCAACAACAACCAAGAAACTGCATGCATGCACACAGCATATATTGATCGATACGTTTCAGCTCACACTCTCATGCAGTTTGCCTCTGGCATCTTTGCTGTACATTCTACAATCTAATACATCCTGTGTTCACACTTATTACCCAACTCATTCAACTGCACACACTTACGCTTGCTTCTTACAATCTTGTGACAACGAATTGTGTAATCACTCAGTTTCCAGCCTCACGAACTAGTGCTACCTCTTGTATTGACCCTATAGTCTACAATTTCTTCAGCGTACCCTGCACCAATACCTACACAATACATAGTAACCTTCCTTGCTTTTCCACAACCCCATCCTGGAAACACTTGTAGGTATTTTCCTCCGGTTTTTCTTACATGCTAAGAAACCACCCTGCCCTTCTTTCTTTCTTCAGTATACTCCATACACAACACATACTCTCCTCTAATTTTCAGACATGCTGCACGGCACCTCTTATTCTTTCTGACATAAATGTTGCAGCATACATGCATGCCGTCTTTGCTGCTAGGTTACACTCCCAGTATCAAATCAACACTACCTCCTTTACATATCTTCTTCCTTCTCTATGTCAGGTGGGTTCAGCAAAATATTTATTTCACCCAGGCCAGCTTTGAATTCAAGCCCCCAAACTGTCACTTGGAACGTTTTTAGATTTTTCCTTCTGCCCACCAATAAAACTTATATGGTGTAGATTCGGAGCTTATGCATTCTTTCCACTTCTCCCAATTCCTCACAGAGTAGCCAAGCTCACCCCAGTGCTGACAAGAGACAGCATAATGCGTTCATTCAGAGCCAATGTCTCCCCCTGCTTCATCTTAATACGCTTCTTATCTAGACACTTCATGGCGTACCTATCAAGAAACAGAAGAGGTCAGAAACGGAATGATCAGAGTGTTAAATTTTTGCCAAAAGTATCTGATGATGCTCCTATCTATGAAATCACCCCTGCAGATCTCCCTCCAAACATAACCATGTGACAGTACTTCCAATGAAGCTCATAATGTCCTTATCATGTTCTTTCTGAATAGAAACTTGTCCTCCCATTTAGGAACTTCAGATATTTAAAATGAAAACATATTCTCCCTGATTACAGATGCCACTACATTATCCTATGTTTTCCAAGCTTTCCTTTTATCTCCATAACAACCCTAAACAATAACTGTCCAGCTTGCCAACAATTGGGAAAACTCTTTGGTAATTTTCCTACTGGCTCACACTCAGGATGTGGAAGGGAGGGAAAGCAGTCAGTTTCTTTTTGCCTTATATTTGGCCAGACAGGACAATAACTGAATTAACTTGTTTAGAGGAGGGACATTTTCCAAGGCAGCAATAAGGAAGCACATGATCAAGTCCACAAGGGATGCATTGTAGAGAAAATGTAAAGGTTTTAAAGGAAGCTGGAATTTTCTTAAATTAGTGATGCTTATGCTTCCTTAGTCACTGACCAGTTTACACGTGTTATCGCATAAATAAGATTACAAAAATATATATTATGTCATCAATTTACTCTTTTGCCACTGAGGAACAATAGAAAGAAATCAATTTTAATGAAGTCCAACTATAAGGAAGAACAGCAATCATGATTTATTTGCCCAAGGCCTGCTGCAAAACCCTGGAGGGTTGGGCCCATATGGATTTCACCAAAAATAGGCAGATTGGGATTTGCCTTTAATTAAGTTGCTGCATTCTGAATCAGCTGAGGCATTCTGAGGCATCTTAAAAGACAGTACCACGTAGAGTGCATTACAATAGTTTGAGAGATAAACAAGACAAAAGTTACTGTGAGAAGGCAAAGCACTTCCTTGAATCCTGCAAGCCAACATAATAGAAGGCAATTATTGTTCATCTTAAAGCTAGCAATATGCATATCTGGGACCAGCATATTTCTCTTATCCTGCAGAATTCTCTTTATGGCCATTCAACTTGAAAGGAAGTATTATGTGGCTAATGGATGAGAAGCATAACCTTGTGGGGGAAATGTCTGAAGGATCTCCATCTGAATCTATACTTGTTATTCTTATTTTGTATCTTGTTCAACTGGTTCTGCTGCTTGTCTTCATTTTAATTATAAGAGATGTGCATAAAACAGCTGGTCTCCCTTTAACCCGAAACATGGATTTTACAGCTTTGTGTCTGATCTACAGATCAAAATGAAGCTGTTTTGTTCTAGATATGGCCCAAAATGCA
This sequence comes from Pseudonaja textilis, assembly GCF_049901715.1. Taxonomy (NCBI): domain Eukaryota; kingdom Metazoa; phylum Chordata; class Lepidosauria; order Squamata; family Elapidae; genus Pseudonaja; species Pseudonaja textilis. Next base: position 224,060,065 of record NC_141990.1, read on the forward strand.
GTTGTTGGCAGCCGAAGTGGTTTGGGGAATTGAGCCAGAGAGACTGGCAATAACTGTGGGAGGGAAGATGCTGGGAAGTTGGGAGAGAGGCAGCAAATGAACAGGCTGATGGAATGAACTGTAGCGGGAGTTGCTGAGGAGAGAGGAGTAAGATGTAGCAGTCCTGCCCTACTTGGTCCAAAATAATCCCCAGGGATCCCTCTACATTTTATTTCATTTGAAAACTGGAACAATTGGATTTTCCTTCTGCTGCTCTGAAATGATTGCTGAACTGCAATGATTTGTTCTGGAATTCAACAAAACATTTTATAATAAAATCTAAGATACTGATTGTATGTATGGATTTTTTGTTTTGTTTCAGCAGTTCACCTATACCTTTGAACTCTTTAATTGGTGCTGAAAATGTTCTGTGTGTCTCGAAAATAAAAGCAAGCTGGCAAAAAGCTTCAGGAAGCTTACTTGGCTCCTGGGTCAAGCAAAGGCTCATGTTTTCAGTGCAACCTGTGGGGAGTGGCAGTCCGGAGGTACTTGAGGGCCTGCCTCATGACTTTCCACAATCATAAGATTCAGAAAGGAGTATTTTTTTTTACACCTAGTGATGCTCTTCATAGTTAGATAGCAATAATTAAAGTATTACATAAAAAAGAAATTGGGAATTGCCAGTTGCTGAACCTTTGCACATCATTTTTGACTTGCTCTCCTACAATTCTCACCACAGCACGACAAGACAATCCCACATATTACATTTTTCCCGTATCTGCTTTCCGGCAGCCATAGACTTCTCCAAATCCACCACGTCCGATGATCCTATGGACACTGAAGTCATTCATGGTCAGCTAGATCCCATGAAAGAGCATTTTTTTAAAAAAAAAAAAAAAGGGAAGAGAAAGCAAAACAAGAACATTAACCTGAAGGGAGAATGAACTTGTTTCCATAGCACTATCTAAGTACATTCCTATCCAAGGGCTAATTATCACTGGATTTCAACTACTTTCAATACATACTTTCCCTCATCTTGGTCACCACTGCTTGAGTTTTTACTACTATAGGAGGTATCACTGGGTATATACATTCATATCTTGAAACAGAAACTGATAACCTGTAACTCCCAAGATGCTGAAAGATGCCAGCTAGCATTATAAACAAGTTATAAGTCCAGCAATTCCAAAGCAAAAAAATTTCTGTTCCTGTTTTAAGATATTGAGCATGACACTGAATTATCTAGTTCATTTACAAATTATCATTCATTTACATAAATAATGTTGTTCTAGCTACCAAAACGACGAGCCTTTTAGGGATGGGAACTCCTTTCTCACTACATTACGATTGCTTTGCAAATCTTGTAAATTCTGCATTCTATAATAAAGTGACCATTAGTAACTCTATGCTTAGTGTCTCATGACCAGGGGTGGGATTCTACCAGTTCGCACCTATTTGCTAGAACCGGTTGGAGAAGCGGTTGTTAGAAGAAATTACTGGCCTAATCCTGTAAGGAAGGCAGGAAGTAAGCATTCTGGTGTTGCTTACAGAAACTGCCTCTCTGTTAACCCTTATTACATTCTTGGCAGGACTAGACTTCCTGTCTCAGGAACTTCTCTGGAGTTTTTTCCTCCTCCTTTGCTGGTACTTTGCTTGTGTGGAATGACCATTCAAAGTTACAATGGCACTGAAAAAAATGACTTATGACCATTTTTCACACTTACAACTGTTGCAGCATCCCCACAGTCATGAGAGGCCAGACAAGGAGATACATGCCTCAATGTGAGTAATATTGAGTTGGCCACACCCAGCCAATAACATGACTACCAAGCCATGTCCACCTAGTCACATGACCATCAAGCGACACCCACCACCTAAGCCACGCCCACAGACCCAGTTGTTAAAAAATTTGAATCCCACCCTGCTCATGACAGTTTTATCACAACCTCAAAATGCCCTCCCAATACTAGGCACTTACATGGATGTTCAGCTCCACATTTTTCCATTGGCAGAAGCGTGTGAATTTGTCACTGAAACAGAATAAGAGACATAACTCACAAATATACATAAACAATTTCTCTCTCAGTTGACTCCGGTCCCCAGTCAGTGCATTTTTAAACTAAAATCTCTATTTACAAGATTTCAAGTTCAGTATACCAGCAATGAAAGAATATAGGAGGCATTTTAAAGATAGTCCAACCAGAGGACATTGTGGCAATGGGAGCTAAAAAGGCAGTAATTCAGATATCTTAATGCCATTTCCCCACAGATAAGGATACTAGTTTTCCTCTAGTATCCAGGTGCAGTTAATCAATGCTAGATTGGTTAATGGGAAATGAGGCATGATCATATCAAATTATGGAACAGCATGCCAACTTGGCTCACATCACTAAAATCTGATTGAAAGGAGGGGGACATATTTACCTCTTCCAAATGTGTCTATCTGGCTACCTTGTATATAGCAACTTAAGTGGTAAAGATAATCTTGGTCTATAAACTCTCTCTTTGATCAGTCTAACACTCAGCCAATTTTGATTGCCTGCATTATCCAAGTTGCCTTCTTGTCTAGGCTGAAGGAGGTAAGTACAGGGCTCAAGATTTGAGGGAAAGGTTAACATTCAAACTAAGAAACCGTTGTTGTTAAGTGCAGCTCAAGATGTCATGATTACCATGTCAATATGTTCATGACTCAAATTATACCTCTCCTAACATCTGAGATAGAAACACCTTGATCTTAAGGTTTTGTAATGATTAGGAAGAAGCGGGAGGGTTCTCTCTATAGGGAGAACATTATGATTAAAGATATGACTGAAATTCTCCAACTGAAGAGTGTTTCTGGGCTGAAAAGATTTGCCAGCAACAATCTGGCCCAGGGGACGCCAGATTGCAAAAAGCAATGCAACCTTTGGGGAGGCTCCTTTCATGTCCCTCCTCCTCACATTGTGTAAATATAGAGAACAATCCATCTCACATGTACTACAGTGCATCCAATGTTCTTCAACATGTACAGAGGAAGACCTCAAGCTGGTGAGAGAAAATGCTGCTGCGCATCCAGTTTTAATCCTATCTATTTTGCATATTTTTTACATGTGCTGTATCTCTGTGACCTATTTTACACTTATTTTAGCTACTCAATATCGAACATTATAGACATAAGTCTATATTTGAAGGTGCTGCTGACATGAATAAAGAAAAATGACTAAAATTTACAATAAATGAAGTGTCACCTGTGACTTTCATAAAAATGCAAGCAGAAAATAGGAATGGATATTTGGTTATTGCTATTAGTGAACACGCAGCCATCACTGCATTTATAGAACATTGTCCAAACGAGTCTTTTTAATCATTAAAGGATGTTCTTGTCATAGAGCCAAATTTAAAAGGATTGGGACCTTCAAAGGTCCTCTGAGATCTACTTGATGGCAATTTATTTTATGGACAAACACTTTGAGTGTTGAAAGCCCAAAAGTGTTTATCAATAAAATTGCTGGATCACATTCTCTATTTAAAAAAAAAACCCCTCACATACAGTATGCTGAGTGGTTCTTAAGACTGCATGCTAACTGGAAAGTTTAGACAGCCAAGTAGCCAACAATTGTTTTTACCAATGCACTATAACTATGATATGTCTATAAAGTAAAATCTATAACACATCAGTCTTATCATACATTTAAAATGTTTATGTTGGTTCTAAAGGTCTGAATTAAGAATAGGCTGTCAAAAATCTCAGCCTTATCCATGCCAATGAATATACTCTAACATCACATTAGAAGACACAAGGCCTTCTGGAAGATGGACCCTGCTAGGTCTAATGTTTTTGAGATTCCATCATAGTAAACCTTCAATTGGGCTCTAAAAGACATACCTGTTTATCTTGATCTATAACCATGTTTGGCTTCTATCAGATCTCTATCTCTTCTAACAGTCAATGTAAAGTAATCATATTTTCAAGTAACCATCTTCAGTATACTACACCAAATCAATTATATTACATGATGTATCTATCTGTATATATGTATGTATGTGTACACATGCGGGGGGAGGGGGGGGAGGGAAAGAGAGAGAAAACAACAGAATGGCTTTATGTATATTTATTCCAAAGGCATTTTCACTGTGTTCATGGGATCTCACTCCTATGTAGATCTGCAAACTTTAAAAGATATTACTGCATTTTTGTAACCACCCCTGCCCCAGTTACACAACAATGAATAAAAAGGATATTCATTTCTCCATATTGCCTTTAAAGACTTATTTTAGTGGAATTTCCCAATAACTTCCTTTGGTCTCTAAGTGTCAACTGGGGGTTCTCTCTCTCAACTCTCTTTAAACAAGGATTACCTCAAAAAAAAAGAAAGCAACAGACCCATGCTACTTGGAAACGATGGGACGGCAATCCAAGCCATATCAAAAGCCTCAAGAGAAAGTTGCTATATATCCATAGTAAATATGGACCCCAATAGCATGGTTTTATACAAAAGAATCAACAAACTTGATCAACAATATTGATCAACAATATTACTTTTAAAAAGATCCATAGAAAGCTCCTAAAGGAGGATTCTCAGAACAAAACTGTAAAAAAGCTCAATAAGGGCCAGGTCAATATGCTGAGGTGGATTTGAAAGGTGGCTAGGTAAATACTGAAGAAAGAAAAAGTCTTCAGGAAAAAAAAGCCCAGAGCTATCTGACTGAAAATCAAAGACGGTTCACAGCATTCCTGTAATGTAACTTCTAAAGAGAATTTATATTCCTCAGGACTCACCTCTCAATGAACTTCTGGAAGACAGACCCACGCAGACATTGGCAGATCTCTTCAATGTATGGCTGGCAAAAGAGAAGACAGACTTAAATACCAGCAGCCTACCTATTACCTTTGTCACTCACTTGTCTCGTTTCTCTTCTGAGTAGTTCCAGTTGTAGATATTAACATCCCTGGCCAGGGGAATGCAAGAATACTGGCAGCAAAAGGTTTACAGGTAGTCCTCAACTTATGGCTGTAATGGAGCATCATCATAAATCGTGATAGTGATGAATTGAGAAACTCACACAGACCCAATTTTATGACCTTTTTGTGGCAGTTGTTAAGCGATCATTGTAAAGCAAACCAATATATTCCTTTGGATGGTTTTTTTGTTGAAAATTGGACAAAAAGCCTCATTGCCAGTTTCTGGGAAAAGCCTCATTGTAAATCTTGTCACATGACCTTGTTGCAACTGGCTGTAAAGGCAAAGCAGTTGCCACGTGTCTGAAATGCAGACATGTATCTCTCTGTGTATGTGTTGTGACAACTCCAGAATTGGGTGGTAAGTAGCTGGGGGGGGGGGGGCTTCATAACTTTGAATGGTCACTAAACAACCAGTCACTAAGTGAGGACTCCCTGTAAAATAGATGGGCCCTACCAGAGTCAAGTTTTTTTAACATGTGGCAATATAATGAAAAGCATGTCACAAGCTATGGTTCAGACTGGGTTCAAACTGGGATGAATCCAATGCAGTGAAATGCTATTCATGCTGCACAGATCTGTTTCACTCAGCAATTTGTCCCAGGAAAGGTTGCGGGCTGATTCAAGGGCAAATGATATTTTGTGTGAGCTCAGAGATCTCATCTGTGGAAAGAGACTTACTTGGAACAGGTCAGGCAGCACTTGCTTTTTGCTCAGACGAGTTTGCACGTACTCTGTGGCTGTTTTTGAGAAGGGCTGTAAAGGATACACAAAAACAAGTCAGCCTAATGCATAGGTGATCATTAATTTAGTAGGATGAACAAAAACCTGATAGGGCAGGTGTCTGTGTGTGTTGACCTGTTCAGTTCCAACTTGTTGCTTGGTATACTTTTGCCAAGGAGAGCCCAAAGCATTTTTCCAAAGAAGCTGACTACAGAGAGAAATAGGAAGGACTAATGCAAAACAAGAAACAGCTGGAATCAGGCAAAATGTAGGTACTGTCTTTTTATTCCACATTCAGTCCTGCAGCTTGGTAGCCGCTTTTATCTACTCTACTTCACTCTCCCAATCCTTGTGTTTAGTTTATCTTGTCTGCAGACTGTATAGATAAAATTCTCCTATGTTGATAGCTCTCATTTGTTTCCAGTCTTGAAAACATCTTATTTATGCCATCCACGCACTTATATGGAAAGGTGCCTTATACCAAATTACACAGTTTATTTATCCTAATATTGCTTATTTTGGGTGATGGACAATACTCTTCAAAATCTCTCTCAAAGTCTTCAAAGTTGATAATGAGTCTTCCCCATTATCAACTATTTGACTCTCTTAACTGGAGTTGCCAAGAACTGATCTTGATAAATCCTGAACACAAAGTTGGTGTTCTACCTATGAGTTAGGGCCCTTTAGCAGGAAGAAAAGCATCTTGCAATGCTTATTTCCTGAACTCTGAAATTGCTCTGACTAGCATACATCAATTATTTATTCTTGTTTGATTTCAACATTAGGAATCTCGATACCCATAACTTAGCTAGATATTAGAAGAGACCACTATTCTACGATGTTTCTATGCCTCTTCCTCCTACATCCAATACAGACACAATGGGATGTGATATCATCACACAATGCATCCCCCGCTGCTCCCTCTACAGTCAATGTGGTACGATGAGGACAGGAAACAGACAATTCCATATTGTTTGTTATGGTACACCTGATACAAACAGGAAGGGAGATCAGAATTAGCTGTCCCAAGTAGAGAGAAAGAAATTGTCTGTCTGATGCTGCAAGAACACTGCCTTAAAAAAGGAACTACTGTATCTAGGTGGCTGCCTGCAGTTCACTAATAACAAGATCAGCCCTGAACAAGAAAAGAGACACTGCTTGGCAGCAGCAGAGTGGGGAAGGGGGGGGGGGGCGGGAATCACGGAGAAAGGTTAAGAGCTGAGATAGGCCATTCCAGCAGAACTATGTGTGCCACTCAGGGACCCACAGAAAGTATTTTGCCTGCGAAGAGGGTATCGTGACGGCGGTCTAGCTCCTCTCACTTAATCTGGGGAGCCTTACATTTTCAAGGATCTCGTTCAAGGTGATTATGAAGCAGCCTTTCCGCCCATTCCCAAGGGCCTTTTCAGACTCTCTCACATGGCAGCAAGTGTCCGAAGCACTCACATGAGAGCAGGACAACAGTTCCTTCATGATGTACATGTCAAAGATCTGGCGGCTCTTAACTGCTCGATCCTCATCAGAATCCAACTTCTCATATTTTTTGATCTGGAAGGAACAGGCAAGATAATATTGGATAGGTAAGATGATGTCCTTTTTCCACACAAAACATTCAAGGCTCAGTAGATAAGGCCATTTACAGATACCACAGTCTAAACCTGAAAAATTCCAAAATGTTAGCTTACGAACCAGGCCATCAAGATTCATTTTCTTAGCTTATTTTGTTTGAGTGGAAGGTGCAGGTTACAACAGGGATGGTAGTGATAACAAAGACAGTGTGGAAGCAATAATTATATAATAACGATAGAAAAGCAAAAGGACAAGAACTGTGATTAAGAAATTCAACAGTGCACTGGAAAGTAATTACCACTTCTTCTCTTCCTTGCTTATGATCTGTTTTTATTTTTAATTAAGACAAGTGAAGCATATCAGCTTTTCCCAAACTGGTATCTATATGCATTTGTCTATAACCACATACGTTGCCAGTTAACACATCACCAACTCCTTAAACTAAAATAAAATAAATACTTGCATTTTTCTGTATTGTATTCTCCAACTGACAAGATTTTACAGAATGTTATTAATATTAATGATTTATATCCCAGTTTGCTGCTTAGAGGATAACAGTTTTGACAAAGCCACTAGGCTCTGCCAATCTGCTTGTTTATTTAAAATTCTAGCTAAACTGCAGCTGGAGGTCCATGATCTAATGTTCTTTTGGATTCTTCATCTGCTGCATGAACAAAACTCCAGTTATTTGAGAAGGAAGGCCACTTCATCCTAATTACCTTCAATATGTAAAAGGGGCTTGGAATCACTTAGCTGTTTCTAGGAAGCCTAAGTCTAAAAGTAATATTCTGTGCTGTAAAGACAGTCAAAGCGAAGGGCCCTGTTCAGTAATTTTCAAGTGGGTTTCTACTACCCACTTACTCCAAGCTTCCAAGATCAGATTTAGGAAATATGAAAGGAGGAGCTTGCATGAGGATAGAAATCGATTCCACTAGCAATGTTGTTAACCCTTTTCACCTTGATTTCATTCTTAATGCTTATACCATCCTCCTCCCAAGAGAAATGTAGGCTAACAGTCTCAAACATCTCTATCCATTTCAAAGAATAATGTATTATTTGTGTGCTAGGCTAAAGAAGGTAACAATGTCTGAATGTTAGAACACTTTTTTTGTTGAGTTAGTGCCTCACCTCTTCATAGAATTCCACCAGTGGTTTGGCCTCCTCTACCTGATTCAAGCAGAAATCTCGGAATAGTAGGAACCCTAAAATACACAAAAAGCAATATGAAACTCATACGCCACTAACTCCTTCAACACATTTAACAAACTGCTCCTAGTCTTATTTATCATTTCTAGCAATCCAGGACTCATATGCCACCCGTGACTACTTATCCCCTAAATAACAGAGAACAGAATAATGCTGAAAATGGTTACAAAATGATCTACAATTGCCACATTGCCTTAAAAGTAGGGATCTTCTATTGCTGGATGGATCAGAAAGCCCTTCTAGTCTCACAAAATACTTCCAAATTAGGGCAGTCACAAGCCATTCAATAATCAACATCTGTTACAATTGCCAAGCCTGAGAAATTAAAGCCTTCAGTGGGGCAACTCCTTTTCTTCTCTTATCCAAATAATTGCCATATTGGAGTAAAGGGTTTCAGCCAATAGCAAAGAATCATGTTGTGGAAAGCCAGGGCAGAAATTACAGTTGCTTTGATTCCTGTTTCCTCAGCAGTTCTTTTAAAATGAATACTGTATACTCTGAAGCCACAGCTGATTTTACAATGATTTTTGACCAAGCTACAATTGGTTTGTACAAAGTAAAACATAAACAATGGTTTAGAAAGGCAAAATTCAGCAACGTACAAAACCACATATCATGGATAGAGTTGGGATTGGCATGAGATGTGAACTCAATGTCTCTACGTAGCAATTGACAATCCCAGAAGATGCATGGTAGTGATGACTATCCACATGCCGATCAAAGTACTGATCTACTGCCTCCAAATAAAGCAGGTTTCATTTAAACTGCCATTGTTTATCCCTGCCAAAGTATTTATCTTCTATGAAAATGCATAAACTTTTCCTGTAATCAGCAGCAATTTTTCACAGTTGCTAGAACAGGGCTAATATTGTATTGCTATCTTGCCGTTTTTACAGTCATCCAGAATTTTGCAATGCAGGTTTACTACTAGTCTTTTAACAGTAATATAAAAGGAAAAAATTAATGAATTTGGAATCATTTATGAATCATGCATCAGCCCACTGGGGTAAAAAAATTGGATGATTGCTACCAGTAGCAAACAGCCTCTGTTTAGACAGAGCTGAAAACCACAAACATCTAATCCCCAGAAAAAAAGAGAGGAATCTGAGATTTCTAACAAGAAACATTTAAATATTTTTATTTCTATAAAAGCCATATAATTTCAGTTTTATAGGCTACATTAAAAACTGTGGAAAATCATAAGATGTCATTAGATTTGCTTACTTCCCCTGTCCCCTGCTCAATTATTTCATCTTTATTCCAGGAAAAGATTCCCATGGTTAATTTTTGCACAGAATATCAGTAAAAAGTCAACGACAGTTCTCAAGCTTGTTGGTCCCTCTTCAATTGTTAGTCATGAGTCACAAATGTTCTAAGATTCCAATAATCAAAAGCACATACCTAGAGCAACTTATAAAGCTATTGACCAATCATAATAAGTGATTAACTATAGCTTCCCAACCTATTATATAACTGCATCATTTTTGAAAATATTAGAACATGTGAATAATCCTAATCTGTGGATTATTTAATTAATATTCTGTGAATTAACCCAACTAGTATTCAAATGTCACCCTAAACTGTAAATTACTTACGCAGGTTAGGTTCACATAAAATACTGAAGAAGGAACTAGTAAGCGTTGCTTACTCTGCTATACAAACCAAATTCATATGATTAGTTGACGGTTCAGAATATCATGCCTGACCAGAACATGGAGTGCACTGAGAACTGAACTCATGGCTCTCTTAATTAAGGATGTGTTTTTGTGCAAACACAGCCACTGAACCATATACCAGCAAGCTACAGTTTTGCCTCATGCATTGTGTAAAGCCAACATCATCAAAATACTAATCCAGAAGTCTCACCCCACCAGTATTAAAGAGAGCAACTGAAACTGGACATTTAAAAACTATTAATCCCTGCACCACTTATTAATTTCTCAAGCATAGCAGGCACCATCTTCTGCTTCTTGTTCCCTCCCCTGGCTCACTCACTGAGGTGCAGGCTGATCAATTTCAATTTCAGTTTGTGGCTCAACAACTCCCACTGTCCCTGTCAGCCTACACTTCCCCCAAGTGCAAGGGGAGATTGCTGAGGTTAAAAAACTATTGAGAAAGCAACCCAACCAGGAGAGAGAGAGAATAGGCAAAATTGGGATACATCATGCGGAAACCACAAGTGGCTGTGGGTGTGGGAGGAAGCAAGAGCATTTCCTGTTGAGGCGGGGTGTAATAACGGAAAGGGGAAACAGTGCTAGAGTACTTGTTGTTGCCTGGCTGAGCATGGACAACAGTCCAGTATCACCCAGTGAGTTGTTGACCAACAGCCATTACTCACTCCAAATTTGTGTTTTCTGTACCTTTAATGAAACTTTATTTTATGTAGTCTTCTCTTTGTTATTTATAGCTGGACCAAATAGATCCTTCCTTCTTCCAGAAGAACAGAAATATTGGGTATAATGGTTTCATACCCACCCACCCCCCTTATTCTGGGCTTCAACAAAAGACAAACAGAAATTCAGTAGGTAAATTCTCCCCATCGATCTTTCTATAGAGGCAAATATTCCACCTGCTGAAATATTCACTCCTTTCACAGCTGTTGATGGTACAGACATTCTGAAAGAAAGGGTTGGCAGTTTTGATTCCTAAAGGTTCATGCATCTTTAAGAATTGCAGAAGAGACATTTCCTCCAGTGCAGATTTTCTATTGACTGCAGTAAAGAGAGAAATCTGCAGGGAGAAACATTCTGCTTGCTATGCAACTCTTAAAAGCACAGGCACCTATAAAGGTTATGTTGTGCATAATCTACAGACTTGGAATTCCAAGAGGAAAGGCATTTTCACATACTTCCAACCCAGATATTTTAAATGCTTTCCCCTTCCAACAGCAGGTTATACGCATGACTTGACATGCTACACACTAGAATAGCATGTCATGTAAATATGGACTGCTGTAAGAACCCAGAAAACTGGATGGCTTAATCAAGTAAATGATAGTTAAAATAGATAAGTATGTCATGCAAACACCACAAATATTTACCAAGTGAAGCAAGCATTTTTCCAAACTAACAGAAGAGGAAACAGACACCATTGTAATGAGGACAAGAGGAAGCAAGTTTCTTTACAGAGTTCAGCTATTTATTCTCTTCTCCATTTAAGCTCATCTTTAATCTTTAAGCTCATCTTGAATGACTCGGTTTGCTGTGCCTCAATATGGAAGGCAATGTTACCAGACTGGATTTTTCTAAGTAAGACATTTTTAAAATTGGTACCACATTTGTTTCTGTTTGCAGTTCTATTATGTGATACACCCTACCATTCAAAATCCCTTTCTCTTATACAACTTTCAAGATACAAAACATCAGTTTCCTTTGCAAGTAGTCATCCTAGAACAGCTCTACCACTTCTATTAAGACAATGGAAGTTATAATCCTCATTAGCATCAGGATAGGGGAGGCAAAAGACTTGTTAACTCTACATTTAAATGAAGGTGGCCAAGGCTGCTCTAAACCGTAGCAGTAACTTAAAAAACTAAGATTATATCTTCTCCCTGAATCAAAGGGAATGCAATTTTTCAATTTGCATCATGAGTTTCCCTTTCCCTTTTTATTTTGGTCAGTTATGTCTTTGTTACCATAAAAATTATGTTGAATGAAAACTATGAAATAAAAACTGAGTGAAAAATATGCATAGTAGATTGATTGATTTCTGGTCAGAAGCTTGAGCTCTAACAGCCAAAAATATATTGGTTGTGTTTATTCAAGGTAAATTAAGCTGTGATTGCACAATTCAGGCTGTTTTCAAATCATTCTAAACTTGAAATTGTGGTTAGCAAACTATACTGGATGTGTTCACACAATATGTTATGCCAAAACAAAATTACTTTATAGCTTGAGGTGATGATTTGCTTCATGCAACATCCTACCATATAATGCCATTTGTTGATTCAGTTTTAGACTTTGTATGTAGTTCAACTTGTTATGCAAACACAATCACACTTAACCATAAGTAATAGCACAGTTCACATAATATGTTAAGCTAAAAATCATGCTGCAGCCACTGAGTAAGCAGGAAAGCTCCATTGAACTTTACTTGTTTTAGGTAATGTATCTAGCTAAACATATAGCCATGCAAAGATTCTAATACTTACCAATCTTTTGAGAAAATATCTTGTCAAAGGTGACTTCACCCCGATCCTCCAAGTATTTTTGCATAACACTGCGGATGCTGCCAAGAGAAGGCACACAAGGGAAGTTAATTATAAAATATTTTTCTAGCTTGGTGTATTCTCTCCAAAGTCTTTTCCCAAAGCATATTAGAAACTAGAAATTTTAGTATTTCTGATACTGGGAAGATTCTACAACAGATTAGGTGTGTCTGTCTTGGTGCTAGTTTTCTTAAAAGAGACTTCTCCAAATGTGATTGACAAACTGTCGTCTATATTTTAGACTCAATATGCTTGAATCTAAAATATCTAGAGAGCGCTAGATTACGAAAAACTTTAAAATTATCATCTTCAACAGAAAATATTTGACCACTCATACACTAACTATTCTGTTTTAATTTTAAAGAAGAATGTTGTTCCTTTTTTGTGCTAATTCTAACCATAAAAAAGAAAGAAGGTACATTTGCAATAGGGATGTACTTTGTTTCAGATATGAAGCTGAAAAAGTGTCCCGCATTGGACCTTAATGTATTTGTAGATATCTCCTTAAAGAACCTGTGTCTTTTCTTGGGTGTCCTTATAACTGTGATTCCAGAAAATACAGCATAAGTCTCAGGTAAGGAGGCACACAGATGCCTGCTCCAATGTACTCTGTCACACCCTTTTAGCATTTAGTCAGTAGATAATTACTATAAAGAAAATGTGGCATTTCTAGAATGGCATCTAGATCTGAGAGATTAATTTTCAAAGAAATAAAATATTTAGGGCCACTTCTTTCAAAAGTGTAAAAAGCAAACTCAGGACATATTCCAGTATTGTACTGAAGCAGAGCCATGTTCATTTTTCTAGGTGGTTTATCAAAAGAAATCACTACAGATATTCCTTGACTTACAACTGCTTCGCAATAGTTTGAAGTTATGATAGTCTTAGAAAAAAGTAACTTAAGACCTGTTATTGAAGTTATAGCCATCACACCACCCCTGCAATAACATTATTGCAATTTAGGTGATTGGCAACTGGCCTGCATTTATGATGGTGTCTTGCAGTAACATGATCACAGTTTACAACCTCCACAGTGGGCTTCCAACAAAGTTAACTGGGAAAGCGAGATTCGCTTAACAACCATATGATTTGCTTAAAGAACCACAGTAAAAATGACCATAAAATTGGGTCCAGACACATAATGACTCAATTAATGACTGCATTGTTAGTGGCCAAAATCCCTCTACCTATTTTTATCTTGCATCAAAGATTATCTGTAAGGAAGACATAAACTGCTGAAAATAATATTGGGACAGAGTATCTTTGGGCTGAAAATGAGCCAGAAATTTCAGAGTTACAAAAGTACCTCAACGATGAGTTGGCAAGACCTTTAGGTGACAATTTGGAAAACATACTATGTATAATAGCTTCTCCACTAGCTAAACATGATGAGTTAATATATTACAAAGTATTGAAATTCTAATTTTAAACTTTTGCAATCTTTTTGAGATAATCCAAGGCCTTACTTCCTCTGTAAATTATCTGCTTCTGTGGAACTATTTTATTTCCTTCACAGACAACAGCTGGATTTCTGAATTGTGTGAGCTCATTTTTTTATTTCTAAAAATGAAAAAAAAAACCCACACCAGCATTAGCACCCTCCTATTTCAGTCTTAAGTACAGTTATTCAAAAATTCCAATAGTTTCAACAATGTCACCTACCCATGTTTTTGCTAAAACTATGTAATTTCATGACTTATTGTCTTTGAAACTTATATATAACCTGAAATTATGTTTGGGGTTTTTTTTTAATGAAAAGAACATATCCATCTTAGAAGGTGCAACATATTCTATTACAAATGTGACAAGGCAGCATTTCTAACATCTATAATTCATAACTAAACCTAACTTAACATGCCTTAATAATTATGCCTGGTCAGATTGTAAATGTACAATCATTACTCCATTTATGTACAGAAGTTAACCCTTCTTAGCTTCTAGATAGTTACTTTGAGCTCAATAAGCCAAACTGGGATACAGAAATAAGCTTGCCTGATTTCCTGAGGTAAACAAAAGTAGACCAGTGTTTCTCAACCTTAGCAACATTAAGGTATGTTCAACTCCCAGAATTCCCTAGCCAGTTGGTCTAGACCAGGGGTGTCAAACTCATGGCCCGTGGGCCGGATGCATCATGCACTGACCATGCCCATCCCAGTTTAGCAAAGGGTGGAAAAGTCACAATACCTCATGTGACAACAATGTGACGCTGCAAGTTTGACATCCCTGGTCTAGACAACCAGAAAAGTTTTAAGGAAGATTCTTGGAACAACAAACTGTTAACAAAAAAACGTGTTAGAGGAGAAACTCCTAGTTTCTAGTAATTTCATATCAGTGGAAGACCAGTTATAGTTTTTTCAATGACAATTGCTGAAATGCAAAAGATGAGCGTTTGCTGATAAAATTTAATGGTAATTACAAACATTTTAGGAATCTGATCCTAGGACTGACTCTTGCCTCATTTTTTTTCTTTGTAAAATAAGGCACAGCAAAAGCTACTGAGAATGTTAGTTCTCTTGAATTCTTCTAGTATAGGCATTTAATGAGAAGTAGTTACTACTAAAAATAATCAGCCAGATATTTAAAAAGCTTTTATTCACATATAGGCCATTGGGAAGGAAATAGGAAATTACTTGCAAGTAACCCTGAATATCGGGGCTACTTTTAAAAATATTTTTTGGACTGGAAGATTTAAAACAGAGTTTAACTTCAGTACTGATTCATTAACTCAGGGGTTCTGAAAGTGTAAGTTGTACCTTATGGAAAGGGTGTGCAACTTTCCTGAGGTTTGTGTGAAGGCAAACCAAGATTTTTGCCAGATATATTTATATACCATCCAGATCTCTCTGTGAGGGAAATGAGTGGCTTCTAAATGCAAATAAATAAAATGTTGCCATTGCTTTGTTGGGACAAGCCAACAGTTCTAGCTTTGCAAGTACACTGGTTTGCACATCCAAAGATGGATCTTATCAAAATGTGCTCCCATTCCCTCTAGACAAACTGGCAGCCAGATTTTCCAAGGAAATCTGAAGCAAGTTCTGACAAGTTGCTAACTCTGTATTTCCTCCAGCTTGCACACTTGAATCTGGATCATGGTTAGAATTTGCTCTTGCTCTGCCTTGGTAAGCCAGCAGCTTCCTTGCTGAACAGGTAATAAGGAAAATACAAGCATACCCTGACAGAGCTCCAGCTTTAAAAACTGGATCACTCTCAAAAAGTTGCTCCTGCTCTGCCAGAAGACACTGGCAGGAAGCTTATTCTTTTGTTAAATGTATACCTCACCATACCTTCAAGGGCCCCAAATGGCTTACATGGTCATTACATTTCATTGTATTCCTACAATACCACCCTCTAAAAAAAAGTGCATTAAGAGATAATAATGGGCTCAAATCCACCCAATGAGTTTTTAAGGCTAAGAACAGACTTGAACCTGGACCTCCCACATTTTGACCCAAATGATAACAATCACACCACCAAAACCTTGAGATAATTTTGACATGGCTCTTATTTTAAGTGTGCAAGGCTCATGGCACACATACATAAAACCAAACTCAGTCTTGTTCTGCCTGAACAAAACAGTAGCAAAGTCAGAATTTCTTACAGCTGGTGCAGTAAAGATCAAGTATTGATCAAAAATAAACGTGCTACTACGAAGGAAAGTGGCTATATTAAAAATAAAAAAGTCAGGAATTATGCAAAGATCATTCTTATAAAAATAAGATTGTAAACTGTTATTTGCAATGTAATGTTTTATTTGATAGTTATCATTTTCTTTATTTGATAGATGAAAATGCATTTCTTAAACATGTTGTATTCATTACCCAACTACACTGAAAATGATAATTTTATCCAGGAAGGTTACACAAATTCATTTACCATTTAGGGGGTCAAAGCACAGCAATGGACGAGGGCCCCTGCCATGACTAATCACAGAAAAAGGAAATAAATGCATAGAAAATAGCCTGCTTCCCTTAACAGGAAAAAAAACAACACCCTCCAACACAGTAACAAATAGATAAGAAAACTTTTATTGCTTATTTTATAATCCTCTCTTTCAACATGAGAAATGTTAACTTCTGCCCTTTCAAAAATGCTATGCTCATGTTATAGCAGCACATTACTAGCATCTATGTACAACCTGCAAGACATTGATCATGTGGTTGCCACAAATAACAGGATCTAGATTGCTACAACTCTTGGTCTGTGTTGCAATTGCTTCTGTTGTAGATGATCCAGCGGGTTTAAAACCCCAGGAGGTACCATTTCCTGAAAGCTGCAATGATTCTTCCATTCTAGGTGGAAGTGATGTGAAAACGACACTTGAAGTTGCTAAGGCAGGAACTGCAGAATATCAGAATCTATTGAAAGCGGATGAAACTGTTCCATAATTAGAATTATGAAAGACTGCTGTGCCAATTCTGCATTCTGATATAGCCCAACCTTGTCCACTCTTTGTATGTGTTGAACTATAGTTCCCATGATTCCTAATGAGAATGCCCTATAGTCCTAGCTGCTGTAAAGTATGGGAACTGCAGCCAAATACATCAGTAGTTTGTAAAATTGGAGGAAGAGTTGTAGTGAAAACCCAAGATAATTGCTGAAGGGGGACTATTTGTACAATTTTTATTTTCTTAGAATAAGGTAGAATTCAATGCAATCTGTAAAATTTTGAGTTTGCTCTCTCAAGAGATGAATATGATTCTGAGCAGTTTTGAACATTTTCTCTTGCAATTAGTATGGCAGCAATTTTCTTGTCTAAATTATTAATATTGTGTGATTTATGAGCCAGAGAAGTGAGATTAGATGGTGAGAAATTTGGATTCAACAATCAGCTACAAAATTCACAGTATAGCTGAGGCCATGTCACTGTATCTCATCTTGCTCTAAAGTAGCTCAACAGCTCCACAATTCCCAAGGCCACAAGACAACTACCCGGTAATACTCAATATCTGTCAAACATCTTACAGGTTATGAGCCTAGGGTGATACGAAAAAAAATTGAGACATTAAGGGTACCATGAACTGAGAAAGACTTCACATATTCTCAAGAATATCAAGAAGAAGCATAACAAAGAATATACAGGGGGGGAAAGAATTAAATTCCTATTATGCTAATGAGCATCACTTACTCTGCAGCTTTTGTCTATTCTTTGTCCTCTATTAGTTAGTCCTCAACTTACAACCATTTATTTAGTGACCAAGTTACAATAGCATTGAAAAAAACTGACCTACAACTAGTTCTCATACTTATGACCTTTGGAGCAACCTCCAGTCACATGATTAAAATTCAGTCGCTTGGAAACTGCCTTGTATTTGATAGGTACAGGATCCCTGGATCATAATGATTGCCATTTGCGACTGTCCCAGCTGGATTCTGACAAGCTGGATTTGCTTAACATCCCTATGATTCATTTAACTGCAGTTGTCTGCTTAACAACCGTGGCAAAAAAGATTGTAAAAGGTGCAACTCACTTAATAACCATCTTGCTGAACAACAGACATTCTGATCACAATTGTTGCCATAAGTTGAGATCTACCTGCATTCCAACCTTAGGCAGAATTTTTACCCCAGATCGAAATAGAAATACTGCCCCAATACCATATGTGGTGGACATGTAACCACTCCCCCGCTATAAAAAAAGAGGATTGGAAAATATGCACACAACCATTCAGAGAATCTCAGAAATCAAACTTGAAATTAAAACAATTCTTTTTACTGTGTATAATTTCAGAACATACCAATGAAAAACACCATAATTCGTTAAGATATATACTCATGCCTATGAGGACAAACTGCACAACACTGAAAAAAAAAACATAGTACCAAAGATATCTCCTTGGGAACTCAAACTTGGAGAATATACACAGCAATGGCAAAATTAACCATATACATAATATAAATTTAGTAACAATAAGAAAGAATAATTTTCAGATATACTATATATATCAGACAGCAAGTAAGTACGAACACTTAGCAGCATAGTTTCTACATCTATGTTTATAAATACTGTAAATTGTTTAGAGTACAAAGAAGGGGGAATTCAGAAATGAAATAGTTATCTATACTATTTTTAGTGGGGTTTTTTTTCTCTCTCTTTAGTATGCACAGATAACACTACAGTAGAGATTTGGCATTAAGCTCAATGATTTATACTTTTTTATATCAAAAAACCTCAATGTACTTCATCTGGTCTGGTCAACCTTCATTAATGTTATCCTGAGCATTAATTGTTTAACTTCAGTAATTGTCTTGTCCAACTTGTTGACATATCTTCCTGAAGTATCCCAAAATCCAGCACTATTTTTGAAACAACTGTTTAACAACAGCAACATTTAAACAACAGCAATGTTTTTTAAAAATGTATATTGTCTTGAGTTATTTGAAGTGCAATACAAATTAAATAAATAATAATAAACTACAAGATTCTTAGTGCTGTTGCTTTCCAATTGTTACAATGAAAACAATTCTCATGGAAAGCTATTTGGTCAACTATCCATGAAGAAATGTTTGAGAAGAGAATGTGCAAGGTCCTCACTGCCAGCGGCTCCCATAAATCATGTGTATCTAGGTGCTTGAGAATTAACGTTGTGGCCTTCAGAAATGAGACACTGTCAGCTTTGATCGGGATTGCTCTCCCATGCCAAGATCACATCAAGCAAACCAATCACAAAAAACAATACAGGGGACATCTATTCAGTACATCAGCTGATCTACAAAAACAATCTAGACATTTAAGGACTGGTTAAATATCTGAACAGTTCCTGACATGTTATACCCTATCCATGATTACCCAAAGCAAAATAAAATATGCATAAAACAATTCTACAAATAAGCTTTCTTCTGCAATGTGATTTAGGTTGAATTATGTCCAAGGCCTACCTCTTTAATGCATTTCCAATATCTGGTTTTAGAAGACATTTAAATTACATCCCTGAATCTGCAACCCGTAGCCCTCATTATTCCATCTGATGGGAATTCTCCAGTAGAGCTCCTGTTCTGACTGTGACAAAACTTCTCTGCAGGATTCTTCAATTCCTAACCTCCTTTTAGGGCCTTGCTTCACTGATTAATAGTTTGGCCTTTAATTTATTTATTTTTAGGATAACTTCCTGAAATGAATATCTTGTTGGTGCCTCCTTCCGTATTTAGATCTTCACTTAAGATCATCTATCTCCCATGCTTCTACATCGGGGTGGCTGCAAGACTGAGAAAACTGAAGACATTTCTAATGAGTTTAGAAGAGAAAGGTAAGGGGGAAATGCTACCAGTAATACCATTAGTACAAAATTCAAATAGAATTGGAACTTAAATGAGGATAAATATAATTTTATTCTGCAATTTCTGTTAAATTGGTGTATACTGCCCATAGTTACTCCCAGTGAGATTGGTGGCTATATAAATTTGATTAATAAATAAATATTCTGTATGGCTGTGACTTAGCCAAGAGAGTTGCCAGAGAATTGTTACTATCCAAGTTGGAGGTGAAGGGTAAAGGCTGCTGGTTGGCTCTCCCTGCTTTAAGGTTCTTTCCTTCCAAGACTGTGGAGGAACAGCACCTAAAGTTCCCATGTGGGCAAGTACTTCCATATTGAAACCAGCAGCATGTGAAGAACACAAAGGCTCCTGGGTCTTTCAAGCATTGCCATGGTTACACATCTGCTTCATCTTCTAAAAGAGCAGCTGCCATTTTTTTCCTTCCAGGGTGCTTTCTGCTTTATTTCAGAGACTATCCATTCATCCACCCCTCAATGGTAGGGGAGTGGAGGGAAACTGTGTCTGAGTAGCCATTGGCCTCAGTTGAGAAAGCCCAAGGTTATTGGATGATATGGAGTAGAGCAGAATAGGCCAGATGTCACATGGAGGTTGCCAGAGGAAGAGGGAGGTAATGGGGGGAGAATAGGAGGCAGCCTGCACTTCCCTGTGTGCTGTCGGTGCAGAATGCCTGTCAGGCCCAACCCAGTTGCCCTTGGTAACAGCTGCTGGGAAGCAAGTTAAGGGTTGGCCAAGCTAAATTGTGGCCCTCGGATTTCATGTGCCAAGACCATTTTGGTGTCACCTGACAGTAAAATCCTTACACAGGAAGCAAATCTTCTACCAATGCATTCCTCATTTCTTTTGAGAAAAACTGCACCTTGGTGACCTTGCAAAAGATTTGCACAGAATTGCAATGTTGTTTGTGCAGCTCTAATTCCCATTTAAATTTAGAGTGACAAGGGATATGAATGCCTAAATGCAATCCCATTTCCAATCCACAGTGCTAAAGAAACACAGACCTAAGCCTTTGTGTTTTAAGTGTTAGAAAGATCCTTGTCAGCCAAGCAACAAGGCTCCACTCCCAGAATGGAATACAGCAAAAACATACATGCAAGTGGCTAGGGCTATCTGAACGTAGCTACGGCCTTAATGCATGCTCTCTGGAGCACACAGAGGAGCAGATGCTGGACTGCTCAGAAAATCATCATATAATTTATTACAGCCTGCCTTTCTGCAGAGATTAATAACCGCTTGTTACACATACACGAGAAACAAAAGGGGGGGGGGCTGTGACGTGCGGATAAGGAAAACAGCAGTACCGTGGAAGAGGTTTATTCCTCTCTGAAGGTGGCCCAGGAGTTTGCTGTTGTAAGGAATAATGCCCCCCCCCCGCCATCGGGCCGAATTAATAACGGGGACACATGACACCCCTTCCTAATGCCCACCGTAGTAACCCAAAACATACAACAGGTCAGATGCCATTCCTTCTCCCATCTTTTCCTCTGAGGACAACACGTCTTTCAGAAGGGGCGAGAGGGAAGCTGGCACGGTTCATTTCAAGAGCGCTCTCAAGACAGATGGAGGTTCCATACACGCGCCCGCGCATTCACACGCACAGGAAGGCACCCGGGGCCAACTCCACGGCGCCTCAGGCTGGGCTACCACACCTGTCCTCCAACACCCCCCACCCTCCTCACAGCTCACCTCGGCTCAGGTAGGATGATCTTCTTGCTGGCTCGAGCCGCCGGAGTCGATTTACTTTTCTCCATAGCCATTAAGTAGCTCACATCGGCGAGCACAGCCTCCAAGTCGGCCATCTTGCCAGGAAATATTTTCTTCTTCTGCTTTCCTTTTTTTTTTTTCCACCACCAATTCTCCGATTATTCCCTGCGGCCTCCGGGGCTCGCCTCGTCTCCTTCTGCCTTGCCGGAGCGGGTGCCGCTGCGCGTGCCGAGGGAGGGGGAGCGAGGCGGAGGAGCGGGGATCGGTTCCCCCCCCACCCCTCTTACCAACAGACCCACATGATGCCTGTGCGGGAAGCCGCGCGTCCACCTTCTTTCTGCACCGACGCCGCTGGCTCCTTCGCCTGCTCGCCGCCGCCGTGCCTTCCTTGGGAAGCGTACGTACAAGAGGGAGGGCTGCGCTTTCGCTGCCCTGTCAACGCGAAGAGGGAACGGGGCGCCGCTTTGGAACTCGAGCGCTGGGTCCGTCGGGGTTTCTCTCCCCGAGGCGGAGCGCGAGCCCGGCCTGGAGGAAAAGGCGCCGTCAAAGCAGCCCCGCGGAAGGGAAGGCAGATAAGGTTAACGCCCGGCCGCGGATTGAAATTTAGGAGCGGAGCCGGGCTTCCTTTTCCTCGCCCGCGGGATTCCCCACCCCCCACCCCTCAGTCCCGCGGGAGCAAAGGTCTCTCTGGGCGCAGCGCTCCGGATCTTTTGGGGGCAACTTCGACAAGCACCCGCGCTGCTGGCGGGCAATAAGAAGAGGTTGCTTTGGACGCCGAAGGAAGTTCGTCGTCCCAGTGCTGCCCTCCAGAGAGTGCGGGCGGACTTGCAGCTTGTGCTTGCTCTACGCCAGCTTTAGCCTCTCTCCCCCATCTCCTGCCCTAAGCAATTTCCATCTCGATGCGAGCACAGCCCGAGGCAGCTCGTTGCAATAGCGAAGGAGATGGGGGACGACGACGACGCTCCAATCGAGAAACGCTCCGAGGCCTAACGGGGCCGATTCATACTGCCCTCAGTTGCTGCATAGGCATGCGCAACAGGCCCTTTACCTAGCATCCTCCTTTAGAGGGGAAAGTTATGTGGCAAGAAAAATAGGTACTCTTGATTAATAGACATTCACTCAAGTGTGAGAAAGAAAGGAGCCGGCTATGTTCACGCAGGAAGGCAGAAGTAGGGCTGACTGATGAGTGTGCGAAGTACCGCATTAAGACAAAAAACAACAACAACCCCAAAATGGGTCATCAAATCAGCCCAGAGTTCTTACTTGAGGAACAACTGATCAGCTCAAATGGTCCTACTTTGAACACATTACATGAAGATCCAGGTTTTTGGAGAAGGCTTATTCTGGGAAGAAATTACAAGAAGGGGATAACTTGACAGAAAGATGAATGGACTCTGTTACAGTGGTAACGAGTACACTGGTGAAACATCTGAAGGACCAGGTTAAGATTAAGGACAGATAGCAGTTTTTTCTTCATAACTGCCTCATAACTGCTTCAAGAGTTTGATATTGTGTGTTCTCTGATTATGCCAGGAACAATTTATGACATTTATCTGCCTACAATTTGGATATTCCTTTCCGATCAAGATAGGGAGAATTAGGCCGACTGTAATCAAAGAAGAAATTCTCAGCACATCTTTCTCTGGTTTCAACACACCCACTATGTATCATAAGGACTGCAAAAGCAGGTATTGATCTTCCTGTAGAAATGGAGTATCATCACAGAATCACAGATGTAAACAGAGTTTTTTAAAATAAATTTTATTGATTTTTACAATTAAAACAGACCAACGACACATACATAAATGTAAGAGAGAAAAAGAAAAGAAGAAGAAAATAGAAAAAAAAGATAGAAAACAATGGATGTAAACAGAGTTTTTATATACTTCTGTTTCCAGAAATGCATTTTTTTTTCTCAATCTATACAGTTAAAAAGCATCCATCCAATGTAACAGAATCAGCTGATAAAGACACAAACCATCTGTATCAACCATATTTCTTTTTCTTTTTTGCTTGTGATCATATGGATCCTTTGCATCCCTTAAAGTCTATAGTTCGTCATGCCAAAAAGTTGTTAATCCAGTTTTTCAATATGAACTAGTCGTCACTATGACTAATATGAAATTCAAACTGGATATTTTTTAAGGAGTCTGTCACATGGGTTGTGAAGTAATTTCCTCAAAACAATCCTGCCTCTCTACTTTTTATTTGCATTTTGCATACCAGTGACCACCATTATTATAGATACAGCACATACACATAAATAGTTGAGATAAAATATGTACCCATCTGAAAGCTGGAAAACTTAGTCCAATATGTGCAGGAATAATAACTAATACTTTCTCAGAGTCCTAGATTATTGTGTCCATTTTTGGAATTCAATAGTGGTCCCCTGACCCAAAATCGACCTGCTTACCTTCTGAGCCCAGACAAGATTGGCTAGGTGTCCTAAAATTTGAGTGTGAGGCAAGGAATATTACTACTGAAAAGGCAGTTGTTACTTTCTTTCATCTGAAAAATAAAGTTGATTTTTTTCTTAAATTAAAACAGCTTCCTAGTTAAATATTTTAAAGCTTTTTGGGGACTTTGGAAGAGCAGTTCTACATGAGCTTCAAATTAATTGATTCTACATCAGTTGAGTAAATAGTGATGTGGTACAGCTCTAGAATATGAAACAGGATATGTGGAGCATAGCAGTTGACATTTTCTTCCGACTAAAAGACCAAATACATGTAAGCAACAGGTATAAATCATTTGCCTGTATAGTAGCTTTTATAGTGATCTACAGGAATATTTCCATAGGCATCTGGTTAGCCACAGTGGGAAATATTGCTGCAGTCTAGCTAGGCCCTTTGATCTAACCCAGCAAGACGTTTTTTGTACATTTCTAAATATAGCTTGTTAGGCACCTGACTGGCTGTGAAAATGGGTCAACAAGCCTTTTTTTACTTTGTAAATCACATTGGCTAGATGGCATGTTAAAATTATGTGAACAATGTAAAATCTGGTCTGGGCACTACTATAATAATGGATAGAGCAACTTGACAAGGAAGTTGCCAATTTTACATTAATTGTAGCTCAGGTTTGCTTTTACTTCCTTCCATTAATGTCAACCAGAATAATAAAAATTATAAAAATAATTCTGCATTCTATAAAGCTTTGGCCAAAATGCTACCAGTATGCAGCCAAAAGGTTCTTGGTATCTCCTATAGATAATGTACCAATATACCTTTACATGGCATGCATACTAGTTCTAAATAGTTCATAAAACTTTACTAATAATTTTTTTAACATAAAGTATACAACATATTTACACAAAAATCTATTGTTTAGATCCAGTGAAATAAATAAGACTTAAGCTTCTAATAATTATTGCTCAGGAATTGCAATAGATGTGTTCTATGTATGGATGAGTCCAAATCAAATAGACAACTCTTCTTGCCAACATGAATGGAAAGAATTAAAAAGTCCATTTTACTTAGAGATTATAATAAAATGACATTTTGCTGTGACTGCCCAGCTTCAATTTCCCTTCATATTCTTATTTCTTGTAAGAATAAACTTTATATAAAATTTCAAATTTTTATTTGAATTTCTGCTATGGGATGAAAATGCAGTGTGTCTGTTAATAGAGGTGGAGGTTTTTTGCATTTTGATATGTATTACAATACTTTATTAATTACATTGTTTTTAAATTTTGGAACACTATATATAGTAACAAAAGCTTCCTTTCACTGTGGTTTTATAAACATGCCTTTGTTTCCAGTGTTCGGTACTCAAGCACAAGAGAGATAATCATTACAACAACCACTTCTTTACAAGTTCTCTGTCCATATCACTGGCCGATCTGTTCTGATGATATAACCAATTTGTAGATATCGTTAGTAACAGGGCTCAGGCCTGTTTTTATTTTTATTTTTGATAAATTGACTTTTTTGAGTAGAGAAAATACACTGCTCAAAAAATAAATAAAGGGAACACTTAAACAACACAATGTAACTCCAAGTCAATCACGCTCCTGTGAAATCAAACTGTCCACTTAGATAGCAACACTGATTGACAATCAATTTCACATGCTGTTGTGCAAATGGAATAGACAACAGATGGAAAGCAGAGGCAGTTAGCAAGACATCCCCAAGAAAGGAGTGGTTCTGCAGGTGGTGACCACAGACCATTTTTCAGTTCCTATTCTTTCTGGCTGATGGTTTGGTCACTTTTGAATGCTGGCGGTGCTTTCACTCTAGTGGTAGCATGAGATTGAGTCTACAACCCACACAAGTGGCTCTGGTAGTGCAGCTCATCCAGGATGGCACATCAATGCGAGCTGTGGCAAGAAGGTTTGCTGTGTCTGTCAGCGTAGTGTCCAGAGCATGGAGGCGCTACCAGGAGACAGGCCAGTACATCGGGAGACATGGAGGAGGCTGTAGGAGGGCAACAACCCAGCATCAGGACCGCTACCTCTGCTTTTGTGCAAGGAGGGACAGGAGGAACACTGCCACAGTCCTGCAAAATGACCTCCAGCGGGCCACAAATGTGCATGTGGCTGCTCAAACGGTCAGAAACAGACTCTATGAGGGTGGTATGAGGGCCTGACGTCCACAGGTGGGGGTTGTGCTTACAGCCCAACACCATGCAGGATGTTTGGCATTTGCTAGAGAACACCAATTTGCCAAATTGGCAAATTCACCACTGACGCCCTGTGCTCTTCACAGATGAAGGCATGTTCACATAGAGCACATGTGACAGACGTGACAGGGTCTGGAGACACCCTGGAGAACCTTCTTCTGCCTGCAACATCCTCCAGCATGATCGGTTTGTCAGTGGGTCAGTAATGGTATGGGGTGGCATTTCTTTAGGGGGCCGCACAGCCCTCCATGTGCTCGCCAGAGGTAGCCTGACTGTCATTAGTTACTGAGATGAGATCCTCAGACTCCTTCTTGTGAGACCATATGCTGGCCCTGGGTTCCTCCTAATGCAAGACAATACTAGACCTCATGTGGCTGGAGTGTGTCAGCAGTTCCTGCAAGACGAAGGCATTGATGCTATGGACTGTCCCGCCTGTTCCCCAGAGCTGAATCCAATTGAGCACATCTGGGACATCACGTCTCGCTCCATCCACCAACGCCACGTTGCACCACAGACTGTCCAGGAGTTGGGGGATGCTTTAGTCCAGGTGTGGGAGGAGATCCCACAGGAGACCATCCGCCACCTCATCAGGAGCATGCCCAGGCATTGTAGGGAGGTCATACAGGCACGTGGAAGCCACACATACTACTGAGCCTCATTTTGACTTGTTTTAAGGACATTATATCAAAGTTGGATCAGCCTGTAGTGTTTTTTTCCACTTTAATTTTGATTGTAACTCCAAATTCAGACCTCCATGGGTTGTTAAATTTGATTTCCATTGATAATTTTTGTGTGATTTTGTTGTCAGCACATTCAACTATGTAATGAACAACATATTTAATAAGAACATTTCATTCATTCAGATCTAGGATGTCTTATTTTTGTGTTCCCTTTATTTTTTTGAGCAGTGTACATTCTCTCTATTATTAGTGACTGGAAGCCATTTATTTATTTATTTATTTATTTTTATCCCGTCTTTATTATTTTTAAAAATAACTCAAGGCCACAGACATATCCAACACGCCTTTCTTCTCCTATTTTCCCCACAACAACCCTGTGAGGTAAGTTGATCTGAGAGAGAGAGTAACTGACCCAAAGTTACCCAGCTGGCAGAATTTGAACTCACAGTCTTCCTCTTTCTAGCCTGGTGTCTTAACATTACACCACAAATGAAAAATAAAAAAGCGAATTTGTGACTTATAGTTTTGATAATTAGACAAAATAGATTATAGAGAGAAAAGTAATATGATGTAACTTCAGATAGAGAAATTAAAACATACTTATGCTTATAACCTGTGAAGAATATTGGAAGCCTTTATATCTTTTTTCTTTCTTTTGTATTTTTTCTTCTACTTTTTTTTCTTTTGCACTTTTGAATTTTTGTTTTGTTTTGTTCATCTTTTTTCTTTTTCCTCCCTTAGTTTTAGTAGGAAATTTTACTACAATTAGTTTGTGCTAGTTTTTAATCTTCTGATTTAAAAGTTTTAACAGAAATGAATTTTATTTTTGTAGATGCCACTAAACTCAAGTTTTCAT
The DNA here is from genome assembly GCF_049901715.1 of Pseudonaja textilis. NCBI lineage: Eukaryota > Metazoa > Chordata > Lepidosauria > Squamata > Elapidae > Pseudonaja > Pseudonaja textilis. Next base: position 224,087,823 of record NC_141990.1, read on the forward strand.
TAAGTTTTCTACCATGAATTCAAGATCACTTATTGTTTATCCTCCATAAAGACCTATCATGATCAATGTGAAATTATCATTTTTTCCTCATTACTGAATGTTGTTTGTCATATTTTGGCTTTTGCTCTAATTTTTGACAAATTTTTGAATTTTTAAACATTCCTTGGCTATAATTTATAAATCTGACTATGTTGTTTCTCAGCCATAGTTCCATTTTATATTACAATATTAATCCAGGGTGGGTAGTGGTTTTTTTTTTTTCATTAAAAGAACAACCTATTAATTTTATCCTAGAGTTTATAATTTTAAAAATATATGTTATCAATACATAAGTAAATCCTGTCATTTTTGTCAAGATTTTATAAAGAATTGTTCATGAAATATTTCCTTAAACATTATTTTAGAAATCAATAATACAATATATCTTTACCCCTATCCCTTACTGTCATTCGTAAAGATCACTAAAAATTAAATAGAAAAGCTATACTTTTAGTCCACGACTATAGTTGTATTTAATAAATGCCTTCCATTGATTTATGTGAAATATATTATTATTTTTATATAATTTTTTTATTTTTTATTAATATAAATAGAAAGAGCGACATGTTCAAATACATATAAATTGTGTGTTGTCAGGTTACAATTCTTTTGAGTAATATTCAGCATAGTAATAATAATAGTATTCCCTAATAATCTTATAATAACAGTGCTTTTCCCTCATAGTATTGATACATATTATTAGTATTAATCAAAATTAATTAACATCAATAAATTACAGTGATCAACCCTAATATTAAATAAATCTTTCTCCTATAGTTTTTGAGGTTCTAACTCCTGTTTCTCTTGTTTAACCATCGATAAAATAGATGCCATGCCTCTCGTCGCCTTTCCAATGTTGTACGAACACTATTCTGGCTGCTGTTAATACGTGTATTATTAAATATATATTCCTTTACTGTATTTGTCTGGTATGATGCTCAACAAAAAAAATCAGGGTTTAAATCTATATGTTCCTTTATCATTTTTTTCTGGCCAGGTGTGTATTTTAGTCCAGTATTTTTTTGCTTTCAGACATGTCCATCACATGTGGTAATACAAACCCAGGATTTGATTGCACTTCCAACACTTGGCCGACATATTCTTAAACATTCTAGCTAATCTTGCTGGGGAAAAGTGCCATCGATAAAACATTTTGTATACCATAAGCTTTCTTTATACACAGTGGATGTTGTCAATTTATAGTTTCTGTCCCACAATTTTTGCCGTTTGTCGAAATCTATCAAATACCCAAATTTTTTAGCCCGCGCTTTCATGGTTTCTTTTACTTGCCCCTCTTCCATTCTGATAGTCAATAAATAATTATAGAATTTTTAAATCAGTTTCTCCTCCAGTCCTATTAGAATATGATCCAATTCTGTTGGTTCTTTATAAAAACCATGTTTTAACATCTTTATAATATCTAGATTGTACCTGTACATGCAGGCACCATGCTAAATTTATTCCTTGGCTATTCAATTCCTGTTTGTTTTTCAATTCCCCCTTCTCTTAAAATGTCTTTGTATTTTACAATTTTTCGCATATCTATCACATTTGGGTATGTTAATGCCTCCATCGTGGAGAGCCAGACTGGTATTTTCAAATAGTATTTTTCCTTGATTTTTGCCCATATTGAAAGCAGAGCATTCCTAATGTAGTGTGTCTGAAAGTATTTATGTGTTTTATGTTTCTCGTACCATAGAAAGGGATGCCATCCCAGTTGTAAATCATGTCCCTCCAGCACAAGTAATTGTCTATGTCTCAGAGTTATCCACTTCTTTAGCCAAGTCAGGATAATTGCTCACATGAAATAGATTATTAATCTAATGGTATTACCATTTTTGTTCTTATTTGGGTTGTTTTACTCAGCAGAATATGCATCTGTATAATGATATTCAAACATTTGGCTAAAATAAGTTCTATAGAACAAAGGCAGATAAATGTTGTTACTTTTTTGTAATTAGAAGCAATAAGAATGTAGTGGACAATAAGGAAGCTATTTAAACCTTATAGGAAGAGATAAATATGTGGAGTTAATATCCATAATACTTTGGAAAAGTTAAATGTATGTGCAGGAAAAGTTACATAAGACAAGCTTTTTTTTTTAAAAAAAAAGAAGTAAACTACAGCAAGGGTGAAAATGGCAATAAAACCTTCAGAAAATTGCTGTTTTCCTTAAAAACTTGAAGAGTCTAATGTTTTACTTGACAACTCTTCAAGCACTTCAAAGGAAAGAGAATCCTGGGCCATCAGAGTAAATCTCAGTGGGGTTTACTTCAAAGTAATCAAGAGGAGATTGTGCAGATTGCTGGAGCAGCATGAATTCTGGGAAACTAGCACTTGAATATTTCATCAGATATGTTGGGTTTGCTTGGCTTCCAAAAGCTCCTGCAGCAATAAACTGTCTTCCAAGTTGCCGAGGGATTCTTTGCTGCAACAGCGCAAAAAGATGCTTGCCTTTTCTTGCTTTATTTGTATCTGCACTAGAACATTTAAAATGTAGGGATTCCTATTTTAAAACCATTCCTCATGATCAGAGCAGCAGCAACTGTCTCTGCAAATACATATGGGAGAATCCCAGTAAAATCATCCATGTCATCTTTTTCTTGGGAGAATTTAGTCAGGCATCTACATTCCAATCTTGGAATTATCCACAGTTCTCCTCCTTGCTCCTGCAGTTCTGTTTCTCATCATCTGTCAACATAATATAGTAAGTAGGTGTTACTGCAGCAGGGAAAACTAAAAATAATCTTACATTTGCAACTAACATGAAATCATTCTATGTGAATGTGAGAGGGTAAATCAATGTTTTAGGACTCACACTAACCCCATGGTAGGTTGCACATTACACAGTTTTCTTTACTCATTTAATGGATTTCTCCACTGTAAATGTTCTCGAAACATCCTTGAATCAGCAGGAAACTACCTGCATGAAATTTGCTCTTGTAGCTCACATTTTAGTAAGATAATGCTCAAGATTTTGCAGTCTAGATCTCAACAGCGCACGAAATGAGAATGTTAGGTGTACAAACTGGATTCAGAAGAATGAGATACCTGAGATCACATTGTTAACATCCAGTGGATAATGGGGAAAAAAGGAAGTTTCAGAAAGAAATCTTATGTTTGCTTTATGGAAGAAAGAAAACTTTTCAGGGTGTAACCACAATAAATTGGTCAAATTATGTTCCTTAGGTTACAAAGAGTTGGAAGGGACTGAACAATAATAATTCCTGTGTACATTGCCTCTGCAAATGCCCCACATTCATCCAAGGTGATAATGAACAAACAATAGTGCTGTTTATTCACTCTCTTGAGTCAGAATGAGGGGAGAATGTTAGCACTGATACAGCTAAGGGCAACCTAAGATTGGTTTCCTGGACTAAGAAAAATATGAAAGCAACATTATTGGGCAAGACAGAAACAAATACTTTATGGGGCATACCTTGATTTGATAGAATCAAGCATAGAAAGGCCTTCATCCGGAATGCAGTTTGTCCATATTGGAAAGAGGAGCAAATGCCATTTAAGGCCAAATTAAGCCAATACTACCTTACAACTAATATCATCCTATGATGTTAGCAGGTTGCAGTGGGTGTCATAGTTTGGCCAGGAAATTATAATTTTAATTATAATGAATTAAAATTATAATGAATCCTTTAATAGGTTCGAAGATAGAATATTGTTCTACCTTCCTACCTTGATTTTCAAGGTCAGCTGTCCTGGCTAGGGATTCAACTGTAATGAAAAGCCAGCAGGTGGTAAAGAATAGGAAATCAGATAGATACCTTCTAATACAGGGCTATCAAACTCCGAGCACATGGGCCGGATGCGTCACATGTGGCCACGCCCATACCCGGTTTAGCAAAAGGGGGAAAAGTCCTGATGCGTCATGTGATGCTGCCACGATGATGTGAGTTGGACACCCCTGTTCTAATAGACAATTTAAGTAGTTACCTGCCGGCAAGGCCCATCCTGATAATACCTTTTAGGTGAGAGCTTCCCTAGCATTGCTCCCTAATTGTCCCTTAAAATGCCTTTTTAAAAAAAATTATTTGATGGACTTCATCATTGCAAATGTTAAATTTTAGTTTTTATTTCACTAGTTTTTCTTTTTTCTGATCTTGTCACAGAGAATATTTCTTAAAAACCCTATTTGACTATTATTGATCTAAACAAGTAATTATGCAATTGGTTGGAAGTACGGATTGCTTTGCTATACATAACTTACATTTAAGTTACTGTTAAACAGAAATAAAGTTGATAAGTGTAATATTTTAAACAAATGTAATAATTAAATTGCAGTATTTTAATGGTCACTATTAGACTGTCACAGTCATGTGACCTCAATTTCCAAACTTCCCTGCCATCTTTCAACCAGCAAAGCCATTGGGAAGCTGGCAGAAAGTTGGAAGTTGCTATCCTGTTTTAATGATTTGCTTCTTGATGGCAGCTGAGACTGCCAAAATTGCTGTTGCTAAGTGATGTGATTACATATTGCCACACTTCATAACAGCATCATTTAGTAATGAAAATTCTGGTCTCAACTGCTGTTGTAACCCAAGGACTATTTGTATATTTAAATATCCTTATAGTCTGTCAGGAAAAAAATAGGTCTCTTTGAAACGAAGAGGTACTTTGTAGTACAGGTATTCCTCGACTCGTTCATTTAATGACCATTCAAAGTTACAACGGCACTGAAAAAATTGACTTATGACCATGTTTCAGAGTTACGAACTTTGCAGCATCCCCATAATCATGTGATCATGTGAAAATTCAGATGCCTGGCAACTATTACATACTTATGGTCGTTGCTGTGTCCCAATGTCATGTGGTCAATTTTTGTGACCTTTTGGCAAGCAAAGTCAATGGCGAAGCCAGATTCACCTAACATTGGGTTACTAACTTATCAGCTGCAGTGATTCACTTAACAACTCTGGCCAGAAAGGTCGTAAAATGGGGCAAAACTCACTTTAAAAATGTCTCACTTAACAACAGAAACTTTTGGGCTCCACTGTGTTCATAAGCTGAGGACTACCTGTATTTTAAATAACTCTCATGTAACACTTAGTTCCCCTGTATTAACTACCTTCCTATGATGTGTAATTTCTCTGGATGCTGTAATGCCAAAATTAATTATGAGGGCACAGAATCTATAACACTGTGAAGTGTTTAACAAGCCACTGGTGCAACCTCAAGTTTAAAGCAAGGTTGGCTATGTGATATTGTGCTATTTTTAACATGGATATTTGTATTTAATCTTGCTTTCAGAGACACCCTCTTGACAATTAATTAACTGAGCAACTGTTGAAGCTCTATCCTCTCAGGGTTAGCTGTGACTCTAGAGACAAAGAGTGTGCTGTTAATTCAATTAAATTCGATGGAATGGGATAAGCTTGTCTGGGAGATAACAGCTAGAAAGACTGAGACTAATGATACTTAATTGGCAATAGATACACCCTTTGGGAGGATACAAAGTCAGTCCTTAAAATTTATAAAAATAAGAGAACCTTTATATACATTAAAATCTACTTAGTGAAAATATTTTATTTTACTACTGTTATTGTAAATAGAACCAACATTTTTGATAAAATGATGCTGGGGCATAAGTAATTCTCAAATGTTTGTTATCTTTACAGCACAAGCTGTAAATATACCCCCAACCTGGTGCCCCCAGCTGTCTTTTGACTGGAGCTCCGAATTCCCAGCCATGCTAGTTTGAAATGCTATGATTTGCAGTTTCAATATGTATGGAGAACATTACATTCAGAAAGCAATCCACTTTTGGTAAGACATAGCCCACCTGAAACATCAAGTAAATGGATCCCATCATCTAAGGCCTGAATAAATGTAATTCTATTTATTTCTGAAAATAACCTACCCCACACAATGTTTCTAATGTAATGGCATAACTGGTGCATGGTAGCTGGTGCTTTTCTCATGGATTTGCAGCAGTGTTTCCCAACATTTTCGGATGGACATTGCTTAAAATTCTGGAAGTAGAACTCTACACATTTATAAATGACCATGGTTGGGAAACACTGAATTACAAGGCCATATATTCAGCTGTTGCATAATTTTTTAAATTTACTGGTTAGCCCCATGATGTAAAAATGAAGTAATCTGCTTGACTCGACAAAGCAGGAATATCATCCTAGGTATTTGTTTTTAGTTATTCTAAAATGATAGAAACTCAAGCAGAAAGATCTACTCAACACTATTCATTATATGTCCTGAAACTCAGCATCCTATTTAAGCAGATAGTAAATAATTACTGATTATATGCCCTTTTTCCTAATAAACATATTTTTCTACCTAAATTTCCAGCTTCATTCCATTTCCCCCCAAAAAACATCCACTTGCATGGTTGCACCAAGTCTCCTTGTGCATGGTAAAAGGCTGATTAAATTCTGTAATTCTGAGTTTAGACAGGATTACATAAAGCTGGGCTGAAGGATGTATTTATTCATGAAAAAAAATTGTGCATGAATAGTCCTTGACTTACTACCATAATTGGGACTAGTTTTTCTGTTGCCAAAGGAGGCGGTTAAGTGAGATGTGCTGGATTTTATGACTGTTTTTGCCCTACTTGTTAAGTGAATCACATTGTCAAGGGAATTCGCTTTCCTCCATTGACTTTGGTTGTTGGAAATTGGCAAGAAAGGTTGCAAATGGCAATCACATGACCCTGGGATGCCACAACCATCATAAATACATGCCAGTTGCCAAGCGCCTAAATTTTAAGCATGTGATGGTCGCTCAATGTGAAGACTGGTCTAAGTCATTTTTTTCAATGCCATTGTAACTTTGGTTGCTAAATGAATGGTGTAATTTGAGGACTATATGCAGTTTTCTTGCTAGCGGTACAGTCAAGTACTTCCATTAGCTGTTTAAACTTCCCAGCCTAATTTACACCCCTCATATCCCCTAGAGATTTACCATCGAAATATTAATGCACTTCCGAATTGCTTAGGTTCTGAGCAGTTATGTCATGTAACTAACTTCCAATTAATTAGGATTGTTAAAACAGGAAAAGAATTTGAAAATAATCTCTATGCTTTGGGGAATAAGCATTTTTAGAAAATCCAAACATCAGGATATTCCCTGATGGGGCTCAAATAGCTGGTGATTCACTAAGAAAGGAATTACAGGACTTTCTTTGGGAGTTGGCTTTGGGTTTGTATCTTTTTTTTTTAAAGCCAAATCTATGTTGAAATAATTACCCAAGTGGCTACAAAATAAATGTTTGCTTTTACAGCAGGGCTGTCAAACTCGTGGACTGCAGGGCCAGATGCACGCCCACCCCCGGTTTAGTGAAGGGGGAAAAAGTTGCGATACATCATGTGATGCCATGACAATGCGAGTTTGACACCCATTTCACAGAATTGTGTATAAAACACTCAGAATACTGATCAGAACTCTCTCCCCCAAAGGATAAATAAGCTCAGTTGTGGCTAGTTTGATGCAGTGGCGAAGGTGCTGGCTTAGAAATCAGGGGTATTCTAGTCTCAACTTAGGCACGAAAACTGGCTTGAGTGATTTTGGGCCAGTCACACTCTCAGCCCAACCTATCTCATAGGGTAGTTGTGGGAAAAACAGGAGGCAGGAGTATTAAGTGTTTGTCTCCTTGAATTAACACTCATTCTTTCTCCCAGGTCCTTGGGAAAGACCTGATAGGTGAATAAAAATGCCAAGACTAACATCTTGCTCTTAAAACAATAATAATTAGAAGTATGGGCCATTAATGCATCTGAATGATTCAAGATTCAAGACCGGTAGGAATAGCTTTACACTGCACTGCACTACACAGTAAAATTTGCCATCACAATATGCTATGCTATCAGCACAGGCTTAAAGAGTGGAGTAGACACATTAATGGAAGATATAACTATCAATGACTAATAGCTGCAATTATCTATAACCATCAGTATTGGAGGTGGAATGTCACTCAGTACTGGTTGCTAAGAGAGAAAGCTTATTGCTTTCAAGACTTGTGGATTTCCAAGGTACTAACAGCTTTGAGAACAGAATAATTAACTAAATAAGCACTTAGTCAGTGGCTTTTTTTATTGACAAGAGCATATACTTAAAGTCTGGAAAAAATGGAGATTCTGTAAAACTAGCCCCTTTGGACAATAATATGCAGTTAGTTCTAGATGAATTGCATTCCTCTTGAAGGATCAGCAGAGTTTCTATGCACATCCTGATCAGGTAGCAGCAGGAGCCGTAAGCAATATTTACAAGCGCTGGCTTGTAATTATCATCTTGTAGCATTGTAATAACCATTTTAGTTTTAAACAAGGCATCAGTATGCCTTGAAAAATCAACCAAGTCACAAAATGGCACGGCACAGCAATCACACCCAATTAAAAAGTAAAAGGACCAAACCCTCCCCATCCCACTTATAATGGTGACAGTGATGATTACTTAGATTACTTGTACTTGGATGTAGTAACAATTATCCATGCTCTAGATCCCTCCAAGGTAGTTCTACTGTAAAATGCAAATGAAATGAAATGCAAATACTCAATGCTGATGGGAGTCAGAAAACTTGAACACATAAATGAGATTGCCATAAGTTGAGTTGATGGTGTAGCAAGATGTGCTCAATCATGTTAGTGTGTAGTAAGATGTACTCAGTCATGTTAGTGTTCTAGCTACCAGTCCATTGTCAAACCTAATGTTCAATTCTACAACCCTTAAATACTTAGGACCTGGTTATCTAAAATTTTTTAATCCATTCGGTTATTTAAACCTATTAGAGAACTTGTTCTCAGATTCATATCTTTGAAACTGGATGTATGTGTATGTATGCATCCAATTTCTAGTGCTTTAAGTGCTAAACAATGTACCAGTTACACGGGAAGAGGGATTTACTGCCATTTTCTTGATCTGCTACCCTTGGCTATCCACCATTCATCAATGGAGATTCTGTAAAACTAGCCCCTTTGGACAATAATGATCTGCTACCCTTCTTGATCTGCTACCCTTGGCTATCCACCATTCATCTTACATAATTTCTGAGAAGCTCCAACCCAAGATTCTCGGAACGAAGATAGGTCTAGAACTTTTGTTCTGTACAAGGAAGCATGGGTTCAGTTCAAAGATTTGTGCTTTCCAATCTCAAACTCTAATCAGGAAATGGACTCTCCACAGCTCTCGATAAAGAACAAATGTTGGCAGAGGATGCTTCTGCTATTTTTTCTTCAATAATTTATAAAAAAGTAATATGAAATATCCCAATTAAAAAAATGCTTCTCCTTTGAATGTTAAAAGAGCAGCGCTATACAGATTTAAAGATTTAGTATGGTAAATTTGAACTTGAAAAACTGTTTACTTACAAAAGCTTAACATTTTAAAGCCTTTAGGCTTTTATCAATAACATGGCTATTTAAAAATAAAAAATGGATAGACGTATAGATGTATTTAGCATGGTTAAGCATGTATAACCAATGAACCAGACTGGATTTCTATACAGCAAGATCAGATACTGGAAAAATCCACCCTGGCTAAAGAATATGATAAAAATAGAATCTTCAGCCTGTGTGCTTGAGAAATAAGTTAGGCCTATAATCTCCTAAAGCAGTTCTCAACCTTTCCTATCTTCCCATCATTCATTCTATCAAATAACACGGGTCCCACTATAAACAGGCATTTTCTCCAAGGGTGGAGGGATGAATGAATCTCTAGATAGCTATAGATATAGACACCCACAGGCATTCCATTTTACTATCATCTGAGGTAAAGTGTAAAGTCTCTCAAATTTAAATGGCTAATTCTTTATCTGTCCCATATGATGTCTGCATACTACGACCGAGCGATCTTGTAAACTACAAATAGTGTGCTTTTAAAGTATTTTCTGGAGAGTAACTTTTTCACAAACACTGGTTATTTCCTAAAATTAACACACTCTTTCCTTCTTAGAGCAAACCAAAAAGCACAAGCATTAAAACCTCATTGCTAGTTTTCCAGGCTACTTGTTGGATGTCATAAACTGCAGTTTTTAGTGTTGTTCAGCAAAGTTCTTCTGACTTCCCATGCAATCTGGTATGCATCTTTTTAGAAGCAGTTCTCATTTAACTCAGCGGAGCTTACTTACAGACATGTAGACATTAGATTTTACACTTAAGTACTTGTTCCCGGCTATTTTTAGTATTGCTTCTTTATTGAAGTGAGAGAACCAAACCTTCCCCCAAAAGAATTGGTTATAAAACCTGATGAGATTTGCAATATGCTACTTTTGATGGCTGAAGTGTACTAACCTATAAACTATGGCTTGCAACTCACATAGCTCAAACCAAAGCATAATACGACCGAGAACATTGTACCAGCTAGGTCATTCATGCTTGATATTATAATATATAAAAATGGCACTGCCCTCTAATATCTCATCCCTGAATGAGAATAAAATATTCTGAATTTAGACAATTGGATTCTGGAATGATGTTTAAGGGATGCCAGAGGTTGGAAATAAATTGTAACTGTTACTTAGAGAGGAAACTTAAGTTATGGTAGAATGGATATGTTTTTGGAGTAGAGGCAGGGGTGGGATTCTACCAGTTTGCACCTATTCGCTAGAACCAGTTGTTAACGTTCTAAGCAGTTCAGAGAACCGGTTGTTAGTTAGAAGAAATTACTGGCCGAATCCTGTAAGGCAGGGGTCCCCAACCACCGGGCCCTGGACCGGTACCGGTCCGTGGAACATTTTCTACTGGGCCGCTGGTTTGCTGGGCGCCGCCATCTTGTTTTGATGAGAAAGTGCTTCCGGTGAGCTTTTCCGGTTGGAAAGCGGCGTTTGGGTCCTGAAGGAATCCTTGCGCCGTAGTTTCATCAAGGGATGGGGGGGGGGGGATGGCTTCGAACAAAACTAAGGCGCGAGGATTCTTTCAGCACCCAAGGCAAGGCGAGCTGAGTGACCGTCCCGAAGCCCATCGACAAAGGTACAGAGGAGGAGTTGAAGGTGGCGGGGAGAAGTGGGGGGCAGCTGACTGGCCGGTCGCTTGGCTCGCCTTGCCATGCGTGCTGATGCCAGTACCGGTCCGCAGATCATTTTGTGATGCCAGTACTGGGCCATGGCACAAAAAAGGTTGGGGGCCACTGCTGTAAGGAAGGCAGGAAGGAAACATCCTGGTACTGCTTACAGAAACTGCCTCTCCATTAACCCTTATTACATTCTTGGCAGGACTAGACTTCCTGTCTCAGGAACGTCTCTGGAGGTTTTTTTCCCCTCCTTTGCTGGTACTTTGCTTGTGTGGAGTGACCATTCAAAGTTACAATGGCACTGAAAAAAGTGACTTATGACCATTTTTTACACTTACGACTGTTGCAGAATCCCCACAGTCATGAGAGGCCAGGCAAGGAGATGCATGCCTCAATGTGAATGATATTGAGTTGGCCACACCCAGCTAATAACATGACCACCAAGCCATGTCTATCCAGTCACATGACCACCAAGCCATACCCACCACCTTAGGACATGCCCACAGAACCAGTTGTTAAAAAATTTGAATCCCACCCCTGAGTAGAGGGGAAAGAATGAGGGGCAGAGAGCAAAAGATATTCATTAGGTTAGAAAGATGGCAGTGGCTTAACAGGAAAACAGCAGGAATTAAGTTAGTGCTTTTAAAGGTGCAAAAGACGCAGACTATGTACATACATGAATACTTACCAGGATGTGCTGCTGGGGGTTCGCAGGGGTTCTGGAGAGCCCCTAGCTAAGATTCTGTGCAGTTCAGAGAACCCCCAAATCCCACTCCTCGCTGGCCCCACCCACTCCTCCCCTACGCTGAGTCCCCACTTGGCCCGTTTTGGATGCAGGTTAAATGCAGGGTGCGCGTGGAGGCTTGGGGAAGGACGGAAAACAGGCCTCCCAGAAGTTCAGAAATGGGCCTGTTTCTGGCTTCCAGAGAGCCTCCAGAGCCCAAGGAGGGCAAATACGCTCCCCCTGCTGTGGTGCAGGCAACTAGGCCACGCCTACCCAGCAACTGGGCAGAGAACCTGTTGCTAACATTTTTGAAGCCCACCCGATACTTACTGCCTTTGATGGATGAAGGTTACTAGACCATATAGTCCATAAGTAATGATTTCCCAGCTAAGGAAAACTTCAGGTTTTTATTTTATACCCAGATCTCCTCTTATTTAAAAATAACTTTACATATTTGTGAAAGGCATTAACTTTCTCCTTTGTATTGTTCTAAAAAGTAATTGGTTTTGAAACTTACTAAATAAAATGCTTTTCTGGATCTTAAGATTATATCCTATTGTTCCTATTTTTATTTATTTGGTGCCTTTGAGTCATTCCTGGTGACTGCCTAACAAGTCTGTACACTTTTCTTGGCAAGGTGTTTCAAAAATGATTTTGCCATTGCCTTCTTGCTGGGGTTGAAAGGGACTGGCCCAAGGTCACCCAGCTGGCTTTACGTCTAACATGGGATTACAACTCGTTTCTTAATTTCTACCCTGATCCCTTAACCACTGCACCAAACTGATTCTCCTTGCTCTTATACGTATGGCATTTCCTGAAACTATCCCCAAGTTTTGTGTCTAATCAGAGCCATCTACAAACATTCCAAGAATTTTTCTGTGCAACTTTTTTCTGTCATTTTAATGTCACAGAGATCCATTTATATTTAATGTTCAAAGAGACCCCTGTCAGAGATATTTTCAACCATCAGGTTTAATTTCCTTAATCTGGTTAATAAGGTTCGTACTTGCTGGCACCAACAATCTTCCCCAGATTTTATTGATAGATTTGCTATTTTATTCCTTTATTTTTGCTTACTGCATGGATTGTATTCCCAGGATAGCTTTAAAGTAAATTTAAATACCAAATCATAGATGTTTGCTTAATCCTGGTTTTATAGTAGGTTTTGAAGAAACCAATTTGCTATTTTTGTACTAGCAAACTGTAGCTTTTGATGCACAAAAGATCAGGTATAGGTTGACAGGAATAAAACACCATGAATTAAAACAAATCAGCATGAATAATCTGTATGTTACATGTTACATCCCACCAAAGTATGTTAAATATTTATAAATCCAATTCCTATTAATTAGCACCTTTTATCCAGAAGACATCAACATCCCAGTATTACTTGTACAATATATTATGTTTACTCTTTTGTATAAAATAAACAGATTGTAGATCATATAGAATCTCAAGAATTCAGAGAAATTAAAAAGCAAGAAGGAAATAAGGGCTGTAAACATTATTTATAATCTTAAATGTCGTTAAGATACGAAATATGGATAGAAATTTTTAGAATATGGCCATATTCCAGTGCTTTTATAACATTTCAGAATAAACTCCTCTAGCTCATGCAGCATATTTATTCCAAGAAGTGTGCTCCATGTATGTTCAACTGCCATCAATGTATAGGATAAACAAAACCACAGGTATTTGCTAAACTGGGTGTGGCCAGCGTGTGACGCACCTGGCCCGTGAGTTTGAAACTCCTGGCTTAGAATATTGAGCCTAGAGTTCCTAAATTTTGATAATCTCAAATGTACTTTAAAGTATCAAAATAGCATTTGCTTCAATTTTGGAGGCTGGAATTGGCCAGACAAAATAAACGGTTGAAAATATGGTTCCAGTGCTTTGTGTATGTAGCTTTAGTGCCCTTTGTTAGAACTGCTAATTATGAATGCACTATAACGTCACTAAGATTTGCAAAGTTATGCAGATAGAGCAAATGTCTACTACCGATACAAACTAAAATTTTTCTGGCTAAAATATTGCTAGCATATATCATTTTAATAGTGCAGAATTCATAAGATAGTAAATGTGGGAAGGAAAAATGCATAGTGGATTAGACAACTTGAGTTTTCTCATTCACGCTGTTACAATGCTGCTCAAATCAAGGGTAATCAATATGCAGACCCCACATATTTTTTTCTTGAAATGTTTATTCCAAAATCCACCCCATTGAAACAAAGTCTCCCTTCAGAGGCTGGTATCTTTTCTTCCCCCTTTCACTTGTGCCTCAGATCTGTGGTAATATGTTTGAGGAAAGATTCTTTAAAACTGTTATTGGCAAATGATTAGAAAATGAAAAATCCCAACTAGGTCCCCTCCCCTTTAGCCCCAAATGTTCCCCAACCCTAAACATGTCAACCGCGAGAGCGCAAGACTTGGTTTCTTTTACCCTTAACGCTTACATTTAATTTTGAAGCACAACATTGGAGATTGACTCTAAGTTAGCAACAAAAAAAATATATATTTACAATTTCTTCAAACAAACCAACCAAAGAAAAGAAAAACACAAAATAACAACCAAACCCTTTTAGACAATAGTGACTTTCTTAGGGAGTTTTATTTAGGGAGCATGTTTGTCTTCTTTTGTTTCTTTTTTAAATCACCAAGTGATTTTATATATAATTTTTCTTTCCTTTGTGTCACCACTTGCCCTCTGAAGTGATGATCAGTTTAGGCAATGAAGTTTCACAATTACTTTAAGTCTCTTAAGCCACAGTCACTCGAGGGCCATTTCTGAGAAGGCTGTAGGATAATAAAACCTAAACTCACAATACCCACCCTCCCCAATCAGTCTGCTGATGCTTTTTCATCCCTCTTGCCGCAGGACGAGATTCCTCCCAGACTAATGCTCCTGTCATGCCAACTTGCTGCAGTTCAGCACTTCTCAGGCTGATCAATGCACGTGGAGAGTTATGAAGGTGCTCCCACTTTTGAGAAAACAAAAACATAAAATACCCAGAGTGTAGAAAACTCAATGTGGGAGTTATCTGGGCAGATGCACTTGAATCTCCTATTTATGGCTATTCTCACCTTCCTCTTGGAAACAAACAAACAAAAAAGCACAAAAAGATTGGTTCTACAATTTTTTTTTTCCACAGGAGCCAATACAACAAGGCAGAAAGTTTCCACTTCTAGGAGATCAGTGGGCATTTTTGCAGAAAAATTCAATTTGCAGCAAAGCTCCTGTATATTGAGGCACTCTGGAACTCATCACACTAGCATTGTCCTCTTGGCAAAGAAGCCTGCTCCTCATATGGAAGTGAGGGGGGAACCATTGGATTTCAGTAGATCTAAATGTATCTCCCTCACCCCATCCCCATTAGTGCAGGGGAACTCAAGTCTTCCCCGAGGCTCAGTTGCCACAGCATTCAATGCAATGAGGCTGGGCGATTTGGAGAGTTATGGGTGGATTCCTCCCCCTCCCTTATTGCTTCAGAAGCAGCAGCGAGGGTGCATTGGGTCTTCCTCCAATTCTGTAACCACTCTCCTCCTTTCCCTTGCTGCACAAACACTGGAGAGCTGCTTTTTTGCCATTTGAAGATCAGAGGGGGAGGCCAGGGGGGAGGGCAGTCCAATTTGTGCTATCACTATGGGGAAGAGAGCAGAGTGCAAAGTGTGCATTCAAACCCTGACAAACTCAGACAGCTGGAAGGAGTGTCCAGTCACTCAAGCAGGGGAAAATAAAATAGGGATCCAAAATATTACCTTTCTTTCTAAAGTGCAAAAAGCTCTCTGCTGCCCAAGAGAGAAGTTCTTTGGACCGGCCATTCATTGCAAAGGAAGAGAGGCAGCTAATGGAGCATTAACCCGTCTCTCAGCTCAAGAGCCAACAGCTATGCACCCCGCAGGATGCAGGCATTTGTTCTAGCCAGCATCTCTAAGAATGCTAATTTCAGCAGACATATGGAACAACAGAGACCATTTCTGCTGGTGTTAGAAATCCCAATAGATGCCCCTGAAGCCTTCAAGCTATACTGCAGCTTTTTCTCTACACAAATGCTGCCATCCTTTCATCGCAGGAAAGGTAGAACATGCTTGTCTGACACCCTCTCCCTTTTCTGGGATAATCTAGGATAAGAACATGGCTTCCTTATTCTGAAACTTCCGCCATCCCCTCACTAGTCTTAAGTTGGGAGACGCCTGCAAACTGAACCTCACTACAAAGCAGGCATCACTACTGCGGACATGTAGTTCTGAGTAATCGGCACAATGCAGTAGCTGCCCATTCAGCTGCTGGTGAGTGAGAAAAGGAAGCTTAGCAGAATGTGGTGGGCAAGAGCAGTTACTCTCAAGTCTTAGTAACTCTGAAGACTTAGTAACAAATTGCATACCAAGACAGTAAAGAAACAGGGAGCAGAAATGCACCTGTTTTATACTATCCAGGTCACGTTTCCCATTATCTGATGAGGAAGTATAATTTGTTTTCACAGGATTTATGAGAAGGGAGAAAGGTGGAGAGAAAAGGTCATGTTTCCCCCTGAAAAAGCGGCTACAAAAAGTTAAGAGCATGTAGCTGATGAGCAAGTACCCCGACAAGAGCAATTGTCCATCTCTTCTTGCTGCCACTTACTCAACTGCCTGGTGGGATTTTCTGGTTTACAGAAGTCCCAAGTAGAGGAGGGTCATTACAATCACAATCAGGCTGGCATGTCTCCTGACTGTAGAGATGGGGTAAACTGAGGGAGGATCTGCTCTCCAAGAGGGGTTGTCTGGGATCTTTCCTTCTCTTCAGTCTTTCTGTGGCAAATTTCTAGCTGATTTTTTGGATCAGCTTTTCATCTGACAGGCAATAGAGGCTGTTGATTGACAGGTCTGAAATGAAGTGCTCGCAGGCCTTGCGGGTGATCTGTTTGCAGCCACGCAGATCTATCAGAGTGACATTAGAGATGCGTCGCAGGTACAGCAGGGACTGGTCTGTGAGCTTATTGCAACCTATGGAAAGTAAGGCAGTATGATACACATAATATTCACTTCTTTATTATATTTTATCCTGCCTTTATTACTTTACAAGTAACTTAATGTACAAACACATATAATATTCTTTTTACACCACCTCTTTTCCCCAGGACAACCCTGTGAGGTGAGGTGAGTTAACAGTGACTGGCCCAAAGTCACCCAGCTGGCTTTCATGCCTATTTTGGGACTAGAATTCATAGTCTCCTGGTTTCTAGGCCAGCACCCTCACCACTACACTAAACTGGCTCTCACACTCACTTCTTCCATGGGTAAAAATATTACAGAGCAGAAGAGATAAAATGCACAAGAATACCGAAACACGCATTTAAACAGTATTTCTTCATTAGCAGTTCCTAATCTTTTCTACGGTCTGATCTGACCAGTTAAGCATGTAACAGAACAGTTCTTCAAGCTGACACTATTAGCAATCAGACAAGCTGTTATGGAATAAGACAAGTACTATTGAACTCTTACCATTTTGTAAATGATTATTTTCCTTCAGGGTTATATGCCAATTTTTATTGAATGTGGATTTGCAACAATCAGTAAAACGCTTGCACTATACAGGATTTAATTTTAACATGCTAGTTCAAATGCATTTCTCAAAAAAATATTTATAATGGAATACTATCCGAGTTCAAATACATGCAAGGTAAATTTTACCTCTGGTGACTGTTTTGCTATATTCACATTTAATAAAGACTGGAGGAAAAGCCTATGAAATATGGAAGATAAGCACCTCAAACTTTCATAGGCCTTTGGGTTCTGAAAGATACGTTTGTGACTTGAGAGCAAAAGAGATCACTATCTGTTTAAAATTGCCCTCTTCTGCAACCACAGGGCAAGAAACCAGAGATCATGCAGGCCAGTGGTTCTTGCCAGGGTAGAATGCAGAGATGTATTTTTTAAAAATGCAAGTGCACATACCTGCCATATTAATTTCAGTGAGTGAGTTTCGTGTGGAAGATCCCACAGCTGTTAACAGGTTGGCTGACTGGTCTGTAAGGTGATTGCAGTGACTAAGATCAAGTCGCGAGAGCATAGGCATGTGGCGAATGATGAGCCGGAGTGTGGCATCAGTAATATCCAGCCCGGCCAATCGGAAGTCGATCATGTTACGGAGTTTGCTGCGATTGTCTTGACCTATTGTATGATACACAGTAACGTTTGAAAGGGCACAAAAAACAACTATCGTATATTTCAGCCCCAAACTTCCCCCTTTTAATTTTCCTACTCATTATCAATCTGTCTGTCACCCACAAGCTCTCCAGAAATTCCTGCTGTGTGCAAATGGCAAACAAACATACTGGGTTTATCTGATGGAGGTGTCAGCAAGTCCCGAATCTGAGGATCCTTGATTCCTACTGCCCACCGAAGATCGAGGGTCCTGAGAAGGGGGCAGGTAGAGGTACTGAGAGCAGATACTGCTGACCAGGAGCAGCCTGCCAAGATGAGGTCTTTGAGGCCTGTTGAATGATAGATGTGAAAATCTTTTAAATAATTTTCTGTATATATGTCCAGGACCCCAGCTACTGGACTTTTACTTTGAGCCCTCATTCCAGATTGTAAATGTGAGGCAATAGTTGATCATTGCTGAAGTCCACAGTATAAAAACAATATCAGTATTGTAAGAACAATGCTTCTTTGATAACCCATTAACATTTGCCTCATAGCTTGTTAAGAATTAGGCCAAAGTAACAAATCTAATCTATGGTTATCTTTGGGAAAGCAAATGAATGTCATATTATGATATTCAGAATCCTAAACTATTTTCACAAACAACCTTAGTGATCAGCTATCATAGGAAATTAATCTGTTAAATGGGAAACCTTTAATGTGAGGCTTTGACAGAAAGATGCATCTAACCTGATGAAGGTACATACCTGGTAATCTGTTGATGAGCCAGGTAAGCTGTTTTCTAGAAATATTGGTCCAGCTGAGGTCAAGGCTGACTGGTTGCCTCCTGATTATACCACTAAGAGCCAAGGGTGTGATGGACTTATACCTGCTTAAGTCAATCTTTGTCCACAATCTCCTATCACCGCACCTATCAAATATATTGATTTAGACAGAGAACATACTTTCCTACATCACTTATATAACAGTTCCTGACAAGTCTCTCACCACTATCTTTTGGGGGCAAGACTAAGATTATTATAGAGGAGTGCATCAGTATATACTCTGAAACAAAGTCTAGATAGGAAAGACATAGCTTGAGATATCATATGGATATAAGCTTATTTTTTTTTTTCTGTCTTGGCCATAGTTACCTTCCAATTCTTCACTACACACACACACACACACACACTTTTATTTTTATATGAAAGTTAACCTTTTCTATTTACAAGTATAAGGTTGGACATGGCTTTTTACAGTAGTCAGGTCAATAATCTTTCAAACAGTGCATTTGGATCTATGAAGCTTTTCAGTGGTAAGAACCATTTTTCTGGATAATCACTGACACATTTACTCCCTCCCAATTCCTATAGATAAGATAGATGCATGTTCACTACATATGAAAATATCGCATTCAAAACACGAAGACAGAGAACTAGAAAAAATCTAAATGATGGTTCATGCTTGCTGTTTGACTTCAACCTAAATATATAAACCAGATCCTGTGGCAGGCTGAGGTCAGATTATTTTTTCCACTATAAAGGGACCGAAGAGGCAGGTCTGAAACCTATGCAGACTAAAGAATTGTGTAGCAATACACCCAGATCGAATATTTCACTTGCAGAGATTTGTAATGTGAACTCATACATATTCCAATATTAAGTGCTGTACACTTAAAAGCTCATCGCTAGCTTTTTGCACTGAAAGATCAAAGATCAAAAAAATCAAAGCAAAGTGCTTTAAATATTTACTGATAGAACAGAACCATCTTTCGTTGATATATAAATGCTTGAACACAAAACTTAGAATTCAGGGAGTTTAAAATGCACCAGATGGCAGTTCTCTTTAGAATATTGTAGCATACTTCAGTCATGCCCAGACTGTGGCATGTAAAATATTACACTAGATCAGTCCAGAATATATGCTTCCAATGAACATGATTCCATTTTCAGCTATTACTAGCAAAGCAATTATTTATAATCTGCACGTTTATTTTTTCCCCCAAATTGTCACTTGAGCATGGAACCGATATGCACATTCTAGACATCGTGTATAGACAAATATTGTTGCATAAATATCTTTATTCCATTTTTGTATCCCCATTTCTGCTTATTCATAAATCTGTCAGTTGAGGCCCAGCAAATACAACCTGATCTATGATTTTTGGGTGGTATGTAAGGATTGTGTAAGTCACTGTGAAAAATAAAGGCATTACAGAAATGAGCTGTAAAAACTGCTCTGGCAATAATTTCTGTACACTTACCATTTGTGCCAGGTTTTGCATACACGCATACATTCACAAAGCTCCTTGCGAGTAAGGTATCGGAAGACAGACATCCATACTTCCTTTTGCATCCAGATTTCCTCACCATCCGATGCCCTGCCCCCCTGTCCATTTAGCCTGGCTGCCCCATTTTCCTCAGCATTCTCTTCTTCTTCATCTGCACTGTCATCTTCCTCTTCCTCCTCTGCTACTTCTTCATCTCCACCCCGCTGGGGTGTCCTGGCTGAACTTTGGCGCATGACCACACGGGGGGAGTGTCTCAGATTAGCGGAGGCAGTGATTGCCTGCAACTTGGGTACAATTGAAGTGCCATGCATGTCTTTGGTAGGTCTTTGCAATGTGACTGTGAGATATGAACCATGAAGCTTGGCTTTTTCTACCTCTGAAAGCTCTTTCTTGCCACTAGGGTTGTTTTCCTTTTCCCGCACAACTGTACGTTCTGTGCCCTGTAGTCGAAGCAGCTGTCGTCTCTTAAAGCGTTCATCCCGACTGGCACCATGATGGTCGCTAGGACCTGCCCCTGGAGAGGACCGTGTCACTATGCTTCGAGGTGACACAGGATCATGGATCAGCTGCAGCATTGGGGTAGGAGAGTGGGGTGGTGGAGTCAGAGGTTCCTCACAGCTTCGCAGGGGACGCAGGACTTTGGCTTGAACTGTGTCATCATCACCATCATCCATTTTCCGTTTCTAAAAAGTGAGTGATATTAAGTTACCATTTAAATATCAAATAGGAGTTTGGGCCTTGGAACGAATGCCATAGATCAGGGATAAATAGGATACTCGAAATCCCTCTCTTTTCCTTTCTATGATTGCCACGCAGAAGCCTACATTTGTTCAAGTAGAAAAATAAAGCAGAATGGAAAATGTACACTGATTTACTACATTAAAAGGCTGACGGTTAGAGGTCCCAGTACGACACTTGATGTACTAATGTCTCAGCAAAGATTGAGAACTCCTCTTTGCACTTTAATACTTTCAATTTTTTTAAAAAAAACATTAAACATGTCTTTTCCCTTAGGGAAAGTGCAGGGATAGCAGCATCATGTGAGATATCAAGAGCAAAAGGAGAAAAGACAGGCTGTGTCATCACTCTTCATTTCCTGTGTGGCACAGAAAGGAAGCAGAGATAAAGTTATATGGATGGAACACGAAGAAAAGGAAGCAAAGAGAACCCCCTACAGCGCTTAAAGAAGCCGGTACTGCCTCAGTGGAAAGAGTTGCCAGTTTCTTCGCAGGAACAACCTACTACGCTACCAGTTATGCAAACATAGCTGCTATAGAATTTTTAGATTTTTGAGAACGCTTGATTATAAGTACAGAAGAAAGGGGGTGTATTTTTGTTACGAACATAATTTTTATCTCTTCTTTCCTTAGCAGACTTTGTCCTTTCTTTCATTTTATTTCCTTATTGTTTCCCATTGTTTCTCCTTATCTCCACAGCTTTCTACTGCAGTACTTTTTTTTATTTCCCTCCTCATCACTACCCCACCCGCAGCCTTTTTGTCTGGGTTTTTCCTCCCTTCCCTTCTTGCTATTCCCAGACAAGAAGTTAGATTGCAAAGCACAAAATTGTTTCCTTCCTTCTCCTTTTGTAACTGGTAATATTCAGGAAAGTGATTCAAGTTGCTCCTTTACTGCTTTGACCCGCTGACATATACGTTTAATACATTATTAAAATTGCTGTTCTTCATAAAGTTTGCCTTTCTAGCTTATATAATTTTCCTTTGTGAAATAAAATGGACACAAATTGGATTTCCAACTTGCACTATTGATTAAGCATCAGGATCTATAGATGTAATGCAAATTGCATTTCTGTAATATATAATGCAAATTACCAAGTTATTTCTGTTTCATATTAAATTTTGACATTTAGTTCTGTGGTAGAATTACACCTTATTTAGGGAGAAGCTCGGAGAAACACATGGGAGATCTATATTATTGCAGTCATCATTTATTTAAAACACTTCTATAGCTGTCCATCTTTCAGCCAACTGTGGGTGGCTCCTGATCAAAAACTAAAAAGACATATAAAATCATTTTTAAAAACTGTCAAAAAACAACTGGTCAATACATAAAACATCAGAACAAGAAAAATCTGGTGCCAATCCTTGTTAATGTGCCGTTATCTAAGCCACTCCCTATACTTGGGGGGAAAGCCAGGTCTTTAAGAAGGCTAAAAAGATGGAAGCCTGTCAAACTTCAGGGGACAAGATGCCCATAGGGTAAGGGCTGCCATGGGAAATGTTCCCTTTCTCCTATTAAATAGTATTTAGGGAGCTGACCTATCTGATCTGGTCAATATCCTTACGGAAAGGAGGTCCTCCCCACAGATAACTTGGCTTCATGCAATATGGGGCTTTAAAGATGATGACCAGTACCTTTATTTCCACTTGCAAATGAACTGGACGTCAGTGCAGCTTGCATAATACTAGTGCTATGAGGGCAAACCTATTAATCCCTGTTACTATCTGCTCTGCCGCATTCTGGACCAGTTGAAGTATTGTGGTAATCTAGATGGGAAGTGATCAAGGCTTGAGTGACTGTGAGCAAAGCCACAGGGTGCAATTGGTTTGATCATGATAAAGTCTGCAGATTTTTAAGGAAAGCATATTCCAGTAGCTGTTCTATATGGAGTTCTAACTTCCTCACAACTAATTTTTGAAGGATTTACTTGAGAGACTACCTGTTTTCCATACTATCTGCCTGGCTGGTTCAATCTGGCAGGATTTGTAGACCCCAGAAGTGCACCTTTTCTGTAGCAATACTTGTCCTCTGGGATGTGGTTCCCCCTCTAAGATTCAAAACCACTCTACTGATATTTCAAAAGGCCCTCAACATATTGGCTCTTTGCCCAGATCTTTGGTGAGATGGTTAATGCTCCTTTGCTTCCTTTTCCTTGTTCCCACCCAAGTTTTTCTCTGCTTTCTTTTCTTTTTTGCATTTCTTGTTTTGTTACCTTTTAAATGCTTTTAACAAATTGTTAACCATCCAAAGTTGCTGGGAGTTGAATGTCCTATAAATTTAACTGACTGTGACCAGAACCATCTTTCTTCTACAAACCCTTTAATTCATTTGAATGCAATATATTTTCTTCTTCCAATTGGTCTCAAATTATCTGTACTGGTCATACAAATGTTACCAAAGTTTAAAGCGATATATATTCAAGATTATCTATGCCAAGGTACAAAATAAAGCTAGGAAGTTTCAATAGTGTACAGTATACATGTACCAGAAGCAGCAAATGAATGGATGTGAAAAACAAGCCAACTATTCTTCCAGACTGAAATAAAACACAACTTCTTTAAGTTGCTAGTTTAACATACAGATTAGGAAGATGCTACTTTTTTTGTCAAGATTTAATTCGCTAGCAAGTATTCAGGTTATGAACCAAGTTCTTTCTATACTGAATAATATTCCATATATAGTATGTCATAATCAATGGCTCATATAAGGACTCCTTACTACTATGATCTGAGTTCCTTAGGACAGGAATGAAGTATTGGAGGGCCACCCAGAGGCCAAATATTCTCCCATTTGGAAATAGCTCTTGCAATGCTCAGAAAGGGATTACCACCTTGCAGTTTTCACTAGAAAGTTCTTTGTTGGGATAGTAGGCCCAGCAGCCCAACTTTGCAGCTTTTGCACTGTCATGTATTTGCTATTTAATAACTGGATGCTGATTTCCCCCCTGGCAAAATGTCATAACTTACTAGATTCCAGGAAGATCATAAGACAAAACTGTGAAGCAATCTGCTTATTATGAACAAGGCAATTTCTCTTGTGCTCATTAATATATGCAAGTATTTTCTGCAATAACACCCAAAAGTTCACTTGCTAGAACTACTGATGCACTTCCTGCAACTTCACTTCCTCAATACACATAAATAAATCAAGAAACGGAGATGCTGCACCAATCTCAGCTTCCTAGTCATAAAGGCTACATAAAATATTGAGCCGCTCCACAAACAACAGTTTGTCTCATTACTCAAGAGCAGGATACTATGCACAACCAATTAAAAAATCACTTCTTTACCTGGCCTTTCTCTGCCTCATCTCCCTTGTAACACTTCGGGCATTCCCAGCAATTTGGCAATTCCTCGTTCAGTAGCCCTTCCCCATCCATCTGCAGAAGAGAGAAACTCAGCAATAATTTCCATGTTGGTAAGACGCACATTGGTGTCATTCTTATAGCAAATCAAATCAAATCAAGTTGTCTGTATGGAATTTAGAGCTCCTCACCTGTAAACAGCCAGGATGAACAATTTCATTGCAGATGCAGCACTCCATTAGTTTCTTGTCAAAGTCCTGGGAATCTTCATTCTTATCTACCTCTCCACAAAGTGCGCATGTGACAGAATGAGGCAGTCTGGGCTACAAAGTTAAAACAAGAAATCAGACCAGAAACTTCTATTTGGACTTCAAGGATAGTTTTGGGTTTTAGTTCAGGGTTATTTTCAAAAAGAATCACAGGCTTCATCCCCTTCATTTACACAAATCAAAGCTTATTTCTTTTGCAAAGACAACTGGTTTTTCTCTTGTAGCATCACTTACCGCCAAACATTGCCTTAAAATACAAGACTGTTTCATGCGACCAGGCCCTCCAAATTTCTTCATATCTTTGCAGTAATGACACATGCCACATTCACCCTGCAGGCAGGCCTTGCATTTACGACATCGTACCCGCCTCCTTCGTGCACCAGATACTATAGGAGAGACTGTGGGTCTCACAGTTGCAAGTCGTGGAGCTGGTTTCATGGTATGGGGCTTGGTGATAGGGATGGCAGGTAATCTTAACTTTGGCCGAGTCTGAAGCTTGAGCTGTCAGTGTAGGGGGGAAAACGGTATTAAATCTAGAGATTCATGGAATACCAAAGATTCTTCTTTCAAAAGACCACAATGCGATAATAGACATTCAATCACAGAAAAGCTCTAAACATGGGAACAGAAAAAAAATTATGTATGCAAAGGGAAAAGAGCTTGATAAGATAAGATGTCTAAATAACAGGATTATTTTATCATTAACTAATTCTGAGTTGTGGCAATGATAATTCCTAGAAATCAGCACTTTAAAAATACTATGTACGTTATCCTTAATTTTACTTTCTGCATACTACAATTATGTGCATTTGTAGGAATAAAGGCAGCAACAAGAGTCTGTATCTTGGGTCTTTAACTGAAATAAGAGGCTGGATTTAACACAGTGGATTTATATTTTCAACACAAATTTTCCAGTTATTAGAACAAACACAGAGAACCATTATTTACCTTATCCCTCTTCGGCCACTGGACAATAGGGATTCCAGTAAGTGCCAGTTTGGGATCACTGTTTGAATACTCTTCAAGCAATAGCTATAGCAGAACATAGAAAATAAAAATATATCTTTAAACTTCATATAGCATTTTAAAATTATTCAATACATGTTTAATATTCATCCTTAAGAATAACTTTCTGTAAAAATAAGTAGTCCCATTTATTAATGAAGGTTTTGCATAGTGCTACCTGTAATCTACATCAACTACCCAAAGCATATACCATCTTCAGTTAAAAAAACAAAAACAAAAATTTGTGCAGACATATGGACTATCTTTACAATCCAGTTTTTATTGTTTCCATACTATTACAATGTCCAACTCATACAGAAAGGAATGTCTAATGCATCAGTGCTCAACTATTGTGATTAGACTTACTTTTAACCTTAAAACAGACAATTTGGCCCTAAAATTCAACAGCAGGTACTAAGGCTATTTTTTTCTAATAATGTTGCTTTAATGTTCATCTGTCTTTTTCATATACTGTAGCACTAAATAGCCTGAGTCACCAGTCTGCTGCTCAGTGTTAGCAGCATGTGGCTAAAATCATAGGTGATTTTGCATCTCTTCCTAAATATTTCCCCCCTCGTTTCTGATGCTTCTGCTGTCCACCCCACATCCACCCACTCGATTGCCGTTTCAGATGTGCTTTATTTACTTGGGGTTACTATGGATACATTACTGGCATTGCCTTGTGCAGGGAGTGCAGTGTTTCTTGCTGCCAAGATGGAAAGAACACTGCATGGGCTGGGCTTGCTCTTGCTGGCACTAACCAATGCAAGGAATTCATATTCCCATATGAAGCTTCTGCTGTGAAATGTCTATTAGTATAAGAGACTTTAAAATTGCCAAGAATTGGGGGA
Organism: Pseudonaja textilis; assembly: GCF_049901715.1. Lineage (NCBI taxonomy): Eukaryota > Metazoa > Chordata > Lepidosauria > Squamata > Elapidae > Pseudonaja > Pseudonaja textilis. The sequence goes on from NC_141990.1 coordinate 224,114,142, forward strand.
AACCAACATTGAGGATTTAAACCAAATATAAAGGTATCTATCCAATCTATCTGATTAATAGATTGCCCTAAGTAATGAACATATATATGCGACAAAAGAAGAAACGGAATTCTCCTACTCCTGAATCTGTAATCACGCAGACTATCACCTTTATACAATGACAAATATGAATCTATTCAAAGAAAAAAATTGATAGCACATTTTATTTACAGATGTAGGAATAAACAACAATTTAAGTGATGTTTAAATGCGAAGATGGAACTTCCAAAAGCAAAAACAAGAAACCAATCAGGCAGAGCTATTTCCCTATGACACAGAAACTGTACAGTACTGTTTTAGTTTAGCCCAAACCAATAATCCTTAAGCAGGTCATACTTTCCCCCTAATAAAGTAGGAGACAGGAAAAAGAAATATTCCTTTTCACCCTTGGCTGACTAGTCTCTTATCTGTTTAAAATTTTGGAAGCTCCTCACATATAAAATTAAACAGATATATGTGAAGTGCTTCAAAACTAAAATAAAATGGCACTTTAGCAACAACACAGAAACAGTAACAAAATCTGCCAATCAGATAAAGGGTGGTTGTTATCTGGTTCAAAGATGTTATTAAAAGTATTCTTGCAACATGCATGGATTAAAATCTGTGTATGTCAGAATGAAGTTGGATCACTTGGATTGCTATACTGATAACACCATTTTTACTAGTGCACATCCCGGATAACAATTAAAGGCCAAGAACCACTACCCACCTCAACATTTGTCGTTTAAATAACAGAATTGCAGCTTTTTATGAGACCTACCATTTTACTTTGGGTTTATTTTAGGAAGTTACAATGTAGTTGATAAGAATGCTTTTATAGAATCCCTTTTAAAAGAAAAGGCAAACTTCCATTATAGACCAAGGGTCATTCAAAAAACAAAAACAAAAAAAACCCCACAACCTGCCTGCGTTTTAACAAAACTTAATTGGGTTTAAATTTTTTAACGGATTTTTAATCCACCCTGCTTTGCAACTGTTTCCCCACCCTTCAAGAAAAAAAAAAAACCGTGGGTGGAAGGAAGTGACTGTCGCGGCTAGCCCAGCAGAACATGCAGTCTCCAAGCCCCGCCCTCTTCCTTACGGCACGTACTTAAGAGGAAAGGTCGGCATTTGAGGGCATGAACACACACGCTGCTGGGGGGGGGGGAAAGGTGGGGGGGGGGGGAAAGAGACACACACAAACTCCTTCAGTCAGAGGCACTTTAGGGGGAGCCGCAGAGGCGTGTAAGCTGCGAGGACGACAACACCCAGTTCCACCAATTCCCAGGGACATTTAGAAAGAGCCCATTCGGGAGCAGGAAGAGAAAAGAGATAGAAAAAGACCCATCGCGGAACTAACTCTGAGAACACGCGACTTTCAAACACGCAACGCATCGCTGACAAACTTATAGAAGTCGAGGGTCTTGCTGCCCTTTAAAGCCAAGCTAAGCGGCCTGGCGTTTCCCCTTCAATTCAAACAACCCCTTCCCCCCCCCCTCCGAAAATGCAGACAAGCACAGTGAAAGGAAACGCCGCCGGGAAAGCCCGCTCAACCGCTCTCCACGGGAACGCGGGGATCCGCTCATTCAGCAGAAGTCCACTCCCCGATCCTGAACCCAGCCCCACAGTTCCGGATCTGCCTGACCTTGCGCGCTCCGTTCCACCGAAGCAGCCGAGAGTCTCGCAAAGGAAGTTTCCTGCTATAGTCTCTTTGTTTTCTAGTCTGCCCAGTTACCGCTTCGGGTTCGATCTTTTTTGCCCCAAGGTATACAAGTTTGTTCCCATCCAATTCTCGTTCTCCCGGGCGAGGATTGCGGTGAAACGGGGGCCACTTTTAACAACTCTTGTCAGCCCGAGCAGCTGCCTGGCCGGAGCATGCTCCTTCCAGAACCCTTCAGCGGAAGCTTCCTCTGCCTGCAAACAATGCTGCTGCGTCACCCACATGCAGTTCCCAGCAATGCTTTGCAACGGAAGATGGCAGGAGAGAAAGGAGGCCGAGCGAGCGAAGAACAGAACGGAAAGCCGTTCTGCTGCAGAGTCGGGAGGAGGAGGAGGAGGGGGGCTGGACTAAGCGGTTGGCTGCTTGCTAATTGGTCGAAACGGCCGCCTAAGCTGACGCCCTTCTCCCTCCCCCGCCACTGCAATTGGAGAATCCGGGGCCAGCAGCCCTTGGGGCTGAGACTCTGGCAGACTTTCGAGAACAGGAAAGCTTTATTAACCCGTTCTCGGAGGTTGCTGCAGCTACGTCTCTTTCCCACCCCCCACCACCCGCCCTTGCATCCCTATTTTGGTCACAAGCAAATTCCTCTTAATAAGGGTGCCTTTGAACAGTAACAATGGCTTTTCTTTTCTTTAACCGCCTAGAACATGGGAAAGAAAAGGTCTTGAGAACCGTGAAACGGCCGAGAGAGGTACAGCTAGTTTCTTAATGCCGTCAGCTATCCAGCCGCTTTATATTGAAAATGTGAGTTTAAAAGACCGCACGGGAAGTTCGTTGTAAAAGTGAAACTTGTATCTGATGGCGGTTCCCCCACCCCCGCTTTCCTGCTCACGAATCAACGTTTTCGGAATTCAGCACAAACTTGCCATACAGACTTATTAGAGACAAGTTGGTGCTGTATGCTAGCCAAACAGGTATTGCAGGATGCTACCCTTGTATTACTGGGCGTTTAAAATGTTTGCTGGTATATTTAGAAGGCTGAAACGGATAAAAAGTGATTGAACAAACATTAAAGGCATGGGCTTATAAAGCTTCTAACCACAAGTAATGCCACAGTATATCTTAAATGTCGATGTAGCAGGGGCTAACGTTCAAAATATACAACTAGCTATTGCAGTGCAACAGATAGTTGGCGTATTTTACATACATAAATGTTTTACTTTGCATGCATATAAACCATTAAGAGATGACAATGCATTCAAACTTACTAAAAGTTTAAACAGCCTTAAGCAGAACTGTGGCTATGTCACATAGCTTGCGGGATACAAGAGAGCAACCTACAGATGCTGAAAAAAAGAAAATGCCTGCAAGACTGTAATGCAAATTTTCTCGTTTCAAAGAGTATATTTACACAATTGTTTACAGGTGTATTGGAATATGCCACAGCATTTTAATTAATGCATAAAACATTAGGGGAATAATGTTTTAACAGTTTTATTTTTTACTATCAATTGTGGGTTTCACCAACATTTCCTGGAATTATATAACTAAGCAGTATTTCTAACTGAGCACTATTTTTATCAGACTATACAATGTAATTGGACACTACCATTTCTATGGAAACTTCTGAATTTGTCATCATTTTTCAGTAGACAGATCAAATGACACACAGTACCCATAAAACACCAACTGAACAAAATGGCAGCTGTTATCTCTAGGAGACATAATGGCTTGTGGTTCTATATACACATACACATGTACACTTCTAATAACCCTCCAATAAGGAAACATTTTTCAGTCTTGCCTTTCAAGTTGGATGATGTGGCTTTGTTGATCATTTGGATTAAATAAATCCTTTTCCCTCTTCAAATAACCACAAGAGAAAAAAAATTCCAGAGAGATAAGGAACAAAAATACACAAATCAAGTTATTGTGCCTTGCTTTATATAATGCACTATGCCATAATGTGATTTGACTGGGTTTGACTTGTATTATCTGAATCCAGATACTGGTTTGTAAATTATGATTTATGGTTTTAATATATGAGGCAAATCCAGACAATTCAGCAAACTTCATAAGCCAGCTACAGTCTTAACAGATGGTGAATCTAGTCTGAAGAAGTTATCAGAAGTTAATGGAGCAGTGGATACTCTACTGTGTTCTGCTTTCTTAAAAACTTAATTGGCTTTCAGGCAAATGACAAATTACTAATTTGTAGTAATAGTTCACACAGTTTTATGTTCATATGATATCTGTGCTTATGTGCTGGCTGGGAGCATATAACTAAAAGTATGTTTACCAAGGATTCTGTTCAACAAATCCTTCCAGAAATATATTAAATTATTCAGGGACTCTAAGTGACAAAACACATGGAAGATACATAGTTACTTTACTATAGGAAGTATTTCATACTGATAAAATTCAGGAACTTCCTTGTTTCATTTCCATGAAACAACTTTGTAAGGGTACATATCATATATGAAACACTATCAATACATGTTATCAAATATTACCAAAATGTAAATTGATAACTGTGCCCATATTAGAGATGTGGAAAATCATTTTTTGACCCTCTTCTTGGGATGCAAATGAAATAGTATGGGGTATACCTTGTTTCCCTGAAAATAAGACCAACCCCCCAAATAAGCCCTACTTAAGAGCCTGCGCAGCCGGATGCCCACCCATTTCATCTGGTTGTTTGTGGTGCTGAGGCCATGAGGTGAGGCGGGTCGGGCTGTCCCATGCGCTCCACACTAGCTTACCTCAGGACCTCCCACAGCCAGGCCATCCACGCCTCGACACCTGCCTCAGAGTGGCAGCACTAGCAGCCATGTGCAGCAAGAGCCCACGTGGCCACTGGCCCATTTCTGCTTGCTCACAGCTGCAACGGAGCAGCAGGCTGAGTGGCGCAGTGGTGCCATGGCTGCGAGGTGAGGCAGGTGTAGGGGCATGGATGGACTGGCTGTGGGGGGTCCTGAGGTAAGCTGGTGTGGGGTAGCTCCACCCGCCTCACCTTGTGACCACGGCACTGGTGCGTTGCTTGGCCTCCTGCTCCATTGCGGCTACAAGGAAGCAGAAATGGCTGGCAGCCATGCAGGGTCCTGCTGGACTGAGTTGCTGGTGCCATGGATGCAAGGTGAAGCAGGTGTCGGGGCATGGGTGGCCTGGCTGCAGGGGCCCTGAGGTAAGCCAGGCCACCCATGTACTTATTTTAGGACCCCAAAGAAAATACGATCCGGTCTTATATTTGGGGAAACATGACTATTCTCAGAATGACAAATCTGCATTACTTCTATTTAGTACAGCAGGGAAAGCAGAAACATTTTCAAATACGAATAGTGTCAGGAATTTTGATAAGTACAAAATAAAATAGCTATTTTGATTCCAGTGTTAAACCAGCTTGCAGTAGTGCAGCATAGTTAGCTATAATCATCCAGTCCTGATTAAATATTTCAATTTGATTATTACTGTTCCTTTGTTCCTTAACTTGATGGTGCGATAGAAAAAGACAATATTTCCATCTTACCTTAACATCTACAATAAGAGCATCCTCATCTTCTATGCCCGTGGGTACACATTTCTTGTGTAGAGGCAAAGATTCCAGCTTGTCTACAAGACAACGCAGACCTTCAAGCTCAAACTGTGTTAGGTGCACCTTCTTGTCTTTAAGTGAACAATTGCTGTGAGAATCCCATGTTTGGCCATTTTGGGAACCTCGACTGGATTCAGAATCCATAGAGAGAGTTCTCTTAAGACTTGGCAAACTTCGACACCCTCTATTTAGTTCATCATAGTCTAGATTAGCACCATTGGCTACTGGGCTGGTAAGGATTGACCTTCTGGTGATTGGGCGACGTGATTCCTTTCCGCCCATAGCATCGTCTTCATCAATATTTCCTGAATCTGAGTTGCACAGTTCCATATCTGCATACAGGGGAAGGAATAATCATTATCAGATTAAATATTTGATTTTTTTTGGACAGCATTAAATAAATAAAGGTGAACATATAGTTAGGTTTAAGTCATCCTCTTAGATCACTTGGTGATTGGGTATGTGACTCTTTTCTGGTTATGGCATTATCTTTAAGGGTTATCTGTTAAAATCAGAAGTGCGTATGTGTATGTGTATAATATATATATATATAAAGAAAACTACAATAACAGCTCTTACCCATGTTAAGTGATTCCTTCTGAAAGTCCTTGGTCAAATGGGAACGGTTAGTGATGCAGTAGACATAGCGTTCTAGTACATACCAGCACATTTCATAATAAAAGGGATAACGAAATTTAATTGGGACCTATAAAGTAACAAAATATAAGGAAACAGCATTTCTTAGACTATTTGTTATGCAATTTTCTTAATAACCCCACCTTTTTCTCACTTAGCCCTATAGGGAAATCAAAATGCCCCAGTATGTAGAAAATTGCTGCCTTGTAGTTCTCTCAGTATTAATTCATTCATACTTTACAATTCCGTGTGGGGCCAGTGGCATTTTTTCCAGTCTCTTAATTAAAATATAAACTTATTAAAATTAGCTTTCTTACTGAGGACTTCAAAACAGCCTATATAATCTTTAAAAAAGATCTAGGTCATCTTAACTTCTGCCCCATATAAACTAGAGAATACTATTAAGGATAGCTCAATGTGCAGAAAAGTTGAACATTAAAGAGTGATGAAGATCTCTGATCTGAAGAGCAACCAGAATTACCAGAGGGGGAAAAAAAATCAGCATGGCTTTTATAAAGGAAAGGCCTTGCTTCATTAGCTTTTTAGAATTTCTGCAATTGCTGAGTCTTTCTACATGGAGACACCCTTTCTACAAATAACATTGTTCTTTCATGTTCACAGAACGCCTTCGATCCAACAATTTTGATAGAAGGTGAGCTATTTTTTGTTACTTGCCCATGTTATAATTTCACACTCTTCTGAAAGGCTTCTCAAACGTCATGAACAAATGGGATTGAAAGGGATTGTAAAACCTGTCCCTTTTCTATGTGAAAGAAGATCTTATGGATAAAACTGCCCTTGCCAGTATAAATTATTATCTAAGTTTGTTAATTTGGTTGTGTTTAGACATAAAAGTTTCCCACAACTTCAGAAATTGTATGCTGCCAGCTTATAGACTGGTAACTTATTGAATGATAACAGAATCAACTAACTACACAATGAAAAGAAGTTAAAATAATTTATCTGAAAGGATTTGTCTTGAAGTCAGCAATTATTACAAATAATTTGGAAACAAAGAACTTAGATACTACAGTAACTTGAAGTGAGCCTAGATTACTTAGCACAATAAAGCCTAAGCAGAAACATCAACTTGTGGCATAATTTAGCAGTGAAAAATAAGTGATTAAAAAAAATCATATGGCAAGTATGAGAATTCAGTTAAACATAGACTGAAAGTAATTTCAGCTCTGTATTTCAGATCAGTACTAGACACTGGATAATAATCAATAAAAGCTGATTACGATAATGCTTCATTTCTGATCTTTCAGGACTAGCTGATATGATAGAAACTGATTTTGGGATTACATGACATCTTGATTTAATCCAGTTAAGTGGATCATCTGTTGTGCCCTGCCATTATGGGCATTGTAAATAACAATTAGAAAACTATTAAAAATATTAGAAAAGAATGTAGACATCTATACTGTTGTTTCTCTGATTAAATTAGTGTTTGCCCTATCTGCTGAAATTTTAGGGTTTACCAGTTGCAAAACTAACTTCAATCGGGGTAGTAATATTCTATAATGTGTAAGTTATACAATTTAAAAAAAATGTTTCTGAAAACCTCTTACCCGTGTACGGTCTTCAATACTATAAATCCGTAGCTGCATAGGGATGTTGAAGCTGTGTAGAAAGTTTCCTCCAAAAACTAGGGTATCCATAGGAGTATACACAGCATGGATCCAACCTAAGGATCAAAGCTCATCATTTAAATAATCTGAGTGTCCATAGCTGAAAATCTTGTATTTTTAAAGTTATAATTTACATATGTTTACACTTCCAAGAGTTGTATTTATTGAACCAAATCTTCTCAGAAAAAATGTATTCTTAATTCCAATTTATCCTAGGATTACAGGAAGGTATAAGATCCAACCTGGCTTCAGCAACATATGTCATGCAGTTTATAAAGATGCAATGATATTTTTCACCTGAAATTGGAGGAAAGGGAGGTTTGGTATTTTCTGGTTTCTTAGAATAACTGCCTATTGCTCTTCCCTCATTGTTTTCAACAAGATTTGCCAACAATGCAGATTGCCCTGTTGACTTAAATGGGTAAATACTGTTTAGGTCAGAATCATTTTTAGGCCTCTGAAGCAAAGGGGATAAAGGGCTTACATTACCAGAGAGATATCACCCAAGACTTATGAGGCTATTTTAAACTTAATTTATTTATTTCCAATCTCTCAGAAAATCAAAAAAGATGTCAAAGATTATGCTGCCAAAAATTGGGGATTCATTGAATTTTAGCAAAGTGAATCTGGAGATTGTTAAGCGAAGTAGATCGATTGTAGTTAATCGAAGAATTGTCTGTTCAAATTTAAGTATATCCCAGGCTTAATCAAACCGTAAGAAGTACTGTATTATTCTAATACTTCAACAGACATATACTTTTTTAGCAATAAAAAAGATACTGAGAATCTGCAGTTTAGAACTTTTTCTTAGTGGCTGTGTTTTACCTATGCAACACTGTTTATATATACCTGAGGGAATGACAAAGGTATAGCCTTGCTTTAGTTCAATACGCTGACAATCTGATACCCTGTCACCAAGGAAGATGTCACCTTGTTTCCCTGATAATAGCCAGTTTTCATATAATTCTAAATTCTGTGGAGTGGGTGGGATTAGCCAGAAGATCTGCAAATAGAAAAAGAAAAATTAAAGAAGGCGTCCTTCAGAAAAATCAACTATTAAATCCAGATTAGTATTTTAAGTTATGCAACACCTTGCTGAAAATTGGTGACCTACATATTCCACCTATAACAGTGATGGCAAACCTTTTGGTTGTGGTGCGCCGAAAGTGCGTGCGTGCAAGATAGCATGCACGTGAGGGCACCCACAATGCAATGTGCCCCCCCGCCCATGCGTGCGCAATACCCCTGCCCTATCCCCCTACCTGCACTGTGCAGGTGCACACCTCCCAGCTAATTTTCAGCCTGTTTGAGGCAGTTTTCACCCTCCTGGAGGCTTGAGGAAAGCCTCTGCAGCCTTGGGAGGCTGAAAAACAGGCCTTCCGGAAATACCGTAAGTGCCTGTTTTCAGCCTCCAGAGGGCCTCTGGAGCCTGGGGGGAGGCCATTTTTGCCCTCCCAGAGGCTCTAGTGAAGCCTCTAGAGCCTTGGGAGGCTGAAAATGGGCCCATTTCAGCACTTCCGGTGTTTCAGGAAGGCCCATTTTTCGGCCTCCCGAGGCTGCAGAGGCTTCCCTTGAGCCTCCGGGAGGGCGAAAACAGCCTCAAATGGGCCAAAAATCAGCTGGGAGGCATGTGCATGCACAGTGCAGTTAGTTTGGCTGGGGCTCACGTGCCCGCACAAATGGCTCTGCATGCCACAGGTTTGCCATCATGAAACTATAAGCTTCCCAGCTAAAAATTATTTCACACTGTATGTATCACTTCTGATAATATTCATACATGCAACAGTAATTGGATCAAGTGCGAAGAAGAAACATAAGACCACTCCATGTTCAAGAGTTTGCTAATTTGTGCTAATTGTGGATGTTTAGTGGATACTCAACTTTTAGAAGGACAGACCACCCATCTAAACTGCAATAATGCTCAAGAACTAGAGATAAATACAGTAAAAAAAAAAAAGATAATTGGACTTCCAGTTTGCCAGGCTTCGGCGACGGCAGGGATTCGCGTTCCTGCGCGATCCCTGCCGTGCTAGCCATCTTGGTGCCTCTGATCCCGACGGGTCTGGAGGATAAGGCTGCCCTGTAGAGGCAGCCGAAGACAGGGGGGGTCCGGATAGGTGTTTGGGGGTATTGCAGACACCCTCCCCAGCTGGCAAAACCCCCTTTTCTCAAGGCGGTGGAGCGGCAGTCTGTAATGGCCGCAACAAAGAAGCCGGCAGCTGGACAAGACTGTGCAGGAGGAAGAAGGAGAAAGTTGTAAAGTGAAAGTCTTTTGGCTGAACCGGGACTTTTAAGATACATTTAATATCCTGAAAACCATGATCTCTTGGATGATACATTGTTTCCAGTGGAGTTTTTTTAAAGCGGCGAATAGAAGTGCTGAAAGGGAAAGTTACTCTCCCTCCCTTACGGAGTTAACAAATGGACACTGAAAAACCTGCTTTTTTATAGAAGGTAAAAATTTAAAGCTCTTTGTTACAAGTGGGAAGGGAGAGGACTGAAAAAAAAAACTTATATTAAGATTTTGTTGGAGGAGATGCCTTGAAGATTTAGAGACTAGAAGTTAACTGCAATAAGGCTTTAAAATACAGATTGGGGTTTTTTTTTTCTAATTGATATTACCCCAGGAAGAGAAATTGCAAAGGGAAGAACTTTGTGCTCTGTTTGGACTGCTTGATGACTCTGGGACTTTGGGAAACTGTTTGAAGTTTTGAAATATCTTGGTTGGTTTAATAAGAAGAAGAGGAAAAAGAAAATGAAGAAGAAAAGGGTTATAATGGCTTTACCTCTTGATGAACTAACAATATGGAAAAACAAGGAAAGAAGGCAAGGACGCTGTGGGAGAAGCCTTTCGCTTTTTAGAAATGGCGCTTGCTATTTACCAGCAAACTCAACACCAGGTGGAGGAAGCAGAAGCAGGAGAAGGAGAAGCAGAAGCAGAAGCAGAAGAAGCCATTTTTAATGAACCAAAAAGTTTGATCAAGAAAGAAAAGAGAAAGAAAAGAAGGAAAAGGAAGGACTTAAGACCTAAAAAAACACCCAAGAAAGAGAAAAATAAGATGCAAAATCAATACAATGTTAGAAAGCAAAAGAAAAGAGGAATACAACAGAGAGGGGAAGCTAAAAAGGCGGAGGTTAGGAGAGGAGGGGGTAAAAAGGCTAGGTGGATTAAGAAAGAAAGGGAAAAGGGGGGAAAAAGCCACAAAGGTATGAAACAAGATGGGAAAAAGAAATTTTTTTTAGGGATAAAGGGTAATGCATAATTTTTTTTTTAAAAAAAAGATTCTGCAAAGTACATATGATAGTATTGTAGTATTTGTATTAGAAATAGAAAATTAGAATTTTATAAGATCTAATAAAAGATTAAAATATTAAAATGTTTAATAATGATAGATTCTAAGATTTAATAAAATATTAAAGGAAATGTGTAAAATATTTAGTTTAATTATAGAGTTTAATGGGATATTGTGTTGATGTTATTATAGATTTATTATTGCAGCATTTGTTTTTGAAATAGACAATTGGAATGTTATAAGATTTAATAAATTAAAACATTAAAATGTTTAAGATTTAATGATAGATTTTAATATTTAATTATGTACTTAACTATTTTATAGATTTATTCTTTTTTTTTCTTAAAATTTAGTAGGTAGAATGTACTAAGCAGAATCAGACTGGGATCTAAGTGTTATTTTAAATGTTAATCTAGGGGAATGATAGAAAGGCATCATACTCCGATTAGTGATTTCAGGAGAAATTTTCTTTTTTTTTATTATTGAGAATGAGATAAATGGTTAATTGGAAAAGAATGGACAAAAGATACAAGTATAATGATTTAAAGTAAGATGAAATAAATAAAATAGAATTAAGAAGATTGAAAAGCGGGGAGGAGTTATATAGAAGTCATAGAATGGTAAATAAGATAGGTAATGGTATATAAGATGAGCATGAATTTAATTGAAGTCCATACAAAGAGAGGTAATCTGGGGCCAAGCCACTTTCTAAAAAGAAGTTTTATGTTTTTGTGTTTTGTGTGTTTTATGTTTGACTGAGAATTAATAAAACCTTGGAGGAATGTTAGATGAGAATAATTGTAAACAAGTCAGAGGGAAATATAAATATGATGACTATATAACAGATAAATATAGAAATGTAATTGAATAAGAGTAAAGAGAAATAATGAGAAATTTGTTAAAAGATATTTATGTGTCCATATGGAAATGGGGTAAATTAGAATTATGCGGTATAAAATAATGTTTTATCTGCCTTGTAAAGATTTACAATGGAAAGAGGTTTTATGTTTTTAATGTTTAATGATGTTTTGTTTGTCTTTAAAATTAATAAAATTTGTTTAAAAAAAAAAAGATAATTGAAACCATCTAGCATTTGTTTTCTGAAACTTTCTTGCATGTTGCTTATCACATTCAACCAATCTACCATCTCTTTTCTTCAAGAACACCCCCCGCCCCAATTTCTCTCTCTCTGCATATTGGATTCTCAGGGTAGAGCTTTTCTTCTAAGAGAATTATTTGGAAATATTTTTATCAGCATTTCATCTGCAGCCTAGTCCTGCCCTAGCTATCCCAATGAGGACAAATCTTTTAGTTTATAATCTTCTCTTTTACAACATGTTACTAGATACCAATAATCACTGCCAGCAATTTGAATTGTATGGAGATTGCAATTTGTATGATTATTATTATATGACAAATACTCCTCAACTTATGACTACAATTGATACTAAAACTTTCATTGTTAAGTAAGACAGTTGTTACGTGAGTTGCATGAGTTGTGCCTATTTTACAACTTTTTTTTATCACGGTTGTTAATTGAATCATTGCAGTTGTTAAATGACTCACACAGTCAGTCACTAAACAAATATGGCTTCCTCCACTGACTTTGCTTGTCAGAAATAAAGGTCGTAAATGGTGATCACATGACTCCGGGATGCTGCAACCATCAGAAATACATGCCAGTTGGTGAGTGCCTGAATTTTGATTGTGTGACTGTGGGAATTCTGCAACAGTCGCAAGTATGAGGATTGCTTGTAAGTCACTTTTTTCAATTTCTGCTGCAATTTCAAATGATCACTCAATCTTCAAACTTGACAGGCTTAAGACTTGTGGACTTCAACTCCCAGAATTCCTCCTCTAATCATGTTAGCTCAGGAATTCTGGGAGTTGAAGTCCACAAGTTTTAAACTTGCCAAGTTTGAAGACCCTTGACTCAATGAGTCGTAATTGAGCGCTACTTTTATATTTAACTAAAACAAAACATCACATTGCATATGCAACACAGAGCCAGTAATTCTCAAAGGTTCAATGTGGCAAAAAGATATTCTAAACCTGGCAGAGCAAACTTACTGCTTTTTGGGAAAAATAATAATTAAAGGTACTAAAATAGATTAATCTTTGTGTCCTCCATTTTCAATAGTACTTTCTGTGTTGTATGTATTATTTACCTCTGTTTAGACTGGCATAGAAAACTAGCCATTTGGATTTTACTCATTTATACTGTATATACTGTAGGAGTTCAGTGAAGTATTGAAGAATCTTTATACATTCCTTAATTTCTATAGTTAATGCAACTAATCCAATTAATTTAAATGGGGGAGATCATTTAATGCACTTTCTCCTTATTCAACAACTGAGTTGCATTCTAACAATTTGGTTGTTAAGTGAAATAATTGCTACGTGAATACATGGTTAAGAGAGAGAGGTTATGAAGATCACTGGTTCCTTCTTTCCTAGTGTCCTGTGCCTGATCTATTTTGCTTCCCTTACAGGTTGGAGAGATTTTTAAAATAAGCTTTCTTCCTGGGCTGCTTTTCTCCACACAGCATAGTTTCCCTAAAAGCCACAAACAAGGTAACAAGCTCAATTCTGTAACCTTAATTAGTTAATTAGCACACTTAGCTGCCTGAAACTAATGGGATTTTAACCAATGTCACTCTGAAGGCTTCTTTTGTCAGGCTCAAGTACATGAATTGGTTGGAAAATGAATTTTTAATCAGCATTTTTTATTATTATTGTAGTTGTGAATGGTCACTGAGATGGTCACTAAATGAGTAATGGCTGTACAATTAGCAAAGCAAATAATTCAAAACAACAGAATGAAAGCGAAGTTTTGCAGTAGGACAAAACGTATCTCAATTTTTAAACTTTCTTAAAAATAGAATATTAAATGATTAAAGAACTAGACATATAAAAGTCCCCAAATAAGCCTAAAAATCCTTGGAAATTTCTTTTTTTTAAATAAGACCAGGTAAAAATTCTACTAACGTCTCTATGCCAAACAGGTAATAAAATAATGCTGCAGTTGAATAGCATGAGCAGATGTGTAAAGTGTTATTTTTCTGATCGGGAACATTTATACCTGAAAGCAAATTTGTTACAAAAATGGTAACTATTTAAAAAGAATTAAGTAGATTCACTGATCTTGTAGATTGATATTTTCAATCTATTAAAAAAATTACTGTATGTATCCTATTTTTCAATATAAGCTATTACAATCAACTAGTTTAGGCATACAATTCATAAAATAGTTATTTCATTAACTCCTTATTGTTAAAATTAGCTCTAGTGCTATTAATTACCTACTGTGTAATATATAATATATATAATAGTTACATAGTACTAGTTACTAGTTACACTAAGGAATCCTGTTAAAACAGCCCAGTAAGTTTAATTCTAGAGTGAGGTGTCCAAATGAGTTTCAAATGACTCAAGTGAAATGAATATCTGCAGGTAGCACTCATTTAGCAACTGCTGTGTACAGTGACCATTTGCTCTTTACTCAAAACTTCTCACAAAAAGTATGTTGCTGGAAATGCCACAGTACCTTCCCCCCTCTGTGGATGTGATACCATACTGATGTGCCACCAAAATCTACATGGAAATCTGTGTAGCATCCTTTAACACTCATCAGGCAATATCTGAAATAAAACCAGAAATTATGAAAACATAAACTTTATTAAGTTGCAACACTCTATAGATAGAATAAATGCTTATTGTTAGTATTTAGTATGCCACTGACACATTGAATGATAGTATTACCAGAATCTATGTATTAAGAATACTTTCTACTATTGAAAGAAAACTGGACAATAAGATTAGTACCTGATGTATAGTTTTTATTGCATCAGAAAGCTAGTAATATGAATCTATATCACTAAGCAGGAAGTTCTTCCTGCTATAATTCCTGCTGTTAAAACAAATCTATTTTGCCATTCAACAATACAATGTTAATAGATGTTATCCATCCAATTAGCATTGTTGGAGGACTTAGGAATGATGTCAGCCTGTCTGGCCCAGACTGCTGATCTTTGACAATCAATACAAACATAGAAGGAGAGATAGTAGTACAGAAATATCTTCCTTAAAACTCACATCAATGAAAAGAAAGTTCTATATACAAATACTTACTTTTGCACTTTTGGATACTGCATATCCAAAATAGCATTTGTTGATTCTGTCTGGCTTTCCTTCAGATGTCTTGGCCACATGTTGTCAACCCAATCAATTAAATCCACCTGAAAATATGTATTAAATCAAGATTTATGTTTTTCACAAACAAATGTTCATTATCTTTCCACCAAATAACCCAATTCCAAAATATTAAATAGGTATCAAAGATTATATCTTGAGGTTCAAGATATAGGATATTTCACTAAGTATCAGTTAGTGAGGCTCTACTCACTCTTTCAACTAACAATCTGGTATTATTATACTGATATACTCTGTATTCGTGAACAATTATCTATGAAATAAGATATACAATAATGTCTTAGAAATTAAACATAAAAATAACAGAATTACAATGAATGTCACAAAACTGGTTAGTCAGGAATAAATATCTCCCACCTATACTGATGAAATATTAAAAAAAAGATAATATCTTTAGAAGTAGTCCTTACATAAAGTCCCTAATTGGAATTTCTGTTGTTAAGTGATGCAGTCATTATGGGAAATGTCACATGATTGCACTGCTTAATGTTGGCAGTTTTGGTAGTCCCATTGCAGTCTTTAGTCCAGAACTGCTGTCATTAGATTTCAATTTTTTTCCTTCACTGTAGCACTCAGCTCTTCTTTATTCCTTCCACCTACCTACCTCCCCCCACATTTTTGTCCTTTTATCTGTGCTGCACTCTGCCAAGTCTGCTGCTCCTGCCGCCTTGCACTTCCCTATCCCTGCCATTTCAGTGACAAAAGTCAACTTGGGTCGTCAGGGATGCAGGATGAAGCATATAGGATGTGGGTGGGATGGCGGAGTGCAGTCTCTTCACCTCCCAGCATAGTCCAGTTCCTCTTTATGGGAATGTTGTCGATATAAAAGGCTGTTGATTCATGAGGCAAATTCTTTGGCTGGATTTACTCTAGTTTCAATTGGCTCTCCTGTAAACATGCAGCAAGGCCCTAATGACCAGTCATGAAATGACTTCACCATAGGGCAGCGATGGCGAACCTTTTTGTTGTGGTGTGCTGAAAGTGCATGGGCACATGATAGGGTGCATGTGCCGGCACCAACAATGCAATGTGCCCCCCCCTCTTGCCCATGTGTGCACAACACCTCACCCCGCCCCCTTACCTGCACTGCACATGTATGCACCTCCCAGCTGATTTTTGGCCCGTTTGAGGCCGTTTTCGCCCTCCCGCAGGCTCGAAGGAAGCCTCTGCAGCCTCGGGAGACCAAAAAATGGCCCTTCCGGAATTACTGGAAGTACCCATTTTCAGCCTTTGGAGGGCCTCTGGAGCCCAGGGGAGGCAGTTTTCACCCTCCTGGAGGCTCTAGGGAAGTCTCTAGAACCTTGGGAGGCTGAAAACCTGTTTCAGCACTTCCGGAAGGCCCATTTTTTGGCCTCCCGAGGCTGCAGAGGCTTCCCTCGAGCCTCTGGGAGGGCGAAAACGGCCTCAAACAGGCCGTAAATCAGCTGGGAGGTGTGCTTATGTGCAGTGCAGGTCAGTTTGGCTGGGGATTGCGTGCCCGCACAAATAGCTCTGCGTGCCACCTGTGTCACACGTGCCATAGGTTCGCCATCACAGCCCTAGGGCCTTCATTTGGGGTAACTCAGCCATTGTCTAAAGGAGAGTCAGGTGAGAGTCTTGCTGGAGGAAAAAAACCTGTAATCTTGGCTTGGCTTTCTCACTCGTTATAATCTTATATTACTCCAGTTTGTGATCCTAGTCAACAATAGTCACCTTTTGTAAGGGCCATTTTATGTATTTAAATAATAATAACAACCCTCTTACTCATGTTTGTAATCAGTCTTCCATCCTTCTGCAGTAAGTATTCTCAGCTTTACTAACTGGCTGCTTTTACTGCAGTTGGGACAAAGTGAAATGAGTTTTGTGAGATAAGATACTTGGAATTCTATCATTAGTTTACATTTTTTTGTTATTGGCATGCTGCAGTAAGTTTAGCTGGTCAAACCCCAGCTGATACTGATGCTGTGTGCTTCAATTAAAAAACAAACAAACCACCTATCCAATATTTATGGAATAAAATTTAAAATTATCTTTTGTAGCACACATATGTGCAATCTCATACATCACCAATTCACTGGAAGTCAAATGGACTTAATATACTTTAGAATTGCTAGTGAAAGGATCAGGTTTTTTTCTTCTTCCAAGCATTTTTCCTTTAGGTAGAGGATCCACATTTTGAACCAATCAAATGCTGACCCATTGGCTGCAACAGGAATTGACTGATTGGCTTGTTGCCTGATGTTGTGGGCTGAGAGGGAATCACTGGCCCAAAGTCATCCAGCTACATCTAGATGCCTAAGGCAGGACTAGAATGCACAGCCTCCTCATTTCTAACCTGGAACTTTAACATTTAGATCAAACTGGCTTGCTGAAGGAATCAGAATTAATGCTTATATTTAAGTACAGATTGATTTCTCATACACATAAATGTAATTAATGCCACACATACTGCAAGCTTTCAATCACAACTTATCATAGATTTTATTTTAATATGAATAATTTCCTATAGGGACAATATATTATTTTTTATATGGTGAGGGTTTTTTGGTTGTTTTAAGAATTATATTTACAGTAATGCCTAGAAATACATTTTTACTTTGTTCCCAGTTTTCTTCTGGATGCAATTCACAGTGCTGGTTATCATCTTTAACACCCTACATGGCATGGGATCTGGTTATTTGTGGGACTGCCTAAGCCTATCCATCCATCCCACAAGATCAGAGAGAGTGAGTATGCTCCTAGTCCTCTCCTTAAAATGTTGCCATCTAACAGTACTTTGGAAGCATGACTTTTCCATGGCTGACCTACCTTGTGGAACATTGTCCCACTTGTGGTTTGCCAGGTCTCCACCCTTCAAGCTTTTTGGAAGGCTGTTAAGACTTGGCTTTTGACTGAGGTGGCTGGGATTATATGGGTAGAGGGCATGGAAGGAGGGTAGTTTATCTTGTTGTGGGGCATCCCAAAGGGGATGACTATGGCACATGGTATTGCTTTACTGTTTCCTGTTTAGGATTATTTACAGGTTTGATGGTTGTTAAAGAGTTGTTTAAGATTTATTTAAATAAATAAATACATAAAATCTAGTGTATATAAACAAGGACCAAATGCCATACTCACTAGCACTGATATTACCTAGTCAGATAATAAAACATATGCAAACAAACAACCAAGCTCAGCAAACAACAAAGACTCCATATATCATACTATCACCTACCTTTTAAAATCAACAAATGTTAAGACATAAAACGTATTAAAAATCCCAGCAAAATACAGTCAAAATAAAACATACCAATATGAAGAACAATTGCTAAGAGATCATACAGGGGAACTACCATTTTTACCACTGTATTTTCCAAAAGCCAAATGGAATAGAAGGCCTTAACTAATTTCTTAAATGACAGGAAGGAGGTGGTCATGGTAACCTTGGGGAAAAAGAGAAGCCGACAGGATCATGCAACCATGTAAAAGGCTCCTCTTCACGCTCTTGTTCCCCAAACTCAAACATTGAGATTGTACCCAAAGCAGGTGCAGCCAGGCAGAAACAGTTCCCATTCTACTTCCATCATGCATTTATTCACCCACCATTTTACTCACAAGCATCAATGCCAGCAGTATTCCAGCTGCCTGTAATAAGTGAGCCACACCCTGTTGTTTTCAAGGACGTCCTAACATCCAGACGTCCTAACAACCCCACCCAGGCTCTTGGCTTACAAAAAATAATGCTACAACAAAGGGAAGTGATGTGCAGGATAACAGGGGATAAGATGACGACATGCCGATAGGGAAGCTGAAACAGACAGAGAGATTGGCAGCTCTTCCAGGCAGTCAAGAGGATTACCAGTCAATTGCCAGGACTACAAGCTAAGGTGAGCCACGTATCTTAGCAGGATTCCTATCTGGACCCTGGAGCTTTCCTGGGAGCCTGATAGCAACCAGAAAAGCAGCAATCACACTGAGGCAGCATTTATCCCAGTTAATGTAAGAACTTTTGGAAGAAGGCAAAGGTTGTATGGCACTTTAAAGACTTTGGGTCTTTTATTTTGACTTGAGTATTAAATATTAGAGGACTGAGTATTAAATATATACTTACATGGAAATATATTACAAGGAAACATCAGCTTATAAAATGTTTAAGGGTGGGGAACAATTGCGTATTATTGGGAAAGGTGTGTGCTGCAATAAAGCACTGTATACATATCTGCTATGCTGTGGTGTGTCCAGACCTTAGAAAGCAAAGAACCATTACCTAGGGGTATCCCTCCATTCTTGAGTCCAGAATTTCCAGCAATCTGGAAATTGAGGATCATGGGTAGGATACTACACTGCTCAAAAAATTAAAGGGAACACAAAAATAAGGCATCCTAGATCTGAATGAATGAAATATTCTTATTAAATACTTTGTTCATTACATAGTTGAATGTGCTGACAACAAAATCACACAAAAATTATCAATGGAAATCAAATTTAGCAACCCATGGCAGTCTGGATTTGGAGTTACACTCAAAATTAAAGTGGAAAAAAACACTACAGGCTGATCCAACTTTGATGTAATGTCCTTAAAACAAGTCAAAATGAGGCTCAGTAGTGTGGCCTCCACGTGCCTGTATGACCTCCCTACAATGCCTGGGCATGCTCCTGATGAGGAGGCGGATGGTCTCCTGAGGGATCTCTTCCCACACCTGGACTAAAGCATCCCCCAGCTCCTGGACAGTCTGTGGTGCAACATGGCATTGGTGGATGGAGCAAGACATGATGTTCCAGATGTGCTCAATTGGATTCAGGTCTGGGGAATGGGCGGGCCAGTCCATAGCATCAATGCCTTCGTCTTGCAGAAACTGCTGACACACTCCAGCCACATGAGGTCTAGCATTGTCGTGCATTAGGAGGAACCCAGCGCCAACCACGCCAGCATATGGTCTCAAGGGGTCTGAGGATCTCATCTCTGTACCTAATGGCAGTCAGGCTACCTCTGGCGAGCACATGGAGGGCTGTGCGGCCCCCTAAAGAAATGCCACCTCACACCATTACTGACCCACTGCCAAACCAATCATGCTGGAGGATGTTGAAGGCAGCAGAACATTCTCCACGGTGTCTCCAGACCCTGTCATGTCTGTCACATGTGCTCTGTGTGAACCTGCTTTCATCTGTGAAAAGCACAGTGGTGAATTTGCCAATCTTGGTGTTCTCTGGCAAATGCCAAACGTCCTGCACGGTGTTGGGCTGTAAGCACAACCCCCACCTGTGGACGTCGGGCGCTCATGCCACCCTCATGGAGTCTGTTTCTGACTGTTTGAGCAGCCACATGCACATTTGTGGCCCGCTGGAGGTCATTTTGCAGGGCTCTGGCAGTGCTCCTCCTGTCCCTCCTTGCACAAAGGCCCAGGTAGCTGTCTTGATGCTGGGTTGTTGCCCTCCTACGGCCTCCTCCATGTCTTCTGATGTACTGTCCTGTCTCCTGGTAGCGCCTCCATGCTCTGGACACTATGCTGACAGACACAGCAAACCTTCTTGCTCCAGCTCGCATTGATGTGCCATCCTGGATGAGCTGCACTACCTGAGCCACTTGTGTGGATTGTAGACTCCGTCTCATGCTACCACTAGAGTGAAAGCACCACCAGCATTCAAAAGTGACCAAACCATCGGCCAGAAAGCATAGGAACTGAGAAGTGGTCTGTGGTCACCACCTGCAGAACCACTCCTTTCTTGGGGATGTCTTGCTAACTGCCTCTGCTTTCCACCTGTTGTCTATTCCATTTGTACAACAGCATGTGAAATTGATTGTCAATCAGTGTTGCTACCTAAGTGGACAGTTTGATTTCACAGGAGTGTGACTGACTTGGAGTTACATTGTGTTGTTTAAGTGTTCCCTTTATTTTTTTGAGCAGTGTATGATCACAAATAGAGAAAAGCACATTATCCCCCTCCCTTCCCATACAATGACAACCTTGATAGTTCCCATCAGCATTTATTTCTCTCTTTTCATTGCTATTATAGTTTAAGTACAAAATTTAAAATATATGCATGCTGGGTGATGAAGCTTCAGCAATAATATAATTATTGCTTTTGGCAGCTCAGTAGAAGTTCCCATGTTTCCCCCAAAATAAGACCCTGTTTTATAATTTTTTGCCACCAAAAAAGGCACCAGGTCTTATTTTGGGGGGATGCCATCCACTGACTAGTCTCTCTTGCATACGTCCCCCCCCCCGGCGGCCTCCTTTTCACTGTCAGAGGCCTTCAGGGACTACTACTTCTGCGGCTGGCAAGGCTTTCCTGAAGGCCTCTGTAGTGGATAACAGAGCTCCGATCGATCCGGAGCTGTTATCCGCTAGAGAGGCCTTCAGGAAAGCCTTGCTAGCCTTGATGGCTGCTGAATAAATGGGCCGGCAAGGCAGGTGTTGGGGTATGCTAGGCCTGGTTACAACTTTCCAAAGGGTAAGTAGTCGGGCAGCTCCACCCCCATCTCCACCCTACTTAATTTTTACCCATGCACTCTGGAGTGGGCGGGATCTTAATTAGGGCTTATTTTGGGGGTAGGGCTTATATTGGGCGCACGTGTAAAAAAAAATCAAGCTAGGACTTACTTTCAGGGTAGGTCATATTTTCGTGGAAACGGGGTATTCAGATATCACCTGAATCCATGACTTAAACCATGACCCAAGTTAATATTATGGACTCCCTCGTTTATTTAAAAGACCTTCAATGTTTTTTTTTTAAATGATACTGTCCCTGGAAAGAAGAAACACCAAATTTACCGTATTTGGCCTTTGCACCAGATTCTCAAGCCGGGTATGGCTGAACTCTAAGCTGATAACGTTGTATAGCTTCTCTCGGTCTTCCTCTGGTGTTTCATAGTAGCGTGCCCACTGAGACATGGTCATCTCAATATCCCTTTGTGTGTTTACATCCATGACATCCACCATCCTACGACTCCCTACCAATTAATAAGATAAATAGATAATTAATTTCCGGTAATAACGTCTAGCTCAAGAGAGGCAGAACACATAAAACATGGTTTTTAAAAAGCAGTGGGGGGAGATAAAGGGCATATAAAGGATAAGATATAGAATAATTATCCAAGGCCTTCTGATTTAGGGGTGCTTAATCTTTAAAACATACATTTTTCATTTTTTTCCCTTCAAGACCAGGGATTACTTTACAATTTAAAAGTTCTGCTAAAATTAAATTCTACACATAAATTACATACCAGTTTTTATCTTGACATGCCTGTTTAATTCAGAAGAAAAATGCATAATTACCTACATAGAGTCGTACATCACTCACACTAAAGTCTGGCTCTGGCATCCTGAAACAGAAAAAAAAGTGCAGTGAGTCTTTTATCTGTGAGTCTGTAATGCTGCGAGTCTTTTATCTATTCTCCTACAAGTCTGCTTCAAAACTATCCATCATGTAAAACCAGAGATATAACCAAGCCCACTTTCTTACTTTTCTTTGAAGCCAAATTTACAATTTACTATTTTATTTCTCTGAACAAAGTATTTGAGTAAAGACGCACTTGAACTGTGGATAAGTGGTTCCATTCTTGGCTGAAGCAGCTCTTGCTGAGTTTTGAACAATTCTGTAATATTTATACTACCAAGTCCTGTAAAATTCCACATTGTCTTATTTATTGATTGAGCACTGGCAACATGAAACTTCTGCTTAATGTCACTTAGGAATGTGAAATGAGATGCTCTTCGTATCAAATGTACTGAAATTTTTTTAACATTCAGGCAAGATTCACAGGTGGTTCTTTTTGTCAGGAAGTGGAACTATTTGGAGCTGAATGCACATCCTGTTGAAACACATATGTAGTCTTTACCCAATATACACCCATAGGCAGATTCAGCATGTATCTAATCTACTCGCTGCCATTGAATTTTACCTCTACTTCTTAGCTTTGCTCTCCTGTGTTATAAGAAAGTGAAGCCTTTTTTTCCTTGTCTACTAGGGAAGAAAATCTCATTGTAAGGCAAGTGCATGAATATGGAAAAAAAGTATTTTGAGTATGTGAGTAACTGAAAGAGGAAAAAAATGGATTGAGGAAGCATTTGAGAATCTGTTGCTGTTTCTTAAAGAAGAACAAAAAATATAACTTCTGGAATGATGATAAATGAAGCAGAGAATAGGATTTCCTAATCATTTTTTACTTTGATCTTGGTCAGTTTTGGATTTGCTCTAACTGTGTACCTTCCAATAACTTTACTCTGGTGGGCTGCAATATGAACCATGAAATGTTGTCAGTTCTTCACTTAGAAAATCACTTTAACCCCTAAAAATCAGATTTCTTGTTTGATATTGTTACTCTAAAGAGATAAACTAGAGTATCCCCTCTTGCTTTCTCCTGTTTAGACAGAGACAGTATGGCTTCAGTTCCCATTTATAGCTATTCTTCAAATTAGCTTACTGGAATCTGTTGCATGTGACAGCCTCTGATGACTGTCTGGCCACTTCAGTTAGTTCAGAACACTGCTAGTTAGCTTTTTGGTATACACTAATCAGAGAATGTACCCTCCACAAGTATGACAATATTCTCACTCGTTATCAGTCCATTTGTAATAGATATAGCTGTATGTATAATCTTTTACAAGATGATCATACAGTGGTTAGAATGCAGTATTGCAGGCTAGTTCTGCCAACTGCCAGCAGTTCAATTCTCACTGGCTCAAGGTTAACTTAACCTTCCATCCTTCTGAGGTCGGTAAAATGAGGACCCAGATTGTTGAGGGCAATGCCGTAAACACTTTAGAGAGGGCTATAAAACACTGTAAAGCAATATAGAAGTCTAAATGCTTGTGCTATTTTATAGTCCAATGTGGCTGAAGCCCCAATACCCAAAGGAGATCTTATTTTCACACTAGCACCATGTTGTAAAATCATTATATGGATACTTTCTGGATACTTTTACAAGCAAAATGGATAGTGTCTGGAAAGAATTCTCATGTATGGAATTCTAACTATAGAATTCTTTTTCTCAGGCTGGCATGATGCTACTGTCTGTTCTTTAAATACTAGGTGTGCATTTAAAAACATCCCAGGCTTTTAATTTGCAAAACAATCATTGTTGCTACTCGTTGCTTAGTTTTTACTTTTTTCAGTATTGCATTATTTAACTCTTTGAAGTTATCCAGCTGCAGAATGATAGACTGAAGAGTGTTAAAGTAATACAGTGTACTTTAGGAACACCTTATGGAAGCCTTGGGGTTAAAGGGAACTTACTTTGTTCTGTTTACAGACAAGTAGCTGGAGAGGCTAGGTGGGGAGCAATATCACAGGTTGCAATTTGGCCAATGCAGGTAACAGAAGATAAGGCAGACTAGTTGACAGGAGCCTTCCAACCTGAAGATTTTACTCTTCAGTGCCAGATCATTTATTGGTAAACTTTGTTATCCAGGATTTAATTATGGATGAAAGTACTGGTCTGGGATATAACATGAAGAACTGAGGGTGGAGAGCTCTATCTTCTTGTCTGTTCAATAACATACTAGGCTAGGATTAGATGTGGGGTGGTTGTGATTTATAGGCACTCTTTCTAGTTATCTAGATGTTCCCTTTGTCAGCTAATTTTGAGTGCATATGGGTGGTCAGGATAGTGTAGAGATGCTAACAATGTACTTTATATCCCATTATCTAAAACTCCTATTAAGGTAGCCACAGTGAATGATTTTTCATTTCTTAAAATTCTTGTCCTAAGGATTTTAATAAATTACTGAGACAGCCAAGTTAGAAGTTACTCACAATTTTGTGTCTTTCAGGATAATAAAAAAAAAATCTTTCCAATGATATTTGGCCCCATGTTGAATGCCATATTCTGGATTTTGTATTCTGCTTGGGTGGAGCTAATGATCTAAATGTGAGCAAAGTCTATGTATCCTGGTTGCCAGGGACATCACTCTCTAGCCTAGCGGTCGCCAACCGGTGGGCCGTGGAAATTTTTTTGGTGGGCTGCAGAAGAAATGGCCCCCAAAACCAATTAATCTGGGCCATGCAGTTCTTGTGCCTCCCAGCTCTCCGAGGGACCCCGGATATGCATGCGCCAACCAGCTCCTACACCCGGCGGCAGCGGCAACAGCAGTCCACCCCCCAGCACCCGCTGTCAGCTCTTCCCCATTAGTTCTCTAGCTTTGAATTGCTCCCAGCTCTCTCCCTTTCCTCCCCACCGCCCATGTGCAGGCAGGAAAGGGAAACGGAGCCGTGTACAGCTCTCCCCTTTTCCAGCCCTTACTGCCTCTCCCAACATCGAATGCAGGCAAAGCCGCCACAGCAGTAGTGTCCTGAGTTGTCTTAGCATGCTCGGTTAGTTAAGAATCGCCCTAACCCAGAGAAGGAAGTGTTGCTGGAGGAGGAGGAGGCAGTAGTGGAGAAGCAAGCAACTCAGGGCACTACCGCTGTGGTGGCTTTGCCTGCGTTTCCAAGGCTTCGATGTTGGGAGAGGCAGCAAGGGCTGGAAAAGGGGAGAGCTGTGCATGGCTCCGTTTCCCTTTCCTGCCTGCACATGGGCGGTGGGGAGGAAAGGGAGAGAGCTGGGAGCAATTCAAAGCTAGAGAACTAATGGGGAAGAGCTGACAGCGGGTGCTGGGGGGTGGACTGCTGTTGCCGCTGCCGCCGGGTGTAGGAGCTGGTTGGCGCATGCATATCCGGGGTCCCTCGGAGAGCTGGGAGGCACAAGAACTGCACACACAAACACACAGAGCCCACTCTTCTGTCTCTTTGGAAGGTGCCAGGTGGGGGGAGGCTTCCAGCCCAGAACGTTTTTTTTGTTATCATTAAGCATTTACATTTTTGTTATAATTAAATGTGTGTGTATATATGTATATGTTGTGGCTCCGATTCCTGAGCCTGCGTTGTTAGAGGAAGAGGACTCGGAAGATGAGGAGGAGGAGGAATTGGAAATGCCTTCCTCCCCAGGACCTTCCTCTTCGGCAATGCCTTCCTCCCTGATAATACCCCAGGTTTCAGCAGATAACCGAGAGGGACAGCCTAAGACTAATCAGGAGGAGGAGGGCATATATATGCCTATATTTGTCAGATTTTTGGACTCTTCATCTTCCTTGGAAAGGTGAGACAGAACATTTTTCTCCCGTACCAGACTTAAACCATCTTTTACCCAAGATGGACCAGCAACAGCAGCAGCAGCAACAGCTGCAGAATGAAAATCAGGCTCTGCAACAGCAGGTGACTCAATTAATAGCTCAAATTGCTTTGCTGCAGGCTCATGCTGCTCCTCCTGCCCCTCCCCGTCGGAAATGCCCGGTGGCTGTGATGGACAAGTTTTCTGGGCAGCCTGAGATGTTCCCGGCTTTCATGGGACAGTGCCAGTTGTTTATGGCTATGAGGCCAGAGGATTTCCCAGATGACTGGGCCCGGGTGGGGTTTGTGATAAGCCTCCTTTCTGGCTCGGCTGCCAGATGGGCCACACCTTTGTTGCTCCGGAACAGCCCGTTATTAACGGATTACCAAGGGTTTTGGCAACATATGCGCCACATGTATGAGGACCCCATACGAGTGCAGACGGCAGCCAGGCGTCTGAAGGAACTTCGCCAAGGGAACCGCCCCCTGCAGTAATTTATTTTGGAATTTCGGCTTGTATGTCTGGATTCCAATTGGAACGATGCAGCCTTAATGGATGCCTTCCAGGATGGCCTGTCAGATGAGCTGCAGGATGAGTTAGTTCGAGTGGAACCAGCCCCGCCCCTCGATGCTCTGGTGGTGCAATGCTTGCGCATCGACGCACAACTTCAATGGCGAAAGACCCGTCGCACCGTCCAGGAGCAGCCATCCATATCTGTACCGCAGCGCCCTGCGCAATCAGCGCCCCATGTCACCCAATGTGTCGTGGAAATGGCTGAGGACCCAATGGAGTTGGGAGCGGTCAGACCTCACCCGATGGCCCAGGAGCAAATGCGGAGACGCCAAGGAGGTTTGTGCTTGTATTGTTGGGGGGCAGGACATTTTGCTATTTCTTGTCCTATAAAGCGAAGGGGGGCACTCAAGCCTATGCCTGAATCTCGGCCTGATCAATCGGGAAACAAGGCAGGCCTGACCTGGGGGGGGACCCTCGGCCGGACATGTATCAAACACCCACCTGAATTAGCGGAGGTTGACTCTGGGCCCCCTTGGCATTTGCTTTTGGACACTCGGGTTTTCTTGACTAACCAGTCGGAAGGGATTTCAGCGACTGCGCTGGTGGATTCGGGGGCCACGACTAACTTTATGGACCAGGTCTTTGTGGCTCATTTTGATGCTCCCTTGGTTCCGGTAGACCCTCCGATGAGGGTCGAGACTATTGATGGGCGGGAACTTATTGCAGGACCCATTAATGGAGGTCCACGGTGACATAAAAGCGGATCGCCAGCCTTTGCGCCTGGTCATTGGAGACCATGAGGAGGCAATCCGCTTTTATGTCACCGCGGACCTCCATTTCCCATTAGTCCTCGGCATGGCTTGGCTTCGGATTCATGATCCTCAGGTGGCATGGTCGCGGAACGCCATTTCTTTTCCAAGTCTGCAGTGCGTGGACCACTTACGCCACATCTGTGCTGGCCAGGACATCACCACCCCTGCTGTCTCCATACCTCCTGAACTCTCGGACTTCTCGAATGTGTTCAGTGAGAAGGAGGCGGACCAGTTACCCCCACATCAGCCCTATGATTGCCCAGTGGACCTTCTGCCCAATGTACCACTGCCAAAGGGACGTTTGTACTCCATGTCCGAGTCCGAGCTGGCCGCACTGCGAGACTTTTTGGACAAAAACTTGGCCCGGGGGTTCATCCGGCCTTCGTCGTCCCCTCTCTCAGCCCCAGTTCTCTTTGTCAAGAAGAAGACGGGAGACTTAAGCTTGTGCTGCGATTACCGCCGGTTAAACGCCATCACGGTGTGGAATAGCTACCCTTTGCCGCTTATTCTGGAGTTGTTGGAGAGGTTGGGGAAGGCCGCTATCTTCACCAAGCTCGATCTTCGAGGGGCCTACAACCTGGTGCGGATGCGAGAGGGGGGCGAATGGAAGACGGCATTTGGCACCTGATACGGCCATTTTGAGTACACTGTGATGCCGTTTGGGTTGACCAATGCCCCCGCGGTCTTCCAGCACCTGATGAATGACGTATTTTGGGATATGTTAGATCGGTTCATGGTGGTGTACCTTGATGATATTCTGATCTATTCTGGGTCCAGGGACAGCCACCTTCACCACGTTCTCTGGTTTTGCAACACCTTCGGGAACACCAACTTTATGCGAAGTTGGAGAAATGTCTTTTCGTCCAGACTTCCATAGAGTTCCTTGGGCACATCATCTCTCCCGAAGGCATCGCTATGGACCCGCGTAAGGTTGAGGCCTTGTGTAGTTGAGAACCCCCTCGTCGCGTGAAGGACGTTCAACGCCTATTGGGGTTTGCTAACTATTACTGGACCTTCATCCCGGGTTTTGCCAAACTGACAGGTCCAATAACCCAGCTCCTTCGAAAGAAGGTCCCGTTCCAGTGCCCCCACCCGCAGCAACAGGCTTTTGAAGCCCTCAAGAAGGCCTTCATCGCAGAACCTGTCCTGAGGCATCCTGATCTGCATCGTCCTTTTGTGGTGGAGACAGATGCGTCCAACGTGGCTATTGGGGCTGTGTTGTTGCAAGCCCCAGTGGATAGCGTCACTCTTTTTCCCTGCGGTTACTATTCCTGGAAACTCACTCCTTCCGAACGCAATTACACCATCTGGGAAAAAGACTTGCTGGCTATCAAGGCTGCATTTGAGACTTGGCGACATCATCTCGAGGGGGCCCAACACAAGGTGGAGGTCTGGACGGATCATCGGAATTTAGAACACTTGTCAATGGCACGAAAGTTGAACCAGCAGCAGATCCGGTGGTCGTTGTATTTTGCCCGGTTCAACTTTTTTGTGACCTATATCCCCAGTGGTCACAATCGGAGGGCGGATGCCCTGTCCTGCAAACCTGAGCACCTTTGCCCCGAGGACCCCATTCCTCCGCAGACGGTGCTGCCAGCAGAGTCCTTGGCCATAGTCCAGGAACCGGTGGATTTGTGGACTCAGGTGCGAGAGGCGCAGCGCCTAGACGCTTGGTCGCAGCAGATGGGGGAGATTGGACCCGATTCCCCATGGACTTTGGAGGAGGGCTTACTCAAGCATCAGGGCCGCTTCGAGCCCTTATTATGACTCAGTGTCACGACAACCCTGCAGCCGGCCATTTTGGGGTTTTTTAAGACCCTCCATCTTGTCACATGGACATTTTGGTGGCCTCAAGTATGGCATGATGTCCACGCTTATGTCATGTCGAACGAAAACCGCGACGGGTGCGCCTCCTGGTCTTCTCCAACCTCTGCCGACTCCAGAAAGACCATGGGGAGCAATTTCCATGGACTTCTTGACTCATTTACCATCATCTTCGGGATTTACGACTGTGCTTGTGGTGGTCGACATGTTAACCAAACTGGCCCACTTTATTCCGTGTCGTAAATTGCCTTCGGCCCGTACTACTGCCCAGTTGTTTTTGCAGCATGTTTTTCATCTCCATGGTCTGCCAGACAGGGTAGTCTCTGATCGCGGTGTCCAATTTTCAGCCCAATTTTGGAAGAGCCTGATGGCCGCATTACAGGTGCAGGTATGCTTGTCGTCGGCGCACCATCCAGAGACTGATGGTGGGACGGAGAAGGTTATTGGCATTCTCGAACAATATTTGCGTTGTTTTGTCAATTAACAACAGAACAATTGGGTTGCTTATCTCCCTCTGGCGGAGTTTGCCTTCAACAACTCCCAGCACACCTCCACCCAAACGACACCATTTTATTCGAATGTGGGCTTCCATCTGCGATTATTTCCATTGACGCTCTTAGATTCCCCCGTTCCCGAGACCCAGGAATTCTTGTCGGAGCTACATTCTGTTCAACAATTAATTCGACAGCAATTGATACGGGCCAAGGAAGACTATAAGAGGTTCACAGATCACTCTTGACGGGCGACGCCTCCGCTGGCTGTGGGAGACCGTGTGTGGTTGTCCACAAAACATCTTCGGGTCGACCACCCGATAAAGAAGCTGGACCATCGGTTCATCAGCCCCTTTCCCATCGAGGCAGTCATCAACCCCATAGCCTATCGTTTGACTCTACCGCGCTCCATGTGTATTCATCCTGTTTTTCACCGTTCCCTTTTGGTCCCAGACGCCCCTTTGTGTGATCTCCGGCCTCCCGCAGCTGATGATCCATCACCTGTACCCGATGATGATAACACAGTTGACGGCACAGTGGTCAGCATTCAGATTTCCCGCTGGTTGAAAGGACGGTTCCAGTATTTGATCGAGAGGCAAGGGGATGGACCAGAGGCCCTTTCCTGGGTGGATGCTTCCACGTTCCACACCCCGGACCTTATATGGAGGTTCCATGACCAGTTCCCCTTGAGACCACATCCTGACCATCAGATTTGGGGGAAGGGCCCTGCGGTGAGGGATAGTGCTGTGGCTCCGATTCCTGAGCCTGTGTTGTTACAGGAAGAGGACTCAGAAGATGAGGAGGAGGAGGAATTGGGAATGCCTTCCTCCCTGATAATACCTCAGGTTTCAGCAGATAACCGAGACAGACAGCCTGAGACTAATCAGGAGGAGGAGGGCATATCGGAGCAGCCTCTGACAGGGAATCAAGTAGACGAAGGTTGGCCCCGAGGCAGTGTTGCAGGAAGAAGTGTGAGCTGCAACGCAGGAGGCGTGGGCGAATCAGAGAGTGAGATGAGTTATTGAGACACATCCCACAGGGGATAAAAGTGGGTGTGTTTTCTCTGAAAACTCTGTACGGGACAAAGTGTTACTTTCTGTCAGGCTCCGGTGTGTTTTGTGGTCTGCGTTGGAAACTTTAGTGATTAATCTTTCTGGTTATCTTGTCGGACTTGGCAGGCAGTGTTGGTTATAATGCCAAAAGCATTGTCTGTATAAAGGAATTAACCCCGTAAATACTGAATCTTCTTGCCTGCCTGTATTTGTCGGATTTTTTGGACTCTTCATCTTCCTTGGAAAGGTGAGACAGAACACGTATATATATGTATATATACCTATATTATTATTATTCATGCCAGTGCAAGCACGAAGCCGAAAGCACCAGCCTGAGGATGGCGAGTGGGACCTCGCCAAAACGTCACCAAGATACTCTTAATCTTACATGGGAAAAGACCCGAACACACATAGACCCACATACCTGTACCCATGAAAATCGATGGCAGATGAGATTCTGCCGAAACGTTGCTACAACTTTAAAAGCACAACTATAATGACGTGGGAAAATACCCGGACAAAGCTGAACACCATACATATAAATACCCACGAAAACTTAAGAAAACACATACATTTATATATATATAAATTATATTAAATATATTAGCTCGTATTAATATATTTGTATGAAAATTAAAATTAAAATTTGTATTAAAATTCGTATTACTGGTCCTTGGGATTTAAAAGTATGAGTTTGGTGGTCCTTGAGATCCAAAAGGTTGGCGACCCCTGCTCTAGCCAGTTTTACATCAGTGACCTGAATAAAACCTTAGCAGGGTGAACAACTGGATAAAATGGCCCAACTCTGCCATCTGCTGGTTCCTAATAGCTTTTTGTAGCAAGATCCAGTTAATGGCTACTGTAATTTACTTTATTTCTATCTTGCCTTCTATCTTGCTTCTAATAGTTCAAGAAAGTAATATATATCCTCAAAAATTATCCAAGCTGAATGGGCTGAATAAAGGAGAAAGCTGAAATTCAATCCAGGCGAAAAGGGAGTCCTGTTGACAGATACAAAACTGCACTTGGGGAACTGAAGTTCAGTCTTGGTTTGGAAGAAGCTGCGCTCACTTTAAAAAGAGATCCCTAGTTTGCTCTTTGATCCTCAATGATAACAGAAGTCAATTACAGCCAAGAGGCATTTGACAACTACAGTTAGTACATTAGCAACAACTCTTTCTTAGCTACAGATATGGCAGTAGTTATTCATGCATTGCTTACATTTTCTTGTAACTACTGCAATATATTCAATGGAGAAATCATCCTTGAAAAATGTCTAGAAAAAGCAACAGTGTAGCACTAAATTAACGAATACCAAGTAGAGGGTTCTATTTGAACTAACTCAACTGGATTAACAGCACAGATTCTCAAAAATGTTTGCCCAATTAAGAAAGGAAAAAATAACTGCCTCAATGATTAACAAAATGGGTTTTGATGGGATCAAAGCCATGAATTATTATTGAAAGTACTTGTTTTTATGGGAGGATTGTTTTAGCCAGAAAAATAGTATATTATGAAAAAAAATGAAATCATAGAATGTAAGACTTGGAAATGTCGTCAAGCCCTTTACTAGAATCAACTTCTTCACTGGCAGTTTTCTTCATTGTTGAATAATTCTTATCATTAGGATATCCTATCCTCCTGACCAATCCTGTGGTGACAACTCTTTAGACACTTGAAGAGAGCAACTGTGTCTTCCTACAGCCTTTTCTTCTTCATGCTAAATACACAAAGTTCTCTCTATTCCTGATACCCCTTTTCTTGCAAATCTCTTATAGAAATGCCAAACTTTTGAAATTTGTTTAGGCTATTTGTTTACAATTTCTTTCTCATCATCTGACTGAATTGCAAATACAGTCAAGAAAACAATGAGGCTTTAAGACTATCAACCTAAAAATGCTGGGATTCAATGTTGAGTCCAGACCACTATGGTTAAAACTGGTCTGGAGATAATTGGCTTCTTCCAAGTTAAGACAGATAGCAATAGCACTTAGACTTATATACTGCTTCACAGTGCTTTACAGCCTTCTCTAAGGGGTCTACAGAGTCAGCATATTGCCCCCAACAATCTGGGTCCTCATTTTACCTACCTCAGAAGGATGGAAGGCTGAGTCAACCTTGAGCCTGGTGAGATTCGAACTGCCAAACTGCAGGCAGCTGACAGAAGTAGCCTGAAATACTGCATTCTAATGACTGTGCCACCATGGCTCTTAGATAGTTGTATTACCTGTGTTATCTATCACATTGTTCCAAAATTCATGGCTGAATGACATTTGTCCAACATCTTCAGACCCAGGGAAGAAAGGCATGTGTCAACCCATCCATGGATTCTCCAATCGTGCTGGAGAACTGGCCAGTCATAATGAACCAAGAAGCAAATATTTGGCCTGACTCTCCAAAATATTTTATTTCTATAGTAATTAAAAGTGGACTCACAAATTATGATCAGTAACCTTAAAATCTCTATAGATCTTACACTAAATATGGCATCTAATTTGAATATATGTCACTATTTTCAACTTCAATATTATGTGCATTAAAATAAACTTTAGAATAGTCTGTTGAGTTTCTTCCTGCACTAGTCTCATCTCCTGTCATTATCAGAAACTTGGAGGAGCATAAACAAAGCATTCTGGCTTAGTAACACATTATCTCATAGGGGAAATAGTGACCTTGTCTAATATCAAATTGATATTTTTCCACCACTCACTTTATTCCAAGACCATCACAATTCTTGAAGATCAAAGGATCTCT
This sequence comes from Pseudonaja textilis, assembly GCF_049901715.1. Taxonomy (NCBI): domain Eukaryota; kingdom Metazoa; phylum Chordata; class Lepidosauria; order Squamata; family Elapidae; genus Pseudonaja; species Pseudonaja textilis. Next base: position 224,147,677 of record NC_141990.1, read on the forward strand.
TAAGCCACCACGCTGAATGTACTCCACATTGAAGTCTGTTCAAGAAAAAAAAATGGTTTATTAGAGAAAACTAGCAACCAAGTGAGAACCCCAAAAGACAGCTAGAATGAAAAGGTAAGAGTGAAAAATAAAATGGTTTTTCCTACTTAATTACTTCCCTATTTTGGGGGGAAAAATATTATTAGCAAACATATGACTTTATTGGCACAGATAATGAAATATAACTTTACTCATGTTATACTAATGAAAAGCCAGCTTATTTATTAAACGTATCTGCTGTGAGCTATCTAGAACTGTTTTGGAAAAATAGGTAGGATATAAATATTTTTAAATGAATAATTGAGTTGGACAAAGAGGCTTATGAAAATTCTTAGCCATGTTATCCACTATAACAGATATATATAACCTGGAGCACTAAGGCTATGTAAAGGTCCCAAAGGCTTGTGTGACCTAAAATTCTGTCAAATTTATAATTTTTATTACAACAGAAGGAAAAATTATTCAAACATAATAATAAAAATGAACTGTTCATTACAGTTTTCAAATAAGACTTTTAACTATAATATGGTCTCGACTCAAACAGTAGGTGGCAGATGTGGCTAGGAGGGCCTTTGCATATCTTCAGTGTGCCAGTTGTACCCATACATGGACCAGGAGGACCTGCACACAGTAACTCACACCCTTGTAACCTCTAGGATAGACTACCGTAACATGCTCTACATGGGGCTACTCTGAAGACCATTCAAAAACTTCAACTAGTGCAGAAATGGGTGTGTGTGTATGTGTGTTAAATGTGTCAGATACGAGGCACATGTAACACTACTTCTGTGCATTGGTTGCCAGTGTGCTTCCGGGTGCAATAGGTGATAGTAGTTACCTTTAAAGATCTAGATGATTTGAGATTGGGGTACTGGAGGAATCTTTTTTTCAAGAGTCTCTACTTGTTCAACTAGATTTAACAGAATGGACTTGCTGCAGATCCCATCAGTCAAAGAGTGCCAAGTAGCAGAAATCAGAAGATGAACTTTTTCTACAGTGGTCCCTGCTCTATGGAGCATCCTCCCTGACTCCAAACCTACTAGGCTTTCTTAAGGGCCTAAAACTTGTATTACCATGCTTGAGGTGCTGAATGGGTTAAGGGTCCTGTTCACTGGCTGTATTGTTAACTGGCTAAATATCTTGCTCCTATGTATACTTAATCTGGATGTTTTTTAGCATTTTTATTGTTTTTAAATGTTTTTAGTATTTTAAACTGTAGTACATTTTTTGAATTGTAAGCCACCAAGAGTCATTGACTTAGATGGGTGGCTATAGAAATTGAATGGATGAATGGATAGAAGATGAATAAATATGAGATTGAGAATAAAACAAAACTCCCATGTTTAAGTTCTTACCTCCCATTTCTTCAACATTAACCATTGAAAGGAATCCTTATTCAATTTAAGAGCCAAACAAGATCAAAATAAAAACAATGTAAACAAAAAGTGTTTCTCATAAAATGCCTCTTTCCTTGTCCCCCCCAAGCAATTGCACATATTTGCTGGAAATTGTGAAAAGGTATGCTTAAGACTTCATATACAGAGAAAAACAGGTGGATGGCCCTATAAACTGAGTAAAATCAATACAAATAAATCAACCTGGCAATCTTAATTCAAATAAAATTAAAAAGAGAGGTACATGATTTGATTACTAGTTTATTTAGATATCTGAAATGAGGTTTACAATTGCTTTGAATTTTTATAATTTCAAAGAATCATTTCCACTTCTACATATTTAGTTTAACAACTCATCATTTTCTAAGCCCAAATAATAGCATTCCACAGATAACATATTAACATTACTAATGTGAAGCTAACACATGAAATATCATTAGTATTCCAATCTCCTCCACTTAATTAATAATATCCTAATACTTTTTGTCCCAGGAGTGCTAAAACTATTTTTTCCGTTGGAAAGGCTGCTATAATTACTTAAGCCATGCTTGCACAGATGAAATTAGTAAGGAAAACAGGAATGTTTGAATACTGATAATAAAATTCATCACCATAATGGAGGTACACAACCACCACTGCCTTGTTAGGAAGCCTTTTACAATATATTGTTCTAGTATCTATACAACAATTGTTTTAAAAAATAAATTGTTACACTTAAGCTAAAAATACCAGGGCTACGTATATTTCAAGAATTATTCAGAAGTGTTTTGGAACTCATGCATGCATTGTACCTCTTGGCTTTCCATTAAAGCAGTTTTTTCCCCAGATTCCCACCTCTGAATAATTTTCAAGGCATGCAAAGCCTTACAAAATAAATAGAACAACAACAAAAACACTAAAATTGTCAAATAAGACACAAGTAGGGGGCCAAGGAAGAATCAGTCGGAGTTTAACAATTACTAAATACTATATGGCTGTCAAAATGTGGACTTGGTGACACATTTACTTATTTAAACCATTTATATGGCTGCTCAAGTAATCAACGTTACTCTGGGCAATGCATAAAAAAATCAATAAAATCTAACAAAAGGAATACAAAATAGCAGTAGTATTTTAGATGTATATACCGCCCATAGTGCTTTAAGTTTAAAGCACTCTCTGAGTGGTTTAGAGTCAGCATATTTCACCCAACAATTTGGGTCCTCATTTTAACCAACCTTGGAAGGATGGTAACCTAAGTCAACCTTGAGCTGGTCAGGATCAAACTCCTGGTTATGGGCAGAGTTAGCCTGCAATACTGTATTCTAACCACTGTGCTACCTTTGCAAAGCATAATTAAACAATACAATGGCAATCATAGTCCAGCATACCAAAAGCTAATGAAAGGACCATGATAGCCTTTTTCAAAGGTCAGCATTTATTGGCTAGTTTATAAACATGAGGTTACCATACAGTCTGAAAGAGTGACATTATTAGACCCATCATAGACTGATATTGCCCAAAGGAACCTGACAACCTGACATACAATGTTTCTCAGCATAAATTTCTCAATTTCAATGATGGATACAGTATATGCTAAGAAAGTACTAATTTCTCCTTATTATATTCTAATTTAATAGATTTATTAAAGGAGATTTCAAAGCTACTTGTAATCTATGTGGAAACGGTGCACACATATAATTGAAAGGAGCTTACTTTTTTCAGAATATATTGAAGTCAAAATTTATTCATTGATAGTTTGATCTCTGTATTTGCAGGGGTTATATATCAACATTTTTGTGCAAAAATTCTGAAATTCTGTGAAATTCTGTCCTCTGCATTGTAAAGCTCTAGATGTTTTCTACACGTGCTTAAACATTTATACATATACTTAATGTCAAGTTAAGAGCATGTAACATAAGACACATAACACAAATGCTACAAGCCATCTTATTTACTGTGTATTGAAGATGCATGTGCCTCACCATCACTCAGGGCGAATGCTGTGAGTGGCAGTCAGAATTTTACTATGATAAATTTCATGATTGCCACAGCAAAAACTATGTATGGCAAGAATGAAAATCCAACTCATTACATTTTCAGGCCATCCAACTCCAACATTATTCTGGGAAGCTTTACCAAGTTAGAAGAACAAACATTACATAAAACTACAACTATATATAAAACAACAACTGTCTGAAAGAATAGAACTATCCTCCTGCATACTCCTTCAGTTTAAAGTGGTCCCTATCCTAACTCAAGGCCTGGAAAAAGCCAAATTTTAAAAGAATGGCTGAAGGTAAGTGGCCCTATAATTCCGTAGAAGATGATATTCCAAAAAGAAAATTTAGTAACAAAGAAGGCCTGCCTATGGGTTCCTCCTACACAGTTTGTTTAATCAATGGGACTGGAAGCAAGAGCATACAAGACAAAAGGACTAAAAAAAAAAGCAAATTGCAGTATTTTATCTTTCATCCCAATGCTGTGATGAGGAAAGGAGGAACTACATGCTGAGTTGTAAGACTTGCAGGAATAGCACTCCTGTATGATAAATTATTCTTGCTTTTCTGACTGCTAAAAGTTCATGTATAATGTTTTGAATATAGCTTATATAGCAAAATCATAAAATAGTATGGGGAGGAGGAAGATAGCATCTTATTAAATATGACATTATGTCAGCACTTTGTATTTATTTAGTGAATTTTAAATCACCAAATATATATACACACACTCATTCTCTCTCTCTCTCTCTCTCTCTCTCTCTCTCTGTAGATGAAAGTCTGTTTCCTTCATTTATTTGTGATTATTTACTATTTTTGCTATAATTTTCATTTGTATTTTCAAATGCCCTATTATTACAAGAAGCACCAATTGAGTTTCTAAGAAAGGGGCTGAATTTTTTTTTTTAGAATTTTAATATTCGCTGAGCCCCATAGCATCAGAGAATAAAATCGTTTTGTTACAGCAGTTAGGTGAAATACTCATATGTATCCTCACCTTGGAACGGAAGCATGGTAGAATGGACACTCACCTTTGCCTTCCATGAATACTACAAAGTTGGCATTATATTTGTTGGTAGTAAGTTTTTCTTCAAGGTCAAATGTTCGCTTGCCTTCAATCTCATCATCTGAGATGCCATCATCCTCATAGCGTCGTCTCATAGCACCACGCTGTAGAATCAATTGCAAAATATAAGTATAGGATGAACCACAGGGAAGAATCTAGTAGTCAGGTAGTTCCCAAAATAAGCTATATACATTTTAATTATTTGTTTTAAAAGAGACAAAGGTAAAAGAAGACAGAAAACAAAATAACTGGATATTTATACAATGGAAGTATCAAAACACAAACTAAAATAAACATTTGAACAGAAAACTCCCTAAAATTAATAAGCTAAATGTATATAAATCAGCTAAATATAGTATATATTCATTTAACTACAATTTATCAAGCATTAAAATAAGTATTGTCTTGTAAAATATTATGAAATATAGGTCAAACACGGGTGGTATTCTACTGGTTTGGACTGGTTCAGGCAAACCGGTAGTTCCGGTGATCATTTGGCCCCACCCATCCACCCCTGCTCTTTCCTGTGCTTTAGTTCCTTGTTTTGGAGCACAGCTGATTCGCGTGGCAGAGCGGTTTTGCTGCGCCTCAGCTGTTTTATTCACTGGGGTTGCAGTAGAAGATAAGTATTATAACTGGAAATGGGCTTTTTTAAATGGTGTGCATGCACGTGGTCACTGAACCGGTTGTTACACGGGTTGAATCGCACCACTGGTCAAACATATTGTGTCAGTTCTTGATTACTAAAAACCTCTAGTCGTATCAAAAAAAATTACGTAACTTTTATTCCAGTCTTTAATATTTAGCGTAATACTTTTCCAATCTTACAGTACAGATAACCATTTTAACAAATAACCATTTGTTTAGTGACTATTTGAGTTACAATGGCACACACACAAAAAGATTTATGTCCAGTTTTCACACTTAACTGTTGTAGCATCCCATAGCCATGTAATCAATGTTCAGGCACTTGGCAGCTGGATATATTTATGACAGTTGCACTGTCCCAGGCTCATGTGACTATCATTTGTAACCTTCCCAGCCAACTTCCAAGAAGCACAGTCAGTGAGGGTAGCCAGATTTGCTTAATGACAGCATGATTCACTTAACAACTGCAGTGATTCTCTTAACAACTGTGGCAAAAAGGATGTAAAATGGGGCAAAACTCACTTATCAACTGCCTTGCTCAGCAACAGAAATTTTGGACTCAATTGTGGTTGTGTGTCAAGGACTACTTGTATCCAAGTTATTCCTCATTCCCATCCCATGCCCTAAATAATCAATATTCCTCAAAAAAAGATCAGACTCCACAATTTTATTTTTAATAATACTTGTATGAATATCCATCTTATATACAATAAACTTGTTTAATTCACAGCAAAATTGACATAGAAAATGAAATAACACTGCTAAAGACTTCACAGCATGTCCACCACACATTTGCAACTCTATTCATATCCTAACTGAACACCTTGGGGAACAATCAGCTCTTCAAGGCTTTTCAGAGGGCTTAAAGGGTAAGGATCCTTCCATTATTCACAGGTGAGAGAAGGTATATCTTAAGATCCTGCCAGATGACAATGTATTTTTAAAAATGCAAATTGGAAACTCTTCATAGATTATATTCTTATATACGGATTATACCACATTCAGAGTTTGCCTTTCTCTCAACATGAAGCTAATTCATTAGTTTCTGCTTGAATTATTTTTCTCTTCTATTGTAATGTTATAAATCTTATTATACTGTATTATTTCAATGAAGATTTCAATGTAATAGTACGTATGTAATAAGATTACAAATCATAAACATTCTATTACTCAGAAAACATACCGAAAAGAAGAAAAAAGTAAAAATTCCATTAATATTAATAGTATTTTAAGATGTCAATACTGCAAACAAAGTTATTTATTATCCAAAATTGAGCATAACATAACAAATGCACTGCGTTTCACATCACAGTCGTAATGTAATAAAAGTTTCAGTATGAAACTAATTTCTTAAAACAATGCAATCTCCATTGTACTATTAGTGCGTGCGTGCGTATTGACAGGTGCTTAGCTACATGAGGCAAATTGAACAAAGATTTAAATATCCGAGATATAGGAGATAGAATAATAATTATACTAATAAATAATACATACATACATACATGGTTAATACCTAGGATGCTGGCAGCAACCCATATCAACTATTAGCGCCAGTCAATTATATTTGTGATACGTGTTTAAATGTTCAGTTGACTGAGTTTCAGGGTTAATGAATAAAAGAAATAATAATAATAATTATTATTATTGTTATAATACAATAATAGCAAGGCTGTGGAATGTTGCAAGCACTTTAGGGAGCTGAAGAAGAAAAAAGAGCATTGGAAGAATACCTGAAGGACACTGAAGAAGATGCATTGAAACTAATACACCATGAAGGTTTATTAAATACCAAAGAGACCAAACTATAAGAAAGATCATATGAAATGTATCACCATTAATCCACTGCAAAAGGAAGAGTTTACATGGAACAGTTTATAACCAGGGGTGGGATTCTACTGATTCGGAACCGGTAGCTCCGAGGATCAGCTGTGAGAGAACCGGTTCGCCGACAATCAACTGTTGGGCCCACCCACTTGCCCTGGCTCTAGTCTGTACTTTATATCCTGGTTTTCAAGCTCAGCTGATTTGTGCGGCACAGCGGATTGCCACCCGTCAGGCAATCACAGGCAAAACACAGATTGCTGGAGAAAGTCAGTATCAAACGCTCTGCACGCACGGGCACCGAACCTGTTGTTACACCGGTTGAATCGCACCCCTGCTTATAACCTGTACCTTATTATTACCGTAAATAGCATTTGCCTAACCCAGATCTTTGGGAAGGAGTTGATAGGTGAACAAAAATGCCAGATCTAATCTAAATATCTGGCTGTGTATCCAACCATAATACCGATCAGATGACATCATTTCAGGGGAGGGACCTGAAGCATGTCCACTTTATCTAACTTGGGAGGAATAGGCAGATATCCTCAAAGATAACAGTTCTGCAAAGAGCCTGGCCCTGTGACATTCATATTTTTAAAGGAGATAACTAGCAAGTTGAATTGTACGTAAAAATAAACTGACAGTCACCAGCTCTTGCAATAGTAGCAGGTTGACTAGAATTGCATATGCTGCTGCATTCTGGATCACTTATAACTTTTGGGTGATCTTCGAAGGCAGTCCCATGAAAAGAATTCTGCAATAAACTAATCAGGATCTCATGCCTAACCAGGGCATGAGTGAATGTTAGCAAGGCCTCCAAGAATGGGCGTAATTGGCTCAAAAGATGAATTTGCGCAAAGGCATTTCTCCTTCAGCAAGAGCCACAAGTCTAGAATGAAACCCAAGTAGTGTATTAACTCTGTCTGGAAGAGAATCATGTCATCTAAAGTTTTTTTTTTTTAAAAAAAAAAACAGCTCTGCAGAAATTGTGACCAATAAGAGGTCTCTGCAATCATGTGACCTGGATTCGATCCCTTTAAACTGTGGCAGCCATTTTTAGTCTTTAGTCCTTTGAGACCCAGAAGCTGCCAGCAGTTAGAACAGGTGATTTCTGAGACCCGTATGGTCATGCAGTTTTTTTTCCCTTTGTGATCAAAATTCAGATGGCAACTGGTTTATACTTATGACTATTTCTGTGTCTCAAGACCATGTGATTACTTTTGCAACCTTCTGACAAGCAGAGTCAATGGGGAAGCCAGGTTCACTTAACAAATGAACCCAATACATTTTATGCAGTAATTCAGGTAACACCTGGGATCAGATTGTAAAATGGGGCAAAACTCAATTAACAAATGTCTCACATAACAGAAATTTTGGACTCAATTATGGTCGTACTTCGAAGACTACTTGTACTGTGCTTGTTTATATTTATCTTGAAATTGTTTGCAGAAATACTAGCCAGCCCCTACTGAAATCAAATTTAGTACTGTAAAGTTCCTTTGCATTATACTCTATATTGTGTTTGCATGTGTTTGAGATCACTGCACAAATACTAGCCAACACCCACAGAAAGCAAAGATATTGTGAAGTTCTTTATTGCTCTACAGCAGGGGTGTCAAACTCGATTTCATTGAGGGCCACATCAGGGTTATGGGGGGTGGGGGGTGGCCAGGGTAGGCATGGCCACATGCAACCCTCCAGAGCTTCATTTTCCTTGGCAGAGGATTGCAGGAGGCCCTCTCAGCTGAAAACGGAGCTTGGGAGGGTAGCATGCAGCCCTCCTGAGCTCTGTTTTCACTGGCAGAAGCTTGATGGGCCAGTCCTTCTCTGTTTCCAATGCATCCTGCAGGCTGGATCCAGCCCACAGGCCTTGAGTTTGACACCCCTGTTCTACAGTACTGTGTTTGCTTTTGCTTTGATTGTTAGTGTGTACTGCTGTTGATTGCTTGTAGAACAGCTGATGGGAGGGCAACAGGAAGAAGAGCCATTCAAATTCTCAAGCTCCTGGTTCACTTAATAAGGTAATTTAAGAAGAAAACAACAAGCCGGATCTGCACTTAATGACTTGGTTGATTCACTTAACGAACATAGTAAAAAATGTTGCACAAATAAACCCAATACATTTTATGACTATTTTGACTTATGACCCTAATGGGCAAGGGCTATTAGAAGTCACACCTTGAAGACTGCCTGAATGTAAGATTCATTACTTTAGGCAAATATTTCTTAAAGTTTTTAGTTGCAGGATCTCTTCCCATTTTTATAAAGTATGAAGGAGCTTTTGTTTGTATGGGTTATATTTACTGATATTTACTGCATTAAAAATTAAAATTAATTATTCAAGGAATATTTTATTGTAAAAACAGTAAAATTGAACCCAGTGGATATTAACATAAACAAAATATTTATGAAAAATGGTATTTTAGTGAATAAAAATAATGAGAAGAGTTAATGTTTTGAATTTGTGTAAGTATCCTCAATATCTGGCTGATAGATTTTGCAGAGACCTAAGGGGTCCTCACACCATACTTTAAAAAACAATGACTTAGTCTAGTCTAGTGAAAAGAAGGACTAGAACAGGGCTGGGCAAACTATGGCCCGCGGGCCACATCCGGCCCATTGGTCTTTTTAATCCGGCCCGCCTCTGAAAAAAAAATAGGGGCTGGCCTAGAGAGACCCCGTGCCATGCGCCAAAAAATCGCACACACAACACCAACACTACACACCCTTCCTTTCCAGCTGGTCAGGAGTGGATCAGCTCCAGAGCTGGGCAGCTGCTTCCCTGGTGGCAGGGCCGAGGCCGCCGCCCAAGGAACACCCACTGCTTTCCCTCACCAGGGCTGGGCATGGCGTGTTGCCCTGCGCCACGTGGCCCCTGCCTGGCAGTGCGCTTCTTGGCTGGTCTTCTCCTCCTCAGCCATACAGAACAAACCGCCAGAGAAGGAGACGACCCCCCGGCTGGTTGGGGTAAGCTTTCTGCACCGAAAGAGGCAGCTACTAATCTCTGGCTTTGCTCCGCTTCTCCAATGGTCCGGCACCACCCTGTTCTTCTTGTGCTGCGAAAGAGGCGGCTAAAGATCTCCGCTCCGCTCTGCTTCTCCAACATCCGGCACCACCCTGTTCTGTGTCAGGCCTAGCAAGTCCGAGCAGACGGCGCACAGAACAGGGCGGCACTGGATGTTGGAGAAGCAGAGTGGAACTGGAGACCATTAGCCACCTCTTTCGCAGCACAAGAAGCCTCCCCCAACTGGCCAGCTGCTCTCCTCCTTCTCTGTCTGTTTGTTCTGTGTGGCCGAGGAGGAGGAGACCAGCCGGCTAGTTGGGGGAAGCTTTCTGCGCCGAAAGAGGCAGCTACTAATCTCCGGCTTTGCTCCGCTTCTCCAATGGTCCGGCACCACCCTGTTCTATGCGCCGGCTGCTCGGACTTGCTGGGCCTGACAAATTGAACAGAGCATGCTGCAGGCATCTCGCGACAAGCCCCAGGACATGTGGTCACCTGCTGGCTAGCCGGGCTGGAGAGGCACGTTCTCCATGAGAAGGAAGAAAGCGTGCTCTGGGAGGGCGGGTGCTGGGCAGGTGGGTGGATATTCCGGGACCACTTATTGGTCGACTTTAAGAGTGCCCCCATGGAAGAAGCCGAGCAAACGTACTAGCGGCAGGGGTGACGGGGCATGTGTGTCCCTCCACAAGGAGTATGAAGGGAGGCAGATACCACACCTCTCAGGAAAAAAGTAGGTGCCAAAGCCCTGGCTGTCACCTGGGAGGGGACCGTGGAGGGACCTATCACATGCCCTTGTTGCCTCCCTTCATGCTCCTTGTCCACGCTGGGAGCACCTAACTGGAGCAAAAGAGAGCTAAGTTTAATGCTTTTTTCTATTTATGTTTGATATGTACTGTTAACAAATGCAGGTTTTTATATGTATCGTATCTTGTGCTGACCCGGACCGTCTGTCAAATTTTAAAAGTCAATGCGGCCCCCGAGCCAAAAAGTTTGCCCACCCCTGGACTAGAGTAACATAATAGCAGTGTTCCAATATTTGAGGGGCTGCCACAAAGAGGGGATCAACCTATTTTCCAAAGCACCCGAAGGCAGGATAAGAAATAATGGATAGAACCTAATCAAGGAGAAAAGCAACCTAGAACTATGGAGAAATTTCCTAACTGGGAACAATGAATCAGTGGAATGGCTTGCTTACAGAAATGGTGGATGCTCCATCACTGGAGGTTTTTAAAAAGAGACTGGATAACTACTTGTCTGAAATGATATAGGGCTTCCTGCCTGAGCAGGGGGGTGGACTAGAAGACCTCAAAGATCCCTTCCAATTCTGTTATTCTGTTATTAACTCACTTTGCTGCTTTTACTGTCACATTAAGTCCTAATGAAGGCTCTTACCTATATCTGGTTGTCATCACCTTTCATCTTTCTCTAGTAGGCTGTAAGTGTCTCTTAGGTCTGTTCCTCTCCCAGAACTGCTGTATAGACCATGTGCAGGATACATTATTGTGAAGTCCATGGAGGCAGAATTATTGGAATATGCTCATTCAAAGCTGTGATTAAGGCCTCGGCTGAACCGCGAAGCAGAGCTTGAGAAATAACTCCATGTTTTCTCTGAAACTCTATTAGGTTCATCAGTAACCTGGGATAGGCCAATCAAGAACTCCAGGTGCCCTAGAACTCCAGGATCTAAAAGGCATAAGCTGCTATGGCATGGGACTGATGCTAACTTCCTGAACCTCAGATCATGATGTTACTATGGGTTAGCTTAAGCAGTAAGAGAAGCAGTGCAGAACATATCCAAAGACTAATCAACAATCATTCCGTACATTCTAATTCTGTTTTTACATATGAATAAAGCAAATAACACAAAACAGTTCAGAACACAGCTCTAAAGACTGCCAATTTTGCAGTGAATATTTTCCTATTTCCACATCATTTTCTATTTTTCCTTATGCTTAATATTTTTATTAAATGTAATAAATTTTGATAATTTTATTTATAAAAACTAAAGTGTGATAGTTAAGATGATTTATTTCCTATAGGCAGCATTGCCTATATGACAAGGTTACAATATGTTCATTCTACCCACTAATGTCCCAGTTCTTGCAAAATGTACAGTGTACACTAAGCTGCATATAAAAATAAACAAAACCAGTGCAGCAATAAAATATATTGTATATACCTGACAATGTACATTTTAATGCATTTTATTATGGTGTACAAGAATATGTTACAGCCCTCTTTCCAAACCTCAGCGCTTAATGCACACAAGGTTTTATTGAAACCAACAGACTCAAGGATACTATAGGCAGAACTGATGTCCTCTTGTCCTACCACTTTCAACTTGAGAATGCACAGCCAGAATGTCTGCAGAGCTACAATGAGCCATGTTATTATGGCTCATGCATCCTTTAATGCAAAGAACACATTATTAAATAGCCTACAGAAATAGGACCCTAAGCCATTTAATACACAATTTTGAGATTGTCTTGTTTGTTGGAATCTTCCAAATTCCTTAGAGATGTAGAGCATCCCTAGGTAGACTGTTTTATTTGCATTATGTTGCTGTAGAAACATAAGTGGATATAAACAAGAGACATTATCTCTAACTAAGCTCTGCTTTCAAAAAAATCACATCTGGAAAAGCCTCGGCATTCAGCTCAAAAGACAGAAGACTATTTGGCTTTGCTCAGCTTATGCTTAGACACTTCCCTATATCAAAAATCTCTGGACTCCATAGTCCAAGATGGTCCTAATATATAGTTTAGCTTATGTTTGAATCTGTTTTATATCCTCGTGTTGAAAAAAATCAGCAAATATTTTTGACCTTAAATATTTTGTCAGCAATAGCATGTTTTATTTTCTCTACCACCAGCAAGCTTTGTAAAATAAATGCAACTATTCAATCAATATTTAATCTCAGATCAGTTTTTTCCCACTGATAAATGGGAGCAAATATCAAAAAGGGCTGGGATTGGGAACTCTCAAAAGACCCTATTCTATAGGATAACCTTTTTGAGCTCCCATGCCAAAAATTGCATTTGTACATGCTCGCACACTCGCATGCCACCACCCAGAAGGCAATGCGCGCGGCCCCTCCATGCACTTATTTTAAATATTTCAGCGACTATCAGTTATTATACAAAAGGTGAGTATTAGAGGGTTCTCCTTTTTCTTTTCTTTTCTTTTCAAAAAAGGGGCTAAAAATCTAGCAGTTTGTGTCATGGAGATAATAATAAAGATTTACTCATTCTTTCTGTCTGTTGGTGCCCATGCAACCTGTGTGTGTGTGTGTGTGTGTGTGTGTGTGTGTGTGTGTGTGTGTATGTGTAAAAATATGGTTGTGTTTCTGAATTGAAAATGTTCTTGAAGTTACTGAATTGAAGGTTCATAAGGGTCAGAACAAAACTAAGAGTGAATAGTGTAAAGCCAATGTATTTCTAGTGCAGCTGTGAGTTCAAATGAAAAATATGGAACTGATATTGATATTGGTGCATTAAGCGCACCAACGTGCCTACCATCCCTGTCCTATTCTTTTTATTTCTCTTATATGTATCCATTTCATGTATTCATAACTCTGTTTATACTTATACCTATTATAATTGCTTGACAAATAAATAAATAAAATAAAAAATTAAAATCTATCCAAGCACCAGAAATGGGCCAACGAATAGCATCATAACCCTTGCTTTTTGGAATACCCACCTCCCAGTGATTAGATTGGCCTGGGACCTGCTGGCTTTGCTCAAGGTCTTAAAGACATAGTTTTGTCACAGGGTGTTGCCATCTCAATGTGTAGCAGAGCAGAGAACCTATGCAATGGTTATGCTGATTTACTGCTGTTGATTCTACTTGTCTTTTTTACTTCGGCTGCTAATCATGTGTGTGTTTTTATTGTTATGTGATTTATGATGTTTTTAATGGTTATTAGCCACCCAGAGTCATGAATTTGAGAGAAGTAGCCATATAAGTTGAAATAATAGATAACAATTCATTAATTGAAAAAGGATATCTAGCTAAGAGAGGGGAAGAACTTGAGCAAAAGCCAGATACAGTTTCAAACAACAAAAGGAGGGAAGAATTCTTCTCAGCAATGATGCTCAACACGATGAGCAGTTGTAAGGAGCCTTTGACACAATCAAATTGTTTTTTAAAAAGAGGCACTGAGTAGTTTGCAGTTCCTGAAGAAAAAAGGACGTTTCAGGAATGCAGGATGGTTAAGAGGTGTCCAACTACAGATACAGGTGGCAATTACAGATAAATTGGAAGGGTAACATTTCAGAAAGAAAATAAGCAGTTTTTAGAAGCAAATCTGACCAAAGAGAGGTTAGGCTAAATCTTAATGGCAGTTGAAATAAGAATGAAGGCAGCACTCCATTAGTCCTTACCATCACGCTGAAGGTAGACCTGAAAAGTAGCTTTTCAAGTATTATGAAGTTACAAAGGCTGTTTTGTAGCAGAAGGGAAGAGAGAGTTATTCATTTTGTGCCCTCCTCAGTCAAAAAGCTAATTATAAATCTTATGTGGGATTAGTCTGCACTAATTTCTACAGGCTTCAGACTGACTGTGTAAGATACATAGAGTGAGGAATATGTTATTACTCCCATATTTGTCAAAAAAAGAAGTGAGATGCGAGTGCTTAAGAACTATTGCTGCTACAGCTTCTTTGGCAGCTGATCCTGATCTGAGGGAGATGCTAAGACATCTGCTCGATTAATCAATTAAGGACCTAGTCCACCTCAACTGCTACCTATTTCTGATACTGTATCACTTGATTTTGATACTAGAGCAGGATATTAGCAACTCGATCCATTGTCAGCCGATCTACCAAAGGATCACATGATAGTCTAGGAGAGGGGTGTCAAACTCGTGTCATCACGTGGTGTATTGTGACTTTCCTCCCCTTCGCTAAACTTGGCATGGGTGTGGCAAGCACATGATGCATCCGGCTTGCAGGCCGTGAATTTGGCACCTCTGGTCTCAGAAGTCTGAAGTCATTTTTTTTTCTCCCTTGAAGCAAAGAGAAATTGAACCTGATGCCATGGGCTACCTCAGGCCAATGAAATAAATGTTTTCTTAAGGAACTTGGTGCTCTTATGAGAAATCAAAAGTTTCATATCAGTAGATAAAGTAGTTCCTTATACAAAATATAAGATTGCTTACAATGAATAATCAATCTTATATATCACAAAGATCAGCCTGTATAGACAAGAATCTATAAGTTATGCATATTCAGAGATTAAATCTTGGAGTTTCTTTCCCTTACTCTTAATAGTTATCATCATCAATATTGGATTACCTGCTGCCATTTATGCTACTTTACAAATTACAGGTAGTCCCAGGTTTTCATTTTGTCTCTTTCCAGCCTTTGCAACTCTCAATTTAAATTTCAATCCTACCATTAAGTATGTGATTGGCTAATACAAATTTCTGAAAACAATTTAACTAGAAATTGAATGGCTCTCTTTTTGCCTCTGTACAAGTAGTCCTCGACTTACCGGCTTGTTTAGTGCCCATTAAAGTTAGAACAGCACTGAAAAAAGTGACTTATGACCATTTTTCACACTTATGACCATTGAAGCATCCCTATGGTCACATGATTTACATTTGGATGCTAGACAACTGTCTCACATTTATGATGGTTGCAGGGTCCTGGGGTCATGTGATCACCTTTTGTAACCTTCTGACAAGCAAAATCAATGGAGAAACCAGATTTACTTAACAGCTGCATTACTAATTTAACAACTGCACTGATTCATTTAACAAGTGTGGCAAGAAAAGTCGTAAAATGGGGCAAAACTCAACACATTTCTCACTTAACAACATACATTTTGGGCTCAATTGTAGTCGTAGGTTGAGAACTGCCTGTGGTTGAAACAGGTTTTTGTTTGTGCAAAACAAGTAGAGAAAACACTACTAGTGAGTTAACAATCACTGGAATACTCTTCTAAGAAGATAGAAGAATCCTATATTAAATATTTAATTGACTCCAATGAATCTAAAGTAAACATTCTAAACATTTTTAAAAATCATTCTCCTTTTTTATATATTGTAAAGCTCTAAATACTTCAAGATTTGTAAACTTAGAAGTCAACTAATAACCATGAAAAATCCAAAAGAAAAAGCTTTCTCAGTAGGGAAGTAGATAGGAAAGTGATTCCTCTCTTTTACAGTGAAAAATTTGTTTCATCAAGCTTTTAAGATACGCTATAAGTCTTCAACCTCTGGAGCCCAATGAATACATTTGGAAATTTGACAGCATGTGAAAAAGTTATCAGATTTCTAAATGATAGCTCTATATGGAAATCTTACAAACTGTTGTAGTTTTTAATACATATATTTTTTCAATGATTTTTTTTATGCTAGCATAACATGGCTTCAGAAAAAAGGACACAAATCAATGAATACAAATTAAAACTTAAAATAGATATCCTATTCTAACACCCTCATTATGCCTTAAAATATTGATACAGCTATTTTCAACAATTTTTAGAACTGAAAATTCAAAGGCAGAAAAAATGTGAATTATATAGTCCTGTCTGATACAAGGATATATTCAGAGACGTCTGCCCCTCAGAGAAAACTGTCTAAGATACAGTACAATAATATTAAACAGACCTCAAAACAGGCAAAGTTGGACTTGATTAAAACAGCATTGCAAAACAAATCAGACCTAAGCTTATTTTCAGTGTAAGTTTCATTCCTAGAGTAAACAAACAAAATATATGCCTTCCTGCTCATTATTCTACACCAATTATTGCTGTATTTTGCAATAACAAAAGAAATTAGGGGAAATTTCTGTTAAGAAAAATATAATCTTCAGACAGCTGCAAAGTGTAACAATTCTCATTGTGCTATAAACAAAAATGTATTTTAATGAGTTTAAGAATCCATATTTTACTTATAATTAAATATAAAAGGCTTGTTTTACAGTCAATTGTCCTATTGGTGTGTTCTCCAAAATACAAATGTTTGTGTGACAGAAAATTGTACATTATTGATAACCAGAAACTATGCATGTAGTCCACTGTGATTTATAACATAAATTGGTAAAAGTCCTGCTTAAGAATCTTTCTTGAACATATACATTCACATACTTCCAAGATACTTCTCTTACCTACAATCCCGTTTTTAATTTACAGTGGACAAAGAAATAAACAGCTTTTTCTTTTATTCCCAAAATTTTATACAGTAGTGACTTCCACATTCCTCTCCTTAAGAAGTTTTAGTCTTAAAAGCATTCCAACAGCGAGTATCATTCTGACTGTTACAGATCCTTTACCTAGCAGCATCATTAATATTATTTGTCATAATTTCCTAGGCAAAAGGTATGATTTATTTTATATCCAGCCTTTATTATTTTATAAATAACTCAAGGCAGCAAACATTGATTCATTCCTGACTTTTCTACCAACCTCTCTAACATGCACCAAAATAAAGTACAGTGTCTGATTTTTGGTTTTCTGCAAGAGAAATACATGGTTATTTTTAATAATGAAAGAGGTTTACCTTCAAAATACCAACAAAAATGCAAAATTAAAATAACAAGATATCTAACATGTTTCAGTGAAGAAATTCTTCAGGGCTACTAGAATATTGTTTTTCTTGTACTGTATCTTGAGAGATTGCACTATCAAGCTATTATGAAACAACCAGATCATAGTAGCCTACACTGACGTTTTAAAATAGCACAATGCAGGCCACTTAGTAATAACACTTAAAATGCCTGATAAAAATCAAGGACACCAATAAGTGAATTAAAAAAAAAAACTAAATTAGCTGTATTAAAAACAACAAAAATAATTGTGGAAAAGGCATGCATTTTTTTCTAAGCAATTACCTATGATCTAAGTTAAAAGCATGCTGAATTGATATTCATAACAAAGAAAATTTTGTGAATTACATTTATAATAATTACATGTATTAGACGTATCAACAAGTTTCAATGTAGTTGTCAAGGAAATATAAAGGAATAAATTCCATCTGTTTTTTTTCTATTCTGCACAAAAGTCAACTAGACTCCTTTTAACTTGATACTTATCATGCCTTATTGGAAATTGAGCCTCAAATCCATATTTGCATAAAATGGGAGCTTAACTGTTAATGTACACAAAACACATTTACTGGGGATACTAGTTTCCAAATATGCAGACTCTCAGGGACTTAATAGTTGACCCTTAATCTCTATTTTAATCAGCCCAAATAATTGAAAGACAGCATCCATCCATCGCATGCATGAATGCATGCAAGCATCCAACCATCCCTCTATCTGGGCAACAAGATTTTTACAAAAGAAAATGTCCTGTTTTATAGACTGGGTTCAAAAACTTGCTAACTCAAAATGATATATTTATTATGGCTTAAGTATGTTGTGAACCTATTCACTCTGGTTCTTAAACTATGACTTGTGGTTATGTTGTACAAACTCAATCGAAGTAAATATATGTGTTTTTCAATTCATAGTTAAGTAAAGCATTATTTTTACTGTTACCCCTCAAATGTTGCTGTTGTGAGATAGACAGCAATATACACCGATTTTTTTTTCTTTTTATGACCTTGTAATCCTTTTATCAGGGTGGAGTCTGGGTGACTGAATGGAGCTGAGCCTTTACTGGGCAGATGCCCTTCTTTCTGTCTACATGGAGTTCACAGCAGATAGTTTCTCTTTGAGCTATGACAGAGAAACATCTGTTGGGCTTCCTAGGATTGAACACTCAATCTTCGAGTGGGAGGCTAGCATTTTCACCTCTAGGCCACTGAGCTGCTCTAGCCATATACTAATAGCTTAGTATGACAGGTTTAGCAAAGATTTAGCCAAACAGTTAACAACAACAAAAACATCTAGGTTAAACTGCCCAGGTTTAAAGTTAAGTACTTCTTTTATCTTTTTTCAGGTGAAGCATATGAAAACATTTTTATACACAGGCCCCCATATACTAAAATGGTACTTTAATTATAACTGAACAAGAGACAAGACTATTTTCTATTGAAAACTGCTTATAATCTAGCTACTCAAACTTTCTAAAAAAACCAATTTTGCCTTAAAAAAAGTTTTATGCCACTGTTTTTGGAAACTTGTGTATTTATGTTGAATTAACAAAATATGTTGTCTTTCAGACAATATTCTCTAAAATTTTATAGTGATTCAAATGAATGAGCAGTGTGAGGTCTGTAGGCTTCCTAACACCTTGGTAACCATTCTTTAATCCCCAATTGCACTATCTAAGTTCAACAATGTGCTTTTTCATTTGTTTTTCTATGAAAGCATGCAAATTAAGAAAAGACTTAACGATCAAATATTTTCATCCTATGACATAATTATCAATTTATGCCTCCCTCCAGGAGACCACAGTAATCAAAAAGAGATATAATGCAATCTTTTTGGTACAAAATATTGTTCCCTCCTGTTGTAAAGGATTATTCAATAAAACTACTAAAAGCAAGCCTTCCCTGCCCATAAAAAGGCTTCCATGCTTCCGCTCTGTCTATAGTTGTCAATAAATGCAGATCTTTAGGACACAACTGTCATTATTTGCAGTCACTAAAACTTGTATTCTTATACATTTGAAGAGTACTATGTTGTAAAAGTCAGCTCTAGCAAACAGCCCCAAAAGTGATGTCAAACTCATAATAGGCTATAGTTTCTGTGACTGCAGCTAATGAGAGAAACCATGCCATGTGACTTATACAAATATTTCAAACATTAGGCCCTATTTAAATATGTACGATCTCTTCCTATATTGTACTTACTACTTGTTTATATGTTTGCTGAATAAGCAATAAGCCAGAAACTTTATGGCTCAGAGCAGTTTGTAGCCATTCATAATTACGTGTTTGGAGTGCGTGTGTCAAATGGCTGCCCAATCTTTTCTTAAAAACCTCCAGTGATAGAGCACCCATTACTTCTGATGGCATGGTATGTTTACTGCCTCAAGCTATCTATGGAAAAAAATAATACAGGTAGGATAAAAAAAACCTAAAACAAAAAGTATGTCATAAGGCTCCAGGTAGAACAAACTTATCAACAGGAGGAAAAACTGCCAAAGATGGAATTGGTGCTTTATCCTAAGCTCTGCCAGACTTCCTGTGACAGAGAAAGGAAGAATTGAGATTTTACTATTCCTTCTCCAATATTCTTCGCCAACTGCAATCAGTAAGAGGAGAATTAGCTACACTAGCTACAGGGCTATGGACATGCATGGGAATTGGGAAGGGCAAACAAAGTTGGATAAATTCCAAGAACAGACCTTGCTCTCTTGCTGTCCTCACATGGGGAGATCTAAAATATCCTAACATTTCTGAGATATGGTGTCAGGGACATAGAACTGAAGCCAAAGAGTACTTTTCAACCATTTTTGGAATTCCAGTTCTTTACACTTCAGTAGTAACTGATATTGCTTCTTCAAAAAACAAATTTTCAGTAGCAAATATTCTTTCTTCCCCTTTATATTTTTTTCTTCATTCTACAAAGCTTGAGGATGAATTCTGACAAGCATATAATAGAATGTATGAAGTTTGATAAAATAATTATAATATAATCAATTCTCCTTTTGTGGGAATAGAAATAGTTCTTGAATATTACAAAATTCACACAGAACCTGAGGGCTAATTTCCTATTTGTTATGATCTTGGTGCTTCAATAATCCAGATGTATTTAATTATTTAATATTCCAAATTATTTAATATTCTATGTATAAATGACATAACATATAAACAGGATACACAGGTGGTAATATTTCAAAGTCTTGAGTAAGTCCTTTAAATGCCAGTCCAAATGTTGTCATAAAACTATTTTTAAAAAATGACAAGGAAATTATTAAAGATGTGCAATTTACAAATGTGACTTCTAATTATGTTTAAATTGAAATCAAGCTTTCAATTTAAACTAATTGCTGATAGGTAGCTCCCAGCACACCAAACTCCAAAGGATCTCTTTAAAAATATATTTGTTTTCAGCTCAGCATACTCATTATAATGATATATATGTGAACCAGTCCAGTTTTATTAGCTTAAAAACAATTCTAAAAATCTTAACTTGTATCTGTATATATGGAATGAACGTGCCTATATTAAAGTTAGTGAGAACACTTGTAGTAAAAGGTTATTAGAAAATACAATCACAACACAGTGCTGTTTTAACCATTAATCTATCTTTAGTACCTACAAGGAAAGTCAAGGTTCCCACCAATTTTAAAATGTGATGATGCTGATAATTAATAACAGGCAAGCAGGGCCAGCATACTTAACTCAATACTGATCCACATTTTTAGGAAGAGAATGGCAATTACTTATTGTTCAGTATATAAGTTATTCAAAATTACTAGCCTATAACAAAACTATACTTTTCTGAAATTTGGCAACCCTCAGTTGAATTTTAAATACATACACCTACTTTGTTGAAAGCTCAAGTTAAACACATATCTTAAAACATTTACTCCAACTTTGCTTTAAGATTATTTGCTTAAAACTACAAATTATCATGCAGTGACAAATACGATAATAAAAATGGAAGAATAGTAGACTCTCCTTCACAGCAGAGTGCAGTGCCATTTTTATTTATTTTTTCTTCTTTTGTAAATTGTATTGTTTATTGTGAACTGAACCCTAGACCTTTATTTAAATCAAAATACCATTATGCTTCAGGACATCTGTGCAGTGCCATTTATTGAGGATGCTGTTGTCACATTTTCTTTTACCAGGCAGAGGATTGCTCTAGATAATCTGTAGGGAATCTTGCATCTTAAAGAGTCTACACTTCTCTACATGGCCACTCTAAAATAAATTATTTTTGAGTGAACTTTTACAGCCCCTGTGGATAGATCTGGACTTCTACTCTTCTCAAAGTAGTTAATAAACCTTAGGGAGTCATAACAAAGATTCAAGAAAAGGCATATAAAGGTTGCCTCACAGATAAGCATAATTATAATGCAATGCACACTATTTTCTGATAAATAATTGCAATTACGACCACTTTATCCATTAACTTATCTGAAAATATAGTCATATTCAGTTTTGAGTACATAAGTGCATACTTTCACTTTCCTCTTAAAATATCATAAACTTAATATGACAAGCAATAATCAAAGTTCCATATATTTCATCTGTTTCCTGAACATATACTCTATTACCATGCATAACTTCTCTTAAGATGTTATACCAGCATTTTTATCCCAGAAACTCAGATGAATTAACATCTAATTCTTAATTAATTATATATTGCAAATGCTTTATTAGAATGTAGATTATTCTATTGTTTTGTAACTCTAGCACTCACACTCTTTCTGCTTTTAAAGAATGTAAGCTGAACCTGAACTTTGATTAATCTCCAATGAAAAGACATTTCACAGATACTGGAGTATCTACCAAGCATGTGTTGGGTCTGTAAAAGTATAATCATAAGAAATCTTCTGAATTACTATAAAAAGTAGAATGCAGAGGAAAAGTGCATGATTTTTAAAGTTTAAAGCATCACATTACATTATTCCTAGAAGGTAATGGAGCCAACACATTTAAGTACAGCATGCTCTCTGTAACACATTCCACTCAGGAAAATAAAATGTTGCATATAAAATCAGTTGGAAAGTTTCAAAAGCATGGTAGTCTAGCACAGCTGGACAGTGATCAAATTCAAAAGTGAAGAGTGGGCACACCGATACAGCACTTTTTGACAGCTC
Source organism: Pseudonaja textilis (assembly GCF_049901715.1). Taxonomy (NCBI): domain Eukaryota; kingdom Metazoa; phylum Chordata; class Lepidosauria; order Squamata; family Elapidae; genus Pseudonaja; species Pseudonaja textilis. The sequence continues at coordinate 224,170,296 of NC_141990.1, forward strand.
CTTAAATCGTGTCTTTCTTTAGGACTGTAAAGGAAAGACACAATTTCTTAAAGAAGTTACCAACAACGTTATGTGAACGTGATACATACTTGGAATCACCTTTTTCCCTTGGATTCCAGATCACTGCACACTCAAAGTATAGCATCAAGACTCATCAGATGGAGTCAAATCATTCTGAACACAAATACGATCAACTTCTAAGGAAGGCTTTTTTGACTTCCCAGTTTAAAACCCTGAGCTTTCCTGGTAGTTTTTCTTTGAAGTATAACATAACCATGCTTAATTTCGCCCCCCCACCCCCAAGCTAAACATTCCTTTTATTTTTTCAAAGATCTGAAAACTGTAAGAGTATTTTAAATTGAGAAAAGTAAGCATTGCTAGTTTTTTATTTTTTTTCCTCATACTCTACCAAACATTGTGACATCAATTTTCCCAGTATTCTTCGAAAGGTATACTTAAACCATTTATTTGGATAAGTGGAGTGCAAGTTATGTTAACGTCTCTAGCAACTATAAAGCTACCACATTTGAAAGTAAATGTATTGAACATCATAGTATATATGTGTAAGTATACATGGCTAAAGTGAAACATAAAAAGAGTGCACACTAACCAGTCGTTTGCTATAACGGATCCGTTCTTCTTCAGGCTCCATCTCAGACTCTTCTGATGAGAGTGAGAAGGATATATCAGAACTACTATCTTCTTCCTCTTCCTCCTTGAGATAAGAGAAAGGAAACAGGATTCCCTTTCAATTCTTTAGGCCTTCCAAAACATGTCACACCTTCAAATGTTTTGAATTTTAGTTTCCACTACCCATATTGATTGGAAAATATTTTAGTAGATTTTATTCAGATAACTATAGTGTTTGTAAACTAAGTATGATCTGGCAGTTGCGTAAGAGAAGCATATAATTGTATTTATCAAATTTTTAAGGCCATGCAACTCCATCATGACTCTGGATGGCATAAAACACTAAAATGGTATAAACAATAAAGAACAGTACTGCCTGGACATAGCAACAAAACATATCAATCTATCATACAGGTCCACCACCTATTATAGTCTAAGGCTTGAGGGAATATTAATGTTTAAACTACCTGGGATCTCTGGGAATTTGGTGGCATATAAATGTAATAAATAAGAATTTTTTAAAAAAAAGATAGGATAAGGGCCATATGAATTCATATAACATGTGCTGTGACAGAGAAGGCCTCCTTTCCCTCAGGTGATATTGATCAATGGGAACTCAGAGCATGTCAAGAATGTCCACTTGTACAAGAGGGGCAGAAATGACTGAAGACAGATGGTTCTCAGATTACCAAATCCTATACCATGAAGCCTTTATAAGTGCCATTCACACTTTGAGTTGCACCTAGAAGCTTACTGAAAACCAGTGCAGCTTATGAAACAGACATTTCATTCTGCCTATGCTAGTGCATTCTAAATCATCTGCTTCTGAGAGGTCTTCCATAATTTGTCCAGTGCTAATGCACAGATATATGTTGATCTGTGCAACACAATAAGTTGTTTTTTAAATGGGTTGATAAATCAATTTAATTAAAACACCCAATTTAATTAAAATTATTTTCATTTATTTATAGAAAGCATTTCAAAATATTGATTATAAAGATATTTTTATAATTACCATGCTACCTGTAAACCAATTCCAATTTGACTTATAATGTATTATAATGATTTAATATTACTGGAAGAGAGTAACTTTTTTTCAGCTTCAGGAATATTTAATAAAACAATTTCTAATATTATATCAAGCGTCCTCAAACTGTGAGTCAGGATCACCAAGAGAATCACAAGCAACTTAAAGAAGTGCCTTGGTCTTTAAAAAAAACTTCATCTGGCTTGCTCAGGCAAATGGGAACACTGTAAAAACTTGTTCTGGGTTTTGCTTCTAATTTTGTCTATACAAGCTCACAGTGCAGTAACTGCAAAATATGAGAACCCCTACAATAATGGATTAAAGCAATGAGTAAAAGTGATATATTTATTTCATGCCCAACCCTAACATCACTGTAATTATTTTTATCCATAAGGACAAAATGGCACAAATTCATATAATATTCTGATGTGGGTTGCTACCAAGCAAAGCTTGTGATCCACAGACTTATATTGTACTATAAATTGAAAGTGAGCTGCCTGTTGCCCTTCTACTCTTTAAAGCATAACTAAGGTGAGGAATCTTAGGAGTTATATTTCGGAGAGCCACATGTTATCTAACCATGATTTAAATCCATACTGATGTAACATATTTAGAAGATAGTTACTGCCAAAACAATAGCAGCAGCAACAAAATTCTTTTTAGTACTTTAAGATATATCAGACTAGTTACAATTTATGATTTCAACCATTATATGTGTTGCCAATTTGTTGTTTCTTTACTGCACTATTGTGAAGTGTATGCACCATAATCATAATTTTGTTGCATAATTATAAAAGGATTCCTGTAATTAAAAGTTTATTCAGTAGTAATAAATCTGGTATTACAACTGCCTGACACTAAACACATATGTAAGAATAATAATGTATAAGTCACAAAACTGATGAATGAGGAGAGGATTCATTATCATAAATAAAACAGAAATCCGTCTTTGGAAACTCTATAATAGTAACTTATATAAAAATTGCTTAAATAAAAATACATGTTAAGAAAAACTGCCTAACTTGTTTTAGTCACAGTTTGAAAACTAACTAGTTAAGTTCTGCCTTGGTGATTTGACGTATAAATAGCAAGAAGGAACTGGGTGGAGTAAGAGAAATTTAGAGATGTCTACTTGCTCCCAACACCCATCTCACTTGTCCCAAGGTCCCAGAACCAATAAAATAGTTCAGAATACTGTTGCTAAAAGGAGTCAGAAATTAGGGAGATTATCTGGATTTTAAGCACCAGCATATTACATAATTTGCACTGATACAAATGCAGAGACACCTTGGTTTTCACCACCGAGAAGAGGAAATATTAAACACAGCATTGTTTATAAAACTACAGAATATAAACAAAGTTAGATCTTACCAGGTTTCTGAATTTCCTTTGCCCCTTTCTAGGGCAGGAAAAAAAGAAAGAAAGAAAATAAATCAATTCCCAAGCGACTTCAAAAGCTGGAGAACTTTCGTATCCAGAAAGGGCAGGAAGCCTTCAAATACAAAGAGTAACCAACTTCCTTCTGGGAGTGGGGGAGTGGGGGTTGCCAGGGGGATCCTGGAGGGCATACTATACTCCGGCTCCTCTCCACAAGGCCGGGCTTGGAGGGGGAGGGTGTCCCGAAAACTGTAACCTCTCTTCACCTTAGCTCCCAAACGATCAACTCTGAAGCAGTAACTCGACGCAGGGAAGGGGGGGGGGGGAACTCCCACAAAGTCCCTGCCGCGACATTAAACTCTCTCCCAGGTCCGGCAGATAATAAGATAAATAAGCTTTCCCCTTATCGATCTGGCCCCACAATCCCTGGAAATCCCCCATTCAAGACTAGTCTCACACGCACCTTCAGCCTTCCCAGTCTTTCAACTTGCCTCTCCAGCCTCTGCCCATCCCTCCGATTCTCACCTCAGTAGCCTTGGCTCATTTCAAATGCTTCCACCGAGCTTAACCCGGCCCCCTTCTCCCGTGACTATCGGCCCCATCCTGGGTTTTTCAGGGTGGCCCCGAACTCGCACCCAAACCTCAGCCTTGTCGCTTCCACTTCTATCACCCCCTCCAGGACACAGCCACAGCCTCCCACTACAAAGAGCCACTAGGATCCCTCGAGTCGGCTCTCGGGGCCTGGTAGCTGCCCATCGGTCAATCACTCAACCCCACCGTCATTCGCCCTCCTTCCCTTCCCGCCGCCCCCAGATTCTTCCCCTCACATAGAAGCAGCAGCCGCCGCCATTTTGAACCCGTCAGACTCTCACATACACACATACTCGGCCGCCATACTGCGCCTGCGCGGCATACTCTTCCCTCTCTAACCCCTCCCAACAAGCAAGCCCTCCCCATGCGCACGCGCGCTTTTCTCCACCTGGAGTTGAACCCTTTTTAACTGCGCACGCGTATAAGCGGGATCTGCTTTTGGCCTAGACTTGACCAGTGGATACGCATGCGTAGTATTTATTTATTTATTTATCTATCTATCTACCTATCTTTCTACTTTATCTATCTCTCTTCCTCGCTCTCTTCTCTCGTCTTGATTTGGCTGGACCTTTACGTAAAATTGGGGTTTTCTATTGCGCCACCTAGCGGAATATTACAATTTCCGAGGCATGCGCAATGCTTAAGGGAGGGAAAAAGTGCTCTGAGGGGAAGATTCGGTCTGGTGTTTATTCTGGATAAGAATTATTGATCTCCGTGGAAGTGATCCGGAATAGGGAAATTAAGGATTCTGTTTTACATGTTACGCCCGCAGGCTAATTCTCTCTCACTTTGTTACTCAGAGAAGCTTTTTCTGACGCGGTTACCCAAGTGAAGTAGGACGAGGGGCATTTAAACGCATTACTAGGCCTATTTAGCAAAAAGTGCTCGGGATCGCATCCCATTAAGAACAGTCCATCGTGTTTCTCTCCTCATCTTTACGGAAGAGACGAGGGGGAACAGCCGCTCTCACTAACTTTTGCTTTCCTTTCAGTAACTGAAAAATAACTTGATTCTACCGCATCGTTTTAAGTTCTAGGAAATAATTTGAAAATTGCTGTTAAATAAAGAAAAAAAAATGTTCTGGCTGGTTTGCATTCGCTACCTGTTCTCTTTCCCAACAACCCTGATGGGACACAGCGGGTTTTCTGTCACAATTCTGGACCGCAATGAGCGTAACGGGAGGACCTTTGCTTTGGAGTCGGCTTTCCGAAAGTGACACAAGAAAAAAAAAAGGCTCACGTTTCGAAATCTACATAAAGCTCTTTAAGGGGGTGCGGGATATATAGACTGACACCTATTTAACAAAGCTAATTAGATTTTTCCGATAGCTGTTGTCATTGCATAATTGCTTTAGACTAGAGTCTATCAATTTTTTAAGTGTCACAAAAGTTAGTTTGTCATTGCACCTCCTACAACGAAATGAAATGCCATCTTCAGTTACATTATAACTATAAAAATAAAACACAAACGCATCCTTCACACTCCACACATTGAATTGAAAACCGCGACACCGCACCAATACTGCTCTATACAGCAGAATTCAAAAGAGCTACTGCCCTGGGATAGAAAGTCTTTTTCAGCCTATTTGTCCTTGTTTTTATTATCCTGTACCGTCTGCCAGGTGGTAATAGTTCAAAAAAGAAAAGGGTGCCCAGGATGAGATGTTAGTGAGATGTTAGCCTAATATTTTTTGAGGCAGAGTTGACAAAAATCTTTTCTGAGCAATATTTCAGTTATAATCCATTATTTATGACAATGAGCCCAAAATTTCTGCTGCTAAGCAAGACAGTTGTTGAGTTTTGCCCCATTTTATACCTTTCTTGCCACAGTAAATCATTGCAGTTATGAAGTTAATAACACAGTTGTTCAGTGAATCTTACTTCACTATTGACTTTTCTTGTCAGAAGGTAGCCAAAGCATGACCCCAGACACTGCAACTGTCATAAATAAATACTAGTTTCCAAATATATGAATTTTGTTCCAGGTATGCTGTAACAGTCGTTAAGTGTGAAAATCAAGTCACTTTTTTCAGGGCTGTTGTAATGTCGAACGGTCACTAAACAAATGTTTGTAAGTTGAGGACTACTTGACAGTCCATTTCAAAAAGTTTTTTTTAATACTCTCCAGATTTGAAATGAATTATGTATTAAAGAGCTTGATAGTAAATGTAAAGATTGCTTAACTAATTTTTTATGAGCAGACTAATTGTAGAAATATTTTTCAATAGCCCTAGATTCAGATAAACATGAATGAAATTGGGTTGTCAGTATATTATTTATTTTAAAATTTTAGTTAAGATGCATGGGACTGAAAAATAATATGCTTACCCTGAACAATTTCACTGTAACGAAAAACTTAATCATTGTAGGAAGTATATTTCTGCTGAGGTTGAAATGATTCATTGCAACATGCAGTCATACAAAATTATTACTTCTATTTTCAACTCCAATTAAAAGTACTAGTTTGGTCTAGTAGTTAGATCAGGTTAGCGACCAGGAAAGAGTGAACTCTAGTTCTACTTTAGTCATGAAAGTCAGCTGGGTGACTTTGAACCAGGAACTTTCAGTCCCAGTCATCAGGCTTTGATGACAAGCTTGTCAGTCAATTCCTGCTTTAATCAAATAGATCAATATCAGTTAAACTGGAAAAAGTGGACCTTGCACTTCTGGGAAAATAATAGGAAGAAAAAAAAAACAGACCCAATGAGCAGTCTAGTTTTGTTGAAAGAAAACAATATGAATATAGGATCAGTATTTAAATAACTGAACATCATTGATGCCTAGAAAAGCAGGATCCCCATTCATTATAGAGTAATATTGTATTAGCTAACTTTAACAAGAAATTTATTATCTTTAAAAGAACATTTTTTGTATTTAAATCATTTTTAAAATCATAGTTTCTTCTTTAGAAGTCTGTTGGGGTTTAGCATTATGCTGCGGGTTTCTCAGCATTAGGATGCTTTCTACTTCATTGCCCATTTTGCAGAATAGATATATAAAAGATATACATCTTTTATAGATACAGAAAGGCAATTTTACTTTTGCATTATTTCTTTTGAGTTTTCTACTTAGTGAATGTGCCTCAAATTAAATAAGGACAGAACTAGAGTTGCTTAATTTGAAAGAAAGGTAAAGCACTTGATTCAAATCATACATAACAGACTGACAACAGAGTTGACACCATTCCAACCATCAAGAAGCCTCCAATCGCCCATTAATTCCAGATAATTCAAATTTGGCATAGGGTATAACAGTACGAGGTGACCCCCACTTCTGAAGGGTTGCACAAAGGGTTGCTGAACTGCAAAATGAAATGTCTTCAAAAAATATTATCTCTGCTTTGGTATTTATCTCCCTAAGTCTAGAGAACTGTGACAACCAACCTGGGCTACCATTTTTCCAAAATTCAATCGTGTTAACAAATGGTTGCTGATTCTTAGTGACCATGTATTGTAGATGAATTTTCAAGATCATCTGACCCTAACCTAGTCCTTCAGCAATTCCATGGTGCACTCATTGCTATTATAAGCACCACTTTGCTACCAGAGAACGCATAATTTGTCCAAAGTAGGATACCTTATATCACAATAAGTAGGATTTCAAAGTGCTCTACCAACATTTTTTTTGTTTTGTTTATTTTTGTTTTTAGAATTTGCAACCAAATCCACGATATATGATATGAAATTTTTTCCTGGTATATTCAATAACTGGATCAGCCCAGCTTCTTCAGCCTTGGGCCTTCTAGATGTTCAGTTTCAACTTAGGTAGACACAAGTGATATGAAGAATGACATCAGGCTAGAAGTACGGAAGAATCATATTCATTTTTATGATTCTCTTTTCTCTGACCTCAAATTGTAATAACTAGTGCTTGAAGAAAAATATTGTGAAGATTACAGACATCATACATATTGTGTTTTAAGTTTTTAAAGGATAGTAAAAAAAAACATACTAGAATTTAAAGGTCACTATTAGCACTTTCGGACTTTGAAGATTTCCCTTTTTATCCTACGAGTCAGGACTGTGCATGAAAAATTGGGCATTCTTCCCTTACTCAGATACACTAAAGAAGCAAACCTATTTCCCCAAGTCCTGCTATGATGCTTCATCACAATGGAGGATAGGGATGGTATTTCTAAGAGGGATGAGCGAAGAATGCCAGGAGTATATGCCAAAAGTACATAGTCCCAGCAGGACCATTCAAGATGTAAGTCCATCTGCCGAGCTAATGCGAATAGGCTTTAGTGATATCGGAAGATGCTGAAAGTGGATGATAGCTTTAATGGCAATGGCAAAGGCATCATTTCATAATGCATGGGGGAATGTAATGGTAAACCACACCTTTTTCAAATAATTTCTGTCTATCTGGAACATTCGGTCTGAGGGGTATGCGCCAAGTCCCCTCAATGAAACAATGTCATTGTGTGGGATTGAGGAAGCATGCCTTCTCTATTGCTGCTCCTGACCTCTGGAACAGTAGTCCCCCAGAGATACTGTACACACAATGTCAACTCTCCTGGAGTTCCAGAAAGCACTGGAAATCTACCTGTGTTCCCGGGCTTGGGATTAAGGTGTTTATGGCCCCTGTCAGGTTTTATTGTTTTGTTTGTTTTTAGTTTGGACTAACATGTCATTTATATTTTTAATTGTTTTTTTTGTAATACATATTTTATTTTTTATTTCTAATTGTTTTAATTATATACCTGGATGTTGTAAGCCACCCAGAGTCCATTGAACTGTCATCATAAATGTAAACAATAAGGAACTGAAGAAATAATGGACTACCTAGTTAGCTACTGATTATAAACAACGGTTTCACAAAGTATGTAGAAACAACATGTTGGAATATCTGCAAGAAATAGTGTTTGCCTGCAAGCAAAAAGTGGTGGGAACATAAAACAGACAAAGTAATAGAAAATGAAAAGGCTAACATGCTCTGGGACTTTAAGATTTTCAGAGTTTATTGGAAGAAAAACTTGTCTAAGGCCAGAGAAAGGTTAAGGAGAAAACCTATTGAAAATAGGTTTTCTTGGCTTGAATCCTTAACACCTCCTATCCAATTGTTGTTGTTTTACATGTTTTATGATATCCTGTATTGGAAAAAGAAAAATTTACTATTTAGCCAAAACTCAGAATGTGTTCTTCCATTGTGTCACAGTTTTTCTCTTAGCAATGAAGTTATTTGTTAAGCAAAGTTCTGAGGGTGGGATTCTTTCTTTCTCTGTGAATTTTTTCTATTTCCCCACAACACCTCAAGTCTTCTTCAATAACTGAATAGACAGAAATTCCAGATTCTTCACACTAGGTGGTAGCAATGGTCATGACGCTGAAAAATACATTTTGTGTTATTTCTAGTTCTGCATAGAAAATAAATCTTGACATGTGATGATGAATTGTGATATTGTCCTATGGCAGTCTTCTGTTATCTAATGGCCTATAGATAAATTGAATTATATATGCAACACAATACTTCCTTTTTCTTTGTTAATACATGTCTGTGAATAAATAACATATTTAGGCACATCAAAAACTGACTTTCTCTCAGAGTTTATTGCATCTTAAAGACTAATTTAAGACTAACTAATTTGAAAATGCTGGACAAAGTGCAGCTAGATAATTTTAAACCAAGGGTTTCAAGGCTTTAAAAAAATTGTTTCAATAACTTTTTAAAAAATAAGCAGCAAGGTCACAGAAATAAAGGAGGCTTCTAACATGATATACACTGTATATTGCCCCAGAATTAGATGTGCAGCTATGATGGAAAAGTACTCAACTTGAAGAACCAAGCTTGCAGGCTGGGCGGGTCCCTCCTTCTGGCTTTGTTCCTAGATTATCAGATATAGTCTGTGATTGCATTTGCTGTTCTTTTCCTTAGAAAAAGCAAATCTAGTTCCTTTGATTTCTTCTTTAGTCATCGATAAATTTGAAGGTGAAGATGAACTGCTGTGCAGTAGTTGAAATATTGTACCACTAGATCCAGGAAGCTTGATATTCTATGCAATCTTGTTCTATCTATTTGCATATTGGTCTATCTCAGTTGGGGTCCCAACATCTTTATTACTTATTTTCTTTATTTATTGCACAACTTATTCTAAGAGATTTCATCTCTCTGGGTAGATAGGAACTTTTGCAAAGTTTCTGGAGTCACTCAAAGGATGTTTAGGTAAGGAGACAGGTCCTTTTGAGTCTTTGCCTCCGCTGTTCTTTCTTCATCCTACTCAAAGCTGCTTTTGAAGCCTCTGTGAATATGTCAGTAATATTTTCATGATAGAGGGCTGAACACTCAAAATATGCAACTGCATGGAGATTCCGAGCCAAGGCCTGTCCCTACAACAAAAAGAAGATGAGGAGTGGGGGGAGGGGAGTTGGAAATAACAATATTAGCATATCTTCTTAAAACTAGGGCAGGATAGACAATTTGTGGCCTTCTGGACCTTGGTTTGCAACACTATCATCTTGTACCACTGGCTGTTCTGCTCACAGATAATGAGAGTTGGAATTCAACAACTGCTGCTCGTTCCTGATTTAAGGAACCAGTAAAGGGCAACATATTTACAATAATGAGCTACAACAAAGCACACCTGGTATTTCAAGGTGAGGATGAAATGGTAACCATTAGTCTATGTAATTTCCAGCTATCAAGCCCAACTTGATGGGATTTGGCTGAATGTTAGGATAGGAAAGTGCTTTAGATTTAGTTCCAAAAATGTGCTTCAAAGGGCCATAAATCTACAATTCTTGAAGTAACTGCATTGTTTCCGGGGATCACATGGCAGCTGCAGATAGCATAACACCCAGTCAAGGGAAAAGAAGCAGCAGGTCTAAGGAGTTGTAGACATGTTCTTTTGTGCTTTCATCCATCCCAAAGCATACGTTCTCTAATATTATTTCTGAAGTATTGTTCAGCCCTGCTATTATCAGCACCTTTTGTTAGCTTTGATGAGACCGAATGTAGGTAGAAAGTCACCTCATGTATTATGTTTTTTGGGGGTAAAGCTTGTGGTTGGATAGTGCAACATGATAGCACACACACAGAGAGAGAAGTGTGGGTGTCTGATTGTACTACCTTCTGGTAGGTGATGGGTTCCAGTTGATTTTGATGTTCTTTCCTTAGTAGAACTTTGTCTTTCCTTAGGTCAGTTTTGCAACCAACAAGTAAAATTGGAATCCCTTTGCAGAAATGGTTTGCTTCAGGGTACCACTAAAATAAGAGACAGATGGGGTTTAAAAAAACATCGAAGGTATATAGATTTCAGTTATATAGAATCTGCTTTATTTTTTGCTATATTTCTGAAAACTAGTAAAGAGACTTCTATAAAACATGCGTATCTAGAATGAATGAGTTTTTACTCAAGGAATTTGTTTCCTCAATGGTCTTTCAGTGCGAACATACAGCTGTGAAAGCTGTGGACACAGAGAAAGAACAAGAGAAAGAAAACACACTTTCAGATTCTGGATTTGGAGATGGTTGACAAGAGTACCATGGATTGCAAGAATAACTAATCAGTCTGAATTCTGGACCAAATAAAGCCGGTCTGTTCCAGCATTCAACAAACAAGACTTAATACTTTGGGCATGATAAAACCAGATGATGGATTAAAATAAAATGATTATGCAGGTCAAAATGGAGTGAAATAGAAGAAAAGGAAGCAAACCCAAAAGCTGAATGGATGTCCTTGGAAGAGCTGCAAGTTTTTCTGGTATAACAACTTGACTTTTATTTACTGTAAGATATCACACCTTTTCAACAGATGCCATAGCAAGCGATTTTCATTGAGTTCACATATTACGTTGAGGTACTGTTCTTGTTACCTTTGTGAGGATGTTGTTGAAGCTGATGGGATTGGTGACATCATAGCATATGATAATTGCATTGGCTCCGTCATAGGAGAGAGGGCGGAGTCTGTCATAATCTTCCTGTCCTGTATAGAATAATGTAACATGTATTTGCATTGACCAATATATATAAGCATCACTTACAATATATGCATTAGTGCTTTTTCAGGGGCTTCCTCCCAGTTTCTTACACATTTCACTTCCCATAATAGCCACCTACAGTCATATTAATATATAAGGTAGTGTATCTCTGTCCTAAAAAATCCCTAAGTAATTTAAAGTACACGAAAGCCAAGCTGGATGACTTTGGGCCAGTTGCCTTCCTTCAGCCCAACCCACCTCACAAGGTTGTCACAGTGGGGAAAACATGAGGAGGAAGGAGTATTAGGTACCATTGCCACCTTACGTTATTTATAAAATAATAAAGGCAAGGTAAAAATCTAATAAATTAAATACATAGTACAGTCTAATATGCATTGTCTTCTCAGTCCATTCAGTGGAGTTTGTTTCTGATTAAATGTCTAAAAGGTTGTGATTTTATATACTAGTTGATCACAGTGTAATTTTCAGGGACCTGTAAAGAACATACATCCTTAGCATTTCCAATGTGCTTCATTTGTGCATAGGAGCATTGTGAGCAAGAGGAAACAATCAGGAGATGAACTGGCCTCCTGTTATCTTCAAATCATTATAGTCAGATGTTCATGTGAGCATGTGTCCATGCATGAGTTGACTGCTAGGATAAAATCCTAGGTGACAGTCTATCTTTACTAGGCCTTTACTTATATTTTTTAGAAATTCAAAAGTAGCAGAAAAACCACTCTTTCTCTTATTTCTTCTCCTCTAATCTAGGAGAAACACAACTACAACTGTTGACATGTACTGTGCAGCAGGGGTGGGATTCAACTAGCGTTACTACCAGTTCAGTATTTGCATTTTGTGTGTGTACTACATCATTAGCTGAGCCACTGGGACAGCTGATAAGCGCTGCCCATGGGTGCAGAGCATTTCAAAAAGCACTTTTTTCCTGCTTTTTCAACTGCAGCTGTGCCACGGAAAGCAGCTGAAGTTGAAAATGCAGGAAATCAAGGTCAGGTAAGAGCCCGGGTGGGCGGGTGAGCCGAACAGCAGCAGACACAGAACCGGTTTTGGGTCTGTTGCTCTTCAGAGCTACCAGCTCTCTAGAGCTGGACAGAACCAGTAGCATCCCACCCAGAGGTGGTATTCAGCAGGTTCTGACCAGTTCTGGAGAACTGGTAGCAGAAATTTTGAATAGTTTAGAGAATCGGCAAATGACACCTCTGACTGGAGATTTTATAGTATCCTTCCCCTGCCATTCCCACCAAGCCTCGCCCACAGAACCTGTAGTAAAAACATTTGAATCCCACTACTGATCCCACCCCTGCTGTGCAGTCTTTTGTTTTCTCTGCAACATAATCTCCAGGATTCAAGGTATGGAAGTGGTAGATATTTTGTCTAGAGATGAAAGAAACTGTTCTTTCAGTTCTGTTGAAAGTATTTCTTTCACCTCTAGAAATCTGGTAACTTTGGACTGATATTCCAGGGAAATTTCAAGGTTCTAGAAATGGCCACTTTGAACTCTTGAGAGATTGTCTGAGGTTCTCTGTAAGGGAGGTTTTGTCATTTGTTCCTTCTCCACCTTTGTTCATTTTTATATATTTTAACAAAAGGAAGCATTGAAAGGGCCTTTTCCTTACAGGAGCACACTTTTCTGCCTCAGAAAATACAGTTTCTACAGTGAGAGCTCAGTACTGTCAATAGACAGGGCAGCAGGGGAAGTGGGGTGGGGTGGGGGGCAACCAAGTCTATAAAAGTGAAGCAACAAGTTGTAAAATGTGGTAAAAGTGACTTGCTTGTTATGCAGTGATCTTGGAAGGGAAGGTTACAGGATATCCTGACTGACGTACATTATTTTAAAAACCAAAATGTTTGTTTCATTCATGCAGAGGAACTTCAAGGCAGCCTGTCTCAACAGATGTGTTAGGCTCACTCTCATCATCCCTAGTCAGCATGTAAGAGGTGAAGCTTAGGACATCTGAGGGACTCCAGCTTTGATAAGGCAAAGTGTTCATTGTATGATACATCACCACAAGATTTATGCTATTCCCCCTTTGCAAAACATTGTGATGAATAAAGAGATTGGGCGATACTACCTTCCCAAAAGAAAAGAAAGCTTTTTGCTTATGGGCTGCCTATTTCTGTCCATATGTGGATCAAAGATTGTGATATGTTCTACATACTCCCTAAAGAAGGCAACTATATTTGAATATGGTTCTATGTTAAAATAAGCTAATGCAGTAGTGAAAGATAATTCTTTAAATTAAATTCATCTCCACACCCCCACATTGCTAGGTTTTAGGTTGCCTTTTTCAAGCAAATAATTCTGCCTGACTAGCTGGTGTTCAGTCAGTAGCCAAAAATTGTTGGCAAACTGCCACTGCATTGAACTTCCTTCTGGAACATGATGTCTCTATACAGGCAAAAGTTTGTTCATTCCTTGACTAACACAATCTCACTGAAAGAATTTTATTTTGCTAATGCATCTGTCTATAGAATAATGCTGCCGTTTTGACCTAGGCCTTACCTGCTGTGTCCCAAAGACTGATATGGACTTGCTTGTCACTGATGCAAAAGGGAGCAAAATATTTCTCAAAAACTGTTGGGTTATAAACCTAGAAAAAGATGATGAAGAAAGTTACATTTTTGCTTAGCTGATTATCTCTTGAAGGATTGGTTGATTTGATACCATCCCTGCAGAGCTTTTTCTGCCACAGCATCTATTTCCTTTCAGATTATTTGTTTAGGAATATATAGGCTGCTTTTCCAAACAAATCTTTTCCTACAAAGTCTTCAAAACATTTTGAAGAACAATATCTAACCTCTTTCTCAAAAAAATTCTAGCATTAATTAACAGCATCACAAAACAGCTAACAAATACACAGCACATCTACTGAAACAATATGTCAACTAATTAAAACAACCGGTAGCCAACAAAAACAGATCAATTAAAAAAGCTCCATTGGACTGTGGCAAGAAAATTAGCATTGGAAAGTCTGGAGAAATAAAAGCGTATTTTCCTATATTAAAAATGTAATAAATACATAGCAAGGAAATTTGAGTACAGGCAACAATGAAAAGGCCCATTCTCAGTTGGCCCAATCTAATTAATATTTCACTGTGGGAGGGTGCCTTCAGGAGCACCATTAAGTGGTCCATATCTCAGTTATTTTCTCAGCCATGGCTTCCTTGACACTAGAAAAGCTCAGTCCTTGAGGGAGACTGTATTATCAACTTCTACTGAATTAATATTAAAAATCTGGAGTTAATCTTCATCTGACTCTAGGTTACATTTGGTAAGGCAAAATCTTCAGAGACATATAGGTATCCAGATATTCTTTCATTTCACAAAGCTATAGGAAAGTTATTTTTTTGCTTTCCCTTCTTTTCTATCTCTGCCACATTTCACCAATCCACATTCACTTATTTTTGCAATAAAAATGATTCAGTTGTGAATGCAACATATAGATAAAAATAACCAAGATAGGATCATTTCAGCTTATACATACAGATGCTGATTTGTGGATTCCTTGGTGTTCTCTGAACTTGATTGTTTGCTCGCAGATGTTTCATTACCCAACTAGATAACATCATCAATACACAGATGAAATGTCTGCAAGCAAACAACCAAGCTCAGAGTGCACCAAGGACTCTACAGTTCCACCCTGACCTACATATATTCTCTTCCATTGGAGATTTAATTTTTTGGTGGTTATTTTTAAACAAATAATTTTCAAGGAAGACTCTAATATGAAATTGTTAAATTATGAACTATCAATATTAAATCTTATAGCCTACACCAATGGAATAGTTTATTACAGAGGTGACGGGTGGGAGGTAATAATTGTATTGCTAATAGTTAATTGAATGATCATGTATATGCTAATGCCAAGGATATTGAATTCAGTCCTGTGGGTCAAATCTGACTTCCAAGATTACCCCAAGTTGCTGGCAGGTTCTGAAGTGAGCCTCTGAACACCCACCCCCCCAGTACATCACACCTCCTAGGGGACACCTACACCATAATAAAAAAGGACCAATTGGAGAACACCCACAGAACTATCAGTAACATGTTTAAAGGAATCTACTTTACTAGAAAAGAAAAAACAACAACTTGCTACCCTTCCTGGACATCCTGATCAGCAGAGACCACAATGGCAAACTAGAAACGCAAGTCTACAGAAAAACTACCTTTACTAACCAGGTGCTCCACTTCCAAAGCAACAACCCAACCTCCCACAAGAGAAGCTGTGTAGGGACTTTATTTAGACAAGAACAAACACCCTGCAGCAACCCAAAACAGCAGAAAAAGGAAATAGAGTGGTTCCTGACCACTCAACCCAACCAACACAGCACAACCAATACAAACCTTAAAAAGAATTACATTACCATATATCAAGAATATCCCAGAAACCACCAACAGTCTATTACAACCACATGGAATCAGCATAGAACACAAGCCAACTAAAGCCCTTCAAAATATCCTAAGCAGACCAAAAGACCCAACAGCCCCAGAAAAAACAAAAAACAAAACAGGAGACAGCTACAACATACAGTGTAAGGACTGCAACAACCACTATGTAGGACAAACAGGCAGAAGACTGGCAGAATGCATTCATGAACACAACTAACAGTCAGAAGGCATGATGAAAATCCTTTCATTTCACAACATATAGATAGATTTAACCATAGTTTCAATTGTGAAAATGTTACCATCCTAGACCAGGTCAAGTCCAAAAACACCAGGGAATTTCTAGAAGCCAGGCACTCTGGCAAATCAGCTATCAGTAGACACATAGACATTAACAACATCTATAGACTATGCAAAAGCGATTATTACCCAGCCCAAAACGGGAAAAAAAAGACCCAAGCACCTTTCTACCAGCAATCAGCACCCAGGTCAGCATAGATTAACTCCAAGGTTAATATCAGACCAACAATCAAGTAAACAATACCCAATCAAGAAACTGTCAAAGAAGCCAACATCAAACAGTCCACCCAAAGAATTTCTAAGACCACCCTCACCAACACCAACAGGTAAGCCACTAGAATATAAACTGAGAGCAAACAACACTCCTTACTGGCACTGATGAGAAATACCTGCAAGAAGACAATCAAGCTCAGATAGCACCAAGGACCTCTTATGTCAACCCTGAGTTACAAATATTCTCCTTTATTAGTATCACTCCCCTCTACTCACTAAATAGGAAGCCATTGTGTCTCAGAGTCAGATAATATTTGTGACAAGGTATGGACTAAGTGCTTACCATTTTCTCATCACATATACAGTATACATAGTGTATACGTCAATGGGCCTAATTAAATAGATGTTACTCCATAAAACTTTATATTGTAAGAAATGAACTAATGTTAAAGTGTCACAAGATTCTTATTTCTTTGATGTAACCAATGCAAAGTATAACTTTAAATATTATAGGTTAATCTATTTGCCCAAAAGGTTCTAAGTCCATTCTTAAATAAAATAAAGCCAACTTGATTGATTTTCTCTTTTTTTTTCTTTCTACAATAACCAAATCTGCTTGTACCTGTCAAAATAATTTTATTTCAGGATGTTTTCAGTCAAATATTTCATGGTTCTATCCAAATCTTGTTCTGCTGTCCTTAGCATGTCACTGGCAATTAGATAAATACTTTAGTTAAGTAAAGTGAATTTAGTAGTATTATTAGTACTCTTGGTTAGAGTCTATATCCACAGAAAAACTCCAGAAAGATTTGCTGTCACAATGCTTCAGTTATTCTTCCATGACAAGGGAAGTTTCTAGTATACCTGTTATGAGAATTTAAAACATGGGAGAATTTCAAATTGAAGAAAAATAATATCAGAGGCTTGATAGGAGTTATTCTATAGAAACTATATTTGAATAGTTTGCCTTGAGTAGGAAAGATCTTGACAAAAGGATCTGGCAGTAAGAAGTGTGAGGTTGATATTATGGTTAAAAGAAACTTACCTTAGGGAATTCTCCTTTTGCAAAGACCATGAGCATCGATGTTTTCCCACAGCCTCCGTCTCCTATTACCACCAGCTTGATCTCAGTAATTCCTCTGGTCTCTTGTTTGGACCCTGACTGCCCTGGAGTCTCTTGATTTCTTTGCATGTCAACTAATTATCAGGACACTTCAACAAGGTCTTTTTGAATTATCTAAGAAAACAAGCCACGAAGATGTCTTTTCTTTCTGAGTAGTTTTCTATTCTCATACTTGTGCTTATCTCCTGTCTTTCTACAGCTGAAAATCAAAGCCTTCAGCATAGCAACTATAGGTCATAGAGGCCTAAGATGAGGTGTGGTTGGAATGTGAAAAGAGCTGCTGACTCAAGGAAGAAAAAGCAAATAGGAAGGCTGTTACAGGAGCAACCACCCATTGTGTGACGAAGCATGGAGAACAGCGGATAAAAATAAGAACTCATAATACTGCCTTGAATTTCCCCCACATTTTAAATTATTTTAAAATATTAAAAAAGTCATTCAAATGCAAATAAGATATACTAACATTCACATTTTAGCATGTGAATACAGGCTAACATGTGAATGCAAATAACACGTGTCTTGGGGGTCATGTGTAATTTATGAAATAGTACTTCCCATCTGGTCATTTGTGATTATTTACACCATAAGAAGCATTTCTAACTTATGTATGTGTCACATATTTGTGATTACCCATAAGCGCCACTACAATTCCCAGTGGAATAAGAAATGAAGCATGGATAAGAAATATTCAATGTATGTACAAAGACCTCATTTAAGTGGGAGTGGCATACATTCAAAAGAGGTGCCAAAGGGAAACATTGCATATGCAAAATAATATACAGTATTTAGAGATCTCTACATGTACATGATATTAATCCTATGTCCAAATTTACACTTGCTCATAGTTCATCAATCTTTTGATCCAAATTTTATTTTTAAGAAGAATTGATTGCTTCAAGATTCCCTGACAGGGTGGACAGAAGCTTGTTGACTTTGCAGCCCAGTGCTCTGGGCAGCTATTCCAAATACAAAGGGATACCAGGTCAAAGGTGGTTTAGCCTTCCTTGATCTCAGTGCTTTGTTTGATGGGGACCTGTAGACCAGAAGAGGTTGATCCAGGAGAATTTAGTCCATTTCTGTTCTTTCTCTTGCATTCTTCTTTTGAGTTCAGCAAAAATGCCCTGCTCTGTTAATCTTAATGGGCCATTAATCTCACCCCAAGGCAAGAAGTTTGTGTTATCACAACCACAGGATACTCTGATCCTCAAAACAAGTCTTAAAAAAAAGCCTCGGCTGAATGGAAGAGGCAAAAGGAAATGTACAATTCAACTTTTCACTCTAGCATCTTTTCTGCTGTAAGAAACTAAATCATTGAAATTAATCTAAATCAAAAATTAAGTAAGTATATCAGGTATATAATATTGTTCAGAAAGAATCATCTAGTGAAATGCTATACTTTGTCTGATTACAGTTGGTCACATAATAGCCAGAGGTTTAGACTTGATCTGGCATTTTTATCTGCTGATGAAGTCCTTCTCAAGAACCTGGGATGTTATTTGATGGTATTTAAATCTCAGGGTGTAAATTATTCTGAGTAAAGCTATCTTTTACAATTGACTAATGGTGATTTTATCAATGCTAATTATTTCCAATGTATTCCACAGGATAGAACTGATTTGTTTTGTAAAGTGCCTTTTATCTTATCTCTTTAATATAGCAGAGAGGAACCTCACTAATCCAATTTCTACTAGTTTTATTTATGGAGAACATTTTATTTATAACACAGCTGTGTGGCTAGTAGCATTTTAATATGCACTTTTTACAAGCAGATCTGTAAAAACTGACAAAGAAGGAGACGGAGTACACAAGCCCTTGATAGGGCATATCCACAGTATGATGATCATTAAAATAATTCATGGCATGGGCCAAGTAAAAGTGAAAATATATCTTTCATTCTCATAAACTTGAATTTTTCATCCAACTGAAACTACATAGTGGAAGACAGGCAAAAGAAAAGTATCCCTTTTCTCTTTCTCTTTCAACTCACAGCAAGACTCTGGAACTGTTGCCAGAAGATACAGTGAGGGATGCTGAAGGGGAACAGTAAAAAAGAAAGAAAGAAAGAAAGAAAGAAAGAAAGAAAGAAAGAAAGAAACCCAAAACCAAGGCATTTTGATTTCTTGAATTCCAAGAATTAAAATCAATATAGGGCTGGGATACAATCAACAATGAATTTTCAAGAAAACTATTTATTAATATATAGTATGATTTAGAATAGAATAGATAGAATAACAGAGTTGGAAATGACTTTGGATGTTTTCTATTCCTACCCGCTGTTTAGGCAGGAACTCTACCATTCCAGACAAATGGTTGTCCAATCTCTTCTTAAAAATTTCCAGTGTTGAAGTATGTTCATCTGGAGTCAGTAATTTACTGTGCAGAGGCAGTTCCTTTGGGGATAGACAATAGTGACTGAACTAGAATTGCCGGTTTGTAGCCTTTCGTTTCATTTCCCTTTGAAAATTATGAGGTAGCAAGAGAATTTACAGTAGCGTTTGCTGCTTGGGAACTCCAGTCAAGTACCATAGTCACTTATCCTCACTTACTGCAAAGCAGAAATGGAGCCTACAGCAAATTAGGTCAAGATGGTGGGAAAGATAAAAGATATATATGCATGCTCTCAGTCAGGGTTGCCATTTATAAAAGGCAGCACAATTTTTCCGAGTTATAACCAGCCATAGAATCTATAATCACCAAAACAATAATGTCAAAGGTGGAACTTGTAGGATTATGACTCATAACACAACATAGCTTGACAGATTCTAGATCATACTTGGTCCCTCCCAGTAAATAAATTGCAGGGCTGATTTATCATTCATCAGCATGGCCAGTCCCAGATGGAATTATTTACAATTTTTTTCCTGTTTCCCTTCTTCCTGCCTTGTGTCATGTTCCAAAGATCTAAGGTTAATTTGTTATTATCTTGCAGTTGTAATAAATTTGAAGGACTAAGACTTGTGGTTTGGGATTTGCTTTTTCACTATTTCATTTTGGTTTAATATTTCTATTTTTGTTAATAGGATATTGAGAAGTGAATTTAAGATGTTATGGTAAAATTAAATTATGTATCAGTAATTTGGAGTCTGTTGATCTGTGATGGGTCTTTGGGTAGATCAGTTTTAGGGTATATCAAAGAAAATAATAATGCACAGTAAAAAGAAGCAACAATGTCAGATATAAAATCTTAGATTAAAGAAATATATTAATTATCAGCCTTTGAACTGGCCCTGTAGAGAAGCAACAGAAGATTGATTGATATGCAGTGCCTTGTTGAATTTTACAGTGATATGTTGTTCAAAAAAAGATCTACTTTCTAATTTTACTATTTTTTATATGCATACTATGTCTTGATTTAAATATATATATCTAACCAAATAGAATTTTTAAATAATCAAGTAAAAAAATGAAAAGAAAGGAGAACCCCTAACACTCCCTCTCACTTCTGACCCCAAAAGCTTATTAGGCCCAGACTGGCCAACAGCTTGGCAGTATGATGTCTGGCCCTATCTTCAAATATTTTCATTAAAAAAAAACACATGGAAATGTGGAATTTAAGTCATTTCTCTTTCCTTCTCTTCTCCTTAAGAATGATTTTGGGTCTCATATGCCCTTTTTAGCATCCCCCCAAAAATCAAAAATAATGCTCAGTGATTTGTTTGGAAGTGTACCCACCAGCTCCCACAAGTAAACAAACAGAGATACAAAACAACATCCATCCTGGAGGCTAGAAGGAATAACAAAAAACAAGTTCAGCTGTTTGTTTTCTACTAAAAGCAATTTTGTGATTGAGCATGGCCAACATGACCACCATTTTTAGAGAGAACTGTACTGCTTTTTGCATGTTGCACCACCTGCAAATTTGCACATTACATGTGCCACCCCCTACAGCAGAGATTTTCGACCCCCATCACGGGCTGGTCCCATATTCCAGAGCTGCAGTAGTCACAAGACTGGCCCTTTTGTCATCCCAGAGCAGCTTATCCATGGCAAGCAGGTGCACAGGCCAGTCCTGTGACTATTGCAGCTCTGGAATATGGAACCGACTTCCCCACCAACGTCAGCAAGTTCAGTCAAAATTCATATTAGTCAAAATCAGTCAAAATTCATTTTAGTGGCCTGCGGGATTTAAAATTATGATTTTGGTGGTCCCTAAGATCCAAAAGGTTGGTGACCCCTGCTTTAGAAAGTTACAAATGAACCAGAAAAGGGTGAGCCAGACCCGAAATATAGGAGTCACTGCAGAAAACCATTAAACCCAAATCCCATTCACTTCCTGGAAATGATGAACCCCTATTAATTTTTAGAGATTGACTCTGTAGGGTAGTATTTCTCAACTGCTACAATTTCAAGGTGTGCAGATTTCAGTTCCCGGAATTCCGAGGCATCATGCTGTCTGGGAATAATGGAAGTTGAAATCCACACACCTTAAAGTTGCCAAGTTTTTGAAATCCTGCAATAGGGAGAAGCCAAACTTGTAGGTACCAGGCCCCAAGCCATATAGAACCTTATAGGTTAAATCAACCCTTAGAATTGCACATGGAAAACTTGTTGGTTAGTGGGGTAGGGCCAAAAACACAAATATTGTATGACTGGGACGGTGTTCGCATACCAACATGTGGATTGCTGCTTTGGGGGCCAATTGTAGATCTTCATAGGCAGCACGACATAGACTGTTTTACTGTAGTCCAATTAGGAGGTGACAAGGTCATGAGGTACTGCCCTAGTTACCTCTATCCATACTTTATCAGCAATGCTTAACATCTTACATGTTATATTTTTATACATTAACATTTGTGAATGGATAATATAGTTCAGACCTGTCAGAGCAATCCTTGACTCTTTTTTGAGTTTAAAATGAACAAATGTGGGCTCTCACTTATGCATATGAAGGACAGAAATAATATACTCCAAATTTATCTTTAAGGCATTGTATAACTACTGTTAATTGCAATTCTGAAAAAAAAAATCATGAATTAAGTCAATGTCCACATGATGGCAGCAAAGCCTTGAATATTGGTCATACAATCACTATGAAAGGCCTACTACAGATTAGTTTTCTTCCTTCTGCAGAGAGCTTCCCAGATGTTGCTGTTAAGTTAAGATGTTGCATCAGTGTCAGATATTTGCTGATGGGATCTAACACCTGAGAGTAGCAGTTCCATGAAGGAGAATTACTCTATTTTTTCAGCAGTGAAACTGCAACATTTCAAAATGATGTGTGTACTCTACTGTATCAGTAAGAAAATCATGTCCTCATGCTTCAAAATTTGCACATTAAAAAAGCTGAATTCTATTTCTTAAGCCATTTTTATTAAGTCATAAAATATTATAAAATACAAAATACAAAAGCAAACAGAGGACAATGAGGGGAAAAGGAACAGGGAAAAGAAAAGTGAGGAAATATGGAGAAAGAAAAAATAAACATTGACTTCCGACTCTCTCTGTTACAGTAGAAAAGGGCAATTCTATTTTGGATGAAGAAATTAAGAAAATTGAAATAGATTCCATTTTGTTCATGTTAGTAAGTACACAACATACCTGACACTTAATTTACTATAAAGGATAATCCTTTATTTCAGAAAGCTGTCCTTTAGATTTATTTCATTTAATTATTCATTTTCTTGGTTTTTCATTTTTCATTTTCCTTTGTAAAGCAAAGTTATAAACAATTTTTAAAAAATAATCCTTTTGAACATCTTTCAGATTTGCCCCTTTTTCAAGTTTGTCATTTATTTTTTTCAAAAAAACCATGGTTGCTCTACTTATTAGCAACTGCCCTGTCCAAGAATGATTTGCTTCTGCAAATGAAAACGTTCAAATATTGACATTCAGGATTTCAGAAGGGAAGGTAAAGAATTATGGAGTGGCTACTTAATTGAACTCCTGCTTTTTTCTTACACATAAAAGGGTTGGGGCTTACCATGGCTGCCATCTTCACTTTCCAGCGTTTGTTTTTACATGTATCTTTTATTATATTTCATTAACAAATATTAAAATAAAAACTAACATAAAGGAGAAAAGGGTGGGTGGGTGGAATAACAGGACAGATTAAAAAGTGGAAACAAAAATCAAACAAATATAAAACAAAAGTGACCTCCAACTTTTTTCAGTACAAAGATAATAATATCACCATATCTCTCTAATGTAAATGAATATTCAATGTTTAAACTATCTTAAAATATTAACAGTCAACACTCTAAAGACTCAATAGTCATATATTTTTCTAACTCTAACCACAATATTTCTCTAGTTAGATCAGATTTAATTCTCAAATCAAAAGTTGATTTCTCTTTTTATCTTGTAAAAAAGCTAACCGTGGTCTCCAAATCGTAAAAAAATTAGTCACCTGATTTTTGACTTCTTTCCCCAAGCCCATAGATACCCTTGATTTACATACAGTACTGACTTCAACTACTGTATGTTTAGTGGGAACTATGGGACATTCACTGCAGCATATCTGAAGGAATTAGATTGGGGAGGATGCTTTAAATGAGCAGCAAATACTGTATGTCAGAACAGTAGATTTTGCCATATGAGATGTATGGAAATATTTTCTGTGACTTTCTCTTTGTACGAGAGAAGGTCTTCGGCTACAGTTTGGTTTCTTGTTTATTTGATTCAATTTGTTTCCTGTCTTTACTGCAGTTTAATAATCAAGATGGCTAACAACACAAATCTGCATAAATATAAGTAGAAAAAAGATTTGGCAATCCCAAAATATGAATGTGTAAAGACTAGGAGAAAGAGATGCATCTTAATTGCTCTTCCAGAAATGGAAGAAGCAGGAACCAAATGCAAGTCCTCAGACAGCCTTTATATTAAGTAGAAGGTTGAACCTGTCTGCTTTAAAGAAATCCTGCTAAGATTCTTACAATGCATGGGATTTCTATAATAGGTATAATGATTTTAGAAAGGTATAATAATAAATGAAGGTGACTGCATAGCTCACCCAGTGTTATTTGGGTTGCCAAAACCTACACAACTGTCAATGAATGCCAAGACAGAGTAACTTTGCTGCCATGTAGTAATTATTTTGGATTTTGTGATCCAGATTTAATACTGTAGCCCTAAATGAACTTTATATCTGTCAATGATTTTTTCCCTATGTGCTTTGTGTTGTATATGACCAAATATGGCCAAGGAGTGGAGTCAGCTAATAGATACCACTCATTGGCCCAGCCGCTGGCGGGAAAATCAAAGTCCCATCAGTGGCTGAAGCCTGAACCCACAGAACACTTTGCAAAGTATTCAAGGTTGCTCACTACTATGGAAGATATTTTCTTGGAACAAATTCCCTGTCAACCACATTTCTGAATAGGTGAGATTGAAATTTGGCCTGTAGAGGAAGATCATCCCAAAGGCTGAGGCTTAATAAGCCACCAAAGATTTATGGTCTGTTAGCAAAAATAGCTAAAGTTGACTCCTTTTAATTTTAATGGCATTGGTTGCGATTGTCCTCTTGGGAGATGTCTTCTTGATCTCCCAGCCTAGCCTGAAGCTTTAGTATCATCTAACTGAAACCAATTCTAGGACTAGCCAGGCTTTATCGGGCTTAGCCTTTGAGCCCAGAAACAAATAAACTTTATGCTGCTAACTTGCCAAACAAAACTAACATTCATAGCTCAGGTGCTGCTACCTGTTGAGATGGAGTGGAGTGGAATAGAATAGAATAATCAGAGTTGGAAGGGACTTTGGAGATCTTCTAGTCCAACCCCTTAATCTAACAGGAGACCCTATATTATTCAGACAAATGGCTGTCTAATCTCTTCTTTAAAAACTTCCAATGATGGATCACCCATAATTTCTGAAGGCAAGCTGTTCCACTGATTAAGTGTTCTAACTGTCAGGGTCTTTCTACTTAGTTCTAGGTTAAATCTCTCTTTGATAAGTTTCCATCCATTGTTTCTTGTCCTGCCTTCAGGTGCTTTGGAAAATAAGTTGACCCCATCTTCTTTGTGGCAACTCATTAGATATCGGGAGACTGCTATCATGTTCTTTTCTTCATTAAACTAAACATAACCAGTTCCTGCAACCATTCTTCATAAGTTTTACTTTCCAGTCCCCAAATCATTTGTGTTGCATGTCTCTGCACTCTTTATAGAATATTAACATCTTTTTGTATTTTAGTAACCAAAACTGGATTCAGTATTGCAAGTGTGATATTACTAAAGCTTTATAAAGTGGTGTGTACTAACACTTCATGTGACCTTGATTCTATTCTTTTGCAGTCTAGGACTGTGTTGGCTTTTTTGGTGGTTGCAGCACACTGATGGCTCATATTTAAGCGGCTGTCCACAAGGACTCCTAGAGCTCTCTTGCAGTACTGCTATTGAGCAAGCTACCAACTATTCTATACCTGTGCATTTTGTGTGTGTGTAAAAAACATAATTTTCTCACCATTGAATTTCATGTTATTTATGTTGGTATCTAGGTATAAATGCAATTCTCTTCCTTTTAGCCTCTGACTGGTTTTAGATAAGTATGGCTCTTATATGACAGTTACTCTATATATCTAACAGTAGATATCTAGATATATATTTAATAGCAGCTTTAGATATATGAAGATATATTGTACCTACAGTTACTGTTATTTTACATACAAAACGAATATGGAGCAAAAACATGGGAGTACCTGTCAAGCCTACATAAAGCTTTTGAATCTAAATTAAATAAATAATAATAATTTATGAACCCTAGAAATTATTTTAGGCAAAATCTGAAAGGCATATGTGTTTGTTTTCTGGGTTCAAGTATTATTTTTTGGTTTCTCGCTATATATCCAACACATTGCATCTTTTTCCAATTCATATTTCTTGTTAGCATGTTGACCTTCTTGATCAGAGATTCTGAAATGTACACACAACCTCAAATCCTGTTTGTGGCATAAACAGAGAATACCTGAAAATCCAGATATACTGTAGTTGAGAGATTTTATTTTCAAAGCACTCTGGCATGGACCAAGAGGTCAAATGGAAAATGAATAAAAGAAAAGAAATAAGGTAGATAATCTTCAGCATAAAGATATGCCAAAATCAAATTCATTTATTCTTTTGACCTGTGGTATTCTTTTGGCCAGAATGCAGACTTCCTTGTTGAATGATATTAAATCTATACAAAGTAGATTTTCCTACTAGAAATATATTTATTTATATCTCACCTTTATTATTTTTATAAATAATTCAGGGTGGCAACATTACATCTTCCTCCTCCTATTTTCCCCACAACAACAATCCTGTGAAGTGGATTAGTCTGAATGAATGACTGCCCCAAATTTACCCAGCTATTTTTCATGCCTATGGCAGGACTAGAACTCACAATCTCCTGAGGAGGGTACCACTCCTTGTCCTTTAAAATTTTTTCAGTGGCCTTCAATACAATTAATCATGATATATTTTTGGATTGCTTAGGATATTAGGAATTGTGAACTTTGTATCGCAAGGCTCCATCCATCCCTTTCAGTTAGTAGTTGGAAAAAGGTTGGTTGGAAGCAGTTGGATGGAAGCAGTTGGAACAGTTAGAAGCAGTTGGTTAGAAGCAGTTTGAAACAGAAATGGTTGGAAGCAGTTGGTTGATGTCAGGCTTCATCTTCTCTCTTCTGCAGGTCAGCATCTACATGACTGATTCAAGAGGAGGTATTGTTTAATCCAGAGGTGGTATTCAGCAGGTTCTGACCAGTTCTGGAGAACCCGTAGTGGAAATTTTGAGTAGTTCGGAGAACCAGCAAATACCACCTCTGACTGGAGATTTTACAATATCCTTCCCCTGCCACGCCCACCAAGCCATACCTACAAAACCGCTAGTTAAAAAATTTGAATCCCACCACCGGTTTAATCCTTGAAGGCTACAAAGAACTAGATGAGAAGGAACATATTGTGTACAAAAAGCTGTATTTCTGCAAAATGCAGTTGCTGTTTCTCCAGAAACCTTTTGGCTCTGTAGGGCTTTGGTTATGACTCTGGATGTAGGGACAGTCCCCTAGAAGGAATAAGCCCATGGGTCCTGTCCTGTTTCAACTTGCATTCCAGTTGTGACCCATCCTGGAGTGGGAGGCTCTGGTAACAGTACCTTACACCCTATTCACTTATAGGATATTCTACTGCAATGCACCCCACTTGATTTTTTTTCTTTATAGGCTCTCTGAAAATTACAACTGATGTCAAAAAAAGCAATCTGTTTGCTGATTACTTGAAGCCCTTGCAGCCACACAACACTAATTCTCTACTGGCTTCTAGTAGGTTTTCAAGTACAGTTCAAAGTAACCTATACATGGTTTTTTTGGCATGTTGCCTGTATGTTTCCATTTTCTTCAAGTAGAACAGATCCTTCTGGTGTATTTGTCTCAAATATGGATGTTGAAGCTTTCCCTCTTCCTGTGACGTTCAAAGCAAGGGTACTTTTCCACTATTTTTCTGTCCCTGAAATCTCAAAGTCACTCTTTCTGATGGCATTTAGGTAGGCAGTTAAGGCAGAGCTGTTTCCTAGAGCTTTTAATCTATAGCTTTAACCCTAAAGTTGCTGCTAATCAGGTGACACAGCAGGTATACAGTTTATGGATTGTACAATATGTAATAGCCTTTATGATTTTGAGCAGATATATTGTAAATGACTGGTAGTCTTTTGAGG
Source organism: Pseudonaja textilis (assembly GCF_049901715.1). NCBI lineage: Eukaryota > Metazoa > Chordata > Lepidosauria > Squamata > Elapidae > Pseudonaja > Pseudonaja textilis. The sequence goes on from NC_141990.1 coordinate 224,198,503, forward strand.
AGTCTGGTGGTAAATAAATGGTACAAACAAAAAGCAAACTGGTTTTCTGTGGCCTCTAAATCAACTACAAAGGGTTGTACAACATGCTCATTTATAATTGATCTTTTTTATGTTGGTTTCAAGAGCATCCATAACAGAGATAAACCTTGAAAGCTGTCTCTTGATAAAAGCATTTCATCAGCATTAAGTGCATGAGTTGTTTTTTCTTATCATTTTCTTTTTGTTCACATGCTGTAATTTATATTTAGGAATTTTTGTTTCTCTACCAGTTTGTTTATGTCAAGACTTTCTTGAATTTCTTTCAATGTGAATAAAATATAAAAAACTTGGGCATATATTAAAGACGATCTGTAAATCATGCAGGGCCTTGATAGTTTAATGAAATTGATCTAACTGAAATTGTTCTAGAAATAAACACTAATTCCATGATTTTATCCTGAAAAATTCCAGTTTATCTTATTGTATCTACTAACATTGTTATTTTTAAGAACATCAATATTTGTGCCATAGTTCTCTGCAGTGGTGGGATTCAAATTTTTTTTACTACCGGTTCTGTGGGTATGCTTTGGTAGGCATGGTGTGGCTTGGTGGGCACGGTTTCGTGAATGTGGCTTGGTGGGCATGGCAGGGGAAGGTTACTGCAAAATCCCATTCCCTCCCCACCCCACTAACCTGATTTCCAGCTCCGTTCTCCTGTGCAGTGCAACAAAAGAAGACCTAGCTGATCAGCCAGGACTTGGGAGGCAGAGAACAGATGGAGGTAGGGCCAGTCAGAGGTGGTATTTGCCGGTTCTCCAAACTACTCAAAATTTCCACTACTGGTTCTCCATAACTGGTCAGAACCTGCTGAATACCACCTCTGGTTCTTTGATGTGATTGAAGTTAACTTTGCATGCACTCCTTTTTTTAGTGTACTGTTGAATTTAGATCCAAAAATATTTGAGCATTTTGCAGAGGAAGAAGATGTTTTATTTGTGTGTGTGTCTCTCTCTTTCTGTGTATTGCACAATAGCAAATTACCATTTTTCTATACCTAGGCAGCAATCTACTACAGTGTGGCTAAATGATTTAACAAATATCTACCACATGATGTGTGATTGTATGTTTATTTGTATCTGTATGCATGCATGTATGGATATTTTTTTCCTGGAAGTTTTTGATGCATGGATTTAAATCTTGCCATTTTAGCAGCATTATCACAGGACACATATCTGCCTTTATTGAAGTCACTAACACTTCCGACTCTACTTTTCCTTAATTTTGTTGAATGAAATTGTCTCTGAACAGAATCTAATTTAGTTTTTGAATGCCAACTTTGATTTTCCAAATGAACCCTTTGATTGTTGACGCTCCAGGAGACCTTACTGCATCCAAAATGAAATACCTTCTTTACTCATGATACTGTACAAATGTATAATTTTCACTTCTGTATAATATACATTACAAGGAAAAGTAAATGTCTGTAGCTGCTGTGAAACTCATCAGCTAAGAGTATTAGGTATCTTCTTTTTCATTGTAGTGACATGATTATTAATACTCAGTACTTTTTTTTCTTTAAACTGGTGCTTCCTTGTTTTAATGATGTGTTTCAATACTACCAGGTAATTTACAAAGGAATATTGCAAGTATAGTTGAATGCTGGTAGGTGGGATATGTGTTCCTGTAATTATGATCTTTCCATCTCTTCTTAGAAATTGACTGCATTTCTCTTCCCTCTTATATTTCTGAGTCAATGGCAAGCTATTGGTTTTTTGATCAGAGTGCAGCATATTATTATTTGCATAGGATTCAAGAGGCAAAAGGGCATGTCAAGAATGTCCACACCCAAATGAATATGGATTTTGGGCGGGGGGGGGGGGCAGAGAATACCAAGTGCAGGCCCATATCCATTTCCCCAAGAGTCACTTCAATGTCCATGAGGTTCATAGAATTTCAATACTTCAGTACTCCATAGCATATTTGTATTTTAATTGTGTTGTTTTATAAATACTTTATTAAAATTACAATAACTAAACTGTTCAAACTTCTTTTTAACCAACTGGTTGAGAATTCTTCCCCCCACCCTTTGCATGTTGGCCTTTGCCTGGTCTCTTTTCTCCTAACTATAATATCTCTTAAAACAACATTATTTAAAAATAAGCATAGGGTAAAGCTGAGGTGAGAAAACATTTTAGCACATGACATTTCTTCTTTTCCTTTTATTTTTTTCAATCAATTTGTAAGAGTTGCTTCCTAGAATGTTAAAAATTCAAGAGGCTATAATGTAAACAGCTGAAAACATTACTGTTGTCAGTGAAGAGGCATGCCTCCTCATTGGTACTTTGAAAGTTTGTGCAAAAGAAACAAAAAGCCTCTTCCCTGTTGTTCACAGACAAGTGAAAATAGTTCCATTGTAGAAGATTCTTGTATGCCTACTCTTTTATTCCAATAAAACTTTACAAGGAGAACTTTGTAATATTTGGAAAAGGTAGTTTCAGTCTTAAAACACCAACAAATACCATGAGACAAGCAGGGCTTCCTTTCAAAGGAGACTAGAGGATAGAATAGAAACCTGGAGACAAATGCTGTGACTCTGCAGGAGAAAGGAGAAAAGGACCAAGGAGGATTGGTGAGGGAGGTCCCATCACTGGAATAAGAGGCTGGCCACAGGTTAAACAAAGCTGCAGGACTCCAAAGGAAAAATCCATTTTAAATAAACCATCAAAACTCAGGTGTTGACATTTTTATTTCTCTAATACACTTGGAATGCTTAAGATCCTTATTAATTTTTAAAATAAACACTAATTGTTTTTCTCTGAACTTTCTCTGAACTTCTCTGAACCTATTTGGTTTAGGTGGAAAAATAAGTCCAACAGGTCCCATAGTGACAATTCTGATAAAAAGGTAATTGTTTGCTTTGTAACTTAACCATGGAATCCCCTGATCATCTTAGAAATCAGTCCAAATTGGGATTCTGGGAAGAAGTCAGAGGTGGTATTCAGCCAGTTCTGACAGGTTCTGGAGAACTGGTAGTGGAAATTTTGAGTAGTTCGGAGAACCGGCAAATACCACCTCTGACTGGCCCCACCACCATCTATTCTCTGCCTCGTTAGTCCCAGCTGATCGGCTGGGTCTTCTTTTGTTGCCCTGCACAGGAGAACGGAGCTGGAAAGCAGGTTAATGGGGTGGGGAGAGAAGGGGGATTTTTTGTATCCTTCTCCTGCCACACCCACCAAGCCACACCACACCCACCAAGTCACGCCTACAGAAACAGTAGTAAAAAAAAAATTGAATACCACCACTTGGAAGAAGTGTATTGTTAGACATATAACCTGATACTTTCAAGTTCTTGACTGGCAGGAAGAACCTATTTGTCGAAAGCCTCTAAGCTGCACTGAGTCTTTTTCTCTAGACAAGCTCCTCGTCCATCCCTTCCTTCGGTCCCAGTTTGTGGGGGGTGGAGACTGAGTTCAGTCTCTTTTTTCCTGTCTTTTGTGGAGGTGCATTCTTTCATACGATGCCTTGTTTTGCTCTGAAATCCAAACATGAAATCTTTGAAGGGAAAACCCACAAGTTATATCTTCTTCCTGGGGTTTCTTCACTGAGGGGAAAAAAAACTCAGAGAGAAGCATTCACCTTAGGAGATCAGTGTCTGCTTATTGTGGGAACATGCTGGTTCAGTGTTGGAACAATGCCTCATTTGCTTCTGTCTTGACACCTTCTTGTCAGTATGGAAACGGCTATAATTGTTTCAGCCTCTCCCATATAGCCAGCTTGTTGAAGGCTGCCATGGGTCCCATTAGAGAGGGAGCAGAACACTGTGGCAGTGACTTTGATGATGACCACTTTCTTCTCCCCACATTTATCAGGTCTTCTTTAGGTCAGGTATGCAAACAAAACCTTTTCTGCCTGGCCCGAGTGACATCTACTAACTGGCTAGAGGAAGGTGGGACCCAAGGAGAAGTGGAATGGCACCTACTTGCCTTCATTCTTGAGATCTCTGCCAACCTGTCCCTCTCTCACAGAAGGCCTCCAGTTCTTTTGGAAGCGAAGGTTGCAAATGAGGTGTTGGGAATGAAGAAGCACGTGTGTCCCAACTGTTAGACGTATGATGGCATGAGCACATTTTTATTCCACTTTCCTCTAAGGAGATCAAGGTGGTGTACATAAAGCTTGAAAAATTTCCATCCCTCTTAGAGTTGCTCATCACCCCCAATAAGTCATGCCTCATAACCTGAGAAGCTGTGACAAACGTTTTTAGTTTATCAGTGCCTGATTTTGCTCATCTGCTTGGCTGTCAGTATATCATTATAGTTTTCACCACTATTTTGTCAGCTATCACTTTCTATAGCAACTTCAAGTAGAACTGTTTTTGTATTGCCTTAGCACACACTTTCTAGCAGTGTTCATGCTGTGCCCTTTGCCCATCCTTTCTCAGCATTTTCAGCAGTCACCAAGTGTTGCCTCAGCATTGCTGAAAACCTTTGTTCCCCTTCTTTCTGAATTCAATTATTCTTTAAAGGAAAAAAAGAACATAAAAATACAGATAAAGCAACTGCTGTTGTAAATCTTGTAATCTTTGCTCCATCATGATTCTGTCCAGTCTAATCCTGTTCATAAAGATAAAATACTACAGAACACCTCCATTTCCTAGGTTCTTTTTTGTATTGTTGGTTGCTTTACTTCAAAACAGATGATTAAAGGCTTGGAGACTTAAAACATATGAAGAATGGCTGCAGGTTTGGGATTGGCTAATCTAAAGAAAAGAAGAATTAGGGGTGACATAATAGCAGTATTCCAGTATCTGAGGGGTTACCACAGAGAAGAGGGGGTCATCTTATTCTCCAAAGCACCAGAGAGCAGGACAAGAAACAATGGAAACTAATAAAGGAGAGAAGTGACCTGGAATTAAGGAGAAACTTCATAACAGGAGAACAATTGACCAGCAGAACAGCTTGCCTTCAGAAATTGTGAGTGCTTCATCCCTGGAGGTTTTTAAGAAGAGACTAGACAGCCACTTATCTGAAATGGTATAGGTTCTCCTGCTTGAGCAGGGGACTGGTCTAGAAGACCTCCAAGGTCCCTTCCAGCTCTAGTCCTAATTCTACTCTACTCTATTCTGAATTTATTAAAAGATGCCTATAAATGTGATTTACCCAGTTACTGCTTTTCTAGGAGACTATGGGAGTTAGAAGACTCACAAGTATGAAATGGGCAGCTATATAATTTTAAATAAATAAATACTCTGAACAGATTCTGTTGCTTATCTAAATCCCTCCGCCACCACCATCCCTAAGCTGGCTTAAATAGTTGCTCAAAGAAGATAGCAAATGGTTCCTTTGCAAAGAATAGTTTAGATTTCTCAGAAAGGATTTTGGGAGAATCTCAGATAGGAGATTCCTTATGTCCCTTTCACTGACAATAGATGATGATGATGATGATGTTGGTTGGTTGCACCATCAGCCAGATGTTTGGGTGGGATTGAGTGTTTTTGTTCACTTATTGAATCCTTCCCAAGGACCTCAGATGGGCAGATATTTGTCATAACATGCAAGCTGTTTCAGGCAAAGCTGCCATTTGCAATTGACGGTAGTGATTTTGTCAGTGCTGATGGTGTTCAAGTGGTGCTCCAGATGTTTTGGGATTGCACCCAAGGTGCCTATTACTATTGGTACTACCTTTTCTTTCTTGTGTCTCAGTTGTTCTATTTGTAGATATAATAGATCGACACTGATCTGCTAGCCTCTGTTCTCTTATTATGTTGCCCTTCCTTGGAACTACAAATCAGATGCCTCAGGCAACTATATTATTTTGTTTAATACATACTCTGCTCCTCTGAACTGGATTCATTCATGTCACACACTGTTAAGTTTGGGAAAAGAGAGGCTGAACCAGAGCATGAGTGCAACAATATTTTATTATAACAATAAAGGGCTGACCGTGCTTGCCAAGCCTGGAACTGGCTCGCAGCGATCAGCAACTGGTTGGACCCCGCAGCCTCCTTTTATAGCTGGCTGCTGGGGAGAACCAACCAATGAGTGAAGGGGAAGAACGCCCCCGTAAAGTGAATGGACCTGAGTGAGAACTCCTAGAGTTCCCAGGACATAACACACACTTTCCTCTCCTCTCCTGACACACTTTGCAAATGAAAATGGAAATATATTTTGTGAAGCTGTTGTGTATGTGCTGCCATATTTAAAATGTTATTTTATTAATGTGTGATTCCAACATGGATAAGATATTCATAAATAAAGGATTTTTCTCTGCAATTGTTAAATGGAGATATTTAAATGGAGGGAAGAATAATTGGGCTCCATGAGGGGGAGGGTGCTGGAGGATGAAGTTGGTGAAATGTAAAAGTTGGGATGCTTTCTTGATTATGCTTACTTGCTTACTGCGCAGATGTAGCCTCTTATCTCTCTAGGCCAAGGTCAACCGTCTTGGCATACCAGATGTGTGAAGCGCCACCTGAAGATGCATCCACGTGATATTATACACACCTCAGATTGGATGGCCAGTTTGAACTGTGGGGGGTGGGAACATGGGATAACTTTCTGTATGTGATTTTCGCGCCTATTGCCTCAGATCTTGTATTTCTTCTGACGCTACCACTTCAAATTCGGTAAAAGTCCTTTTCTCTATAACAATGGAGTCTAAGGTTTTCTTTCTTGAATTTTGAATGGAGCTACACCTGACGTTATTTTAGTTTAATTTGGATAGAATCAATGTTCCTTCAATCCAGCAGATTTTCTATTTTGTATAATGATTTCTAGGTCTTTCACACTATTGTGATGTGATACCTTATCCATGATGATTGTTCACTGCAGTGGTTCAATTAGTAATACAGTTGTTAAGTGAATCTTGCTACTCTATTGACTTTGCTTGTCAGATGGTCATAAAAGGTGATCTCATAACCCCAGGACACTGCAAACATCGTAAATATGAGTCACTTGCCAAGTGCCTGAATGCTGATCATGTGACCATGGGGATACTGCAACGATCATAAGTGTGAAAAATTGTCATAAGTCACTTTTTTCAGTGCCATTGTAGCTTTGAATGGTCACTAAATGAATGGTTGTAAGTTGAAGACTACCTGTAGCAATCTATAGGATTAATGAAGAATAGTGTAGTACTGCCTCTTGATTGGCACTAGACAGATTCTCTAATTTTTTTCATTAACAATTTGGTTATTCATCCCTTCCATTTTTGGCATCAAGCACAGGCATCTGCCTCTTAAAGATACTATAGTACTGTCGTCAATTCAACTCCTGGTGATTACATGAACATGATGACTCTTGTGTCTTGTTGTAGTCTTCAACATTATGCTTATTAGGATTTATGGAATGCTTCATGCATTCACATTAACTATTACAAGGTCAGAAGAATTTCAGGAGTTTTCATGTTTTCAGTGTCAGTGTTAGTCTATATAGCATGTACAAAATACAGCTGCTTATTTTCCAACTATTCAAAACCTGTATAACAAAATAACACCAATATCGCAGGAGGTGCATTAATATCCAGTTGGTTTCTACATCCAACTTAAAGTAGTGGTTATTACTTATAAAGCTCTTTATATCCTGGGCCCATAGTAGCTTTGAATTGTTTGATTTGATTCATTTATTGAATTTATCTGCCACCCATTTCCCCTTCAAAAGCAACTAGAATCTTCCTGCCTCCTACTCCTTGGCCAAAAGAACATTATTCCTCTCATTCTGATCAGATGAACTTACATCTAAATTGTTAAGAAAATTTCTATTACAGGAGGGGAGAAGCAAGGAATGCGACAACTTGTTAATTTTCTTCTGAAAAGATGAAAAGAAACTCCCTGCCTCCCTCAGTAGTGCAACACTGCAAGTGTTCTATATTAACATTCTCGAAATCCTGAATTCTGATTGGACCATGCAGACCACAACTGGTTTTTTTCAAGCTTTGAAGATAATTTCTCTTCTTTATTAGGCTTATCTTCTCTCAGCTGGTCACTGGTCTGGTCGCTGGTCTCTCTGCTGTCTGCTGCCTGCTGTTTACTCCTGTATGAGACGTCTGCTTGTTGGCTACTGTGCTGGATACCGTTTCTACTAAACACAAGGACTGTTTACTTGGTGAGCTGATATCCTGTGCATACTCAGCGTTGTCTTCGAGAGAAAGGTATCGGAAGGAGAAGATTTACAAGCAGATAAAGACATTGTATTGACTAGTTTAATGAACTAAGTTACTGGATGGATATATTGGATAATGACATATGGACTGAATGACAATGCTTAAACTCTGTATGAATTAAATAACTATTTAAAACTACAAACAGTGTTTTTGTCTCCAGTGTGTGTATACTCTTGGGCCCAGCCTCTCTCTCATTTGGCTGCCTGGCTTGACTGCTGCTGTGCATTCTGCTTGGGGGTTTGTCCCCAAACACTAACAACTACCACTCACGATCGTAGACAAAGACTGCCCCAGCTTACTCAGACTGCAGTGGTTTTCCCCGCTGGGAATAGAAGTGACAGGCATCCACCACACAGACGAGGCAGACTGGGAAGCGATGCTTGTGAGGGACTTCCGGGAGGTCTTCGACGACACCCTAGGCAAGTACCAAGGGGCCCCTATTTCTTTCAACCTTAACCCTATCATCGCCCCAATCCTCCTCAAACCGCGGTGAGTGCCATTCGCGCTCAAACCCAAAATCAATGAGCAGCTAGATAAACTCATCGCGCAAGGGGTCTTAGAGCCAATTGACCATGCCCGCTGGGAAACACCCATAGCCACCCCCATCAAACTGGATGGCTCCATAAGAATCTGCGGTGACTATAAGGCCACCCTCAACCATGCGCTGCAGCAAAGCGCCTACCCCATCCCAGTAGTACAGCACCTTCTGCACTCACTGGGGGGAGGCCGGGTCTTCGCAAAGCTCGACCTGGCGCAAGCCTACCAGCAACTGCTGGTCGACACCGAGACAGCCGAGGCGCAAACAATTGTCACACACCGGGGGGCATTCCGATGCAACTGACTCCAGTTTGGAGTCAGCCTTGCACTAGGAGTCTTCCAAAGCCTCATGGAAAGACTCCTCCAGGGAATAAAAGGAGTGGTCCCCTACTTTGATGACGTGCTGGTCGCAGCTGCCAACAAGAAACAATTGGAAACCCGCTTAAGGGCAGTGCTGCAAAAATTCAAAGATGCCGGCCTTAAAGTCAAAAAAGGGAAATGCCAGCTCTGCACCGAAAGGGTCAAATTCCTGGGGTACCTCCTAGACCGACACGGAATCTACCCCACCGGAAAGAAACTTAGAGCCATTAAGGAAGCCCCCACACCAACGAACAAGGTGGAACTGCAGGCATTTTGGGGACTGATTAACTTTTACAATGTTTTCCTACCCCAAAAGGCGGCCGTGGCAGAACCCCTGCATAGGCTGCTGGATAAATCAGCCACCTGGACTTGGGGGAAGTGGGAGGAGAATGCATTCTAACAGACCAAAAACCTGCTAACATCAGACGCAGTCCTGATCCAGTGTAGCGAGACCCTGCCGCTGATGGTGACATGCGACGCGTCACCTTTTGGCATCGGGGCAGTCCTCAGTCACACCTTCCCAGACGGGAAGGAAGCACCCATCGCCTTTTTCTCGAGAACGCTGTCCAAACCGGAGAGGAATTACAGCCAGCTGGACAAAGAAGCCCTCGCCATCATTGCTGGAGTGAAAAGGTTCCACAAATACCTTTACGGTAGGACTTTTTCAATCATCACAGACCACAAACCTCTACTTGGGATACTGGCAGGGAACAAGGCCACCCCGAACATCCTGTCACCCCGGATGACAAGGTGGTCCGAGTTCCTTGCTGCCCACACCTACGAACTGACACACCGGCCCGGCAAGGACATTTTGCACGCAGACGTGCTAAGCCAATCCCTCCTACCAGATCTGGATGACGACCCGGCGCCCATGACAACAACCCTGCAAATAGAGACTCTACCCAGCCTGCTCCTAACCATGCCAGACATTGCCCGAGAAACAAATAATGACAAACGGCTGGCGCGGTTATTGAGCTGGGTAGAGAGGGGGTGGCCGGAAAGCAACGGCAGCGAACAGTTCAAAGCCTTCAGGAACCGGCAAACTGAACTGTTCACACAGAAAGGGTGCATACTTTGGGGAGACCGGGTGGTCATACCAGAGACACTACAAAGAAGAGTACTGGCAATGCTACACGAAGGGCACCCGGGCATAGTCAAGATGAAAGCCCTGACCAGAAGTTACGCTTGGTGGCCAGGGATGGACAAACAAATTGAGACATGGGTAGCCGGGTGCAACAGATGCCAAGAGACGAGGTCCACCCCCTCCGCCGCTCCAGTCCTGGAATGGGAAACCCCCAGGGGCCCATGGTCACGAATACATATAGACTTCGCCGGACCGACCAAGGGACATACATTTCTCATCACCATGGACGCCTACTCCAACTGGCTGGAGGTAAGCACCATGAGAACAACAACAACAGAAGCAGTCATAGATAAGCTTAACAGACTTTTCATGACACACAGTTTGCTAGATGTTCTAGTGTCGGACAACGGCCCACAGTTCACAGCACTGGCATTTGAAAAATACCTGGCTGAATGGGGAATCAGGCACGCATTAACCTTGACAGCTCACCTGGTGGCGAACGGACAGGCGGAATGGATGGTCCAATACACAAAGAAAACCATCCAAAAAATTGAAACAGGCAAAATACAGGAGAAAATAAACAAAATGCTACTCATACAACACATTACACCAAACACGACCACAAATAAAAGCCTGGCAGAACTACTGATGGGCAGAAAATTAAGATCCCCGCTGGACCAACTACACCCCACATACAACCCAGAAAACCCCCCAGAACCCCCCCAGCAGGCACCGAGCATTTAACATCGGGGACACAGTCTACGCGAAGAACTTCACGGGAGACCCACTCTGGGTTCCGGCGCAAATAACCCAGGTAACAGGCCCCTGGTCGTACAGACTGCAAACCACCGATGGAAGGAGCTGGAAGCGGCACATCGACCAGCTACGGTCAAGACTAGCCGCCAACAGCCCCGACACCCCAACAACAACAACTACAGAAACCAGAGGGGGGGGAAACTACAACAACCAAGCAGGGGGAAAACAAAGGGCCTAAAATGCAAGCAGAACACCCCCCACCTAGGGCAAGCCAACTCCAAATAATAAACCAGCCATACTTACCAGCAGACCCCAAACTGTTGCAGACGGGAGCTTCACCTGGAAGGAAAAGCCAAGCCAGTTCAACCAGCCCAGAAAGACCAGGTGGGAATAGCAGAGACCGCAGCTCAACTGACCCAGGTAGACCGGGCGGGAGCTGCAGCGACAGGCCTGGCTCACCCTTCCAGGCAGTTCCACCAAAGGGGTTGAGAGCGACACGGACCCCGTCCGAACCGGCCGACGATCACACACAGACTGAGCCACGCAAGTCAACTAGGCAAGTACGGAGCCCCGCCTACCTGCGCGACTACGTCACCACGCTTTGTCGGACAAAACCAAGAGGGGAGGGGTGTTCTATATTAACATTCTCGAAATCCTGAATTCTGATTGGTCCATGCGGACTACAACTTGATTGGCTAACTAAATCCCTGTGATTGGTGCGCTAAGAATCCACCGCGATTGGCCAAGCTGATCGTGGGAAATTCAAAGCGCTGCCATTGGCCACCGAGCCGCTGGCCGGCTGAATAAAGCCAAGCAGCTCGCAGGTCTTGAACCCAACTGCATATTCAATAAAGAGCTGAATGTGCACTTTGAGTCTCGCCTCTCTATGCGACCCGATCTACCCGGGACCAATCTACCGGACATAACAGCAACCATCCTAAATGAATCACTTTCCAGAAATAAACATAAAGATGAAGCTAGGATGCTAAAAGAGATCTTTAAACAAACTACCAGTACTTATTTGAAAGTAATATAAAATTTAGCTCTTTCATTGTTTTGTATCCTTGCCGTCCTTCATTTTGTTCCTGGACTCTTGTTATCTTGGTTTATGATTTTATATTAGTTCCCAACTCATATGTCTGCTCAAACTCTGCAAAATATAATAACAGTGAGATATTCCAGCTCCATCACTCATCTCCCTAAGGATTCTATCAACGGGCAAGTTTTGTTTAGTAATGACCAAAGGTAATAGCATTTTCCAAAACTAAAAATTTAAAAAAAAATACTCTGTTTTCTGAGAACACTCAAAGAAAATTAACAACTTAAGGGACGTCAATTGGAATAATCCCACTGGCATTTAACGTATTAGTCATTATATTAATAGGACAAACATTTCTTGGAGCAGCAGAGTACTGGTAAACTGCTTTTTTTTAAGGAGGTGGGGCCAGCAAATATTTCAGGTATAATTTAGAGATTATTCATCCAGTAGCATAAAATACAGGGTTTTCTCTAAGCCTCCTTACTTTTATGCGCTCTTTGCTTTTCAACAAATATATCAGAGAGAGGGCATCAGAAACTTAATCATAAACATGGTATGTTATTCCAGAATGCATTTGTTTTTTAAAAATATATTGTGTCTTGATGTATGTATCAGTTACTTGCTTTCCTTTTAAAACAAAAATAAACAGGTTTCCAAATAATTCTACTGTAATCAGCATGATCTAAATATGCTTAACTTTGATGGAATTTTGTCCACTGATTTAAAACTGCAGGAAAGAAATATATGTTCATGTCTATTTGTTAGTAATTTTACTATTGGTCTCAGTGTTTTCTTTTTAAATAAAATTACCTGATGCATAGTAGACACATTGTTTAACAAGATTACATTGAATGCAGAAACTTTACAGATTATTACAATAATAAAATAAGCCTACTTATTATAAACTTTTCAGGCTTTGTTAATTTAAGTGATGAAGATCTGTAACATGTCTCTCCTACCCCCTTGTTTGTTCAGTATAATCTACATATATGTTGGAAACTTATTTCAGCATTTATTAGACTATAAGAATTCTTTATATTGCTTCATCTGAAAAATACCTCTGCTTACTGAAGTGACGGACAACATTTTGGCAATCAGAAGCTGAACATATTCAGCAAGATAATCATATTAAAATGTCAACGTAAAGAGCAGGGATAGAATTTTGAATACATTTTTCTCTTAGGGTAATGAAAATCTTATCCATCTCCATTGCCCACACCTGAACATCTGTAAGAAATATTCACTGAGCAGTGAACAAGTGTGAGAATGAAAGTTTATTGTACATTAGTTGATTTAGAGAAAGGACTCAGTAAAGTGGATAGTCTTGAATTAGGGAATGTTTGGCATTAACATAGAGCTAAAAGATGGTTCTGAATGTGATAAGAGCAGTATATGAGGGAAATCAAGCAGATATGAGAATAAATCAAATACATAACAGTTCAACACTGAGCAAGACAAGGTGACATAATATCCCTTCGTTTTAAATGTATTTATGGATGCCTGTATAAGGAATGCTTGTGGTAATGTTAGAGGCATCTGACTGAGGATGTGAATAAGGAAGAGGATGCAGTTTTGTGTGCAGACAATATCATATTGTTTCTGTGAACTTGAATCATCTTACTAAATGTAAGATAAATTGTATGATGAAATGTGAAGTAGGGATCTTATAAAGCTGTATATCAAGATCAAGATATTTAATTTGTAATTGACAGAAAAACTGAGTGAATGCTTGCAAATGTTATACATAGATGGAAGAAAAATACAGCAATCTGATGAATGGTTTACTAAAGAGGAGAAAACAATGGAACATTTTATGAGCTACAAATATTGGTATAAACATGGTGGGAGGTATGTGGTTTGTTGCAAGGAAGGAACGTTGGTTGACAGAAGCAACAACTCTTATGTGTGAGAGTGTGTTTTTCCCCACTCCGTTATGTAGAAGTGCGAATTGGATATAATAGGAAAGACATGAGAGTAAGTTGTATGCAACAGGAACAGAGCCCTTAATATTGTAAGTGTATTTGTAATAAAAGAAGATAAGGTCAAGAATAGATGAGTGATGAATGAATATGGATGGAATACAAACATGAACAATTAGTATGGAAGAAGTATGTTGAAGAGATTTAGTCGTATAGAGATAACTTAAGAGACTGAATCGCATCACAAACTTATGAAGGAGCAAGGTCAAGAGAAAGGAGAGATGAGAAAGTTACAGTTGGATGAAGTTGATTCTCAGAAAGAGGTGAAGAGAACAAAACAGATCATGTGTGAATACAGATGTGGTAGAAGCATAGAACATTTTACAAGAACTACTTACCCTGAGTAGGAATAGCACGATTGGGATAGATATAGTGGATGGATGGATGGGGTAGATAGAGTGGATGGATAGAATTCTGAGGTGGTAGGAAAAGAAGCCCTGGAATTTCTTTGGTGGGGGATGCACCAAAGACAAATTCCTTGTGTGTCCAATCACACTTGGCCAATAAAGAATTCTATTCTATTCTATTTTAATATTCCCATGTTTGTTTTTTAAGAAAAAAAAGGTAAAGCAACTGGAAAATAAAACAGCATGAAATACTGTCCCCTGATGCACCACTCTTTTTAAAAATGTTATGAGAACATTTATAGCTTTATGCATAGACTCTCAATCACAAATTCAAGTATATGATCCCAAGTCTGCCCTCTGAAATGATTAGTATGTACTCTGTATCTTCAGACATCTATCACAATTCTTTTAGGCATGTAAGATCAGACATAAATCATCAAAAATATATGTTGTTAAAATATGTCAGTCGATATTTATGCTGTTTTGCAGATCATCTAGGTATGGACTTCCTATCCATGACATTCCACCCAAACAATGTGACTGAATTTATCTTCTTTGGCCTCATGCAAAATGAAGAAACCCAGAAAATATGCTTTGTCCTGTTTCTGTTCTTCTATTTAATCATTGTGTTGGGCAACCTTCTCATAGTAATCACTATAATCTTCAGCACCCACTTGATGTCTCCCATGTATTACTTCCTCAGTTACTTATCCTTTGTGGACATCTGCTATTCCTCAGTTACAGCTCCCAAAATGATTTCAGATTTGCTTCTGGAAAGAAAAACCATCTCATTTATTGGCTGCATGGCTCAGCTCTTTGGAGTCCATTTCTTTGGCTGCACAGAGACCTTCATTCTTACAGTGATGGCCTATGATCGGTGCATTGCGATTTGCAAACCACTCCATTACACCTCCATTATGACTAGGCGAGTCTGTGGGCTGATGGTAGCAGCTTGTTGGCTTGGAGGGTTTCTGCACTCCTTGGTGGAAACTCTTGTCACCATCCAGCTTCCTTTTTGTGGGCCCAATGAAATTGACCATTATTTTTGCGATGTCCACCCTCTGCTGAAACTGGCCTGTACAGATACCTATATAGTTGGCATCATAGTGGTTGCAAACAGTGGGATGGTTGCTTTAAACTGCTTCATCATCTTAGTGGTGTCATATATTGTAATCTTGACCTCCTTGAGATCTCATTCTTCTGAAGGACGTCGTAAGGCTCTTTCTACTTGTGCTTCCCATGTCACAGTAGTAATTTTATTTTTTGGACCATGTACCTTTATTTATATACGCCCTTCTAGCAACTTCTCAGAAGATAAGACAGTAGCTTTGTTTTATACGATTATCACCCCGATGTTGAACCCATTAATCTACACATTAAGAAATTCAGAGATGAAGAATGCCATTAAAAAATTATGGAGCAAAAAATGTTTTCAACAGAAAAAACAAATATGTAAACAGAGCATGCATAGAAATAATAAAAACAGGATGCCTATCTTGTTGTGAAGATTTTATTTTACTTCTGTCAATATATTATGCTGCTTTTAATATAATTCTTCCACTGACACTTTGCATTTTACTTCGTTATATCTTGTAAATCATTTGATGATTTGATTATAGAGCAGTATAACACTGGATTGAACATCATTTGGTAGCAGGAATAAGTTAACAAATAAATCAAATTTGGTTTGACAAAACATTCAAGATTTCCTATTGGGATTTTATTATTTTTACAGTTCCCCTTCATTAACTTTATTTAGATATATGCATAGGTTCTAGCAGGTATGTTAAAGTGCAAATTGATTTTGGCCATACAACATTGGAGGTCACCTTTTGGAAGCTAAAATCCAGGTCAGAAAATATTCTAGCAACAACACGATCACACACTGATACGGAAATGCATAGCAAGACAACCAAGAGCAAGGCTGTCAAACTCCAGGCCTGCGGGCTGAATCCAGCCATGGAATGCTTAGATCTGGCCTGCAGGACTGCACTGGAAATGGTGAAGGATTGGCCCATGGCATCTCTGCCAGCAAAAATGAAGTTTGGGAGGGCTGTGTGCTTCCCTCCCAAGCTCTGCTTTCAGTTGCGACAACCTCCTGCAACCCTCTGCCAGTGAAAATGAAGCTCAGGAGGGCCACTGTGGCCACGCACGCCCTGGCCATGCCCAAGGCCACCAAGAGGATTATTAAGTGCTGGAACAAGACTAATATGGGCCCCCTCACCTACACATTAAGTTAACACAACCACAAGGGTCTCCCTTCCCCCTCCCCATCACCCTGTGAGAGGGGGGACTGCCAGAGCAGCAAAGGGGGGACATTAAAAAGGGGGGACTACCAGAGCAGCAAAGCAGATCAGGAAGTGGGTATGTGTGTGAGGATGAAGTACAGAGAAATGATGTTGGAGCCCATGCAGCCCACAAGTAATTTTTTTTCTGACTGGGAGAATGATGCACTCTAGTCTATGCAAATGAAGGAAAAGTGACACTTCCCTTGCCTGCCCCCCTCTCCTTCAGTTTATCCTCCTGCATTTTAAAGCCACCTCTTGCCAGTTACCCTTTGGCATGGCTGGTGTACACAGATCCTCCGACTAAGCTAACAGTGGCGCCTCCTTCCTTTTGGCATGAAGGATTTTGACAGGGTGAGAAGTGGAAGTTCATTCTTCAAGAACTGGGGAGAAGGGGAGAAAGATAGAGGGGAGGTGGATGTGGAGGGGGGGAGCAATAATTGCTGCTGCTGCTGCTGCTGCACAGGGAAGGACACGCCTTCCTTCCTTGACATTTGCCCTCTGATGAGTTGAGTTGATCCAGCTTTGGAGTGTTTTGCCTGCAGGAATCAGACGCTATTGTTTTCAGTTAAGCCCAGAAAGGGTAGAATCATGGTATTTACCATTGTACTAACTATAGTACTAAGAGTCCAGAAGTAAAAAGCCACTGGTGTATTATTGCCACTTTCTTACTAGTGGTTGTATCATTATGGAGTGCCCAGTCATGATGATCTGCTTATCTTTGGCCATGACAGTAGGCAACCTTTGAATGATAGAGGCTACATTCAGCTCCTAAACTCTCTGGAAGGCACCAATATATCATCCAATGAATGAAGAGATGATATAACTTCTTACGGACCATAGTTTTCTTTTTGTCTTCTTCTAGAAAGCTTTAAGGATAATAATATGAGTGGAAAACAGACCACCTCCATTTCCCAAATGAACCTCAAAGAAAGACCCCAAATCGTTATTTTTAGACCTGTTTGGGGCCATTTGCAGGATTTTGATTGAGAACTTATTTGGTACTCTGCAAATTTCATTTCTTTCTAAGTTTCAATGCTCATGCTGGGAAGAAATAACTAGGGGAGAAAGAGAAAGAATCAACCAGTAAATGTCTGTGTTGTCAGAGTGGCCTACAACCATCATTTCTACCTCATTGTATCTGACCATCTGCAGTTTTTTTCTACCGTAGGTTCCTGCAAGATTCTTGATGGGGAGATGTTCGGTGCATTTTTCAGAGAAGTGTGGAAGTGACAAAGATCCTATATTCACCCAAATTTGTTTTCCTTTTCAAGGACTTGGATTACAGGTCTGGATGAATCGTTAAAATTGGATTGTCTTGTGACTCTGCAAGATTAAAGATTGTGGGAGTAGAGCTTTAGATCCTGGGATTATTCCCACCAAATTCCAGTGTTCCTCCACCTCCTTGCTCCATTTCCTTTCTGTGTTTCTTCCTATGTACATATTTTTGTACATTTTCATTAACAGTTGTATAGACCGGTTTTTAGATTTTGGTCACAAAATGTGTTAGAGCCAGTTGTCCATGGGGTCAATTCCATAGTATGCAGCAATGTTTAAAGACATATTGTCATGAGGACAGAATTAACTGCCACAGATGTGGCCCTCCATAGTTCAGCCACAATTTTGCCTATGAAAAACTGGATGATTATCTCACCTACACAGTGCCTGGCTTTTTATTCTTATGTTAGCAGCATGCCTTAATATCTAAAATTCATAATTTCTCAATAAAGATTAAGTCTTTCCCAATTTTGTTTTTTATAAAGTTTTTTTAAAATTTTTGAATATACTTCAGTATCAATACATGAACAATGAGGCACCTAGACATCATTCATTTGGATATAAGCAGTATTAATAATATTTGTTACTTAAATCGCACTTATGTAATTGTAATGTTATTATACATATTTGTATTAAAATATAAGCCTTCATCATTTAGTTGTTCAGCATTTTAGTTCGCCTTTCTAATGACAATAACAATATCACTAAAACATACATAGTGTCACCATCTTTCAACATCTAATCTTTACATCTAGTTATTACTTTTAGTATATTATATAGAAATATGTATAATAATATTCCCCCTATTTCTTGTTTCTGCCTCTGTTCTAGCTCCTAGTAAATCAATCTTGTGTTACAAAAGCCTTTCCCAATTTTGATGTTCTTCAGATAATGATGGACACTATGGTCTTACATATCTGGAGGTTGAAGAAGACTTCACTTCAAATGGATGCTAATTAACTAATGCAAAATATATTAGAATGAGTTGCATGTTAAAAAAAGTTCATATTTAGCATTTATTTTCTATTGGGAAAGATTGAAATACTTATGGGAGGTTATTAACTGGATCAGTGATGTAATGGTAGCACCTATTTAAACATTTAATTTCATACTTCTTAATAAGACAAGAGCAACAACTTGTAAAAGCAACTCTATGGTGAAGAGAAAGAAACAGGATATGCCATTGGTTTCAATTTGGCTTTTTCTATACAGTGGGCAGCTATAGAATGGCTTATACAATTGGGAATGATGTAGATAGTACAAAGCATTCAAATTCTTATTTATAGAGCCTTGGTAGCGCAGTGGTTAGAGTGCTGTTACTGCAGACCACTTCTACTGACTATCAGTTGCCTGCAATTTGGCAGTTCAAATCCCACCAGGCTTAAGGTTGACTCAGCCTTCCATTCTTTGGAGGTGGGTAAAATGAGGACCCAGATTGTTGGGGGCAATATACTAACTACTTAGGGCTGCAAAGCAGTATAAAACGGCATATAAGTCTAAGTGCTATTGCTATTGCAGAGTTTCATGGATACTCTTTTAGCTGAGAGAGAGAGAAAGAAAGAGGGGGGGGGAGCAAAATTCTGAGGGCATCTTTGGTAGAGCTGGAAGATCCTGTAGTCTAGGGATACCTCAACCAATCAGGTAATAATGGAGATTATTGGTGTCTTTTTAAATGTGCTGCGTTCATGTTACGCTTTTAGCCACTTTTAGAGGCTTTGAAAACATGCTGGTTATACATAACATTTTTATACTTTTCCAGATTCTGATTCCCATCTCTAGCACAAATGTGTTGTGTTCCTATCTGAGGTCATTTTGTTTACCTGATTAGGCAATACTTGGATTTTCATTTTATAGTAGTAGAACAAGCTCATTTAAGTTGCAGAGCCTAACTGCATGTATGCCAACATTTAAATTTCCACTGTCGTAGAAATACCTGAGGACTAAAGAATTCCAGATGATTACCAGCTAGCAACAACTTTAATGCTATTTAGTGCTTGTCTAAATGTTTACATTCCAGTCACAGTGTCCTTTACTGCTTCATTTAAGCCAGTGAGCACCAAATTGCTGTCTTAATTATTAGGATTTTGTCCAGATGAAAAAAAAAGTAAAAGGGCAGCAAGAGACAGTATTCCAAAATTTGAGTGCCTTCCTATCTAAGAGTATATTACAACTTAATTCTCTGCAACAGAGGTAGAAAAACCCATGTATAAAAAGGGACAACAGAACTGAAAAATTTATTCTTGTCATGGGTCTTTCTCACTGCTAGATGACTAAATCAGGACATTGGCTGTGATTTACATTTGATTCCAACAGAACAAAATAACACCAATGGCATTCAGGGGTGCTTTTCTATAAGACCAGTAGCTGATTTTGGAGCATCTATGAAATGTGAAGATTTTGATAGGGTTATTTGTATGACTGAATGAAACATGGTTAACATGAAGTCTGACTAAACATTGAAAAAATGCATTTGAAGTTTAAACATTTGGCTTTACAAATTTTTAATTTGACTATACACATTTGTATAGGTTACAAACTTTATATTTCAAGAACAGTTTCTCCAGTGTCCTATAATATTGCTGTGCTTCAGTACTTCCTAAAGTGATTTCCCTGATTTGCTGGACACCCATTAAATTTCTGACAACTGTTTATCTTCATTAAATTTTAGGGTAAACATGCCTTGCATGTGAAGGAATTAAGGCCTTGAGAACATTGAATTCAAGACTTTTTTCAATCTGCATTGGTGTGTATACATTTTTTTTTGTAAAAAGAATGCTAAACCTTTAATTGCCAGTATTCCTAATTTTATATGATGTGTTGTAATATGTTACCTAGCTTTGAAAATATGGAGAACCGAAATAATGTATCTGAATTCATCTTGCTGGGGCTTACTCAGGATCAAGAGTTACAGAAAGTGTGCTTTGGTCTGTTTTTGATCTTCTACATGGCAATTCTGCTGGGGAATATACTGATCATAGTCACAATCAAGAGCAGTCGCCACCTGATTTCTCCAATGTATTTCTTTCTCAGTTATCTTTCCTTCATAGATATCTGTTACTCCTCTGTCACTGCTCCCAAACTGATAGCGGACTTCCTTGTGAAGAAGAAAAGCATCTCTTTTGTCGGTTGCATAGCACAACTTTTTGGGGTTCACTTTTTCGGTTGTACTGAAATTTTTCTTCTCACACTGATGGCATATGACCGATACATTGCAATCTCTAAGCCTCTCCATTATAGCACTATTATGAACAAGAAGATCTGCAGTTGGATGGTGTTTATGTCATGGCTGGGTGGATTTGTACATTCAATGGTCCAGACACTTCTTACTACACAGCTACCCTTCTGTGGGCCAAATGAAATTGACCACTATTTTTGTGATGTTCATCCTTTATTGAAATTAGCCTGCACTGATACCTATATGATTGGACTTATTGTCATTGCCAACAGTGGCATGATTTCCCTCAGTTGTTTTCTTGTGTTGACTTTTTCTTACATTGTTATCCTACTCACAATCAGAACTCATTCTTCTGAAGGCCGTCTCAAGGCTCTTTCCACCTGTGGCTCTCACATCACAGTTGTGATTCTGTTTTTTGGCCCCTGCATCTTCCTTTACATGAGGCCTTCAACTACATTCTCAGAGGACAAAAGTGTGGCTGTTTTCTATACTATTATAACTCCTATGCTCAATCCATTAATTTACACCTTGAGAAATGAGGAGGTAAAGAATGCCATGAGAAAATTATGGAGCAAAAAAGTATTTTTGTCTAGGAAATTAAAAGTGGATTTAAAAATATAAGCTTGGTTTAATCACATGTCATATCAATGGTGCAGAAAATTGTATTTGTATCAGAACCGGGCCTGTTGGAAAAGAGACTTTTCTATTTTTTAGCAAGGTTTCAATAAAATGCATCTTTTCTTCTTGAAATAATAAGTGAAATGTCTAATTAGTATGCCTTAAGTTTTAAAGCGTATAAAGGATATTTTCTTTTAAGATTCATGGCTAACGAAAGAAGATTTAATTTCTTGTCCTGATAAACACTGAAAATCATAATTATTACATCTTGAGATTTAATATTTAGTTAAAAATAAATATTGTCGTTACGGTAAACCATAACTGTTACATCTTGAGATTTAATATTTAGTTAAAAATAAATATTGTTGTTACAACCTTGTGTTGCTATTACCTGTGGTCAACACAGAGGGGAAAAAGTTTCACTTATTTTTGTAAAGGTCATACAATGTTATTATCTGGGTTTCTGGAAGGTAATTTATTCTTCTCCCTATGGGATCGTTCTCTTCCGATAATCCAAAGAGCACTGATATTGTGTGTTAACCACCTGAGAGGTACCAAGAAGCTGTGTAAATCTTAACTCTATTTAGTCACATTTGAATGCAGTTGCTGTTTAGCATAACTTGCATCTGATAAAAATTCATGCAGAATATTAATTTTAAAAACAGACAGCTTGCCTGCCTAGCAGGAGATAGTCAAAGATGATATCTGAATCCTGTTGCCAGTATATCTGTGTTCTCAAGGTTCAAAAGAAACACTAAAAATGACCACATTTTCCTTTCTTATTTCCTGATGTTTTCGCTCTGTAAAAAATAAAGGAAAATAGGTGCCTATGTTTGAATAAGTTGGAGAATTCCAAAGAGTTTTTTTTTTTTTTAAAAAAAAGAGATGGCTTCATTGTATTAATTTAGAGATGAGAGGGAGTGTGTACATCATAAGATATCAAGATGTAAATGCATGATTGTGGCATTTAATGGTGACATCATTGGTTGCATGCTGTTGTTTTGGTGTCCTTGGGATTTATTATGCATGTTGCTGCTTATCATTCATACTAAAAAATGGAACCAAAATTAATATAATGAAGACCAAACTAATAATAAAAATAGGTAGAACAATCACTCTTAGAACTGACAATGAAGACATCCAAATGGTGGTAACTTCTGCCTTTTATGATTTTCCATCAACAGTACAGGAACAAGCAGTCAAGGAGTATATTGCAGACCAGCCCTCAGTAGAACAGCCATGAAGGTCTATGAAAGGGTATCCAAATGCAGTGATGGGTCTATACCTACAAAAATCAGGATTATGCAAGCCATGGTATTCTTTATAATCTTCTATGGAAGCAAGACAAAAATTATTTATACCCCGCCCTTTTCATTTTTATAAATAATTCAGAGTGATGAACATAGCTAATATTTTTTCCTCCTCCTATTGTGAATCAGTGGATAGGAGTTTTGGCAATGCAGAGCTTTTTGGCAGAGAAGCCCAGATTAAGAGACTGTGCAGTCCTGAGCTGGATGGGGGAAAGGGGAAGAAGTTCAGAGTAATCACACCATAGAATCTCCCAGGATATTAAGCCAGTTAAATATTTCCAAACTTGAAACAATTTCCCGAAATCCCAAAGTCCCAAAGTCATCAAACAGTCCAGGCAAAGCACAAACATCTTCCTTTTACAGTTTCTCTTTCTGGGGTAAAGTCAATTAGGGAAAAAAACCCAGTCTGTATTTTAAATCTTTTTTGCAGTTTGCTTCTAATCTTTTTATTTTCAAAGCATCTCCTCCAACAAAGTCTTGAAAAGATTTTTTTCCCCCAAGCCTCTCCCTTCCCACTTGTAACAAAGGGCTTTAAATTTTTACCTTCTGTTAGAGAGCAGATTTTCCATGTCCATTTGTTAATTCCATAAGGGAGGGAGAGTAACTTTCTCTTTCAACATTTCCCTTCACTGCTGAAAACCTCCATTAGAGACATTGTAGCATCCAAAAAGATAATAATTTTCCAGGCATTAAATATATCCTTAAAGTCCCGGTTCAGCCAAGAAGACTTTCATTTTAAAACTTCCTTCTTCTTCCTCCTGCACATTCTTAATCCAGTTGCCGGCTTCTTCATGGCGGCCATTGAGACCGCCACTCCACCGCCTTGAGAAAAGGGGGTTATTGACGGCTGGGGAGGGGGTCTGCGATACCCCTCAACCCCTATCCGGATCCCCCCTATCTTCAGCTACCCCAACAGGGCAGCCTTATCCTCCAAATCCGTCAGGATCGGAGGCACCAAGACGGCTAGCACAGCAGGGATCGTGGAGAAACGCGAATCCCTGCTGTCACCGAAGCCAGGCAAACAGGAAGAGGATACAGGATATAGAAAAAGAAGAAGAAAAAGTTTATAATGGCTCTACCTCTCAATGAACTAAAAAAACAATATCTAAAAATAAGGAAAGAAGGCAAGGACGCTATGGGAGAAGCCCTTTGTTTTCTAGATATGGCGCTTGCTATGTGTCAGCAAATTAAACAACAGCTGGAAGAAGCGGAAGAAGAAGAAGCCATTTTTAATGAATTAAATAGTGTGATTAAGAAAGAAAGGAGAAAGAGAGGAGGGAAAAGGAAGGACTTAAGACATAAAAAAATATCTATGAAAGAGAAAAATAAGATGCAAAAATAATATAATGCCAGAAAGCAAAAGGAAAGAAGAATGCAACAGAAAGGGGAAGCTAAGAAGGTAGAGGTTTGGACAGGAGTGGGTAAAAAGTCTAGGTGGGCCGAGAAAGAAAGGAAAAAGGGGGGGAAAAGTTATAAAGGTATAAAACAAGATGGGAAAAATAAAAAATTTTTTAGGGACAAAGGGTAACGTATGATTTTTTTTTTAAAAAAAAGGGGGATTCTGCATAGTACACATGATAGTATTGTAGTAGCTGTATTTGTATCAAAAATAGAAAATTAGAACTTTATAAGATTTAATAAAAGATTTAAATATTAAGGCACAATGTTATGTTTAATAATGAATGATTTTAAGTTTTAATAAAACATTAAAGGAAATGTTTAAAATATTAGTTTAATTATAGAGTTTAATGGGCTAATGTGTTGATTATTATAGATTTATTACTGTAGTATTTGTTTTTGAAATAGTAGAATGTACTAAGCAGAATCAGATTGGGACTTAGATGTTATTTCAAATTTCAATTTAGGGGAATTTGTTAAAGGGAATTTACGTGTTTATACGGAAATGGGATAAATTAGAAGAATGTGATATAAAATAATGTGTTACCTGCCTTGTAAAGATTTATAATGGAAAGAGGTTTTATGTTTTTAATATTTAATGATGTTTTGTTTTGTGTCTTTGTTGTTAAAATCAATAAAATTTGCTTAAAAAAAAAAAGAATCTCCCAGGATATATCTATTAAATCAGAAAGTTATAATGTAGTTCAGTCCAATATGTATATGAAAATAAAGGATTGGGCTGGTAGGTAGGATACACAGCAGAGGTGCTATTCAGCAGGTTCTGACTAGTTCTGGAGAACCGGTAGCGGAAATTTTGAGTAGTTCAGAGAACCGGCAAATACCACCTCCGACTGGAGATTTTACAGTATCCTTCCCCTGCCACACCCACCAAGCCATGCCCATAGAACCGGTAGTAAAAATATTTGTATCCCACCACTGATAGGATACAGATAAGCTGTCTCCCAAAGCCACAGAACTACTTCCACTCTCATTTCCACTTCAAGCTTGGATGTCAAGTAATCAATGTCAGTCTGAGAATAGGCTTTCCATGGCTGTTGTTGCCACTATAATTCACAAAAAGCTGTGTGGCTTGTGCAGATCCCATAATCAAGCAAGGCTGATAACAGACAGAATAGAAGGTGTAGCCGCACTATCAGAAAGATCTGCCTTCTAGCTTCATGTTCCTCCAACTGGAATGACTGTGCCGGTAACTACCTTATTAGCTAACGTCTGATCAATGGTGCACTCCATCTACCACACTGCCACTGGAATGCCAGGAAGCCTCCATCAGCCACCTGACTGGGAAGGCATTAAAAGAAATAATTGGTGCCATGAGATATAAGGAAGTTAAAAAAACTGTATGCCAGTTTTGATCCATAACTGGTAGTCAAAAAAAGACCTCTTTCAGAAGGAGGTTTAATTAATTAGATGGAGAGAAGGAAAAGAGAAGGCAATTGCGGTTAGACAGTTTTGGGCCAATAAAGAATGTTTGAATTATGGACCACCAGATGAGGCAGGGATTGTGACAAGGACTAAAGAGGCAGATAAATAAAATCCAGAAGTGTTAGGAAAGGTGTAAAAGATCATGGAGGTACAAGATGGACAGGAGACATCTGCAGTGGGGGGAGGAAAAGAGCAGAACCCATGGCACACTGTAGTTGTTCGCTTGGCCTTGGGCACTTTTCAAGGGAGGGAAAGTGTCAATACTTGGAAGAGGTACTGAAGTACTGAAAGGAATGACTATTATACTACTTCCATAATTACAGTATTATTTTGAAAAATGACTGGTGTGTTCCTTTAAACAGAAGCAACCATTTATATAGAACAAAGTAAAGGTGTGCATTCAATCAATTCTGCTCCCTAGACTTACAGAGACAAAAAAAAAATTATGGCTCATTTTTGTTTTCTTCAAAGATTGTCTTTAAAAATTTCTTCAATTTTTAAACATGCAGCTAAGGTTACAGTACTTTATAAGTTGCCTTAGCATTATGGAAGATGAATCATTTATTTTAAACATCCCCCATGAAATAATATTCCATGTCACACTTATTGTAGACTTCATTACATTATTACAAGTTTAATATAAAATGTTACTGTTCAAGGAAGAATGAACATATATTCCTATGGGGACAGTGAAGAAAAATCTTGGCATTCGCACAATCCATAGAGGAATTGCCTGTTATTTAAATTATATTCTACTTAAGAAAAAAAAAACATATTCCACTGCACACTTCTTCCCTTTCTGAGCAAAGCTGCCTTTATAATCTCAGGGTCCAAGGACTTAAGCTAGATGCTAAATCACCTTTTATTGCTACCATAGTGGGAAAGTCGAGAGTCCATTAAGGCAATGCATTTTTACAAGAGGTAAATCTTGTAATTTTGAGTTAGGGTTGGAAATGAGACCATTTGTCAATTAGAACAATAAAGGCTTCTAAGTTATTTTTGCATTGGGCTAGGAAGCCCGCTGAACGCTCAAATTGCCTAAAAATATCAAATGAAAAGTATAGAAATAATTTTCCTTAATCTATCTTTGAGTTAGCATTGCTTTCTAAAACATTCTGGTAAAGAGTTAACAAATGAATCACATTATTTTTTCAAGATTTATGGCTGCAAACCCAGATTCAAACATGTTCATTTGGGTCACTTTTTATAGGTCCAGACAAAAAGAACATAAAAAGAAAAACCTTGTAATCTATTATTTTTGTTTTGTTTCTATTTATTGGTTATCTCATTTTTCCTCCAAGTGACTCAGTGGGTGAGCAAGATTTATTTCTTATTTTTCAAAGGAAGGGATAGTCAAAGTGAACACCAATGCAAAGATTTAAGTTAACATACTAACTTGCATTTCAGCTGAAACACAGAAACACAGAAAAACATTAGGTGTCTTTCAATTAACATTTCTTAGACTAGTTTACTTCAAGAAGTGGCTTTTGTGGAGAAAAATTTGAGTGACTTACCATACATGTTTTTGCTTTTGAAGGACAGGCAGAGGCTATTTTAAAGAAAAAGCATTTAAAACAGTGCTTCCAATTTTTTCCTCTTCATTGCCCAAAACTGCTTACCAGAAAGTCCTTATTATGCAATGTTAGTCAATTTAAATGTCCCTATTGTGGCTGGGTAATGAATTTGTGTGTTGTTATCCAGAGAAGACTATTCTTTGGGTAATTTATGGTTTGGGAAGCACTGATTTAAAGGATACAAGTAAATTTAAAAGTAAACAATATCTACAACAGGGTTCTTCAAACTTGACAGCTTTAAGTCTTGTGGACTTCAACTCCCAAAATTCCTCCTCCAGTCATGTTAGCTCAGGAATTCTGGGAGTTGAAGTCCACAAATCTTAAACTTGCCAAATTTGAAGACCCTTGATCTACAACATACTGTTGGGATTGTGAACTTGTCTTTCAAAGTCCAGGAAAACCTGAGCAGAAGCCTCTTTCAGACATTTTGGCTCAAGGTAGGAAGATTGGTACCTGCACATTATTTCCCAGGAGTTTGCAATTACCTAGGCAGCTACATAATGATGAGTAAAATCAGAAGTTATGTTCAAATCTGCATAGCTCCTAAAGCAGTGATGGCTAACCTTTTCAGCTTGGTGTGTCGAAAATTGGGAAAAAGTGTAGCCTTCCTCGGGTCGTGTGTCACTTCAGGAAATATCAATAATTTGGTTTATGACGGACTGGGCTGGGGTGATCACACAGGGCTGTGAAATTCGTCTCCCTGGTCTCAGGGCTGCAGGTGCAGGATGTGGGGATCAGAAGGCCACCTTACAGGGCTGTGAACCTCATGGATCTCCTTTCCTCCTGTAGCGTTCCTGAGGTAATGAAACTGACAAACCTCAGTTTATGGAGATTAAAACTAATTGGATGCACAAAACTGATGAACCAACTGACACACTGTTTGTATATAAGTATGGAAGAGAGCTGATGCTTTTATGTTTTGTCTGTTTTTGTCTGTTTGTTAAACAAACCAATAAAACTGTTTTCAAAAAAAAAAACTGGTTCTCTGCTGCAAAGCCTCCACGCAACAAGCAGGGAGCAGGGATTGGAGCAGAGCACAGGCAGCCTCTAAATGTGCAGGTTTTCCCCACACCAACAGGCGTGTCAGTCAAAGTGCCTTGGCGTGTCACGAGTGACATGCGTGTCATATGTTAGCCATCACTGTCCTAAAGTGTTGCTCAAAGCTGGTTAAGTAGTAAAGTATGGACTGCAAAGATTATGCTTAAATATAAGGAAAAACCTTCCTGACACTAAGAACAGTGGAAGTTGTGAGTTTTCTATCTCTGGAAGCTTTTAAGAAGATACTGGTCAGTTACCTGTTAGAGATGCCTTAACAGGATTTCTTGCATATTGCAGAGAGTTGGACTAGTACCCTAATTTTATAGTTATGTGATTCTATGAGGGTGTACGGAGAATGAGCATTCTTTAATTTTATTTTTTCCCCATATTTTTCTCTATAGTTGCAAATAGCTTACTGTGTTTGTGTTACAATTCTCTACACATTCTACCCACAGAGAGAAATTCCTAGCAATTACCAGGTGCATTACAGATCCTATGAGGGCGTATTGTCATTCATTGCAAGCTTATTTAAATGTGATACATATATATTAGTTGGTCATTTGTTTCCTTTTTTTATTGTAATCAGCTGATGTTTGCATGTAAATAAAATTAGTATCTAGAATAACTCAGTTGGATTGAATGTCCTTTGCATGATGAAATACAAACTCTTTGCACTATTAATTACAAAGTCCATTCTTTATAACCAGGAAGCTGCCTTTCCCTTCAGAAACAATTAACCATTAATTCCCGTGCCTTCCAGGAAATTCAAGATTTCACACTTTGGAACAACTAAAATCATCCCCAGGAAGATCTCAGACATATCCAGTTCTTTATTGTAAGGGAGTCACAAGATGATAGTAAGCCTCCCAACCCTATAAAAATATGTTTTTTTTAAAAAAATATGGAGACAAATAGCACTGCTGTGACAGAATTCATTCTGCAAGGATTTATAGAGTACCCAACACTACAGAACAGTCTCTTCCTGATATTTCTTGTAATCTATATTTGGATCTTGTTAGGGAATCTGGGCATGGTTGTGTTGATCAGGAGCAGTCCTCAGCTTCATATAGGGTTTAGATGGTATGAAAACCCAATGTAATCTCTCAAAAGTTTCTTGACAATGCTCTGTTTTTTCTAATAACAAAAGCTAAAGCTGAAGTTTTTTTGATGCCACCAAGCATCTCAGTGTTGATGAATTTGTATAATATTTATACAACATATTGGTTTTGGAGTGAACAAATTCTATGTTGTGTGAGAACTTCTTCCTTTTACATATATTGAACTTATTGCCATATAGTTTCACTGACTGATGTGGAAAATGCACTCTGAGAAATATATTTCTAAGTAAAAAAATAGGATTCATGAATGGACTGAAATAAAATATAATCCTTATAAGTTTCTGCAGGTTCCCATATTAATTTAATCAGAAATTATCTTTATCCCTTTTTGGCATTAATTTTCCTATGAAGAATAATATTCATTCAGAAGCAACTCTAAAGAAATAGAGAAATCATTCCAGTCGAAGTTGATAAAATATTTTTGTTCAAAGGATAATGAAATAATGTTTAGCATACTGTGTTTTCCTTCATTCTGGTTTCTTTCTGGATATGTTGAATTCCAGATACAATAAACCCAAGCTTTCAAGGCAATAAATTGGATAAAGCTTGATGGCAATAGATTGGATAAAGCAATAGATTGGAATAATTTGGAAATAGCTATTATTAACATTGCAAATGTGATAATCATGAATAAAAAAACCATCTGAATAAAATACCAGGCTTATGATACAATAGTATGTTTACAGTATTAATCTGCACTCAATTAACATATGATAATCCTCAAAAAATGAGAATACAGAAGCTCAGCTTTTAAAAAACCATACAAATATATTAATTTTCACTAATATTTTTCTTCTTTAGAAACAACAATTATGAAAGAAAGCCATTTATTACTAAGTGTTTTTCTCAGGGGATTTATGAGCTCCTTGATACTCCAAATCACATAAATTCTAAACAGTATTGCTCTAATTTGGCAAGGCTAATTGAACAGGTTATCTCATTTGCCACAAACCAAATTAGATTGGGATATTTTTATGTTTCTAAAGATAATAATTAAAGCTATATATATAAAATCACAGAAATATAAGCATGTTAAACTGCTTATAAGTTTGAAAATTCAGAACCAACCACAACCTTTATTTTTGCCGAACTGTGAACTATTATAATATTTATAGTTAGATTATATAACAGTGTATCATAGTGGTTCTCAACCTAAGGTCTGCAGGCCCCTGGGGGCCCATGATGTCATCACAGGGGGTCTGTGAAGGCTGGAAAAATGTTATGATTTAAATCTTGAGCTAAGTATTGGAGATCCTGGGGGTCTGTGGCCCATAAAATACCCTTTGTGCCATGGGCCACAAAAGGTGTTTAAATAGGGTCCACAGTGAAGAAAAGGCTGAGAACCACTGGGGTATTATATTTACAAACTTCTGAGTTTTATTATCTGTAATGATAAAGGTTTTGATCCTGTGATGTGTAAAAATCATAATTTTGATTTAAGGTTACCAGGAACCCCCTTTGATCATTGCTAAAAGTACATTCTTTTTCTAATTGATGGTCTTCCTCTTTGGAAATGACAGTGCTTGTAATAAAGTTGTTCATTAGATGTATCTAGGATTATTCCCTTTAAAAATCCATCCAATGTTGCCCATTGATTTGGTTGCAGCATCTTTCACCTCCTTGTTCCTCAGGCTGTAGATCAAAGGATTGAGCATGTAGACGATAACTGTGTAGAACAATGAGGCCCATTTGTCTTGGTCCATGGAAAAGCTGGAGCTGGGCCGAAAGTACATGAAGAGTATTGTCCCATGGTATATCCCTACAGCTGTCAGGTGAGAAGCACAGGTGGAAAACGCTTTGTACCTGCCGTCAGCGGAGCGCATTCTCAAGATTGT
This sequence comes from Pseudonaja textilis, assembly GCF_049901715.1. Taxonomy (NCBI): domain Eukaryota; kingdom Metazoa; phylum Chordata; class Lepidosauria; order Squamata; family Elapidae; genus Pseudonaja; species Pseudonaja textilis. Next base: position 224,229,813 of record NC_141990.1, read on the forward strand.
AGCCAAAATGTAAACATAGGATATAAGAATCATAGCTATGCTGCTTACTTCAATAATGCTACCAGTGACAAATATCACTAGTTCACTGATGTAAGTATCTGAGCAGGAGATCATTAAGAGTGGAGGTATGTCACAGAAGAAATGATCAATAACATTTGACTGGCAGAATATCAGTCGAAATGTTGAGGACGTGTATATTATTGTATCCATTAGACCTATGCAATACGCAAAAGCAATCATTTGCTGGCAGGCCTGTTTGGACATTATAACCAGATAGAGAAGTGGATTGCAAATGGCCACATATCTGTCATAGGCCATCATGGCCAACAAAACACACCCTGTATCTGAAAATATAGCAATCAGAAACAACTGTGTAGCACAGGCACCGAATGAAATTCTTTTCCCTTCAACCAAGAAGTCAATCAGCATTTTTGGAGAAATGGTTGAAGAACAGCAGAGATCAACAAAGGAGAGGTTGCCCAGGAAAAAATACATGGGTTTGTGAAGTTGAGGTTTAGTGGAAATCAACAGAATCATCCCCAGATTCCCTAATATAGTAATGACATAAACCAAGAGGAGGACCGTAAAAAGAACAAGCTGCATTTTGGGATTGCCTCTGAATCCCTGAAGAATGAATTCGGTAATGACAGATTCATTTTTGTTATCCATGATTTTTCTCTATGGGCACTGGGTTCAGGGTATTAGCTGATCCTGAAATACCTGATCCTTTGTTAGGGCAAAAGAAATTGCATTATTAAGGGCTTCATTCATGTTTTTCTCTTCATAAAATAACTGGACACTTTTTCAAGAGGAGTTTATCATATTTACTACAGTATATCACATATATCATATGCTAGCAAGAGAACTTTTATTATATAGAATAATACATTTTAAAAAATCCTAGTTAAGGAAAATTCAACATGAAGCATATTGTATAAAAACTCATTTACACACTGTCATATAAGTGAAGGCTACAAATAATGTACCACAATATTGCTATATCTGTTGCTGTAAACTATATGTTGGACCATAATGTCTTTCTAGCTGCTGGCATCTCTACTCTACGCTCTCCAATTTAGAAATCTTCTATTATATTCTGGAAAAGGAGACTTAATACAATATAGAATACTATTAAAATATATTATATATTAAATTAAATATATGGACTGTTACTGTTACTGTAAATATGTAGTATGTAATGGCAAAAAGTCTAGGGAGAGCCTATTTGGTCTATTCTAGTGCTGGGGTCTGCAACCTAAAGAGCCATTTGGACCCATCTCCAAAGGAAAAGAAAATACAAGCCACACAAAAACCCAATAATTTAAAAACCAGTGTGATTAGGTGGGCATGGCGAACTCGACATTGTTCACTCCCACCCACTCACCTCCTGCTTTGGAATATGGAGCAAGTCTCCATCCCCCACCATCCCCCTTACCTTCTCAGGCCAGGCAAGAAGTGATGGGGAGGGGAAGGGCCAGCCAGTGGTGGGATCAGCTGACAGGGAACCACAGCAGAGCGCTGAAAGAGCCGCATATGGCTCCAGAGCCATAGGTTGCAGACCCCTGGTCTAGTGGTTGAAGGCACCAGGCTAAAAACCAGGACACTCTGATTTCTAATGCTGCCTAGTCATGCACAATGAGAGGCTTGGGTACAAGCTGATGGATCAGTTCTTGTTCTAATCAATGGATCAACACACTCCATTGATCTGAAAAAAAGTATATGCTGTACTTGCAGGAAAAACATTAGGAAGAAAAAATAAGGAAAGAATGGCAAAGTTTAACATGAACATAAATCTTTTTCTAAACCAACATACCTGAAGTTAAGTCATTGGCTTCTTTGCTTTTACAATACTAGTAAACAGGGGCAGAGTTCTTAAATGTCTTTTCAATCCATCTGGGATAATATCTCTCATGCATTTCAATACCCCAGATCCTGGAGATAAGTGGTTGCATTTTCACACTTTCTTGTGATAGTTTTAATTGGAGGAATCTTAGAGTAAAAAGTAGTCATGTTAAAGTTTCCTTTTGATGGTTGTAGAATTAAATTCAGCTCTCTAGCTTTATGTTATTTTTACCCATGACACATCCTCTAACCCCCACTCCTTTAACCTTAAACTATCCACTATTGACCTCACCCCATTCCTAAGAGGTCTGTAAGGGGCGTGCATAAGTGCACAATTGTGCCTACTGTCCCTGTTCTATTGTCCCCATTTGTACCTATTTCCTGTATTCTTACTCATGTTTATACTTAAACCTATTATCTTGTAAGTGATTGACAAATCAAATAAAAATAAATAAATAAAAAAATCTCCATGATCTCACTAATGACTGACATGACCAGGCACTTAAAGACTGTTCAAAATTCTAACAAATGTATTCTAGGGGTACTTATGACCTGGATTTGAAATTCCCTCCTTTCTAATACTATCCTTCCTACTCTCTAATAAACAATTTGGTTTCAGAAAAAAACTATCCTGTAATTTGCAACTCTTACACTGCAGAAACATATGGACTACACAACTCAATCAGGACAAAGCAATAGATGCAATCTACATAGACTTCTGTAAAGCCTTTGATTCAGTGGTACATGACAAACTACTCCTAAAATTAAAATCTTATGTTATCTCTGGACACCTGCATAACTGGATATAAGCATTCCTGTCAAACAGACAACAAATGGTCAAAATTGGGAGTGTCCTATCAAATTCTGTACCTGTCAACAGTGGTGTCCCCCAAGGCAGTGTTCTAGGACCAACTCTCTTCATACTCTACATAAATGACCTCTGTGATCATATTAAGAGCAACTGCGTTCTCTCCGCTGATGATGTAAAGCTATTCAACACCACAGATAATTCTGCTACCCTCCAAAAAGACCTTGACTATGTATCAGAATGGTCAAACAAATGGCAGCTTCAAATCTCAACAAAAAAAATGTCTTACATTTAAGACATGTTTTACATATTGGCCAAAAAAACCCACCAGTAAATAAAATACAAGCTGAATAGTCAAGACCTTGTTGATGATCCAAACTCTGTCAAGGACCTTGGAGTTCTCATCTCTAATGATCTAAGTGCTAGAGCCCACTGTAACTACATAACCAAGAAGGCATTAAGAGTTATTAGCCTAATCCTACGTAGCTTTTTCTCTGGTAATATCACACTACTAATGAAAGCATACAAAACATTTGCTAGACCAATATTTGAATACAGCTTATCAGTCTGGAACCCATATTATGTATCTGATATTAACACAGTTGAGAAAGTCCAGAAATATTTCAAAAGAAGAGTTCTACACTCCTCTATTCATTGCAGCATACCTGATGCCACCAGACTTGAAATTCTAGACCTAGAAAACCTAGAGCTACGCCGCCTTTGGTCCGATCTAAGTATCATATGTAAAATAATACATTGCAATGTCCTACCTGTCAATAAATACTTTAGCTTCAACCATAACAATACAAGAGCACACTATAGATACAAACTCAAGGTAAACTGCACCAAATTTGATTGCAGGAAATACGACTTCAGCAATAGAGTAGTCAATGTCTGGAATACTCTACCTGACTCTGTGGTTTGTTCCCCAAACCCCAAAAACTTTAACCTTAGACTTTCTACTATTGACCTCACCCCTTTCCTAAGAGGTCTGTAGGGGGCATGCATAAGCGTACCAATGTGCCTACTGTCCCGGTCCTATTGTTTCTTTTGTTATTTTATTTATTTTATTTTTCTTATATGTATCCATTTCATGTATCCACAACTATGTTTATACTTATACCTGCTATCTTATAATTGCTTGACAAAATAAATAAATAAATAAATAAATAAATAAAGTCACCTGGCTGTACTTTGGGTGCTTGGCAATTGGGCTACTTTACAGCTATTTGCAGTGTCTTCCAGCTACATGAAACATTTTCCAACTGCTTTCCTGAAACCGGCATTTATGTCCAGTATTGGGCAAAGCTGCACCCATAGTGAACTATTGTAGTGAGTCATTTAATGAGTGCTGCAAAAAAGGATGTAAAATCAGTTTGGTCACATGGATGTAACAGCCAGAGAGTAGAAGTGCTAAAGCTCTGAATTCCAACAGAATCAACAACAGGCTTTAGTTTTACAGATTTGAAATGGTATAATATTATATATGTTTCAAGTCTAAAGATTCTGTGCTTTCTACCAGAAATTATTTTGATACATGATTGCTAGGGACCTTTTGTTTTAACAGACTGCATGTAAACTACCATTTTTATGGCTTAAGATTGTGGGAAGGGACCAGTTGAATGTACCAAGTTGAAAGTACCAAGTTTCTCTGATTAAACTGAAATGGTGGTTTTTGGCAGAAGTGGAGACTTGTATTGGCAAATTATATTTAAAAACGTATGCTTTTTATTGAAATAATATACAGAGGATTGAGCAATTTCATGTAGAGTTGAAAAAGAAGAGTTGAAAAAACAAGAATACAAAATGTATGCTTCCACCCCTCAATTTCCTATTTTTTTTAAAAGTGGTAGAGATTATTATTAAGTTGCTTATTAAATTTTCTACGGCCACATCCTTTAAAAATTCACATTTCCCCAATCTGGTTTTACTGTGCCTTTTGGATAGGTCTTCTGTATGTACACCCCACTCCCCAAAATGGCCACCTTTTCAAGTTATTGTAAAAGAAAGTTTCTCCCTTTCCAAACCCAGATACAGCCAAGAGATTTTGACATAGCATCTTCCACCTCCTTGTTCCTCAGGCTGTAGATCAAAGGATTGAGCATAGGGATTACAACCGTGTAAAACATAGAGGCCCATTTGTCTTGGTCCATGGAATAGCTAGAGCTGGGCCGAAAGTACATGAAGAGTATTGTCCCGTGGTATATCCCAACAGCTGTCAAGTGAGAGGTGCAGGTGGAAAATGCTTTGTGCCTGCCATCAGCGGAGCGCATTCTCAAGATTGTAGCCAAAATGTAAACATAGGATACAAGAATCATTCCAATGCTACTTGCTTCAACAAAGCCAACAAAGGTAAATAACACAATCTCACTAACATATGTATCAGAACAGGAGAGCATTAGAAGTGGAGGCTTATCACAGAAGAAGTGATTGATAACATTGGAGCTACAGAAAGATAGCTGGAATGTAGAGGAAGTTTGTATCATTGAATCTAGAAGGCCTGTAAAGTATGCAATAGTGATCATTTGCTGGCAGGCCTTTTTGGACATTACAGTTGGATAGAGGAGTGGACTGCAGATGGCCACATACCTGTCATAGGCCATCACAGCCAACAAAAGGCATTCTGCATTTGCAAGGATAGCAAATACAAAGAGCTGTGTAACACAGCCACTGTAAGAAATCCTTTTAGTTTCACTTAATAAATCAACTAGCATTTTAGGAGCAATGGTTGAAGCACAGCAGAGATCAACAAAGGAGAGGTTGCCCAGGAAGTAATACATGGGTTTGTGAAGTTGGGGTTTAGTGGAAATCAACAGAATCATCCCCAGATTCCCTAATACAGTGATGACGTAAACCAAGAGGAAGACTGTAAAAAGAACCAGCTGCATTTTGGGATTATCTGTGAATCCCCGAAGAATGAATTCAGAAAAGGCAGAATCATTTCCTTTATCCATGATTTCCTGAGTAGATGGCTTGGTTCAGGTGATTTGCTGATCCTGAAATGTCTTTTTGCTTGCTTAGGAAAAAGAAAATTATATAGAGCTTCATCCCTGTTCCTATTGCAACAAGAATCGGGATTTTTTTTTCAAGAGGATTGGGACCACACTACTTACTTAACTCAGTATAAAGTATATTTGCTATGTGGAATCTATTTATTTTGCAAAAATGTAGTCTTTGAGAATATATATATAAAATTCTAATATACCTGCTTCATTTCCTGTCCCATTTGAGTGAAGGGTGCAGATTAATAGGTTGCTACAGAAGATATGTTACTATAAAATTATGTGACAAATTTTAATTAGTTTATATCTGTTGGCAGCCATAATTCCCCCTCTTTCATCTGTTTGGGAACTTTGCATTATATCCTAGAAAGGCGGGTCATTTGAAGGTTCCAGGTTTCCTATTTCAGGTTCCATTTGTGCAAATATTCCCTTGAGATGGTAGATGGTAACTTGGCCGTAGCAGAGTACATGAAATACCCACACCATTCATTTCCCAGTTTTATTTCTTTGGGTTCCAAATTTCAGGTTTCACCAGCCATTAAAAGATCTTTGGTTTCCGTTGGTCTCAATATTCTATCAATATGGAATATCATGTCCTTTTATGGTGCAATAAAACATTTGTTTGCTTTTCCATAATTCTTTCCTCTATATTTCCCAGGTGATATACCTTCCTGTACTTAGGGTGTTTCTAGCCTGTGTCCATAGTTGAACCTCTTTTTATACGGAGCCAAATAATATAGGAGGTAGAGATATTATTAATCAGGGACCAATCACTCTTTCTCAGCCCAACTCACCTCACAGGGTTGATATTATGGGGAAAACAGGAGGAAGGGAGTTGGATATGTTTGCCAACTTGATTTATTGGTAAAAATAAAAAGCAGAATATAAATAATCAAATAAATAAATAATTTTAGACCAATATTTCAATGATATCAACTTGAAATATCAGTCAACATTTGGCAATATCATTTCAAGAGAGATCTTTAAGGCAAGAGTGTAACTTTTGCAAAGCGGTGCTGCCAAATATTCACTGATATATCTCTCTATCATCAATGATGTAAAATGCCATTGAAAGAGGTAGGTAGCATTCTTCTGATGTCCCTGCTGATAAAAACCATCCATCATGACAACCAAAAGCTCTGTATGTCAAATGTCTGCCCGATGCCTTTTCAAAATAATTTATTTTATTTATGAATTTTTGAAGCTGTAGGATAAATAGAAACCTCTCTGTCGGTTTTGGTTAAATTTCAAATATTTGTCTGAGATTATTTTTAATAAAGAACCTCCCAACACCTCCTCTAAAGAGGCGGGGTAAAAACCAAGTATTGGTGATCTGATTGATTGTTGTCAAGGAGAAGTCCTTAGACATCCTAATAAACCAAGCTGGAGGAAGATAAAACCTTATGCACTTTATGAGGAGTAAATAAATCACACTTATTAAAACAGATATCAAACTTGATATGCTAGGTATAATATTCCTTCAAAAGACATCCTGCCTAAATATGGGTTTTCTCCTCCACATAGAGTCTCCAAATTTCTCATGGTGGAGTTTAGATTGTGTCTGAATGGACTGAAGTCCTGGAGGCTGGTCTTCAACTGAGAAATCCTAAAGAACTCTCTTGGACAATTCACTCCATAGACAAGAAGGCAGGAAGCATTTCTCTTCCCCTTTTCACCACAATGGTCCAAAGCAATTGCCTGCCATTCCTTGATAGAGACTGCTAATTTTGTTTCCAGGTGATGTCTTATTCCTATTTAAAATTTCATTAAATTAGATTAATTTAAACTTGGTAATGCTTAGATTAAACTTTTAAGAAGCAAGCATTCCTTAAGGTGAGGACGAACTAGTCTTATTAAAAGAATCGTTCTGATACTAATCAGAAAGTATCAGAAATTGATTTTATTAATTCTTATTTTTTGAGACTTTCTCTACATCATGGGACTCTGTTGAAAGGAGCCTTGCAACCAATGCATTTTTACTTTTCTTACAGCAAAATGATCTATCTGGAATCAAGACTTAAGAAGGCTTTAATATCTGAAAAGTACAACTATTATAAATCCATTGAAACTCTTAAACTAAGATAGTCTCTGATTTTATTATGGTTTAGAAATTTCTCAGTAACATTTTCCACATGGATTATTATTGTTAATATAAACATGCTGTTTGTAAAGAGTAAGTTCAACACTAGTATAAATGTTTAGGTGAAACATTTAGCAACATACCTGGAATTAAGTTAGTGGCTTCTTTGCTATTACAAAACTGGTAAATAGGGACCAAGATCTTAAATGTCTTTTCAAATCACTTGGGATATTGTCTCTTATGTACTCCAATACCCCAGATCCTGAAGATAAGTAGTTGTATTTTCATGCTTTGTTGCAATAGTTTTAATGAGAGACTATCGTTAAGTAAATAACACCTTGAGTCCTAATGCGCAACTTAACCATGTTCAGATCCAGCCCAAGAATGACATTGAAAAATCCAACCAAAATTCATTTTTTAAATTTGCTGACACCACATAGACAGAATCTTGTCAGTCTAATCCAATGCTACTCTAACTCTAACCCTAATGAAGAGCAGGCTAGCTGTTTGATAATTCCTCTCTGGACAAGGGGAGAACCTGAGATCAACCACAAGTGCTCCAGATAGTTGCTCCTCACAAGGTCACCCCAAGACAGTAGTCAGCATCAGCTTTAGAGCTCTGGGGGATGCTGAAGTCAACACCTACAAGCATTTGCATATTTTCTTTTATAATTATTTCTGCATATTTCATTTTCTAATTACTTTTAGAAGTTGCTTGTTCACTGCGTTTCAGCTATTGCGAACCTTTTGGATCATCGCATTTTACAGAACCATGTGATTTTTTCTCAGTCATTAGTGATAGAAGTTTTAAATACAAGGGTTATGAGCCACAATTCAGAACTTGACTCTGACCTGGGATCTGACAATGTTTTTGCAGATGACGCTGCGTTTTAGGACTGTCAGCATCAGGATCCAATAAGCTAGGGTTCAATTAAGATTGATCAATTACAAGCATCTCCTGTGTAGCTGGAGCAGTCAGATGATGAAGCGCAATCCACAAGCTCCCGGTCTAATCATCTACAGAGGTGAGCAGAACTAAGGTCCTCGGTGAGACTCCTCACTTGTCAAAGGCATGAAGCTGTCAAAAGTCACATTAGGTAGCTGTTTTGTTTGCAGTTTTGTTAGAGACGACTGTGACTCTTATTCCTCCTTCTTCTTTGTTTTTGGAAAATCACAAATGGACTAAGGATCCAAATGGAGTTAAACTAAGACTTTGGAATTAATTATAAGATTCTTTCCCATGGGAAAATAATTTTGAAATCTTTTTTAATAAAAATGATAGGGTGAGGCTGTCATATCAGCCACCTTCAGCTCTGTGCTTTGCTGGCATCTTGCCATAATTGTTAAGGGGGTGGAGGGAGGCAATCAGAATGTAGAGAGTAGAGATGAGAGGGGAGGGGATTGGTAGGTTTGATGGAAACCAGAAGTGTGAGACCAACTTGTTTCAGTCTTCGAGGACACCTAACCTGAGAAAAGAATGTGAAATTGCACCAAACAGCATGCCATTGGACAGAGATGGACCGGTCAAGGGCAGAGGGCTGGGGAAAGAGGGAAGAATGTAATGTTTTGCATGGGAGTCTCAGATAACAGATAATCAGAGTTGGAAGGGACCTTGTAGGTCATCTAGTCCATCCCCCCACCCAAGCGGAAGACCCTACACCATTTCTGACAAATGGCAGTCCAATCTCTTCTTGAAAGGCTCAACTGATGGCACTCCCACAACTTCCGAGGGCAAGCCATTCCATTGGTTGATTGTTCTCACTGTCAGAAAGTTTCTCCTCCTTTCCAGGTTAAATCTCTCCTTGTTCAGTTTCCATCCATTATTCCTTGGATGGAAACTGAACAAGGAGAGATGTAACTTGGAAATCTCAGATCTTGTCTTGCCTTTGCTACAATAACTAATCCTTAGTAAAAGAACCTATCACTTCAAGCAAATGGGGTCAAAGGTCTTTTTTTCTTAGGGATCTAGCTGGGCAGCCTGACTGGGAGCCCCTTAAATGTTGGCTATTAGAGGGAGCCATCATTACAATCAAAGGAGAATTAAGTATTGAAGTATGACTTGATGTGGTGAAATGTAGTCAGGAGTTCCAGGAAAGAGGACTCTTTCACAGAGAGCAAAGAGACAGTGGAACTTGGAATGTCTGGTCGGTAGGACGAGAGCAAGGTTGGACCTTTCTTTGTAATTTACAAAGTATATGTATAGTTATTGCAGATAATTGCTTTAATCTGGTGATATTCTCATTTTTCACCTCGTTCCTCAGACTCTAGATCATAGATTAAGCATGGGGATCATAACCGTGTAGAACACAGAAGCCCCTTTGTCTTGGTTCATTGAATAGCTGGTAGAAGACTGGAGGTACATGAACACAGAACATAGAATAATAGAATCGGGAGGGACCTTGGAAGTCTTCTAGTCCAATATCCTGCTTGAGCAGGAGGCCTTATCCCATTTCACGTTTTTCTTTGAAACTTCTTCACAGGAAAAACCAGGAAGTCCAGTTGCCTCTTGGGGAAAAAAAGCACCTTTGGGACAACCATGACCTGGATGACTGGGCACTCCGTAGACATGGGTTTATGAAGTTGGGATTTAGTGCAAATCAATAGAAAGATCCTAACGTTCTCAAATACACAGCGTGACACAAACTGAGGGGACAATCATAGAAAGATCAAATCTATCAAAGGAAGGAAGAAGATCTGCATTCTTTAGAGTTCCACCTTTTTTGGCTTCTCAATAATCCAGAGGACCAGGGCAAAAATACAAAGTAAGGCAGTATTTTAAGGTATTCTAATATTTACATCATTTGCTGAAGCATTGCATGTGAGAACTCATATTAATGCTTTGTGCTATTGGTGTGGATGTTTCTACAAAAATCCATGTTGGAATGAATGTTAAAAATACTATGTAAATTTTGAGCTACTGTAGGATGAATGGATAGAAATTTGCTTGGATCTTACTTATCTTTCCAGCTGGAGGGCCTGGTGACTTAATAGTTTATTAATAAGTACTTAGAGGCTTTTTTGTGAATTATGAATTAATTTTAGCCAGAGGCATTAACTTATTGGAGCTTTTGCCTGCCAGAAGTAGCATTTCTTTAATACCTGTCAGCAAGAGCTAGAGGGGTCAACCACAAATGCTCCCTTGGCTGACCACAAATGTCTTCTATAGAAACTGGCCAACAGGTTGTGGTTTTGGGACATTGCAAGGGAACTTGCAAGTGAACTTCACTAAGATACAATGCAAGTGAATCTTTTACTGGAATCAAAGAAGGTGACATGATATTTAGCTTAAGCAGTGACTACAGGCATCTAGATGAAGCCCTGGAGGTAAGCAAAACTTATTAGCACAGCAAAAACATACCCAGAGGTAGCGAACTTCAATCAGAATAGAGCTGGAAGGGACCTCCAGCTCCTTGGAGGTTCTCTAGTCCAACTCCTTCCCCAAACAGAAGACCCTACACCATTTCAGATAAGTGAAATGTCCAGTCTCTTCATCATCCAGTGATGAAGCACCTATAACTTCTGAAGGCAAGCTGTTCCACTGGTTAATAGTCCTCACTGTTTGGAGGTTTCTCCTTAATTCCAGGTTGCTTCTCTCCTTGGTTAGTTTCCATCCATTGTTTCTTGTCTTGGCCTCTGGTGCTTTGGAAAATAAGTTGACCCCCTCCTCTTTATGGCAGCTTATATGAGAATGAAATAGAATTAAATAATTTTGGATATTATGGAATGGTTTTATTTGTCTGCATATGTGACTACCATGTACCAATCAGCAATTCTCTTATTTTGTTTCCTGCGGCAAAAAGCAAAACAAAACCAAACAACAAAACAAACCAAAGAAAAAAACAACAACAACACACCTGTGCCTGAGTTTTGGTGTGCTCTCTGGGAAGGAAGACTCTTCTGCTTCTGTACAGAAATAAAAGAATTTTATCTTTCTTTGATCCTGTGTGAGCATTGGCTTCTTCACACTGGATTCCTGCAACTTCTGGCCGACCCTGTGCTGATACACCTTCTTTTTCCTGTCTTTCTTGAGAAGTCTCTGAATTAAGAAAAAATCATCTGACAATTCTGCTGATTTCAGGGAACTGATAGATTTTAGGCTATTGTTGTCATGTTTCTTGTTCCACTTAACACAACTGATTCTCACATTTTATAAATTAAGTTTTCTAAAAAGCTGTTTACCCTGAATATCCCAACTGCTATTTTTCTGTGATTCCAGGGTATCTTCTTCATGTGTTGAAAGCACTACTGTTCCTTGCAGATAGTTCTTGACATGACAGTTTTTTCAGCAACTATTTAAAATAACAATGGCGCTGAACAAAGAGACTTAATGATCTCTTCCTGAAATTCATTTGTTGTAGCACCTTGTAGGTATGTCATCAAAATTTGTGCAGCACACCTTCCTTTAAAACTGTGGGAGTTTTGCAACTCTCACACTAGCCTTGGTCTGAGAGACATTGGCCAGCTAAGCCTAGCAATTTGTGTAATTATGACTAAATAAAAATATCTGAAATACTTGGTTTATCCCATACTAAACTGCTTATGACGTGACGAATTCAGAACCAACAACAGTATTAATTTACAGTTGTGGAATGATTTATTATATATGCTTCCATTCTTTTGATTTTTAAAGCCCATAGTTATAAATGTATTTTGATTCTGTGCTTTCTACAATAAATGATTTTGATTTATGACTGCCAGGAACCCTTTTTTCGAATAGATTGCTGTCAAACTACCATTTTTAAATGGATGAATATCATGGGAAGGGACTAAAGGAGTGAACCAATTGGAAGTGCCAGGTTTCTCTGATGAAACCGAAATAGTGGCCTTTGGCAGAAGTGGAGACTTCTATTGGTGTACTATATCATATTTAAAAAAACATATGTTTTATATTGAGATAATATTCAGAGCATTGTGCAATTCCGTGCATACACAGTTGAAGAAAGAAGACAACACAATGTATATTCTATTCTCCATGAATTTTTTTTCTCCAAAAGTGGTGGAGAGTATTATTGTCTATTACATTTGTCTAGGGCAACATTTTTTTAAAATCCACATAGCCTCAACTAATTTTATCATGCCTTCTAGATAGATCTTCTGTATGTACCCTCCCTCAAATGGTCACCCTTGCCAGTTATTGTAACATTTTTTACTCCCAATCCAAATCCATATATAGCCAAGAGATTTTGGCACAGCATCTTTCACCTCCTTGTTCCTCAGGCTGTAGATCAAAGGATTGAGCATGGGGATCACAACCGTGTAGAACATAGAGGCCCATTTGTCTTGGTCCATGGAGTAACTAGAATTTGGTCGGAAGTACATGAAGAGTATTGTCCCCTGGTATATCCCAACAGCTGTCAAGTGAGAGGCGCAGGTGGAAAATGCTTTGTGCCTGCCGTCAGTGGAGCGCATTCTCAAGATTGTAGCCAAAATGTAAACATAGGATACAAGAATCATTCCAATGCTGCTTGCTTCACCAAAGCCAACAATAGTAAATAGCACAACTTCAGTAATATATGTGTCAGAACAGGAGAGCATTAGAAGTGGAGGCTCCTCACAGAAGAAGTGATTGATAACGTTGGAACTACAGAAAGATAGTTGGAATGTACAGGAAGTTTGTATCATTGAATCTAGCAGGCCTGTAAAGTACACAATAGAGATAATTTTCTGGCAGGCCTTTTTGGACATTACAGTTGGATAGAGGAGTGGATTGCAAATGGCCACATACCTGTCATAGGCCATCACAGCCAACAAAAGGCATTCTGCATCCGCAAGGATAGCAAATACAAAGAGCTGTGTAACACAGCCACTGTAAGAAATCCTTTTAGTTTCACTTAATAAATCAACTAACATTTTAGGAGCAATGGTTGAAGCACAGCAGAGATCAACAAAGGAGAGGTTGCCCAGGAAGTAATACATGGGTTTGTGAAGTTGGGGTTTAGTGAAAATCAATAGAATCATCCCCAGATTCCCTAATACAGTGATGATGTAAATCAAGAGGAAGACTGTAAAAAGAACCACCTGCATTTTGGGATTATCTGTCAATCCCTGAAGAATGAATTCAGAAAAGGCAGAACCATTTCCTTTATCCATGATTTCCTGAGTAGATGGCTTGGTTCAGGTAATTTGCTGATCCTGAAATGTCTTTTTGATTGCTTATTAGGAAAAAAAAATTATATTACTTAGAGTTTCATCCCTGTTCCTTTCCTCATGCCACAAGAATCTGAACTTTTTTCAAGAGGACTGGGACCACATTTTAATAACTTAATTCAGTATACAACATATTTGGTAGGTAGAATCTGTTTATTATGCAAAAATGTAGTCTTTGAATATATCTGCTTCATTTCTTATTTCAGTTAAGTAAAGGATGCAAATTAATTTATTGCAAGAATAATGTGTTGCAAAAGAACTGTGTCAAATTTAGATGAATTTATGTAGAGCAACCATAATCCCCCCCTTCCACACATTCCTAAGTTGTGCAATATATCCTAGAAAGGAGGATGATTTGAAAGCTCCAGATCTCCTATTTTATGTTCTATTTATATTCCCTTCAGAAGGTAGATGGTAAGTTGGCCATAGCAGAGTACATGAAATTCCCACACCATTCATTTGCCAGTTTTGTTTCTTTGGGTTCTAGATTTCAGGTTCTACCAGCCATTAAAAAATTCTTGGCTTCAATTGGTCTCAATATTCTATCAACATGGAATTTCATGTCCTTTTATGGTGCAATAAAACATTTGTTTGTTTTTCCATAATTCTTCCCTCCATATTTCCCAATACCTTCCTGTACTTAGGATGTCTCTTGCTTGTGTTCATAGCTGAACCTTTTTGTATGTGGAGCCAAAAATATAGAAGGTATAGTAGAGATATTCAGTTAATCTGTTTATTTACCTTGGGCAAGTCACTCTTTCTCAGTCCAACTCACCACACAGGATTGTTGTTGTGAAGAAAATAGGAAAAGGAAGGTGTGTTGGATATGTTCACCACCTTGAGCTACTGGTAAAAATAATAAAGCCAAGATATACACAAAGAAATAAATTTTAGACAAAATATTTCAATCATAACAACTTGAAATATTAATCCATACCATTTCTAGAGACATTTCAAAAGGCTAGAGTTCAACTTTTGCAAAGTGGTGCCTCCAAAAGTTCATTGCTAATATTGCATGATCAATGATGTAAAAACACAATAAAAGAGGTAGATTCACCAAGAGGGCTACATTCTCCTGATGTCTCTGCTGATATATTCATCATGATAACCAAAGGCTCTGTATGTCAAATCATTGGCTGATGCCTGCTCAAGATTATTTGTTTAATTTATGAATTCTTGAAGCTGTAGGTTCAATAGAAACCTCTCTGTCGGTCTAGTTACATTTCAAATATTTGTCTGAGATTATTCTTAATAAAGAACCTTATAACGCCTCCTCTAAGGAGGCAGGGTGAAAACCAGGTATTGGTGATCTGACTAGCTGTTATCAAGGAGAAGTCCTTAGACATCCTAATAAATGAAACTGGATGAAGATTAAAAATTTTATGTACTTTCTGAGAAGACAAGAAATCACACTTAATTGAAACAGATAGCAAAATAGATACCCTAGGTATAATGCACCCTCAAAAGATATAATGTATGTCATAAATATGTATTTTTTTCTCCACAAAGAATTTCCAAAGTTCTCATGATGGATTTTAGATGGTGTTTGGATAGACACAAACCATGGAGGCTGGTGTTCCAATGAGAAATCCTGAAAAGCTCCCTTGGACAATTCATCCCATAGACAAGAAGCATATCTCTTCCTTTTTTCATGACAATGGTTCAAGCAATTTCCTGCCACTCTTTGATGTATTTTCCTAATTTTGCTTCTAGTTGATGTCTTATTCTTATTTAGATTTATATGGGTCTCAAATTGGAAAGATTCAACTAAATTAGATTAAATTAAACTGAGTAAAGCTTAGATCAGACATCAAGGAAGAAAGAATTCCATAAGGTGAGGATGAGTCAGTCTTGTTAAACAAAACTTTCTGATACTAGTCATTTGATCTGCATTAATTCTTATTTATGAATTTTATCTCTTCTTACAGCAAAATAATGCATCTGGAATCAACTCTTAAGAGAGCTTTATATCTGAAAACTACAAACCATTATAAATCCATTGATTTTAGTACAATTCAGAAACTTCTCAGTAATATTTCCCATATGGATTGTTATAAATATTCAATGTAAAGGATAATTTCAACATTTAAATAAATTTTATTGTGAATTAGCAAACATACCTGGAGTTGAGTCAGTTGCTTTTTTGCTCTTACAAAACTTGTAAATAGGGGCAGAGATCTTAAGTCTCTTTTCATATCACTTGGGATATTGTCCCTTATGTACTTCAATACTCCTGGAGATAAGTAGTTGTATTTTCATACTTCATTGTAATACTTTTAATTAGAAATTAGAGTTAAGTAAATAATATCTTGAGTCCCAAGCTACAACTCAACAATTCTCAGGCAACCAATGAGTGACATTGTACAATTCAGCCAAAATTCAGTCATTTATTTGCTGAAATCATATAGACAGAATCTAGTTAGTCTGACAGTCCCACTCTAAACTTACCTACAGTACATATCCTGGGAAATTCCAAGCAGTGGCTATCCTAATTCTCTTCCTTTTTTCTGATTTAACTCCAGGCTGTTTCTCTTGTCTCACCCCCACTCCTTGGAATGTGCTTTCCTAATCCTTGGAAAACTGTGGCTTTGCTGTAGTTCATCACACCACCTCCCCCTTTATAGACACAATCTATCACATCATTCTACAACTCAAACATGTTTGACTTCTCATAATCTCATGAACAAAATAACCTGCATACTATGTCTCAAGGCTAGAATTTGCCAAGATTTTAATAATATTCCAGGAAAGAAAAGGGGAACTGGTAGCAGAGTTGATAAGTCATGGTAGAATGCAGCCAAACAGACCAACTCTTTGATAATTGCTCTCCAAACAAAGAGAGAACTTGAGATCAGCCACAAGTGCTCCAGATAGTTGCTCCTCACAAGGAGACCACAAGACACCAGTCACCATCAGTTTTAGAGCTCTGATTGAGGAAGGAAAGCTACCCTTGCTCAAACTGAGGTTAATACCTACATGAATTTGCATGCTGTCTTATCTAATTTCTTATATTTTCTTTTCCAATTCCTTTTTTAAATTTGATGATAATGGCTTTTCCGCTATTAGAGACCTTTGGACCAACAAGTTTTACAGCACTGTGTGAATTTTATTCAGTCCTTAATGAAAGAAAATTTAAATATAACTGTTATGAGCCACAATTCTGATCTTGACTCTGACAATGTTGCTGCATCTGATCCTGTGTCAACCTCAGGAACCGGTAAGCTAGGGTTCAACTGATTCTGATCAACCACAGACATCTCCTGTCTTGTGGTCCCCCTTATGAGGAGCAACTATTTGGAGCGCTTGTGGGTGATCTCAAGTTCTCTCCTTGTCTGGAGCAATCAGGTGATGAGGCACAATCGCCAAGCTTTAGGTCTAGACATCTATAGAGGCAAGCAGAACTATGGTTCTCAATGAGACTCCTCACTTGACAAAGCACGAGTAATTAGAGCCAGTTGTCAAAAGACAGATTTTGGTAGCTGGCTTGGTTGCAGTCTTTGTTAGAAACAACCATTTGGCTTCCCAACTTGTGACTCTTGTTTCTGCTTCTTGATTTTGGAATATTGCAAATGGACTAAAGATCCAGATGAATTTGAAATAAGATTTAGGAATTAATTATAAGACCCTTTTTCATGGGAACATGCTCTTATTTTGAGATCTTTTAAAAAATGATAGGATGGGACCCTGAATATTGGACATTAGAAGGAGATAGAAGGAATTAAAAATTACAATAAAAGGAGAATTATTATGTATTTAAGTATGTCTTGATGTGATGACATAAAGTAGCATTTCTTTAACACCTATCAGCAAGAGCTAGAGGGGTCGACTACAAACACTCCCTAGGTTGACCACAAATGTCTTCTATAGAAACTAGCTGACAGGTTGTGGCTTTCACACTTGGTTAAGACACATTAGACCTGTATCTTATTTCCATTGAATTTCCTCTTTTTTTTTAACTGGTAGAGATTATTATTAAGTTGCCTATTAAATTTGCCTTTAAACATTCACATATTTAAAAATTTACATGATTTTACCATGCCTTCTAGATAGATCTTCTGTATGTTCACCCCCATCCCCCAATGGCCACCTTTTCAAGTGGTTGTAAAAGGAAGTTTCTCCTTTTCCAAACCCAGATTCGGCCAAGAGATTTTGACTTAGCATCTTTCACCTCCTTGTTCCTCGGGCTGTAGATCAAAGGATTGAGCATCGGGATCACAATCGTGTAGAACATAGAGGCCCATTTGTCTTGGTCCATGGAATAGCTGGAGCTGGGCCAAAAGTACATGAAGAGTATTGTCCCGTGGTATATCCCAACAGCTGTCAAGTGAGAGGCGCAGGTGGAAAATGCTTTGAGCCTGCCGTCAGCGGAGCGCATTCTCAAGATTGTAGCCAAAATGTAAACATAGGATATAAGAATCATTCCAATGCTACTTGCTTCAACAAAGCCAACAAAGGTAAATAACACAATCTCACTAACATATGTATCAGAACAGGAGAGCATTAGAAGTGGAGGCTTATCACAGAAGAAGTGATTGATAACATTGGAGCTACAGAAAGATAGCTGGAATGTAGAGGAAGTTTGTATCATTGAATCTAGCAGGCCTGTAAAGTATGCAATAGTGATCATTTGCTGGCAGGCCTTTTTGGACATTACAGTTGGATAGAGGAGTGGATTGAAGATGGCCACATACCTGCCATAGGCCATCACAGCCAACAAAAGGCATTCTGCATCCGCAAGGATAGCAAATACAAAGAATTGTGTAACACAGCCACTGTAAGAAATCCTTTTAGTTTCACTTAATAAATCAATTAGCATTTTAGGAGCACAGGAGGCACAGCAGAGATCAACAAAGGAGAGGTTGCCCAGGAAGTAATACATGGGTTTGTGAAGTTGGGGTTTAGTGAAAATCAACAGAATCATCCCCAGATTCCCTAATACAGTGATGATGTAAACCAAGAGGAGGAATGTAAGAAGAATAAACTGCATTTTGGGATTATCTTTCAATCCCAATGGATTCAGAAAAGGCAGAACTATTTTCTTTATCCATGTTTTGCTGAGTAGATGGATTGTTTCAGGTGATTTGCTGATCCTGAAATGTCTTTTTGCTTGCTTATTAGGAAAAAAAAATATTTTTTCTTAGAGTTTCATCCCTGTTCCTATCTTCATGCAACAATAATCAGGATTTATTTGAAGAGGACCATACTTAAGTCAGTATAAAGCATATTTGCTAGCTGCAATATATTTATTATGCAAAAATGTAGTCTCTCTCTCTCTCTATTATTCTAATACATCTACTTTATTACCTGTACCAGTTATGTGAAGGTTGCAGATTGATAGATTACTACAGTAGATTTGTTGCTATAAATGTATATATCAATTTTTAATTAATTTATATCTGCTGGCAGCCATACTTCCCCTTTTCCATCTGTTTGGGAACTTTGCATTATCTCCTAGAAAGCAGGATCATTTGAAGGCTCTAGGTCTCCTATTTCAGGTTTCTTTTATGCAAATATCCCCTTCAAAAGGTAGATGGTAAATTGACAGTAGCAGAGTACATGAAATTCCCACACCATTCATTGGGTTCCAAATTTAAGATTTCTCCATCCCTTAAAAGAGTCTTGCTCTCAATATTCTATCAATATGGAATTTCATGTCCTTTTAAGGTGCAAGAAAACAAATTTTTGCTTTTTCATAATTTTTTCCTCCATATTTCTCAAGTGATATACCTTCCTGTACTTAGGGTGTCTCTTGCCTTTGTTCATAGCTGAATCTCTTTTTATGTGGAGACAAATAACATAGAAGGTAGAGATATTCAATTAACCTGTCTCAAAGGTGTTTTTTTTCCAAAAGGCAACTGGACTATTTCTTTTTTGAAGAAGAAATGTTTTTTTCCTTGAAGAAGACAATGGTTCACTTCTCATCCAAGAACCTTATCAGTTCTGAAAGGATGATGTGGAGGGGAAATGGAAGGATTAGAACTGATGGGTAGGAGATGGAAGGATCATATTGTTGTCTTATCATAGGTGTGTGCCTTTTTCCTCTGCCTCTATTGAGACAAGGCTGGTCAGTTTTAACATAGATGGCCTCTTTTACCCAAACCAATGGTCCTCTCTATCCAGAACATGGATATAGAGGACTATTGTAGTGGACCTGAGATATGAAACCATAGAACATCTTTTTCCTGTCTACAACACAGTCCTTTCAGCAGTTCCAAGAACATTCCACTGCCATTTGCACTCTGATTCAGGTGACCCTGAGGGCACAGATAAACCTCCAAGAGACTCAATGGCTCCCAGAAAGAATGATAATGACCAGATGACTACAAAGAAATATGATCCTTCCATTCCTCACTCCCATCCTGTTAAAACTAATCCTATCATCCACCCCACCATTCTGTCAGAATAGATGAAGTTTCTTGGATGAGGTGTGAAACATTTCTTCCTGAAGCAAAAACATAATCCAGTTGCCTTTTGAAAAAAGCATCTTTGAGATAACCAGGGCCTGGATGACTGAGAATCTCTATAGACAATTAACTCTTTATTAACCTTTGTCTAGACTAGGGGTTGCCAACCTTTTGGACCTCAGGGACCACCAAATTCATAATTTTAAATCCCAGGGACAACTAACTGGTTCTGTGGGCGTGGCCTAATTTGTGTGTGCGTGGCTTGGTGGTCATGTGACTGGCTGGGCATGACTTTATGTAAATATTATATTTATATAAATATTGAATTTTTTTATAAAAAAAGAACAATTTTTACCCAAAATCAGGCAAAACAGACAGGCAGATTGAGTTGCTCACAGAATCACAGATTCATTCAGAGATCTATCTATCTGCCATCGGCTAGCTCAATCTATCACATAAAATTTGCTTGCAAGCAAACTCATAAAATTAACTGACAACACACCATGTATGTAAATATTGAATTTTTTATAAAAAAGAGCAACTTTTACCCAAAATCATGCAAAGCAGGCAGGCAGATTGAGTTGCTCCCAGAATCATTCAGTGATCTATCTAACTGCCATCAGCTAGCTCAGTCTGTCACATAAAATTTGCTTGCTGTGAGTCTGCACTGAATAATAGAACCTTCAGTCCTAAGGGAGGTTCAGCTGTACTTAAAAGCAGAGCCGAAGATCTAAAGATGAGCTAGAAAGTAAGAAATCCAACCATTTCCTGCTTTCTAACTAATCTAAATCTCCCAGCACAGCAGAACAGCTGATGGTCAGAAAAAATAGCAATTTAGCAGGCAAGTTTTCCGGGTAAGGAGTGAGTGTGGGGTGGGTTCCCGTGGGCCATGTGGGCGGCACAGCCTTGTGTTCCTGCGCAGCCTGGATTAATTGCTTTGGGGGATGCTCTGGTGGTGAGATTTCTCTGCAGCCCACCAAAATTTTCTTGCAGCCCACCAGTGGGCTGCGGCCCACTGGTTGGCAATTGCTGGTCTAGACAGTCTTTCTCTGCCCAACTCATCTCACAGGGTTGTTTTTGTGGGGAAAATAGGAAAATATATCCCTTTGGGGTATACTTCCCTCACTGTTTTTGAAAGCTTCTAGTGATGGAGCAGAGAAATGTCACCCCCAAAGCACTCCCCAAAGCAATTAATCCAGGCTGTGCAGGAACACAAGGCTGCGCCGCCCACATGGCCCGTGGGAACACAAGGCTTGCATCACTTGCATTGCAAACAACACAAGGTAGTGAGGAGAGGGGGGGGAAAGAGGAGAGGGGGGGAAACTTGCTCCACTCATCCCATGCATCTTGCCTGGCCACCACTGGCTGCTTCTTTCCGCTTCTTTCTTCTTCTGCTTTTGGCTGCATGAAAGGAAAGCAGCAAAAGTCTTTCTTTCTTTCCCCCAAACTCTGCTAGAAATGAGTCTTTGGGACCCTGCAAGGCATCCTGCTCCAAGACTCAAAACAGTCATTCCCCCTTTTTTAAAAAGCAAATGCAGCAGCTGAGAGGGAAACTAAGAGCCTGGGTGTGCTGCCAAAAGCCATTAACCCTTCCAATCTATTATTCTACATTCTTGATGTTCTAAATTGGGTGCAAGAGGCTGCATTGGTGTGACAAGTCTCACAAGACTCATTTCTGGTGGAGTTTGGGGGAGAGAGAAAGAAAGACTTCTGCTGCTTCTGCTGCTTTCCTTGCATGAAGCCAAAAGTCTCTCTCTCTCTCCCTGAGAACAGAGCTTGGAGACGGTATCCTGCAATCCCAAATAAAGAATGACCAATTGATAGGAAAACGTGGTGAGAAATTTACCTGCAGACTTTTGGGGGGATTTTCCTAGGGTCTCTGCTCCACGGGATTTAAGATTATGAGTTTGGTGGTCCCTGAGGTCCAAAAGTTTGGTGAATCCTGGTCTGGATTGAATGCCTGACTGGCATCACTGATGAAAAATTGGAATTAATACAGCAATTTCTCAAGTCAGTTTCAAGTTCAGCACAGGAGGCATGCATATTCATACTATTATGTAGAAATGTCTTTAGGTTTATTTACCGATATAGCATAGCCCTTTGAAACAACTTACCCCAGATGTGAGGTTGGCTCCCACCCTTCTATCCTTCCACAGGAGCCTGAAGAGAGGGCTTGGGGCCATAACAGAGGAGCATCAATTGGAGGTGATAGCTGAATTAAGAGGCAATCCCACCTACCCCCTCCACTCATCCTGTTCCCTCCCTCCCCATCTTTTGACTATATTTTATCTTAATTGGTATTTCTATTTTGATTCTTTTACAATATTTATGTTAGGATTTTAATGTTTTAATGCTGGAAGTTGCCCAGAGATGGGCGGCAAATAAATTCATTCAATCAATCAATCAATAGCCATTGCCTTTTTTTTTTTTGCTTTCTTGCTTTTGACATGTATTCTTACGTAGCCTGTATTAAAGCCTACTGTTTTAACTTAATAGCATGTTAAGTTGTATGTTATATGCATTTCTCAAGGATCAGTCATGTTTTTAGACTTTGCAATCAATTGGTCAGGGTGCACTTGAATGCAGATGACCTTCTTCATCTATTATCTGAAATACCCACTGTTTTCTTGAGAAAGGAAAAAAGAGGACAATGTGTAGGGTCATCTTCCATTTTGATAGGAATGCTGACATTGATTGATAGAATGGCCATTACCCGTGGAAAAAATTGATACAAAACTTTAGAACTAGTGATTCAATTTGACAATACAACTTTCGGGGGGGGGGGATAATTCTCTAAATGTTATTCAGTTGCAACTAACCTGCAATTAAAAGATTAAATCACAACAAAGCAAGAAAGTTAATTATTGGTACTTGGTGTTTGTATCTAAAAGATATATTGAAGTCCATCAGGGAACATGTCCCAGATGGTCTCTAAAGACATATAAGATCTTTTTGCCTACTTACAGAGTCTGTAAGAAAGAAAACTCCATCAACATCAGGTATGTTTGTTAACTCAGGGAAGGATTTTTAATACATGTACTGGTTCTAAAGACAGACTTTCATATTTTGCCTTTACAATTTTCATATGTATAAGCCATAGCAATTTATGTGGATTTCATATATTGACAAGGTTCTAATTCACATTGTTCTCAGAATAACTTGATTACTAAAGTTATAAATATATGTGTCTATAATATAAACTATGGTATATATTATGATATATATGGTGTAGCCTAGTTCAGTATAATATAGTATTTCAGTATTATTATTTTTATAAATAAGATGATAAGATAAGATATAAGATAAAAATGCGAACATATTTAATGCTCCTTTCTATTTATCCCCACAATACAATCTGCCCATTTTTTTCCTAAAAAGATGCAATAGCTATAAATAGCAATTGTTTATAATTATTTAATTATAATATAGATTGGTAAAAATACAAGAGATACCAAACTGATCTGCCATTGATCTTAGCACAATATACCAATGTTCCACTTTTTAACCCTTGCCTTAAACATTCATTTTTAAGATATTACTTAATGATTAAATCAGTAGTTCTCAAGTTCGTTTGTCACAACACCACAAATAAAACTAATGATTTGATTAATGTCAAGGTTGGGAAGAACTAAATACAGAACTTACTTTTAAGAACTGAATTTTAATCTGTATATCACAGATACTGTCCACAATGTGCATTTGTGATTCTGCAAAGTTTGAGAATCCTGGATTGAACCATTAAGATCAAGATTTCTTCTGAACTCATGTTAAGATATTAAAACAACAGTGTTGAATATTAACAGATGTATTCTGCTATACTGTGCGAAAAAGGATGATTTTCTAGTAATATAAGAGAGAGAAAAAAAGATAATCAACTGCAATGACCCCTTCAACAAAGAGTGCCATAATGAAGGGGGGTTGTACAGGACCCTATGTTAGAAAGATAAAGTGAAGTGTGTGCTGCAGTGAAACATTGTGTATGGTTCTCTTCTATGCTATGGTGTGTCCAGTCATTTGAAAGCAAGGAAGTTTCACAGTTGCAGTGGTCTTGTGTTTTTCATTTTATCTTTCACAAATTGGGGGGGGGGGGGCAAGGAGACACCTTCTCCCCTGCCCCCCAAATGGTAACAAGTTAACCCCACTTTCTAACTGGATAGTTTTCTCTGGCATCTGTTTAGAATTGCTAAACTATCATGAGATAGATCATGAGATAGTTTAGCATCTCAGCCAGTTAGTCCATTGTTCTTACTTTTTAAGCAGGAGATGTAGACAGCTCCCCCTTTCTGCCCTTAATCATTTACAATTGTCTAACCAGTTCTGCTACTTTTGGATGCTGCCTCACCAGTGAAAACTGACCTACCAATATTTTACTACATAGGTTGCTAAAACCTCTTATTTGCCTCTGGATTTGAGAGAGAATAAAGGACTTCAAATAAGAGGTTTTAGTAATCTGTATATTAAAATATTTGTGGGCTACTTTTATAGGAAAGAATTAATATATAGAGAACTACATCAGATGAGAAGTTATTGCACTCAACTTAGATGTTTTCAGATGAAATTTGGATCCATATTTGGAACCATATAAATATCAGTAGCACTTTCAACATATTCAGAAGATACTCTGGAATCAGAAGGATAGCAATGACATTCAATGAAAATAGCTTTTAAAACACATCATCTACAAAATATGACAGTCAAATGCATTAAACAAGAAATATGAAAGTGCTTGGAATCTACCAGTACCCTGAACGCAGGTGATTTTATTTTATTTTATTTTTTTTAATTCAGAGGCTTCTCAAGAAAAAAGGGGAAAGAAGGTTTTTCAGCAACTCAAAATTTATATAATATTTTTAACATATCCCATCATAGATTTTTATAAAAATAGTCACACAACTAGCACACAGCATTAATATGAATTCTCACATACAATGCCTCAGCAAATGAAATAAACATTAAATAGCTGTGCACACTGCTCTGCCTTGTATTTTTGTTTAATGCAAATGTAATGATCATTTAGATCAAACATGTCCAATATTTAGCTTGCCTGGGTTGCATTTAGTGAAGAGAAATTGTCTTGTGCCACATATAAAATGTAAAATGTAGTTTATGTATATAAATAACAAACCTCCTTGATTTGGGGTTTTTTGTAGGGATGCATTACTAGCTGTCCAGGACCACATGCGGTCCCTGGGCCATGGGTTAGACATGTCTGATTTAGATAAATACAGTGGAAATATGATCCTGCTCCTCATTGTTATTTTTGTAGAGAAGCCAAGATAGATGGAACTCTAAAGAAAGCCAATCTTCTTTCCTTCCTTTGATAGATTAAAAAAAAAGACATTTCATATTCAGCTAATATTCTGAACCCAGCACCCATTGTGAAAGATCATGGATAAAGGAAATGATTCTGTCATTACTGAATTCATTCTTCAGGGATTCACAGACAATCCCAAAATGCAACTTGTACTTTTTTTTATCTTCCTCTTAATTTATCTCATTGCTGTGTTAGGGAATATTGGGATGATTCTACTGATATGCACTAACACTCAACTTCACAAACCCATGTATTACTTCCTGGGCAACCTCTCCTTTGTTGATCTCTGTTGTTCCTCAACTGTTGCTCCTAGAATGCTGATTGATTTATTAAGTGAAACTAAAATAATTTCCTACAATGCCTGTGCTACTCAGCTCTTTTTCTATGTGTTTTTTGTAGACGTAGAGTGTGTTTTGTTGGCTGTGATGGCCTATGACAGGTATGTGGCCATCTGTAATCCACTACTCTATTCAGCGATAATGTCCAAAACTCTCTGCCAACAATTGATTACTTTTGCATATTGCATAGGCTTAATGGATACAATAGTATACACTTCCTCTACATTCCTACTCACATTCTGCAGGTCAAATCTTATTAATCATTTCTTTTGTGATATGCCTCCACTGTTTGTACTCTCCTGTTCTGACACCTCTGTTAATGAGCTTGTGCTGCTTATCATCGATGGATTCATTGAAGCATGCAGCATTTGTATGAGTCTTATATCCTATGTTTATATTGTGGTTACAATCCTAAGAATGAACTCCGCTGAGGGCAGGCGCAAGGCATTTTCCACCTGTGCTTCTCACCTGACAGCTGTTGGGATATTCCATGGGACCATTGTCTTCATGTACATCCGGCCCACCTCCAGCTATTCCATGGACCAAGATAAATGGGCCTCTATGTTCTACACAGTTGTGATCCCCATGCTCAACCCTTTGATCTACAGCCTGAGGAACAAGGAGGTGAAAGATGCTCTGGTAAAATCAGTGGGCATCGTATGGACTTTTAAAAGCAAGAAACCCAAATAAATCTAAGGGACAATTTCATTCAGAATTAACCTCTGACCCTTCTAAAGAGAAATGACATCACTCGGTAAAAGCAATACATTGTACCGTAATGTTCTGTTATTTTTTATACATTGGAATATTATTTCAATAACAATCACATCTTATTTAACATAGTAGACTTAACTAACAATAGTCTCAATCCTGCTGAAATTGTTTCAATTTAATCAGATAAACTTTGACTGCCAGCTCTTAGCCACTTCCCAGGCTCTTCAGCCACAAACAATGATAGTATAGCAAGAGTCCAGAAAATGAGAGTCCCTAGTTTCATAAAGCAAGATGGTTAATAAATTAAAAGTTGTTACTAGTTCTGAATTTGACATGTTGCAAGTATTTAACATGTAATAAACCAAATATTTCAGTCAGATTTTATATTTAACCATACTTTTCACCTTTATGTTTAAAATACCCAAATTCTTTCTGTGGAAAAAAAACACTATACGCTCAGTTAGCCTTGTTCAGTCTATGGCAATATTGATTAGAAGGCATTGGAATATATGGAGGGATAATGATCCAAAGAGTTGTATTAAACATATCCAGTCAAAATACATAAAATAAAATATTTTTTAAAATCTGAGTTTCTCCCCCTTAATGTAGGATACCTTTTTGTAATTCACAAAGCATAAAAAATCCTGAGCTGGAATAATGAACTGATTTCTGTAAAATCCCTATAGAATTCTACAAGTTGCAACAGTTGGTAGGGCTGTATTAAAAACTGAGATACAAATAGTAAAAACAAATTAAATATTCAAAGCAACAAAACGATTGGAACATTTTACATAGGAAAAAAAATCAAAGAGACAGGACCACAAAAGCGTTTTTGGAACCTTGGCAGAAAAACAATTTTCACTCTTTTTCATAACACCAAAACTGATTCAGAAGAGCTTTTAGACAGATCAATGAAGCTACTCCTATAAATTATATAATTAATTTCCATCAAAAGTACTGAAGATTATATCAATTAATAGAGGATAGGACTGAGAACAGTTAGTTGAGAACTTTAGCCACCACCACCCTCCCAATATAAGCCTCAACATCTTCTGGTCAAGACCTTAAATACATTTTTTTTCCTTATGCTACATATAATCTCCTTATCGGCTTCTGTTTGACTGCATTGAAAAGTTACAGATATTTGAACTTCTCATGGTCTCATTTTGAACAGTCTTTGTTATGTGTGCTTTATTCATATCTCCACTAGAGCTGGGTAGCCAATAAATTTAAATAAAATAATTAATGAATTAGAAATGAATCTGTTACCAGAATTATTACAGATCTCTTCATTGTTTCACTTCAGAACCTCCTACATCTTCTGGGAGCTCCATTTAGAAGAAGCCAGCAGTCCTGACCAGTGATCTTAGGCAAGAATAGAGTTTCAAAATAGCCAGTAAAAATGACATTCAGAGTTAAGCCACAATGGCCATGACAAGGCACATCATGGAGATGTTAACAAGAGAGAAATACATTATAGAAACATTGGGAATAGATTTGGGAAGACACTTGCCACACTTCCATTCAAAAGTGGCAGTGCTAATGAGCTCATAGTTTGGTTCCCATAATGGCCAACAATACTACTATCTTTAGTATATGGGTGGCCATCATCATCATAATTATATTTCTATAACTTAAATTGATGCGACATGGTCAATAAAACTATGTTAATATATTGTTAACTGGCCTCTTCATTTAGGATGCAATCTGTCCTAATGTTACCTTGACAATGTTACCTTGAGAAACACCTGTAATCCATAGTGCAAATTGGAGTTGTAATTTCATGCATGATATTCCCAATTGTTCAGGAATTCTAATTTAAAAGAAATGCTAACTAAAACTCCCAAAATATTTCTAATTTCTCTTATGTAGAGCAGGGGTGTCAAACTCAATTTCATTGAGGGCCGCATTAGGATTTTGTTTGATCTTGGGGGGTCAGGGGGGGCATGGTTGGGATGAGAATGGTCAGCTTGATGTCACTTATGTCAGGGGCCCCTGTGGTGGCCCAAACACTCTGCCAGCAAAAATGGCCCTCCCAAGCTCCTTTTTCTTCTTCTTTTTTTAAATTTAATTTTCTATTTTTATTAAATATAGAAAGAGCAAAAATTTCAGTGTCTATTTCACCAGTGTGATGTCTGGGTAAAATTAATTTGAGCAAGCTCCATTTTCATTGGCAGAGGGTTGCAGGAAGCCATCACAGCTGAAAATGGAGCTTGGGAGGCCACTTGCAGCCCTCCCAAACTCTATTTTTGCTGGCAGAGGCAGATTTTTGCTGGCAGAGGTCTGGTCCTTCACTGTTTCCAGGGCAGCCATGTGATCCAGATCTAAGCACCCTGCAGGCTGCATCCAGCCCTTGGGCCTTTAGTTTCATTACATAGTTGAATGTGCTGACAACAAAATCACACAAAAATTATCAATGGAAATCAAATTTAGCAACCCATGGGTCTGGATTTGGAGTTACACTCAAAATTAAAGTGGAAAAATACATTACAGGCTGATCCAACTTTGATGTAATGTCCTTAAAACAAGTCAAAATGAGGCTCAGTAGTGTGTGTGGCCTCCATGTGCCTGTATGACCTCCCTACAATGCCTGGGCATGCTCCTGATGAGGTGGCAGATGGTCTCCTGAGGGATCTCCTCCCACACCTGGACTAAAGCATCCCCCAACTCCTGGACAGTCTGTGGTGCAATGTGGCATTGGTGGATGGAGCGAGACATGATGTCCCAGATGTGCTCAATTGGATTCAGGTCTGGGGAATGGGTGGGCCAGTCCATAGCATCAATGCCTTCGTCTTGCAGGAACTGCTGACACACTCCAGCCACATGAGGTCTAGCATTGTCTTGCATTAGGAGGAACCCAGGGCCAACTGCACCAGCATATGGTCTCACAAGGGGTCTGAGGATCTCATCTTGGTACCTAATGGCAGTCAGGCTACCTCTGGCGAGCATGTGGAGGGCTGTGTGGCCCCCTAAAGAAATGCCACCCCACACCATTACTGACCCACTGCCAAACTGGTCATGCTGGAGGATGTTGCAGGCAGCAGAATGTTCTCCACGGCATCTCCAGACCCTGTCATGTCTGTCACATGCGCTCAGTGTAAACCTGCTTTCATCTGTGAAGAGCACAGGGCATCAGTGGTGAATTTGCCAATCTTGGTGTTCTCTGGCAAATGCCAAACGTCCTGCACGGTGTTGGGCTGTAAGCACAATCCCCACCTGTGGACATTGGGCCCTTATACCACCCTCATGGAGTTTGTTTCTGACCATTTGAGCAGCCACGTGCACATTTGTGGCCTGCTGGAGGTCATTTTGCAGTGACTAGCAGTGCTCTTCCTGTTCCTCCTTGCACAAAAGCAGAGGTAGCGGTCCTGATGCTGGGTTGTTGCCCTCCTACAGCTTCCTCCATGTCTCCTGATATACTGGCCTGTCTCCTGGTAGCGCCTCCATGCTCTGGACACTACGCTGACAGACACAGCAAACCTTCTTTCCACAACTCGCATTGATGTGCCATCCTGGATGAGCTGCACTACCTGAGCCACTTGCGTGGATTGTAGACTCGTCTCATGCTACCACTAGAGTGAAAGCACCGCCAGCATTCAAAAGTGACCAAACCATCAGCCAGAAAGCATAGGAACTGAGAAGTGGTCTGTGGTCACCACCTGCAGAACCACTCCTTTATTGGGGATGTCTTGCTAACTGCCTATGCTTTCCACCTGTTGTCTATTCCATTTGCACAACAGCATGTGAAATTGATTGTCAATCAGTGTTGCTACCTAAGTGGACAGTTTGATTTCATAGAAGTGTGATTGACTTGGAGTTACATTGTTTTGTTTAAGTGTTCCCTTTATTTTTTTTGAGCAGTGTATTTACCCACATAAACAGTTCTAATTAATCTCTCCTAGATTGTTCTAATACAAGGGAATCCTCTCCATCCAAAGATATCATTTTTCATATTACATTAAAAAATCAGCTGCTATACTTGAATTTTAAAGAGGTACTGGTATTCACAGATGAAACACAATGTGATTTAGCTAGGCATGTCAAAGACACTATTATTGATTAACTTTAAACTAGAAAAGATGAGGATGCCAATGAAGACCATAATAACAATTATAGTAATAATAATTATTAATGCAACACTAGTAAGCCCAGAGAATGACATGTCTCTTCATAGATATTATGTTAACAGAAAGATAAATTCAAAGTATCACAAAAGAAGAAATTATAGGAAGGGACAGCAATCAGCATTCTGTCAGAGGAACCTAATTTATTTTGGAAAATTTTAAACAGAACTTGGGGATGATATTTGCCTAGAAGGAAAAAAAAGCCTCTAAAACGAGTTGTAAAACAGGATATTCTTTATTCTGGAAATGTTTTTAAGAATTGAAGTGGACAATAATTTAGTCTTTCAAAATACCTGCTAGTCAAGTAAGAAATATTTATGGTAGCATGTAAGCAGTGCTAATTTTTTTTAAAAGTATTAGTAGCATACTACTTTGGGGGTTGAAATCTTATCCTGAGGGAACCCATTTTGTTCCTTATTTTCTTTCTTAGAAGGGTAAGAAGATAATCTTTGTACTAGTACTGTGTGCTTCCAGTCTTTGTTTATCATGCCATTAATCATATATGTATATTATGCTATGGTAATTTGTTTAGATGATAGTTTGACATACATCAACCTGACTATGTGGACAGATTCAGAGTTGTATAGTCACACTTGCCCTATTTCTGCGTTGGGGTTGTCATTGATGGTGATGTGCTGGAAAAGGTGTATAGTGAAGCTGGAGGGCTCAGCCAAGCACTTTGCTTCTCATACATTACACATGCATAATATAGAACTTATTATCCAACGGTAGAGTTAGAACAGAGTCAATAGATGGATGGTAAGGATTGACTTGGGTTGGGAAAAATATCCAAGTTACTAGTTTTGGAGCAGTTTTTGTCAGTAGATGATCTTCCCCAATTAGCTTCCCCAAATGTTGCAATTTTTCTCTCTGAAATTATAAATCAAACAATCTTCTTATGAATGTATTTTACATTTATTGCAATAGCTGAGCTGCAGCAAAAAGGAATCTCCAAAAGGTATATGCAACATTTAAAAACTGAATACAAGAAATGTAGCTACAATCTAAAGAAGAAGCAATAGCATTAGTTGCTCAATAGTTTGTCAACCAGCTTAAAGTTCTGTATTCATCTGTGTTATGACCTGTCTCACTTGAAACACGGGTACCCAGGGGTGGGATTCTACTGGTTCATACCGGTTCTATAGAACTGGTTGTTAACATCACCGATAGTTCTTAGAACCGGTAAAATCGCCCCCTGGCTGGCCTTGCTCCTCTCCGCCACTCCTACGGGCCGAAAACTATTTTTTACTGCGCATGCGTGACATTTTTTGGCAATCCTTGCCTCATTCTGTCCCCCGCCGTCCCTCCCTTTGCTGGCCCCGCCCCTGCAACTCTCTGCTGCTCCTAAGCTCCAAAAACCAGCGATTTTTTACTGTGCATGCGTGATGTTTTTCACACATGGATGGCAAACCTTGCCTCATTCTCTCCACCGCCCACCCCTCCCTTCACTGGCCCCACCCCCACCACTCTCCTCCACTCCAAAAACCGGGTTTTGTTTACTGCGCATGTGTGGCTATCCTTGCCTCATTTTCCCCTGCCCACTCCACCCCACTTATAGCGCATGTGCGATACCTACAAAAATTTTCCCGCCTGGCGCCATTGCTCACAACAGCAGCACCCATAGCAGCAGCAGCAGCAGCAGCCATCCATCCATCCATCCATCCATCCATCCAGCCAGCCAGCCAGCCAGCTATCTATCTAGCCAGCCAGCCATCGCTGTCTGCCTTCTGATGCCCTGCTGGGGCAAGCCACAAGCCCCAGTCACCACTACCACTAACCGCCCTTGCCCGGCCAGCCTGCCTCCCAGGCCTGCCTGCCTGTCTTGCCTGGACTGCCTCCTGTGGCAGCTGCCATTAAAGAAGACACAAGCCCCAGCCACCGCTGCTGCTAGCCATCCTCACCTGCCTGGACTGCCTATCCCAGCCTCCAAAGACACGGATCAGTAAGTATGATCCATTCGCCTACCTGCCGCCACCAGCCCCCGTCGAGTGCCAACTCCCAGGACACCCACTGCCCTCACCAACGCTCCCTGCCTCACCTGCTGCCATCTTCCTTCAGCCTCCATTGCAGCTACCTTGCCTTCCCACCACTGATTGGTGAGTGAGGAGGCAAAGCAGTAAACCCCACTGCTGCTGGTCCCCTACCTGCTCCTGCTGCCACTGCCACCGCCATCCCCGGTCGGTACCGACTCCTGGGTCAGGATGGCCACCCAACGGCCGCCATCTTGGCTAGGCCAGCCGGCGGCCGCCATCTTGGCTAGGCCAGCTGACGGCCGCCATTTTGGCTAGGCCAGCCGGTGGCTGACAGTTTGTCTAGGCCAGCCGGCGGCCACCATCTTGGCTCGGCCAGCTGGTGGTGACCATCTTGGCTAGGCTGGCCGCCACCTTCCCTCACCTGCTGCAGCCCAAGGGTTGTTGCCTTCCTTGCCTTCCCACCACCAATTGGTGAGTGAGGAGGCAAAATAACAAGCCCCGCAGTCGCCTACCTTCGCCTGCTGCTTCCGCTTCTGCCAGCCCGTCTGAGTGCTGCCTCCTGGGCCAGCTGCCCTCACTGCAGCAAGCTTGAAAACTGAAGAGGACCCCGGCATAGCTGGCTAGCCAACTTGCCTGCCTCATTTTTGGTAAGATGCTTTTCTTATTTATGTATTTTATTGATTTTTTTAGTATCTGTTTTTGTTTTTATTAATCATAAAAACAAAACAGATACTAAATAATTAAATAAATAAATAAATAAAAAAGCAACTTACCAAAAATGAGGCAGAAAGGGGCTTCTCGCAGATGAACATAATATGTTTAGAGGGCAGAAATCGCCTTACAGTTTCCAATATTACAAACATCCTGACCATCAGTCTAATTGGCTTACTGTGCAAAAATGGGACCCTGTTCCTATAGTAAAGAAGTGGTTATGGGCACATCATCACACAGCTGATGATGCTTGTGTAAAACACAAGAAAGCTGTAACTTGGGACGATAATACAAAAGCAAATTGGGAGTACTTTAAATAAGTTTGATTGTTTTTTGTAAAGTTTTGTTATGTAACAGTTTTTGATTAATATTTTAAAATGTTGTAACAATATAGTTTTGTGTAGCTTTTTATTATTAAAGCATTAAAGACATGACATAATAAACTACCTTTTGTTTTGGTATATCTTTTTTAATACTTAGTCATTAGGGCAAAGAAGAGAAATGTGAGTTGGCCTCTGCAGCCCTCCCCGTAGCTGCCTGAGCCTCGCCTTGCCCTCCATGTAGCTCCTCATAGCTGCCCGGGCCTCACCTTACACTCCCCATACCTCCTTGAGCTGCCTGCACCTCGCCTTGCCCTCTTCAGGGTTCCCCAGGCCTTGGAAACTGGCAAAAAACACTTGCTAAGCAACTGGCCACTAAGCGAGGACCTGGTCATTAAGCGAGGACCACTTAAATTTGGATTGCCAGTCACATGGCCACATGGCCACGCCCACCCATCACATGCCCATGTAGCCACGCCCACACCAGTCACATGACCACCTAGCCACGCCCAGTCAGCAAGCCACTCCCACCCAAACCACACCCACAAATTAGGCCACGCCCACAGAACCGGTTTTTAAGGAATTTGAATCCCACCCCTGCAGGTACCTCCTGTGAGAAGGCGTTCCAAGAAAATCAGCACAAAAATGCTCTGTAGCAAATCTATCCATTTCTCTTACTGAAGGCAGACAGACAGGGCTTTCTCTGGTGATATTCACACAAGATTGATGAAGTAGAGAAATTAGACCCATAGATTTCTTCTACTTCCACTTTTCCCAGGGCTCCTATTACCACTTCGTTCCGCAGATTGTAGATCATGGGATTCAGCATCAGTGTGAAAACACAGTAAAACAA
Organism: Pseudonaja textilis; assembly: GCF_049901715.1. Classification (NCBI taxonomy): domain Eukaryota; kingdom Metazoa; phylum Chordata; class Lepidosauria; order Squamata; family Elapidae; genus Pseudonaja; species Pseudonaja textilis. Next base: position 224,264,443 of record NC_141990.1, read on the forward strand.
TGAGTCCATTTTCCCTCTCTTGCTTGGATGAATTGTGGGAGCTGGGATGCAAGTAGGCAAAGATAGTTGTCCCATAGCACAGGGTCACCACAGTGAAGTGGGCTGAGAGATATTGAATTTTAACATGTATCCCATTGAAAATCTATGGCTCCAAATTATGGCGATTTTGACCTCTGTAGATGCCATATGCTAAATGAATAAATAATGTGGGCTAAGCAGGTGGAGAAAGCGTTGTGCCTTCCATCTGCTGTATGAATAGGAAGAATGGTTGAAAAAATGAACATGTAAGACACCAGCACCAGGAAAAAGGGGTGAGCAGAATGAGGATACCTGCTCCTAGCATCAAAGCATCCCTACTGAAGGTGTTTGAACAAGCCAACTGCTGAACAGCTAACATGTCACAACCAAACATGGTTGATAATTTTTTTCCTCCATATTCCCATAAAATGGCAATTATAGAATGAACGCTGACTGCACCAGGCCATAGAGCCAACGTCCAAGCGCCATCTGTACACAGAACAATTGTCTCATTACAACATTGTATCACAAGGGATGGCAAATACTCATGTACTGGTCATATGCTATGAAAGCCAGCAGGGTGAATTTGGTACCTCCAAGAGACAGGGAAATGAACATCTGCACAACACAACTACCAAAGGAGATGGTTTTGTCATTTGAGGTTGTACAGCATTTGAGGGATGATTATGGGACACAGCACATGTCCAGGAAACGGGTGGCTCAGGAAATAATACATTGGGGTGTGAAATGTAGAGAAATGCAGTTTTGTGTTGATGTGCATTAAGAATTATTAGCAAATGGAAAGACTGGGAATCTGGCAGAGTTCTGAATGTCACATGTTTTTTGAATGCTTCATTATATCACATGTAATGAAAAAGATCTTAGCTGGGGAAGAGTGGGCAGATTCTAACTCAGTGATAGGCAATTTATGAACAATACAGAATCTCTTTGATCACTACACTTCATTCTTCCTTCCCTCTTTCTCCCATAGTACCTGTGTTTCCTAGCTAAAATCTAATCAAATCAAATTATAAATTGCTGTATTTCACGAACTATGATCTTGTCTCTGCATTTATAAATTATGATTTATATCTTAGTGTATTGTGTAAATTCATTCTCATTAATGAAATAAATCATAATTAAGGAAGCCCTGTGTCCCTGCGTTGTGTGAATCTAGACAAATTGAGAATTAAATCCTTATTTGGATAGTATTTTGACAGGATTATTTCATGCAATGAATATATGACTACTTAAGGACCTTCAGATGGACCATTAATTATAATCACTTAGTTTGGTTATATTTTCTGGTTTTGCAATTAAATAAGCTGTTTTTGAAATCACATAAAATATATGTGTAAAATTTTGGAGAGATTATAAAATCCTAATAATAAGACATCAAAGCTTGCTAATTAGAAAAGAATTAAAGAAGCATGCAAAAGCAAGATTCATGTATACAAAGTTCTATTAATTTTGGCAAAGTAAAGAACACTCTTCAAAATATATTAATAGATAATATAGTTGTAAATTAGATATTATTTATTTAATTCTTTGAGAATGTAATTTAATTGAAGTATTTGATATGTCTTTAGGTAAATTAAAAAAATTAATATATAATTTTTTGTGTGTAAATTTTATTGGTTTTTAAAAACAAACATAAACAAACAAAACATAAAAACATCAAACTTTCTTCCATAGGTATACAAACAGTGTGCCAGTTGGTTTACAAATTATTTTGTGCATCTATTTTGTAGTCTTCAATTACAGTTACATTACATAAAAGCTCATATTATCAATCAAAAATTAAATACCCTAATATCATTATTAATCAATCATTTGACTATAGTTTTATTCATTCGTATTTTACGAGATAACCATAATTTACTTAGTTTATTTTATAACAATTCATATTATCCTCCCAAATCTATCCTAAAAACATTTTGTAGATATAATAAAAAAGAAATACATCTTTATATATTTATTATTTTCTAAAAATCTACATATTTCATTACTGTATTTTATTATCTAACCATTGATAGAAAAGGTCCCAAATTTTATAAAATTGTTTATCCTCTTGTTCTCTAATTTCAAATGTCAATCTACTCATTTCAGCACATTCCAGTATTTTCTTAATGATTTCCTCCTGCAATGGTATTTTCTCATTTTTCCAGTTTTTAGCAAATACAATCCTAGCTGCTGTTAATACATTTACAATCAGGTATTTCAAATCTTTGCTGTATGTTTCAGGTAAAATCCCCAATAAAAATATCTCTGGTTTCAAATCTATATGGTTTTTTGTCATTTTTTCCAACCACATGTGGATTTTAGTCCAGTATTTTTTAGCATCCGCACAAGTCCACCACATATGGTAATATGAGCCAGGTGTCTGATGACATTTCCAACATTTTTTGGATTTGTTCTTGAACATTCTTGCAATTCTTATCGGGGAAAATGCCACCTGTAAAACATCTTATACAAATTTTCTTTATAAGCTGTTGACATTGTCATTTTATAATTTTGAGACCACAATTTTTTCCATTTCTCTAAATCAATCCCATATCCAAAGTTCTTCCCCCAGGCAATTATAGTTTCTTTAACTTGTTCTTCTTCTAGTTTAATTTCTAATAAATATCCATACAGTTTTTTAATCACCTTTTCATCAGTACCTGTCAAAATCTTATCTAGATCAGTCAGTTTATCATAGAAACCTTCTGTTTTAAAATCTTTATCATACCTTGAATGTATTTGCGCATATGAAAACCAATTCATCTTTATACCTTGTTCCTCTAGTTTTTGCATAGATATAAGTTCACCCTTTTCATTCAATATTTCCCCATATCTAACTGTTTGTTCCTTTTTATATATTATAGGATAAGAAAATGCTTCAATAGTCGATAACCAGACTGGAATTTTCAAATGACATTGTCTTTTAATCTTCTCCCAATTTAACCACAAAGACTCCGGTATATGATGTCTTCTAAAATACCCCTGTATTTTAGTTCCCTTGTACCATAAAAAAGCATGCCACCCCAACAACAAATCATGTCCTTCTAATGTCAACTATCTAGTATTTCTTAATGTTATCCATTCCTTGACCCACATCAGGTTTGTAGCTCCCAATTAGGCAAACCAAATCCTCCTCTAATTCTTGCATCTTGCAAAAGCTTTAACTTTATTCTCGCTTTCTTATCTTGCCATATATATTTCAACACAATTTTATTTAAGTCTTCAAAATAGTCTTTTCCAAGCCTAATTGGAATTGTTTGGAACAAATATAAAATTCTGGGTAATATATTCATCTTGATTGTTGAAATTCTCCCTATTAGTGACAGTTGTAAATTTTCCCATTTTACCAGTTCTAGCGCTATCTGCTGTTTAAGTTTGATATAATTATTCTCTTTTAATGTACTACATCTTGCTGTCAAATGTATCCCCAAATACTTGATCTTATTTGTGACTTGAATTTTCAATAGATCTGCCAATTCTTCCTTTTGACTTGATAACATATTCTTTGTCAAAATCTTTGTCTTATCTTTGTTTATTTTCAAACCAGCCACCTTACCATATGCCTCTATCTTTTCCAATAGTTTTGGTGCTGTTTCTAGAGGGTCTTCTAAGATAAAAACCAAATCATCCACAAAGGCTTGCAGCTTAAATTCTTCCTTTTTAATTTTCATTCCTTTTATACTCTTTTCATCTCTAATATTTCTGTTTAACACTTCCAAAGTTAACACGAATAGCAAAGGTGACAATGGGCACCCTTGTCTTGTTCCTTTTCTTATGTTAATGGAGTCTGTCAATTCTCCCTCTATCATTACCTTTGCTGTTTGCTTGTAGTATATAGCTTCTATTGCTTGAATAAATTTTCTAGCAAACCCATCTGTTCCAACAATAATAACATGAATCACCAATTCACATTATCAAATGCCTTTTGTGCATCTAGAAATATCAAAGCCATTTGTTTTTCAGGATGTGCCTCATAGTATTCCAAGGTATCCAAAATTACTCTCATATTATCTTTAATTTGTCTCTTTGGCAGAAATCCATTTTGGTCAGAATGAATAAAGTTATTTAAATATTTTTTAAATCTTTCTGCCAATATTGAAGCAAAAATTTTATAATCTGCATTTAGTAGAGAAATAGGTCTATAGTTCTTAATTTGCAATGGATCAGCCTCCTCTTTTGGAATAAGTGTGGTATAGGCTTCTGACCATGATTTGGGTATCTTCTTCTTTAGCATAACTTCATTCATAACTTCTAGCAATGGGAGATTCAATGATTCTTGTAATGTTTTATAAAATTCTGCCGGAAGTCCATCTGGGCCTGGTGCCTTTCCATTATTTTGCTTCTTAAGTGCTTCAGTTAGCTCCACCATAGTTATATTGCTTTCTAACATTTTTTCAGTCTCTTTAGGTATTTTGGGTAAATTAGCATTCTGTAAATACTGCTTAACTCTTTCCTCATCAATATTCTCTTGCTTATATAATTTCCCATAAAAGTCTCGAATGATTTCCTTCTTCTCTTTACTGCCATGGCAAACTTGGCCTTGATCATCTATTAACTGCAATATTTTCCTTGATTCTTTCTCCTTTCTCAGTTTATATGTTAATCTACCTGGTTTATTTGCATCTTCAAGGTAGTTCTGTTTAGCACCTCTAATTTTCTGTGCTAATTCTTCTTTCTCCATTTGACCCATTTTGTGTTTAATTATATCCATTTTTAACTTAATGTCCTTTTTCTGTGACATTTTCTGTAGCACTTTTTCAAGTCTTTTATGCTCATCCTCTAGAGCCTTAGAGGCTTGCTTTTTCCTATTAATCCCTTTCCTTGTATAATGTATTATCAAGCCTCTAGCTTGATATTGTATTGTATGGTATTGTATCCCATACATTCTGACTTGATGTATCTTCTTTTTTATTTTCTCTAAAGAAAAGGCCAATTCTTTCTCCATCGGCTGTGTGAAGTCTTTTTCCTTTAAAATAGTATTATTTAACGTCCATCTTGATCTTCTTTTTTGTCCTTTCCATTTAATTGTCATTGGATTGTGGTCTGCCCAAGTACTTGTTTCAATATTTATTTCTTGAATATTAGATATTAATTCTGTTGACATCCATATCATATCTATTCTGGACCATGATAAATGTCTATTTGAATAGAAGGTATATTGTTTAGTTTTAACATTTCTTTCTCTCCATGTATCTTTTAAATTTAATTCATCAACCATTTTAAAAAAGGATTTTGGGAGAGTCTTTCTGTTTTGCTTTCTTGTTGTTGCTGTATAGTCCAATTTATTGTCTACAATTCCATTAAAATCTCCCATCATAACTATATTAGCATAGTCCAGTTCAATTATTTTCATATGCAATTTTTTGTAAAATTCTTCCTGTTTGTCATTCAGAGCATAGATTGCAATAAGGAGTGTTTTCATATTATTGTCCATTATTTCCACCATTTGTACTCTTCCATCTTCATCTGTATAGATCAATTTTGCTGGGGTGGTCTCTTTAATATATAAAACCACTCCTCTTTTCTTACATTGGGTCAAGGAAGTAAATATTTTCCCTAATTTTGGCTGTACCAACAATTGTTCATATTGTTTTTTAATATGTACTTCTTGTAGACAAATTATATCAAATTTTAATTTCTCTAATTTATGAAAAGTTTTCCTTCTTTTAGAGGCTGAGTTAAGCCCATTTATATTAATTGTAATCAGTTTTTTCTCTTCCATGGTTATACTTTATAGTTGGGTTTAGCAGCTCTCATAGATCTTGATTCATGTTGTTCTTTGGCTCCCACCTTTCCACCTACTGCACCTTCTTCTTTTTCAGTCTCCGTTTGACAGTCCTCTTGGAATTCAATTAGTGAGACCTCTTTTTCTGCCTCTTCCTCTTTCCTTCCAAAAAATTCTGTATAAAATAATTCCGCTTTCTCAATTGAATAAATTCTATGTCTCTGTTCTTTCCACGTGAACATTAACCCTTCTGGAATCAGCCATCTATAATTCACCTCTTTTTAAAGTAGCATTTTAGTCAGGAATCGGTATTCTCTTCTCATCTCTCTGACTCTTCTGGGTATTTGTTTTAAGACCACAATCTCCTTGCCTTTGTATTTAGATGTTTTCTCTCTTGCCACTTGCAATATTTGCGTTTTAATGGCTTTCTTTGTAAATCTAATACGAACTTCTCTTGGTAAGCTATTTCTCATCACATATCTTGTAAAGACTCGATATACCTCATCTATTCCATCCATCATCTTTTCTTCAATTATTTCCAAAGCTTCAGCCAATATTTCTATCATTATCTTAGCTAGATTTTGTCCTTTTTCTTCCTCTATGTTTTGAAATCTAAGATAAAATTCTGATCTGTCCATCTCCTATCTCAGCATACCACTTTTATCTTGTTCAATCACAGGTAATCTGTTATCAATGTCTCCAATCTTCTTGTCTCTTTGTTTATCTTCTTCAATATTTTGGAATCTCTCATCAAACTTCGACATCATTTGTTGAATGTTCTCCAATTTTTCATCAGTTTTCCCTGTTTTTTGTTCAATGTTCTCTGTTCTTTGTTCGATGTTCTCTATTCTCTTTTCAATAGTCTCTGATCTTGCTTTAATATCTTGGATTCCTTGCATAATCATCTGTAGAGTCACTTTTTCTTGTTCTTTTTCTTGTTTTAACATGGTCTGTATTGAACGTTGTCCTCCAGATGGTGGAGAGGCAGAAGTAGAAGTTGAGGAACCAGGAGCTGTAAATTTCCTACTCATTTTAAACAATTCAAAATCTTCAGGTTCTTCTAAACCTTAGTCCAATTGTGAAGTAGCCAATTATAATTCAGAGTAAAAAATAAAAATGGTAGAGAGAAAAAAAGCCCAATAGTAATAAAGAAAGGGGGAGACAAAGTTTCTTCAGGTTCTTGTAAACCTTAATCCAATCAGTAGTTAAATAAAGAAAAAGACTTAAGAAAAACAAGAGAAGGGGAAAAATTCTTCAGGTTCTTCAACACCTTAATCCAATTGAAAGGTCTCAAATAGAAAAAGTGCATAAAAATGAACCAAAAAGGTAGATAAAAAAACAAAAAAATGCCAGGAAAGAAAAGAGAAAAGGTTTTTAAGGCTTTCCCTTTAAAATAAAAAAGCAAACATGGAGATTGGAGTCCCCCCACCAAAAAAAGGACAAAAACAAGCTCCAACCAGGCCAAAAACCCAGATAGTTATTACAAGAATAAAGATAAAAAAAAAATACAGTAAAGCTGGTAAGGAGGGATAGCACAACTTAAAAAAAATAAAAAGAGCACACTGCACTTTGTTTAGTTATTCAAGGCTCTTATTATAACTCTCTTCTCCAAAGACTTATCACCTTTTCTTTTTGTAAGCTTCAACACCAGGCTCCAGCTGTTGACAGAAATCCAGAAGAGCACCTACAATAACACTCTCCCATGCTCTTCCCTCTATCTTATCACATAGCAATGTCCTTGAAAAGGAGTCTCAGTTCTTTCTTTCTCAGCTTTCTCAGCTTCGTCTGATCACAGGAAATAAAGCATTTTCAAGCCTCTAGTTGGCAGTGTTACAAAGTTTCTTTGCTCTCACTTTCCCCCTCCTTTCCCAAGCAAAACATAATAAAAATTACCCCCCAAAAGAGGAAAGAAATATTTTAAAAAAGGGAAATAACTAAGTAACTAAAGGGAGCCTCTAGCCTAAAATATTACAAAATCAAAAAGGAGAAGAAAAGATAGGTATAAATAAGAAAAAAAACCAGTCCAGTTTCAAAATACAAAATCACGTATAGAAATCCAGCAATGAGAGAGAGAGAGAAAAAAACACCTTACTTTGACACTTCCATTTAAAATCACTGCTTAATCACTTCTGTCAAAACTTTTACAGATTCTTTCTTCTCCTTAGGGTGTCCTTTCAAGTCTTAGAATAAAAAAGTTCTCACCAAACCGGCACACTTTCTCTTTCTGCTCTCTTCCATTTCGGAACTATCCCAACTTCAGCAGCTTTAATGGCTGCCTCTTCGCCGCTGGCAAGAAGAGCTTCTCCTGGATCTACCAGGGACTTTGTGGTATCCCTGGGATCAACAGGATGCGCTCTTCACTTTCACCATCTCTTCGGGATGGTTTAGATCCGTTTGGACCGTCCAGGGGCAAAGATATCGGCTGCGATCTCAGACCTCTGAGATCGCATGCCATATCGTCGTGATGCCAGCTCCGCCCTCTCAAAAATTAATATATAATTTTAAAAAGAAATGATGTACAAATTTTGAGACGGGCTCCCATTTCTTTGCTCTCTTTGGTCACCTGCCACTAATGGTGTATCATCTGTAACATACAGTGGGATATCTAGCTCAACTTTTTGTATATCATTTTCCTCAATGGACACACTTTTCAGTTATTATAAAACAATATTTCTTCCTTTCCATATCCATCTACGGCCAAGTGATTTTGACACTGCGTCTTTCACCTCCTTGTTCCTCAGGCTGTAGATCAGAGGGTTGAGCATGGGGGTCATAACTGTGTAGAACAATGAGGTCCATTTGTCTTGGTCCATGGAATAGCTGGAGCTGGGCCAAAAGTACATGAAGAGTATAGTCCCATGGTATATCCCAACAGCTGTCAGGTGAGAAGCACAGGTGGAAAATTCTTTATACCTACCCTCGGCAGAGTGCATTCTCAGGACTGTACCCAAAATATAAGCATAGGATACAAGAATCATTCCAATGCTGATTCCTTCAATGCAGCCAAAGGCAAATATCACTATCTCATTGATGTAGGTATCAGAACAGTGGAGGTTCATCACAGAAGAAATGATTGATAATATTAGATCTGCAGAATGGCAGTCGAAATGTACAGGAAGTATTTATCATTGCATTTACTAACCCTATCAAACACATAACAGTCATCAGTTCTTGACAGGTTCTTTTGGACATAATGATTGAATAGAGAAGTGAATTGCAGATGGCCACATACCTATCATAGGCCATTAAAGTCAACAAAAGACACTCAACATTTGCAAACAAGGCAAATACAAGCAGTTCCATCATGCAACCATTGTATGAAATCTTTTTAGTTTCAGCATAGAAATCAACCAGCATTTTAGGAGCAATGGCTGAGGAGTTACAGAGATCAGCAAATGAGAGGTTACCCAGGAAAAAAAATACATGGGGTTGTGAAGCTGCGGTTCAGCACAGATTAACAAAATCATCCCAAGATTCCCTATTACTGTAACAATATAAACCAAGAAGAAGATGATAAAAAGAGTGAACTGCATTTTAGGATTATCTGTGAATCCCATAAGAATGAATTCTGTTATGACAGACTGATTTCCTTTATACATGATCTTTCATAATCGATGCTGGATCCAGGATGAGACATGAATCCAGAATTCCCTTCTGTTTATATCCTGGGAAAGAAAGCAGCATGTTTAAAGTATTTTATCAATATAGCTTTTATTTGAAAACAATTCTGAAACTGAAATATTGTTACTATAAATACTGTACTAGCTATTCTAATGCCAATCAATAAGATTTCATCAATGAAAGTTATTCAGTAAGGTTTTGCCTGTACAGTTTACAATATTCAAACACAAAATTAGTTCTTTAAAATGATTACTATCTGCAGGAAAATTTATTCTCATAATAATGTTATTTAAGCTTGAATATCTAAAAATCAAACTGAGGATAAGGTAAGTTTTCTTTTCACTGAGATGGAAAGCAAGAGTTCTTGACATTAAAGTTGTGTATGTTAGGTCAATTACATTTGCTGTGAAAGTTGTATCACGCAATTATACAGTATGCAAGTGTGGAATTAAGACCCAATAAATATTTAAGTATTTATGAATGAATCTGACTTTGGCAAGCCTCAGTTGCAAATTGGCGTAGAGTCAAAGCATTCAGAGTTATCTTTTATGTCAAATTCTTATACAAATTCAATACAAAAAGTCCTACATGATGGTAAAACATGTAAAATCCATGTTTTAACTTTAGTTTGTATTGTTATTAATAGATAACTTACCAGGAATATTGCAAGTGTTTCTTTCCTTACTTTCAGATTCTACAAGTAGAAGAAGAAAATTTAAATGCTATTTGATGCCATCTGGGATATTATCCCCTGATAATATCAGCTACCAACTTCTTGGGGATTGTTGTAACTGCTAATAAATGTGTGTGTGCATGTGTGTGTGATTTGAAGAAATGAAATAAGAAGTAGAAAAGAAAATCTAGTTTATACCAATATCATCCATTGCACGTGTGCATACCTTTCTTTCCCTGAAAATCATTCTTATTTCCACCATATGATTCCTCCATTTCATTTATTATATTTTATTTTTTACATTTATCTTCTCCCTGTTTTGAGGATTGTATCAACTCCATCTAATGATGATTATCTTAGTCTTCCTCTCATTCCTGGCCATTTCACTCTTTCTTTTATATTTGTTTTGCAATCTGACACTTCTTCATTTTTGTCTAGAGGACCAGACCACCTCATTTATGTCTTTTATACTGGTCACTGACTTATATGTTCAGGTCATATTATTCAGCACTCATTTATTTTTGACAGTTGCTTCTTGTTTTACCACCCCTTTAGTATCCCATTCTCATTGCATTCAACTTCCTTCTATGTCTCTTGCGAGGCACCCAACTCTCACTTCCAAATTAAAAAAAAATGGGCAAAAGCACATCATGCACTCATCCATTAACATTAACATATCTTTCAATGAATATTCATTCCTTGTAATAGACCATATGTCACCTACTGTCTTTCTACTATCATTTTCATATCCATCCACTTTCTCTTGTTTGGTAAAGGGGCTTCCAATTTATTTCCCATAAATTCATCTGTTTGCTTGAGGTTTTCACCATGTATACATAATGCGCCGTCAATCACTCCTTTTACCCAAATATGCACAAATGTTTTTTTTTTTCATATTGCTCATTGTATCGTGCAGTTTGCTGCAATAATTCATTCCTTCAGTCAGCAATATGGCATCATCTGCATTCACACACATTTATGACCCTATGTCAAATATATCATAGAAGCATTGCTTATACATTTATGTACAAATACATTAAACAAGGAAGAGAACATCACATATTTTTCTCCTAGTTTCTATTCTTCCTAGTATTTTCTTGCAAGTGCATGGTTCTTTATTATTATTATTAGGATCAACCAAGTGTTGATTCATTGTTTGTGACAGGAATTGATTGACCAGCTTCTCACCCAAGCCTGACTTTGTGGGCTATAAAAAATTGTGATCGGCCCAAGGTCACCCACTCAGCTTTCATGCCTAGGTGTATTAAATCATCTATTAAGATATTTATTTATCTTATTCTAACTTATCTTTTTCTAACTTATTCGAATGATTGCTGACTTCCTATTCCCATATTCAGGAAAACTTTGCCATAAATCAAGCTTCATCATAAACTTTCTCTAAATTGATACATTTCTCAATGTTCTGCTGAAGAGCAAAAATCTGGTTTGCTCATCCCCTGCCTGGTATGAAATATTCTACTTCTCAAATGTTGCTCATTGTCACCTTGAGTATTCTTTCAGTCAAAATTTTGGCAAACAGTTACAGCATCACCTGGGTAAAGGTACGCCTTACAGCACAAATATCTTCCGTATCGAGCCTGCCTAATGCATATCTCTGAAAATGTCAAGGATATGTGCCCCTTCCCAGGATGAAGGATCATTTCATGTCCCCGTCAGAGTCTGAATCTGCAGGGGAAGAAGAGCTGGAACTTTCCTCTGTTATTCTCTGGTTCCTTACAGATATATCATCCTCTTATTCATATGGCAACCGAGAACATTTGAAGTTAAGGAGTTCCCAATCAAGAAGAAAAAAAATACAAATGCAGACTGTCCCACTATAGTTATTGTTGATAGTGATCAATACTTTCACAGGTACAGATGGCCAATGCAGCATTATGTCTGCTTTGCTGTTAAGACAGGAAGGGCACAATATATATATATAATCTACAAAAGGAATGTCTAACAAGCCAGTTGCAGAAGAATGCTTTGCATAAATTTTGTGTGCAAAGCACTCCTTCAAAGCTTTGTGTTGCCCTCATATATCGCATTCCTCTCTCCATGTCATCTGCCCCATAGAACACCAGTCCTGTGACCAGGCTAAGAGTAAAGACTGACTCACCGGGTGAACAACCATGCCCTTCCAATTATAGTCTAAAACCTTCATCGCATGCTGGATCTTATTCAGCTATTTCTTAGAGAAAGAGCTACAGTCTTAGGTCCTCAATTATAGGGTTCAACTGCATGCATTGTTTATAATGCACAAATAATTACTTATACATCATCAGAGAGAATGGAAATTTGCATAAAATATGGTTATGTTCTTTTAATTTGGGAGAGAGCAGGATAAATATTAATTTGGAAACAATTTAATTTAAATTGAAATATAATAATCTCATGATAATAAGAATTCTGTTCACAGGGAAGTTGTGTATCTACTCAGTGTGCTATCCAGGCACAAACTATTGATAAGGAACTTCATGAAAACCAGCTATTTTATATGTTTTCTCAGCCTCAAACCTGGCCTGGGAAGTTCTTCAAATACCAGATGCTATCAAATACATGTAAGATCCCTAACAGGTAGAACTCATGGCCAACCTGTATTAAATACATGGAGACTACAGGTGAGATCATCCTGTGCAATTTCACTTCACTGCTGTTTTCATTCAGTTATTTGTAATTTAGTTATAATGCAACAGCAAGTTTACAGTTGTTTGGAAAAAGATGAACTAGCTTTTCCAACACCAGTGTTGAAAGACAAGAACATCAACAACTTGTATTAAGTTGATGAGATTGCTCTGATAGCTGAAGTTGCAAATGTTAGTCTGCAAGTTAACTTATTAACTGCAAGTTAATAAAAGTTAAGAAGCACTGTGAAAAAAAAGGAACTAAGATTAAAGATAAAGAAGAACAAACTAATGGTATTGGGTACAGTAAAACTTAGGCTTGACAATAAAGATATTGAATTGATTGATAGCTTCTGTCTTAGGATTTACCATCAGTAATAAAAGAACCAGCAATTGAGAAATATGTCACAAACTAGCACTATGTAGGTAGCAAGGAAGGCCTTAGAAAAGTTCTTTAGTATGTTTATACCTACAAAGTTCAGAATCATGTATTTAATATTTTTGTGACACTTTATGGAGATGAAGATTGGACTTTGAGCAAGTAGCATACAAGGAATATTTCTTCTTTTGAATGTTGGTTTTGGAGAAGATTCCTAAGAATACTAGAGATAAATAAGAAAACGAACAAATGGATAGTGAAACAAATCAATCCAGAGGTTTGGGAAACATGGAAGGAAAGGAAAGAAAGAAATGAGCCAAGTAGGTTGATTTGATTACACTGGTGATAGATATACTACTGGAAAACCTAAACCTAAAAACTAAGTCTGGACAGATCATCCTGGAGAAGGTCTACCTATGGTAAGAGTTGACACTGACACATAATCAAACAATCAATCAATGAACAGCAAATGAAGTCTTTAAAGCATTTATGGATGTTATCTCTGTAGATCTATTACTGTAGACTTAATAGACAACACACCCACATGCATACACACACACACAGAGGATCACAAGCAACCACAATTACTGTTTCTTTGAAAATTCATTTAGCAACAGTAGAAGTAGCATTTTACCCTTGATAATAAATTTAAGAAAATAGTTGAGGGTTACCACCAGGGAATCAATTGTTTGGATTATAAGGATCTTCTACATGAAGAATATCTCAATGACACACTAAACTAATCTAACTATGCAAGATCTTTGTTACATATCAGAATATTTCTACATTATTTGGTTTGGACAAGAATAGCTGTCTCCAGATAATTTCAGCAAACAGTTTAATCGTATGTCCAGGTATCTGAAAATGCTTTTAATCTTTTCAATTCCTTGCTTGTAAATCAGAATATCATGGGATGTTTTGCCATTTTTTTGTTGAAATCATGCTATATCTACTACACAATTTGCCAAAGAAGTTACTAGTTCAAAATGGATACATTAGAATAGACTTGTTCTTGATCAATCCATGTTGACTTGTATTTATTACGGCATTATTTTTAAGACTTTTAATGGTCTAATATCTTTTAATGGTCTAATCTCAATCTGCCCAGATTCACTTGTGCTTTGATCATAGGATCTTCATTTCTAAATGGATCCACTTTCAGAGGTTTGCTATACATAGGTCTGTTTCATCATTGTGTCTCTAGGAAGCCACACTACAAAGCAAAACGGATTGTCCAGTATATTGATGAAGTGTAAAAACTCTCCTATCTGAAAGAACTTGCCCAAAATTCTATAGAAAAGAATGCATGCATAGGATTGCTAAAGAAGAGCTGGACATCAGTTGCTATAAACTCAGTACCAATAGTGTACTTTTGATTATCAGTTGCTATTGTCCTCATAACCTGCGTACCTCACGGGTATCTGCTTGAGTACTGTAAAAACAGAATGATATGTTAAATAGGTTTTAAACACTCCTTCAGCAAAGAGGTTTTTTTTGACGTTCATTGATACATTAATGCAGAAATGGAAATTTAGAAAAATTGTATAGATATGTACCACTATACATGAGTTAAGACTGAGATGCTGCTAAATGACTTCCCATGTCAAAATTATTCTGTCGTTAAATATTACCATGCTGTCCAGTTAAAATGCTGTTTACTAGATTTTGAACCCTCACTACTCCCAATTTTGCCTCTGTACATACTGTTCCGGGTTGCCACTAAAAAATGGTGTCTTCAATTTTACGGAACAATAGTTAAAGAAATGGACTGCTGGATTCCCCTGGCTTTATTTCCTATCCTTCCTGCCAAGCACCATGAATCATAATCTTTACAAAGGCTAAGGCTGTGCTGGGAAGTAATTGAGGTTTGACAGATAGCTTGAATGGCAGGGTTTAACCATCTGTCAAAATTCACTTTGGCATGCAAGTGTTTTGAGTTGGTGCATTGGAAATGAGTTTGGCTAACTGCTGAGCAATTATCTCCCATTGCTGCTGTCAGTTAGCTAGTATCAGGTTTATTTTGAAGCTAAGGTAGGTTATGTGCCACAGAGCATTAAATGTGTGCTCAAAATAAACCTGATTCACAGCAGATCATCGCTGTGGATGACTAAGCAGAAACAAAGCTGGTTTCACTTCTCAGGCTTCTCCCTTTGATGAACCCTCTTTCAAAGCCAAGACTTCTGGTTCAGTTTGGGGAGAGTGCGGTTTGAAAGAATCACACAATTCTTCTTCCACAATCAAAAAGTCCTTGGAGATTAGTATCCAGGGACTGGCAGGAGAATAGTATGAGCCTATCAACCTAGAATGATCAATAGGTGCTTAGGAACTTCACCTGCCAAGTGTAGATCCATCTTCTAGGAGTTACTTGGCTTCACCACCCTTTGAATGACCAATGAAGTGTCTTAGCTTGTATCTGCAGTAAAATTATTATGTTTCCTGCTGCAGAGGAAAACAATATTTTAAGAGCAGAAAAGCTAAGTCTGAGTTAATGCTGCCTGTGGTGATGGGTTGGAGATAAGAAAAAAACAGCATCATGGGAGAGGGCAGAGTAAAGACTTGAAATACCTGATTGTAAATGTATTAACAGCGGCTAGGATTGTATTTGCTAAAAACTGGAAAATTGAGAAAATACCATCACAGGAGGAAATCATTAAGAAAATATTGGAATGTGCTGAAATGAGTAGATTGACATTTGAAATTAGAGAACAAGAGGATAAATAATTTTATAAAATTTGGGATCCTTTCTATCAATGGTTAGACAATAAAATACAGTAATGAAATATGTAGACTTTTAGAAAATAAATATATAAAGATGTACTTCTTTCTTATTATATCTACAAAATGATTTTAGGATAGATTTGGGATGATAATATGAACTGTTATAAAATAAACTAAGTAAATTATGATTATCTTGTAAAACATGAATGAATAAAAGTATAGTCAAATGATTGATTAATAATGATACTAAAGTATTTAATTTTTGATTGAAAATATGAGATTATATGCAATGTAATTGTAACTGAAGACTACGAAATGGAAGCACAAAACAATTTGTAAATCAGCCGGCACACTGTATGTACACATATGGAAGATAGCTTGATGTTTTTATGTTTTGTTTGTTTATATTTGTTTTTAAAAACCAATAAAAAATTTTAAAAAACAGCATCATGGGGATATATCAGAACAAGGATTGTTGAGGAATATTTCTTCATGATTAAATTTAAAGGTCTTTGTTTTGATTTATTGCACATCCTGATGTTTTGCATTATCAGTGGCAGCTAAGCTTCATCTGCAAAGCCTTGGAGAAGATACGGATCCTTATAAAACATCCTTTTTTATATATTACAGATCTGATGCCATTGAAGAGACTAGACACTTGTCTTTCAACAGTTTTTAATTACTGAAGAGAAATGATTGAAGAAAACCACACAAAGATGGCTGAATTTATTTTGGTAGGTTTAGTGGATAGTCCAAAGATGGAGCTGCTGTCTTTTATTGTGATACTAATTATCTATTTAATTACACTGACTGGCAATCTGGGGATGATCATATTAATCAGAATAAGCTCTCAGCTTCAGAGCCCTATGTATTTCTTCCTCAGTCATTTGTCTTTCTTAGATTTTGGGTATTCTTCAGCCATTGCCCCCAAAATGTTAGCAAACATACTGGCAGACGAGAAAAGCATTTCATATGCTAATTGTGCTGCACAGATGTATTTTTTCATTTTCTGTGCAAGTACTGAGTGTATCCTCTTGGCAGTGATGGCGTATGATCGTTACGTGGCTATCTGTAATCCTCTCCTCTATGTGGTTACCATGTCCCCCAAAGTGTGTACTGTGATGGTGGCTGGATCTTACCTCATTGGCTTGGTGAATGCAGTGACACAAACAGCTTCTACCTTTCAGCTCTCTTTTTGTGACTCCCATGTCATCAACCATTTTTTCTGTGATGTTCCCCCTTTGCTGTCTCTTTCTTGTACTGACACAAGCATCAACGAAATGGTGCTCTTTGTTTTTGCAACAATCCTGGGAATATTTACTTCAACAGAAATTATGGTGTCGTATGCATTCATCTTGACAGCAATCCTACGGATTAATTCATCTGAGGGGAAACAAAAGGCTTTTTCAACATGCGCCTCCCACCTGGCAGCTGTAACCATCTTCTATGGAACAACGGTCTTTATGTACCTGCGCCCAAGTTCCAACTATGTTCTGGATCAGGATAAATGGGCTTCCGTCTTCTATACCATAATGATTCCAATGCTGAATCCTTTGATCTATAGCCTGAGGAACAAGGAAGTCAAAAATGCCTTGAGAAGGAGGCAGGCACTGGAGATGGCTTTCTTAAAGGGCATGAGATGTTTATGAAAGCAGACAAACTGAAGCATTTTATCTAAATGTATGATCTAATGTGCTGCTCTGTTTAAAATTGGAAGGAAGAAAATTTATCTATATGGAAGGTATTCCTCAAAGCAGGAAACTAACCTGAGCAGGCTTTTTATTTTAATCAAAAAATAAAAATAAAAATTGAGGAAGTAAGGGAAAAAGATGTAGCCTTTTCTAGCTCTACATTCTACCAGTATAACCAAGAATGTATGCATCTAGACAGAGGGGCAAAGGCAGGAAAAAAGACTCGGAGATTATCAACCTCATGAACAAAAAGCAGAGAGAATAAAAGTCAAGTTCAGAACAAATCCCTAACTATACCCTATCTCCTGCCTTTCATAGTTTCCTATGCTAATGCACAACTCCCATAATCTCTTGAAGAACACACTGTCAATCTGTAGGCAAAGGCTTCTTCTATGTAGCTTTTCTTCTATGGGTAGTATCTGTTTAACAAATCCCTTTTCTTAAAGCATCTATCACATAGTCATACTTAATGTAGGTGCATTTAACTTAGGTTTAGTATTCTCATTCGGGAGATTTGATTAGTCATTGATGGATCTCAAACAAGAGTGTTGGGTTTGGCTCTTCTTTCCTACACTTATTGAGAGGCATTCTCTGCTTTTTGCTTGTCCAGTTCATTGCTCTACTTCCAGGTAGGCACAGCTGTCTACAAGTAGAATGACATCTTTTGCTCAGTCTATCTCAGGGGTCAGCAACTCGCAGCTCTGGAGCCACGTGTGGCTCTTTCATCCCTTTGCTGGAGCTCCCTGTCTCTCAAAATATGCATCACAACTGTCAATGTGTGACACCCACTGGCACACTAATTACTGAGCTTTTCAACCCCCGGTAGGTTAACCATGGATAAAACCAAGAAAAGAAAAGTTTCAGAAGAAAACAAAATCTTTAATTCAACTATATATGCTGTTTTACAGATAACAGATAATCAGAATTGGAAGGGACGTTGTAGGTCATCTAGTCCAACCCCCTGCCCAAGTAGGAGACCCACACCATTTCTGACAGATGGGAGTCCAATCTCTTCTTGAAACTCTCAAGTGATGGCATTCCCACAAC
Organism: Pseudonaja textilis; assembly: GCF_049901715.1. Classification (NCBI taxonomy): domain Eukaryota; kingdom Metazoa; phylum Chordata; class Lepidosauria; order Squamata; family Elapidae; genus Pseudonaja; species Pseudonaja textilis. Next base: position 224,282,942 of record NC_141990.1, read on the forward strand.
TTCTGAGGACAAGCTGTTCCAAGGGCAAGCTGGTTGATTTTTCTCACTGCAAGAAAGTTTCTCCTTATTTCCAGGTTGAATCTGTTCTTGTTCAGTTTCCATCCATTATTCCTTGTCTGGCCTTTAGATGCTTCGGAAAATAGCTTGACCCCTCCCTCTCTGTGGCAGCCCCTCAAATATTGAAACACTGCTATCATGTCTTTTGTGGCTGCTCAGGAAATAGTCAGGCATGGGAAGGGTTTTGTGGCTCCCGGTGTTTTCTTTTCTGCGGGAAACAGGTCCAAATGGCGTTTTGAGTGTTTAAGGTCTCCAACCCCTGGTCTATCCCCATGGAGTCAAGAAATGAATACTTATATTTCTGAAAACAAAAACAGAATGATGTAGCTCTGAAGTTAGCAAGCAGAATGAAAGGAAAGAGGAAACCCTCAACTTTCTATGTATGTCTCACTACTCCCTATAGGCAGCTTCTCAATTCCATTGAAATCACGTTTACAAGACTTAATTAATTGTAAATTGAAATGAAATGATATCAAATGAATTTGCTTGAATTTGAAACTGCACCAAAACCATATGACTGAATAAATTAGGCTGTTTTTTTATTATATATTAGAGAGTGGAAAAAGTTATGATTTTGTTTTGAAACCACCTCTTTCCAAAATCTGTCCTTATGCAGAATGGGGAAAAAGATAGTTATTTTGCATATTCTGTTTAATGGATTGAATTTAGTTTCTTGAATGGAGACTTCATTGGCAAATAAGATTATAATATGTATTAACTTCCTTTACCGCCCAGATTCATTTTTGGTGAGATGGGCAGCTATAAACATCTGATAAACAAACAAATAAATAAATCTTTGTGCTAGAATTAAAAAATAATTGGCTATTAATCATATTCACTTGCTAATGGAGAACTATATATCAACTTCATGGTTTTAATAATGGGACAACAGAACATATTGGGTGGAATATTATCTATTGCTCTGGATTTGATGAACTCTGAACAGGAACTTATTTAAGGAACAGCGATGTTCTTTTTCTTGTTCTCAGTGAAGTCTAAAGTGTTTCTCAAAAACGGGTTTTTCAGAGGTCAGGATGGTGGAATTTGATTCATGTTGGGGGTATTTCAGAGAAATTATCAACTCCTTTAGCTCAATTATAAACCTATTTCCATTAATTAAGGGCACTGTTTGATTCAAGCCTACATCTTTTGTTACAAAGAACAATATGGTAATGTTCATCCATTGCAGCAGAAGACATACGCAAAGATGTATGTTTCATAGGAAAAATGACAAGTTACCATTGTAAAATGCAGCTGTTAGAATTAGAATTAATTAGAATTAAAATGCAGCTGTTAGAATTAGCTGTTAAAGATATATTCAGCTTTTTTAAAAAAGCTTCCCTTCTAAGACATATTAAATTTTAAGTGGCTAAGAATTAAGTTATAAATAATTCTGTGATGCCAAAATTGCCTTTCCTTCTTCTTTTACTGAAACCCAAGTCTACTACAGAACAAAGCAAGCAATTTTATAATCAATTTTATTATTATTTAAAGAAGCTGGCATAAAATATACATGAATCGTTAATCACACAAACTCAAGATAATGGTAAAAATGATTGTTTACCCATCTATCAAAGCAAACAGACGAGAGAATTAAGGACCAAGTCTGAAATGGAGTTCAAGAGGTTGAGGGGTGGGGTGGCCAGTGATTATGATTGTTTATATTCATCCAGTAATTTACATTTCTTGATTGGTGGTCAATGTAGCAAAATATTAAAATATTCACAATTTTAATTCTTGATAATATTTCCAGAATATCAAAAGTCCAGTGTTACAGCTAATTTTTCCAAGAATCTTAGTCTTTTGACAAATATGTCACTTCATCCATACGATTGGTTCTATTTACTATTTCCCAAAACAAATTATGTTTCTTTGTGGAATTCTTGCTTGTCATTCTTTCTTGGAATGTTGTTATGATTTTAGTTATGAATGTGTCTCAACCTTGTCCATTTTAAGATGCATAGATTTCAACTCCCAAAATTTTGCAGCTGAAACATTGGGTGACTACAGGGGCAAAAATATCTTCATCTCCTAAAGAGATTAAAAGAGAGGAATTCCTATTCTGTACCAATCAGAGAGAATATTTGTAGCTCAGGCTTGAATTGTAGAATCCTTGGTGCCCTCTGGTTGTTTTCTTGTAGATGTTTACCATTTAGGTAATATCAAGAATTCCATAATCCTATTCTGTGTTTAAAAGAATGGGAGAACATTCTTCTCCTGGTTATTTCATTTGAGCTACTGGAAAGCAACAAAAAGCCATCAAGCTATCATTTCCATTATAGACTGGGAAGCTTAAGAACTAGAAAGCAGAAGGCCAAAAGATCTGCCCAATAAGGAAATGGAGAAGAAAGAAAGAAAGAAAGAAAGAAAGAAAGAAAGAAAGAAAGAAAGAAAGAAAGAAAGAAAGAAAGAAAGAAAGAAAGAAAGAAAGAAAGAAAAACTTTGCAGCAATTTCAGTAATGAGCCTATACTTATGCATATAAGTATGGATGATAAGACACAGACCCTTTTAATTCCTGGGAGGGGATATAGGCCCACAGGCCAAGACCCCATTCTAGACTGATGTCATCAAACTCTTACAAGCACCAACATGTCAGAGCATATTTAATATTGTTGAGATACCTAAGTTTCATTCAGAATGTCCCCCAATTCTCCATACCATACTAAACATGACTAAAACTTCATTTCTATGGGTTTTGGATACTATTTGAGTTAATTACTTTTAGTTTGGAGTTACATGCTATGCAGCAGTGGGATTCAACTGTTTTTATCACCGGTTCTGTGGGCGTGGCTTGGTGGGCGTGTGCAGAAGGTTTGATACTGACCTCCTGCTAACCTGCACTCTCCCTGTCTCTTCAACAGCTGACACACGGCAATCTGCTGTGCCCTGTGAAGCAGCTGAGCTTCAAAAGCAGGAAATAAAGGTCAGTATACAGCCAGGGTGGGTAGGAGGACTTAGCAGTTGATAATCAGAGTGAACCAGTTTGCTCACAGATGATCCTTGGAGCTACCAGTTTGCTGAACCCAGCCAAACCAATAGAATACTGATGCTGTTAAGTTTGAGCAATGAGAGGCTGAACCACAGCATGAGTGCAACAGTACTTTATTTACAAATAAAGGGCTGACCGTGCTTGCCAAGCCTGGAACTGGCTCGCAGCAATCAGCGGCCAGTTGGACCCCGCAGCCTGCTTTTATAGCTGGCTGCTGTGGAGAACTGACCAATGGGAATGGGGGAAATAACGCCCACACAAGTGAGTGGACCTGAGTGAGAACTCCTAGAGTCCTCAGGACATAACACCCCTTCCCCCAGATGCAACACGCATAGTCCTTGAGGTAGATGGGGGTTTGTGTTGGCGCCCGGAGCGGCGCAACTCGGGAACATTGTCTGACTGTTCGGCATCAGTCTGTGACGGTTGAGTGGGCAAAGTGTCACCAACACTCTCTCTGGACTGGACATCCTCGAAACCACCGGGTTGGTTTCTGGAGTCAAACTCGTGGGTTGGATCCGGTTGATCAACTCTCTGGGCGCTGTTGTTCGGGTTTGGGCTGACTGGAACGACCGCTGGCGCAGACTGGTCACTGGGTGCGATGTGGCTGGGTGGCGGATGGGACGGTTCCCCTTCGACTGGAGACTCTGGATCCTTGTTTGCGAGGTTGCTGAGGCGCCTTCTGAGTTGGTCTATGTGTCTCCTCCAGACGCGACCGTCCTCCAGCCTGACTCTATATGATCTCGGCCCGGTGATCGGCGATGACTTCGCCCGAATCCAAAGTGGGTCCCCAGCGAAATTCCTGGCGAATATCGGCTCCTGTAACATAAAATGTCTAACCCCCAAGTGGAAGCGAGGGGAGAGTCAGGGCAGTATTGTGGGTGCAGTCTATCCAATACAGTCCTCAGGCGTCGCCCATCAGAAGTTCCGCTGGGGACTTATTGGTGACTGCACAGGGGGTTGAGTGCTGGCTCATCAGGAACCGTGAGAGTTTGTGGTGCCAGTCATCTCTGCCAAACCTAGCGAGGGCCTCTTTGGTGGTCCTGACGGCCCTTTCAGCCAACCCATTACCGCAGGGTGGAATGGGGCTGTTAAAATGTGGCGAATGCCTAGGTTGGCTGCAAAACGCTGAATTCTACTGATGCGAACTGTGGGCCATTATCGGAGACCAAGGAGTCGGGTAGCCCATGGGTAACGAACAGGCGCATAACACGTTGGTGATTGCTAGTGTGGTTGTTGTGGATAGCTGCGCCCACGTCTATCCACTTGGAATAAGCATCCACGACCACTAGGAACATCTTTCCATGCACGGGCCGCCAGATCGATATGGATTCTCGACCAAGGGGCGCTGGCGTTCTCCCATCTGGTAGGAGTGGCGATGGGGGAGCAGGACGGGATTCCTGGCAAATGCTGCAGGAACTTACCCACTTGACAATGTCCTCGTCTAGACCTGGCCACCATACGAGCTGCGTACAACGCCTTCATTCTCACAATGCCGGGATGTCCCTCGTGCAACGCCTCCAGGACTCGGGCACGCAGCGAGGTCGGAATGATCACCGAAAGTGCCCCACAGTAGACAACCCTGCAAACTGGACAGCTCCTGCATGCGAGTCTTAAAGGGTGCGACTTGTTATCAACATTGCCTCCCGGCCACCCCCTCCTCACCCAGTCGAGCACCTGGGCGAGCGCTTGGTCTGCCTTGGTTTTGGCGGCGATGTCAAGGGCGGTGATGGGCAGGTCCAACTGGGTGATTTCAAAAATGGCATTGACAGGAGCTGGCCTCAGCCGGAGCGGGTAAGGGGCAGCGACTGAGTGCGCAGCGTGGGATAGAGTTTTGCCCGGGCGGTGGATAAGTTTGTATGAGTAGGCCGCTAGAAAAAGCGTCCACCGTGTCATCCGAGGGGAGAGGACTTGAGGTGTCTGTTTGTCGCCGGCCAGTAGGCCCAGGAGGGGTTTATGGTCGGTGACCAGTTCAAGAAGTGGCCAAAAGGAATTCGTGAAACTTTTTCACGGCTGCAACAGCTGCTAGGGCTTCCTTGTCTATTTGGCTGTAATTTCGCTCCGTGGCCGAGAGCGCCCTGGAGAAAAAGGCGATGGGGGCCTCGGCGCCATTGGCGAGTCAGTGACTAAGGACCGCCCCAATTCCAAAAGGGGATGCGTCTGCTGCCAGTACTAAAGGAAGGTTGGGGTCGAATTGGATGAGCACTGCCTCTGACGTAAGTAGTGATTTGACGGCGTTAAACGCCTGGTCTTCTTTGTGCCCCAGTGCCACGGTGACTTTTTGTCTAGTAATCTGTGTAGGGGTTCGGCTACTGAGGCTTTATGGGGCAAGAAGGATGCATAAAGTTTAGGAGTCCCAAGAAAGCTTGTAGCTCCGCTTTTGGAGGTTGGTGTGGGAGCTTCGTGGATCGCCCTGACCTTGGACTCAGGGGGTGAATGCCAGAGGCATCAATTTTATAACCCAGAAAGTCCACCTGTCTAGTGGCAATGGCGCATTTTTCTTTTTTTAACTTGAGGCCATGCTGTCTGAACCTCTCTAACACTGCTCGCACTCTCTGGAAGAGTTGGGGTCTGTCCCTGGCCGAGACCAAGATGTCGTCAAGTAGGGTACTACACCAGGGAGGCCCTGTAAAATCCGGCCCATGAGGGATTGAAAAATGCCCGGGCAACACTTACGCCAAATTGGAGACGCTTGCATCGGAAGGCACCCTGTGAGTGACGATGGTCTGAAGTTCCGCTGTTTGGTTATCAACAGGGAATTGTTGATATGCTTGAGACATGTCCAATTTAGCAAAAATACTGCCCGGTTCGAATGTATGCAATAAATGCTGAATGACGGGCACAGGATAGGCGCTAACTTGTAAATATTTATTGATTGTTGTCTTGTAGTCCGAGCAAATTCTCAGGCTACCATCTTTTTTAGGGTGTGACAATGGGCCTCTCCCACTTGGCGAAATCTGTTGGCTCAATGACCCCTTGTTTTAGTAGTTTATCCAATTCAGCGTCTAGTTTTGGTCGAATAGCAAATGGAACTCTACGTGGTTTTAATCTGATTGGGGCTGGCTGGGGGTCAACGGTGAACGAGATGGGGGTTCCATTATAACACCCCAGCTCCTCGCTGAACACATCTGCGTAGTCAGCGAATAAGGAGTCAGTGTCTGAGGTTGAGACAGCATGGACTCCTGTTAACCCTAGGCCGAGGTGGGGAAACCAATCGAGCCCCAATAAGGTGGGTAGGTTGCCGTTAACTACCACTAGAGGTAGGTGGCCTTTAAAAGCTCTAAAACTGACAAAGAACTTGCCTCTGCCGATCACGGGAATGGCCTTCCCCTGGTAGTCCTTCAGACCGAACTGGCATCTCTGGAGCCGGGTAGTAGATAGGCTGGGGTGGAGTCTCTTGAGGGTGTTCCACGAGATTATTGAGAGCGCTGACCCTGTGTCAACCTCCATGTGGCACGGTTTACCTTCTAGGGAAACGGAGAGAGAAATTTTACTAACAGAGTGGCAAGTACGCCTGGCAAGGCGGTGCGTGCGACAGTTTAATACTTGCCTCTGTGGTCCCGAGTGTGAGGACGGGGTCTTTGTGCAGCGCTTTGGGGGCTTCGCAGACTCTCGCAATGTGCCCCTCTTATGGCAGTTGTTGCAAACGGCTCCTTTAAACTTGCAGGTGGCCCTTTGATGTGATCCCCCACAGGCTAGGCACAGCGTGATGTGCTTGGGTGGACCGGTGTATTCTTGTTTGGCCCCTACCTGCGACCGTCTGTCATTGGTGAGGCGATGGACATCGCTTCTCATCGTTGTGGGCCTTCCCTCCGCTTCCACCTCTTCGGAATGGACTGGGAACGCTGCTAGCTTGGCGCTTGGGCCCTGAATTTCGGTGGCTGAGTTCGTAGCTAGCTCGGTTGCTAGGGCCTCCTCTACGCTTGCGCGAGGTTGAGGTCTTTCTTAGCTAGCATGTCCTCTAGGTATGTTCCAAACCCGCAGTGCAGGGCTGCTGTTCTGAGGGCGGCCATATATTGGTTGATGGTCTCCTTACTTGATTGCTTCCTCATTCGGAACGTGAACCTCCTGGCGATTTGTGAAGGTCTGGGAGCGTAGTGGTTTGTGAGGATCTCAAGCAACTCGGACCACGGAACGTTTTTAATTCTCTCGGCACCACGAGTGCTGCAGCGGTATCGTAAGCGGTGGCTCCGCAGTAGATTAGGAAATAGGATTTTTTCGATGCTCTCCGCATCCGACAGGCCGACCGCATCGATGTAATGGTTGAAACGGTTCTTATACGATTCCCACTTCTCTTCGTCTGGTTTAAACGCCGGGAATACTGGATTGGAACTCATGGTGCTGGAACGGCTGGGCTACCTGCGGAGAAATCTCTGGGTTACCACGTTGGCTGCTAGCCGTTGGAGGTGTCTTGATTCGCGCCAAAAAAGTGGGCGTTAGTGACTCTCTCAGCGCTGTGCTGTGATTCCTACTGGCCCGAAATTCAAATGACACCCGCTTGAATTTCGCGCCAAATGCAGAGCGCTGCGGCTCGCAGCGCTTCACTTTCCCGTAGCGAGGCTAACAAGCGGCTACAGACGCTTCTAACTATTTGACTCAGACCGCTTTCTCTGGCTGCGGATCTGCGTTTGCTCTTTGATCGCTGTTTCGCTTAGCTGACCGCTCTCTCTGGCTGCGGATCAGCGTTTCCCCTGTTGCCAACCGATCGCTCTCTCTGGGCGGTAGATCGGTGGCTAGTGACTCAGCGGTTGCAAGGTGCATCTGGTAGCTATCCCATCCTCGTCGCCAGTGTTAAGTTTGAGCAATGAGAGGCTGAACCAGAGCATGAGTGCAACAGTACTTTATTTACAAATAAAGGGCTGACCGTGCTTGCCAAGCCTGGAACTGGCTCGCAGCAATCAGCGGCCAGTTGGACCCCGCAGCCTGCTTTTATAGCTGGCTGCTGTGGAGAACTGACCAATGGGAATGGGGGAAATAACGCCCACACAAGTGAGTGGACCTGAGTGAGAACTCCTAGAGTCCTCAGGACATAACAGATGCTATGTTTTCTTGTTGGTTAATGTGACTTAGAGTTGAAAATGGTTTGATGTTTGATTTTTGAGCTACCTAAAATTTATTGTGAATCACTTACACATATTCATTTACAGACTCACTTGTACACCCTGCTAATAAACATACTGACCATTCTCTATCCATCTGCTGAATCACACCAGAACACCTGCATTCCTTTCCCACATGTCAACAGAAGCAGATTAAAAAATATCAGGATGAGATGGGTTAAATGGTAGCTCCACTGGAAAGAGAAGGCTACAGGTGAGGGGGATAAAGGATAAATTTGTAGTGAAACAGCCTCTCCAACTGTTTCAACTCCTTCCCTCAAAATGACGCTATAGAGCACTGTACACCAGAACAACTAGACACAAGAACAGTTTTTTCCCCAAAAGCCATCACTCTGCTAAACAAATTGTTATGTCCTGAGGACTCAAGGAGTTCTCACTCAGGTCCACTCACTTTGTGTGGGCGATATCCCCCCATTCCCATTGGTTGGTTCTCCCCAGCAGCCAGCTATAAAAGCAGGCTGCGGGGTCCAACTGGTTGCTGATTGTTGCGAGCCAGTTCCAGGCTTGGCAAGCATGGTCAGCCCTTTATTTGTAAAATAAAGTACTGTTGCACTCATGCTCTGGTTCAGCCTCTCATTGCTCAAACTTAACACTGGCGACGAAGGTGGGATGGCTACCAGATGCACCTTGCAACCGCTGAGTCACTAGCCACCGATCCGTAGCCCAGAGAGAGCGGTCAGCTAACAAAACGAGTGATCAAAAAGAGCAAACGCAGATCCGCAGCCAGAGAAAGCGGTCTGAGTCAAAAAGTTAGAAGCGCCTGTAGCCGCTTGTTAGCCCCGCTTACGGGGAAAGTGAAGCGCTGCGAGCCGCAGCCGCTCTGCATTTGGCGCGAAATTCAAACGGGTGTCATTTGAATTTCGAGCCAGTAGGAATCACAGCACAGCGCTGTAGAGAGTCACTAACGCCCACTTTTTTGGCGCGAATCTAGACACCTCCAACGGCTAGCAGCCAACGTGGTAACCCAGAGAGAGAAAGAGAGGTTAGCAAAAAACCTCTCCAGAGCTGATATCACTAGTAACTCACGAGCGCCGTAGTCCCAGAGAGATTTTTTCCGCAGGTAGCCCAGCCGCTCCAGCACCATGAGTTCCAACCCAGTATTCCCAGCGTTTAAACCAGACGAAGAGAAGTGGGAATCGTATAAGAACCGTTTCAATCATTACATCGATGCGGTCGGCCTGGCGGATGCGGAGAGCATCGGAAAAATCCTATTTCCTAATCTACTGCGGAGCCACCGCTTTACGATACTGCCGCAGCACTCGTAGCGCCGAGAGAATTAAAAACGTTCCGTGGTCCGAGTTGCTTGAGATCCTCACTAACCACTACGCTCCCAGACCTTCACAAATCGCCAGGAGGTTCACGCCCGTATGAGGAAGCAATCAAGTAAGGAGACCATCAATCAATATATGGCCGCCCTCAGAACAGCAGCCCTGCACTGCAGGTTTGGAACATACCTGGAGGACATGCTCCTCGATCAATTAGTTTGTGGGGTCAAGGATCTCAACCTACAGAGGCGACTGCTAGCTAAAAAAGACCTCAACCTTGCGCAAGCGGTAGAGGAGGCCCTAGCAGCCGAGCTAGCAACGAACTCAGCCACCGAAATTCAGGGCCCAAGTGCCAAGCTAGCATCGCTCCCAGTCCATTCCGAAGAGGTGGAAGCGGAGGAAGCCCAAACGATGAGAACGATGTCCATCGCCTCACCAACGACAGACGGTCGCAGGTAGGGGCCAAACAAGAATACACCGGTCCACCCAAGCACATCACGCTGTGCCTAGCCTGTGGGGATCACATCAAAGGGCCACCTGCAAGTTTAGAGGAGCCGTTTGCAACAACTGCCATAAGAGGGGGCACATTGCGAGAGTCTGCCAAGCCCCCAAAGCGCTGCACACAGACCCCGTCCTCGCACTCGGGACCACAGAGGCAAGTATTAAACTGTCGCACGCACCGCCTTGCCAGGTGTACTGGCCACACTGTTAGTAAAATTTCTCTCTCCGTTTCCCTAGAAGGTAAACCGTGCCACATGGAGGTTGACACAGGGTCAGCGCTCTCAATAATCTCGTGGAACACCCTCAAGAGACTCCTCCCCAGCCTATCTACTACCCGGCTTCAGAGATGCCAGTTCGGTCTGAAGGACTACCAGGGAAGGCCATTCCCGTGATCGGCAGAGGCAAGTTCTTTGTCAGTTTTAGAGCTTTTAAAGGCCACCTACCTCTAGTGGTAGTTAACGGCAATCTACCCACCTTATTGGGGCTCGATTGGTTTCCCCACCTCGGCCTAGGGTTAACAGGAGTCCATGCTGTCTCAACCTCAGACACTGACTCCTTATTCGCTGACTACGCAGATGTGTTCAGCGAGGAGCTGGGGTGTTATAATGGAACCCCATCTCGCTCACCGTTGACCCCAGGCAGTCCCAATCAGATTAAAACCACGTAGAGTTCCATTTGCTATTCGACCAAAACTAGACGCTGAATTGGATAAACTACTAAAACAAGGGGTCATTGAGCCAACAGATTTCGCCAAGTGGGAGACGCCCATTGTCACACCCTCAAAAAGATGGTAGCCTGAGAATTTGCTCGGACTACAAGACAACAATCAATAAATATTTACAAGTTAGCGCCTACCCTGTGCCCGTCATTCAGCACTTATTGCACACATTCGAACCGGGCAGTATTTTTGCTAAATTGGACATGTCTCAAGCATATCAACAGTTCCCTGTTGATAACCAAACAGCGGAACTTCAGACCATCGTCACTCACAGGGGTGCCTTCCGATGCAAGCGTCTCCAATTTGGCGTAAGTGTTGCCCCCGGGTATTTTTCAGTCCCTCATGGAGCGGATTTTACAGGGCCTCCCTGGTGTAGTACCCTACTTGGCGACATCTTGGTCTCGGCCAGGGACAGACCCCAACTCTTCCAGAGAGTGCGAGCAGTGTTAGAGAGGTTCAGACAGCATGGCCTCAAGTTAAAAAAAAAAAAAATGCGCCATTGCCACTAGACAGGTGGACTTTCTGGGTTATAAAATTGACGCCTCTGGCATTCACCCCTGGAGTCCAAGGTTAGGGCGATCCACGAAGCTCCCACACCGACCTCCAAAACGGAGCTACAAGCTTTCTTGGGGCTCCTAAACTTTTATGCATCCTTCTTGCCCCATAAATCCTCAGTAGCCGAACCCCTACACAGATTACTAGACAAAAAGTCACCGTGGCACTGGGGGCACAAAGAAGACCAGGCGTTTAACGCCGTCAAATCACTACTTACGTCAGAGGCAGTGCTCATCCAATTCGACCCCAACCTTCCTTTAGTACTGGCAGCAGACGCATCCCCTTTTGGAATTGGGGCGGTCCTTAGTCACTGACTGCCAATGGCGCCGAGGCCCCCATCGCTTTTTCTCCAGGACGCTCTCGCCACGGAGCGAAATTACAGCCAAATAGACAAGGAAGCCCTAGCAGCTGTTGCAGCCGTGAAAAGTTTCACGAATTCCTTTTGGCCACTTCTTCTGAACTGGTCACCGACCATAAGCCCCTCCTGGGCCTACTGGCCGGCGACAAACAGACACCTCAAGTCCTCTCCCCTCAGATGACAAGGTGGACACTTTTCCTAGCGGCCTACTCATACAAACTTATCCACCGCCCGGGCAAAACTCTATCCCACGCTGACGCGCTCAGTCGCTGCCCCTTACCCGCTCCGGCTGAAGACCCAGCTCCTGTCAATGCCATTTTTGAAATCACCCAGTTGGACCTGCCCATCACCGCCCTTGACATCGCCGCCAAAACCAAGGCAGACCAAATCGCCGCCCAGGTGCTCGACTGGGTGAGGAGGGGGTGGCCGGGAGGCAACGCGTGATAACAAATTCGCACCCTTTAAGACTCGCATGCAGGAGCTGTCCAGTTTGCAGGGCTGTCTACTGTGGGGCACTCGAGTGGTCATTCCGACCTCGCTGCGTGCACCCGAGTCCTGGAGGCGTTGCACCAGGACACCCCGGCATTGTGAGAATGGGCGTTGGCACGCAGCTACGATGTGGTGGCCGGGTCTAGACGAGGACATTGTCAATTGGGTAAGTTCCTGCAGCATTTGCCAGGAATCCCGTCCTGCTCCCCCCATCGCCACCCCTACCAGATGGGAGAGCGCCAGCGCCCTTGGTCTAGAATCCATATCGATCTGGCCGGCCCGTGCATGGAAAGATGTTCCTAGTGGTCGTGGGCGCTTATTCCAAATGGATAGACGTGCACAGCTATCCACTTCCACCACCACAAAACGAGTGATCAAAGAGCAAACGCAGATCCGCAGCCAGAGAAAGCGGTCTGAGTCAAAGTTAGAAGCGTCTGTAGCCGCTGTTAGCCCCGCTTACGGGGAAAGTGAAGGCTGGGTGCCGCAGCCGCTTCTGCATTTGGCGCGAAATTCAAACGGGTGTCATTTGAATTTCGAGCCAGTAGGGAATCACAGCACAGCGCCTGTAGAGAGTCACTAACGCCCACTTTTTGGCGCGAATCTAGACACTTGCAACGGCTAGCAGCCAACGTGGTAACCTTAGAGAGAGAAAGAGAGGTTACAAAAAACCCTCCAGAGCTGATATCACTAGTAACTCACGAGCGTCAGAGTCCCAGAGAGATTTTTTCCGCAGGTAGCCCAGCCGTTCCAGCACCATGAGTTCCAACCCAGTATTCCCAGCGTTTAAAACCAGACGAAGAGAAGTGGGAATCGGATAAGAACCGCTTTCAATCATTACATCGATGCGGTCGGTCTGGCGGATGCGGAGAGCATCGGAAAAATCCTATTTCCTAACTACTGCGGAGCCACCGCTTACTTATACCGCCGCAGCACCGTGAGCGCCGAGAGAATTGAAAAACGCCCCATGGTCCGAGCTGCTTGAGATCCTCACTTCAACCACTACGCCCTCCCAGGCCTTCACAAATCGCCAGGAGTGTTCACGCCCAGATGAGGAAGCAATCAAGTAAGGAGACCATCAATCAATATATGGCCGCTCAGAACAGCAGCCCTGCACTGCGGGTTTGGAACATACCTGGAGGACATGCTCCTCGATCAATTAGTTTGTGGGGTCAAGGATCTCAACCTACAGAGGCGACATGCTAAAAAGACCTCAACCTCGCGCAAGCTGGTAGAGGAGGCCCTAGCAGCCGAGCTAGCATACTTAACTCAGCCACCGAAATTCAGGGCCCAAGTGCCAGCAGCATCGCTCCCAGTCCATTCCCAAGAGGTGGAAGCTGAGGAAGCCTCGCAACGATGAGAACGATGTCCATCGCCTCACCAATGACCAGACGGTCGCAGGTAGGGGCCAAACAAGAATACACCGTCCACCCAAGCACATCACGCTGTGCCTAGCCTGTGGGGGATCACATCAAAGGGCCACCTGCAAGTTTAAAGGAGCCGTTTGCAAATAACTGCCACAGAGGGGGGCACATTGCTAGAGTCTGCTAAGCCCCCAAAGCGCTGCACACAGACCCCGTCCTGCACTTCGGGACCACAGAGGCAAGTATTAAACTGTCGTACGCACCGCCTTGCCAGGCGTACTGCCACACTGTTAGTAAAATTCTCTCCGCTTCCCTAGAAGGTAAACCGCGGCACATGGAGGTTGACACAGGGTCAGCGCCTCAATAATCTCGAACACCCTCAAGAGACTCCACCCCAGCCTATCTACTACCCGGCTTCAGAGATGCCAGTCCGGGTCTGAAGGACTACCAGGGGAAGGCCATTCCCGTGATCGGCAGAGGCAAGTTCTTTGTCAGTTTTAGAGCTTTTAAAGGCCACCTACCTCTAGTGGTAGTTAACGGCAATCTACCCACCTTATTGGGGCTCGATTGGTTTCCCCACCTCGGCCTAGGTTAACAGGAGTCCATGCTGTCTCAACCTCAGACACTGACTCCTTATTCGCTGACTACGCGAGATGTGGCTCAGCGAGGAGTCAAAAGTGTTATAATGGAACCCCCATCTCTTGCTCACCGTTGACCCCCAGGCAGTCCCAATCAGATTAAAAATCCACGAGAGTTCCATTTGCTATTCGACCAAAACTAGACGCTGAATTGGATAAACTACTAAAACAAGGGGTCATTGAGCCAACAGATTTCGCCAAGTGGGAGACGCCACTGTCACACCCTCAAAAAGATGGTAGCCTGAGAATTTGCTCGGACTACAAGACAACAATCAAATAAATATTTACAGTTAGCGCCTACCCTGTGCCCGCTATTCAGCACTTATTGCACACATTCGAACCGGCAGTATTTTGCTAAATTGGACATGTCTCAAGCATATCAACAGTTCCCTGTTGATAACCAAACAGCGGAACTTCAGACCATCGTCACTCACAGGGGTGCTCTTCCGATGCAAGCTGCCTAATTTGGCTGCAAGTGTTGCCCTGGTATTTTTCAGTCCCTCATGGAGCGGATTTTGGCAGGGCCTCCTGGTGTAGTACCCTACGACGACATCTTGGTCTCGGCCAGGGACAGACCCCAACTCTTCCAGAGAGTGCGAGCAGTGTTAGAGAGGTTCAGACAGCATGGCCTCAAGTTAAAAAGAAAAGCGCCATTGCCACTCAGACAGGTGGACTTTCTGGGTTATAAAATTGACGCCTGGCATTCACCCCTGGAGTCCAAGGTCAGGCGATCCACGAAGCTCCCACACCGACCTCCAAAACGGAGCTACAAGCTTTCTTGGGGCTCCTAAACTTTATGCATCCTTTTTGCCCCATAAAGCCTCAGTAGCCGAACCCCACACAGATTACTAGACAAAAAGTCACCGTGGCACTGGGGCAAAAGAAGACCAGGCGCTTAACGCCAAATCACTACTTACGCCAGAGGCAGTGCTCATCCAATTCGACCCCAACCTTCCTTAGTACTGGCAGCAGACGATCATCCTTTTGGAATTGGGGGGTCCTTAGTCACCGACTTCGCCAATGGCGCCGAGGCCCCCATCGCTTTTTTTTCTCCCAGGACGCCTCGCCACGGAGCGAAATTACAGCCAACAGACAAGGAAGCCCTAGCAGTAGCTGTTGCAGCCTAGTGAAAAAGTTTCACGAATAATCCTTTTTGGCCACTTCGAACTGGTCACCCACCATAAGCCCTCCTGGGCCTACTGGCCGGCACAAACAGACACCTCAAGTCCTTCCTAGGATGACAAGGTGGACACTTCTCCTAGCGCCTACTCATACAAACTTATCCACCGCCTGGCAAAACCTATCCCACGCTGACGCCCAGTCGCTGCCCTTACCCGCCTGGCTGAAGACCCAGCCCCGTCAACGCCATTTTTGAAATCACCTAGTTGGACCTGCCCATCACCGCCTTTGACATCGCCGCCAAAACCAGGCAGACCAAACGCCGCCCCGGTGCTCGACTGGGTGAGGAGGGGTGGCCGGGAGGCAACGCGATAACAAATGCACCCTTTAAGACTCGCAGCGGAGGCTGTCCAGTTTGCAGGGTTGTCTACTGTGGGGCACCCGAGGGTCATTCTGACCTGGCCAGCACCCGAGTCCTGGAGGCGCTGCACGAGGGACACCTGGCATTGTGAGAATGAAGGCGAGTGCCACGCAGCCACGTGTGGTGGCCGGGCTCTAGACGAGGACATTGTCAATTGGGTAAGTTCCCGCAGCAGCATTTGCCAGGAATCCCGCCCTGCCCCCATCGCCACCCCTACCAGATGGGAGAGCGCCAGCGCCTCTGGTCTAGAATCCATATCGATCTGGCCGCCCCGGGCATGGAAAGATGTTCCTAGTGGTCGTGGACGCTATTCCAAATGGATAGACGTGGCACAGCTATCCACCTACCACCACACTAGCAATCACCAACGCTGTTAACGCGCCTGTTCACACATGGACTACCCGACCCTTGGTCTCCCGATAATGGCCCACAGTTCGCATCAGTAGAATTCAGCCGCTTTTGCAGCCAACCCAGGCATCGCCACATTTTCACAGCCCCATTTCACCTCAAGTAGTAATGGGTTGGCTGAAAGGGCTGTCAGACCACCAAAGAGGCCCTCGCGCAGGTTTGGCAGAGATGACTGGCACCACAAACTCTCACGGTTCCTGATGAGCCAGCACTCAACCCCTGTGCAGTCACCAATAAGTCCCCAGCGGAACTTCTGATGGGCCGGGCGCCTGAGGACTGTGGCTAGATAGACTGCACCCACAATACTGCCCTGACTCTCCCTCGCTTCCACTTCGGGGGTTAGACATTTTATGTTACAGGAGCCGATATTCGCAAGGAATTTCGCTTGGGACCCACTTTGGATTCCGGGCGGTTCACGTCGCCCACCGCCGAGATCGATAGAGTCAGGCTGGAGGATGGTCATGCGCCTGGAGGAGACACATGATAGACCAACTCAGAAGGCGCCAGCAACCTCGCAAAACAAGAATCCAGAGTCTCCAGTCAAGGGGAACCGCCTCATCCGCCGCCCAGCCACACCGCACCCAGCGACCAGTCTGCGCCAGGTCCAAACAAGAATACACCGGTCCACCCAAGCACATCACGCTGTGCCTAGCCTGTGGGGGATCACATCAAGGAGCCACCTGCAAGTTTAGAGGAGCCGTTTGCAACAACTGCCATAAGAGGGGCACATTGCGAGGAGTCTGCCAAAGCCCCAAAGCGCTGCACACAGACCCCGTCCTCACACTCTCGGACCACAGAGGCAAGTATTAAACTGTCGCACGCACCGCCTTGCCAGGCGTACTGGCCACACTGTTAGTAAAATTTCTCACGCTCTCTCCGTTTCCTCTAGAAGGTAAACCGTGCCACATGGAGGTTGACACAGGGTCAGCGCTCTCAATAATCTCGTGGAACACCCTCAAGAGACTCCTCCCCAGCCTATCTACTACCCGGCTTCAGAGATGCCAGTTCGGTCTGAAGGACTACCAGGGAAGGCCATTCCCGTGATCGGCAGAGGCAAGTTCTTTGTCAGTTTTAGAGCTTTTAAAGGCCACCTACCTCTAGTGGTAGTTAACGGCAATCTACCCACCTTATTGGGGCTCAATTGGTTTCCCCACCTCGGCCTAGGGTTAACAGGAGTCCATGCTGTCTCAACCTCAGACACTGACTCCTTATTCGCTGACTACGCAGATGTGTTCAGCGAGGAGCTGGGGTGTTATAATGGAACCCCATCTCGTTCACCGTTGACCCCAGGCAGTCCCAATCAGATTAAAACCACGTAGAGTTCCATTTGCTATTCGACCAAAACTAGGCGCTGAATTGGATAAACTACTAAAACAAGGGGTCATTGAGCCAACAGATTTCGCCAAGTGGGAGACGCCCATTGTCACACCCCTCAAAAAAGATGGTAGCCTGAGAATTTGCTCGGACTACAAGACAACAATCAATAAATATTTACAAGTTAGCGCCTACCCTGTGCCTGTCATTCAGCACTTATTGCACACATTCGAACCGGGCAGTATTTTTGCTAAATTGGACATGTCTCAAGCATATCAACAGTTCCCTGTTGATAACCAAACAGCGGAACTTCAGACCATCGTCACTCACAGGGGTGCCTTCCGATGCAAGCGTCTCCAATTTGGCGTAAGTGTTGCCCGGGTATTTTCAGTCCCTCATGGAGCGGATTTTACAGGGCCTCCCTGGTGTAGTACCCTACTTCGACGACATCTTGGTCTCGGCCAGGGACAGACCCCAACTCTTCCAGAGAGTGCGAGCAGTGTTAGAGAGGTTCAGACAGCATGGCCTCAAGTTAAAAAAAGAAAAATGCGCCATTGCCACTAGACAGGTGGACTTTCTGGGTTATAAAATTGACGCCTCTGGCATTCACCCCCTGGAGTCCAAGGTTAGGGCGATCCACAAGCTCCCACACCGACCTCCAAAACGGAGCTACAAGCTTTCTTGGGGCTCCTAAACTTTATGCATCCTTCTTGCCCCATAAATCCTCAGTAGCGAACCCCTACACAGATTACTAGACAAAAAGTCACCGTGGCACTGGGGGCACAAAGAAGACCAGGCGTTTAACGCCGTCAAATCACTACTTACGTCCAGAGGCAGTGCTCATCCAATTCGACCCCAACCTTCCTTTAGTACTGGCAGCAGACGCATCCCCTTTTGGAATTGGGGCGGTCCTTAGTCACCGACTCGCCAATGGCGCCGAGGCCCCCATCGCCTTTTTCTCCAGGACGCTCTCGGCCACGGAGCGAAATTACAGCCAAATAGACAAGGAAGCCCTAGCAGCTGTTGCAGCCGTGAAAAGTTTCACGAATTCCTTTTTGGCCACTTCTTGAACTGGTCACCGACCATAAGCCCCTCCTGGGCCTACTGGCGGCGACAAACAGACACCTCAAGTCCTCTCCCCTCAGATGACAAGGTGGACACTTTTCCTAGCGGCCTACTCATACAAACTTATCCACCGCCCGGGCAAAACTCTATCCCACGCTGACGCGCTCAGTCGCTGCCCCTTACCCGCTCCGGCTGAAGACCCAGCTCCTGTCAATGCCATTTTGAAATCACCCAGTTGGACCTGCCCATCACCGCCCTTGACATCGCCGCCAAAACCAAGGCAGACCAAACGCTCGCCCAGGTGCTCGACTGGGTGAGGAGGGGTGGCCGGGAGGCAACGTTGATAACAAATTCGCACCCTTTAAGACTCGCATGCAGGAGCTGTCCAGTTTGCAGGGCTGTCTACTGTGGGGCACTCGAGTGGTCATTCCGACCTCGCTGCGTACCTGAGTCCTGGAGGCGTTGCACGAGGGACACCCGGCATTGTGAGAATGAAGGCGTTGGCACGCAGCTACGTGTGGTGGCCGGGTCTGAGACGAGGACATTGTCAATTGGGTAAGTTCCTGCAGCATTTGCCAGGAATCCCGTCCTGCTCCCCCCATCGCCACCCCTACCAGATGGGAGGCGCCAGCGCCCCTTGGTCTAGAATCCATATCGATCTGGCCGGCCCGTGCATGGAAAGATGTTCCTAGTGGTCGTGGACGCTTATTCCAAATGGATAGACGTGGCACAGCTATCCACGACCACCACACTAGCAATCACCAACGTGTTAATGCGCCTGTTCGTTACACATGGACTACCCGACTCCTTGGTCTCCGATAATGGCCCACAGTTCGCATCAGTAGAATTCAGCCGTTTTGCAGCCAACCTAGGCATTCGCCACATTTTCACAGCCCCATTTCACCCTGCGAGTAATGGGTTGGCTGAAAGGGCCGTCAGGACCACCAAAGAGGCCCTCGCTAGGTTTGGCAGAGATGACTGGCACCACAAACTCTCACGGTTCCTGATGAGCCAGCACTCAACCCCCTGTGCAGTCACCAATAAGTCCCCAGCGGAACTTCTGATGGGCCGGCGCCTGAGGACTGTATTAGATAGACTGCACCCACAATACTGCCCTGACTCTCCCCTCGCTTCCACTTCGGGGGTTAGACATTTTATGTTACAGGAGCCGATATTCGCAAGGAATTTCGCTGGGGACCCACTTTGGATTCCGGGCGAAGTCATCGCCGTCACCGGGCCGAGATCGTATAGAGTCAGGCTGGAGGATGGTCGCGTCTGGAGGAGACACATAGACCAACTCAGAAGGCGCCTCAGCAACCTCGCAAACAAGAATCCAGAGTCTCCAGTCGAAGGGGAACCGTCTCATCCGCCGCCCAGCCACACCGCACCCAGCGACCAGTCTGCGCCAGCGGTCGTTCCGTCAGCCCAAACTCGGACAACAGCGCCCAGAGAGTTGACCAACCTGATCCAACCCACGAGAGCTCGACCCCAGAAACCAACCCGGTGGTTTCCGAGGATGCCCAGTCCAGAGAGTGTCGGCGACACTATGCCAAGCTCAACCGTCACAGACTGATACCAAACAGACAGACAATGTTCCCGAGTTGCGCCCGCTCCGGGCGCCAACACAAACCCCCCATCTACCTCAAGGACTATGCGTGTTCGCATCTGGGGAGAAGGGGTGTTATGTCCTGAGGACTCAAGGAGTTCTCACTCAGGTCCACTCACTTTGTGTGGGCGATATCCCCCCATTCCCATTGGTTGGTTCTCCCCAGCAGCCAGCTATAAAAGCAGGCTGCGGGGTCCAACTGGTTGCTGATTGTTGCGAGCCAGTTCCAGGCTTGGCAAGCACGGTCAGCCCTTTATTTGTAAAATAAAGTACTGTTGCACTCATGCTCTGGTTCAGCCTCTCATTGCTCAAACTTAACACAAATAATTCCCTCAACACTGTTCAACTATTTACAAAGTGTGCACTACTATTACTGTTAATCTTCTCACCACTCCTTATCACCCATCCCCTCCCACTTGACTGTTTCCTAGCATGATTTGATTGTTGATTGTACCCTATGACTATCATTAAGTGTTGTACTTTATGATTCTTGATCCTTAACAAATGTACCTTTTCTTTATGTATACTGAGAGTATTTACACCAAGACAAATTCCTTGTGTGTCCAATCACACTTGGCCAATATTCTATTCTATTCTATTCTATTCTATTCTATTCTATTCTATTCTATTCTATTCTATTCTATTCTATTCTATTCTATCCCAAACAACAGATTAATCTTCAGGCTGACTTTCAAAGAAACCCAGCCCTTTGCCCCTCCTGCCTATGCAGTAAGTAATTCCTATGTTTTCAACAGCTTGTGTTCTTATCAGCTAATAGAAGATTCCATTTTCAAGTAATTATTATAATTATTATAATTATAAGTAATTAGGAGAAAATTAAACCTCCTATGGAAAATAGGTAAGAGATGAAATATTTCCATGTTACTTTAGATCCATTTAGATTTGAAAAGACTTGAAAAGCAGGAGAGGTCTGCTGCAGATTTTTTTCTGCTAAGAAATTTCATTTTGTGGGATCCGGAAGTTGTGCTTTTTCTTCTGTGGCTCTATCTATTCTACCACATCATTCCCTCCAAGGTGAGATTGGCTGCATCCTTGTTAGCCTTCCAAAAATGCTTCACACAAGAAGCTTGCAAGGTGGTTGAATGCTGTTAAGTGACTGTTATTCTCCTGGGATTTTGACTTTTTTATGTTTTTGTTTTGATCATTTTATTTTGGTGTTTTAAATTGGTTATGTTGTTGTATTTGTTGCTGCGTCTGGATGCTATGAAGAGTCACATTATGTGAGTGGCCATATAAATTTAAATAAACAAATAAAATTGTTAACTCAAAATGGGAGGGGGAACATCCTCCTCTCCCCCTTTCTTATATTTGTGCACTGCCAAACCTAAGCAGACATTGGTAATTTATAGACTAATAATTAAATCACCCACAAATTAATAAAATATATTCAGGAAGATAAGTATAAACAAAGCATTCACAGTAAAACACACCCATGAAAATAAGAATTATCAATTATCAATTAAAATCCCCACTGACACTCTGATACAACCACTATGACATTACCATAGCGATATTACCTAAATTGCTCTTTGTTAATATTACTTCCAGCACATTGAGGTTACATTATTCATAAAGCAAGGGCGAATGTTTGACTATTTTTTAAAAAGTAGTAAAAATACAACATTCTGAATGAATGTTTTTTTCCCCTTCAGATAGGCACTCACATTCCACCTGTTTATGGATTACAACTGGCATCCATGATCACCATTACTCCAAAGCAAAGTACCCCCAATTTAAAGAGAAAGGCAATTTATTCCTGGAGAAACTTAGGCCCCCTCATGAAGTTCATAGAGAATTTTTGGCTCAGATTTCTTCTCGTAGCCTTCCTTGTTATCGCAAGGATGAAATGGGGGTGAGCATGAAACATGATCGGAATAGGACTGAGGTATTTATGAACTGCTTGTGGACTCCCTAGAGATCTGTAATAGTGTGGGAGCTAAGGGTGGTAGACTTGTAAGTTGATCTTTAGGTACTCTTGTCTTCTTAACCCAGTAAGCTTCTTCATAGTTGTGTGAGCATCTTGTTCAAAAGATGTGGCATAAATACACTAAAGTAAACAAAAAAAAAGCAAAAGACAGCCATTGATATGGTGTTTTATGAATAAAAAACTTATGATCCCATCTGATTGATTAATGTAGATATTAAAATCTTATCTGCTGTTTTAACTAATAGGGTCTACAAAGTGTCTTCTTCCATGGTTAAAAATAAAGAAATTGACTATTTTACAACTAGGCACGAATCAGATAATATTTGACTTGTGGAAGTATTGATTTATTTAAGACAAAAGCAAAAAATGAAATCCTGCTGGCTGAAAAACTGTCATTTGATATGGAAAATTGATTGTGATGAAATCTCTTTCTTCCCCCAAATTTTACAAATTTTCTTTGTTAAATGTCACATATTTATAAATTAATTCAATATAAAAACTCAAAACACAAAATGGAAAAAGGAATTGTCCATTTTGTCTAAACAATGGGAGGCTGTATTATCTTCCATATGAAAAAGGTTTTTTTACACCCTAGATTGCAGCTTATTGCAAAATGTATCATTTTTGATTTATTGTACCACATTATGGTTGAAAAAGAATGAATAAATCACTGTTTGGTAGAAAATGAAATAAAAATAATGCTTCATTCAGACATATTTTTGTGATGTTATTACAATTTATATTATTGAAAGATGTTCTTTCATATACTGACTTTGAAACAGGTTTTAATATTATGTCCATATTCTCCTGAATCGCATATCTATACATAATAAATGACAATTGCACAATGGATTTTGTATACTATTCTTATTGCCAAGAGTCTGTTCAATACCCCAGACAATACTGCTGTTCAATACCACAGACAATACTGCTACCCTTCAAAAAGATCTTGACTATGTATCAGAATGGTCAAACAAATGGCAACTTCAAATCTCAACAAATAAATGCTCTGTCTTACATATTGGCAAAAAAAAAATCAGAAAACAAAATACAAGCTGAATAGTCAAGACCTTGTTGATGATCCAAGCTCTTTCAAGGACCTTGGAATACTCATCTCTAATGATCTAAGTGCTAGAACCTACTGTAACTACATAGCCAAAAAGGCATTAAGGCATTGTTAACCTAATCCTATGTAGCTTTTTCTCTGGTAATATCACACTACTAAATAGAGCATACAAAACATTTGCTAGACCAATATTTGAATACAGCTCATCAGTGTGGAACCCACATTATGTATCTGATATTAGCACAGTTGAGAAAGTCCAGAAATATTTCACAAGAAGAGTTCTACACTCCTCTACTCGTTGCAGAACACCTTATGCCCCCAGACTTGAAATTCTAGAACTAGAAAACCTTGAATTACGCCGTCTTCGGTCTGATCTAAGTATGGTATATAAAATCATACATTGCAATGACTTACCTGTCAATGAATACTTCAGCTTCAACCATAACAACACAAGAGCACACAATAGATACAAACTCAAGGTTAACCGTACCAAACTTGATTGAAGGAAATACGACTTCAGCAACAGAGTGGTCAATGTCTGAAATACTCTACCTGACTCTGTGGTTTTTTTCCCCAAACCCCCAAAACTTTAACCTTAGACTGTCTACTATTGACCTCACCCCTTTCCTAAGAGGTCTGTAGGGGGTGTGCATAAATGCACCAACGTGCCTACCATCCCTGTCCTATTGTTTCTTTTATTTTTCTTATATGTACCTATTTCATGTATTCATAACTATGTATATACTTATACCTATTATGTTGTAAGTGATTGACAAATCAAAATAAATAAAAAAATAAAGAGTCATGTTCTTTAGTATTGGAAAGAGCAATTTATGGTCTCAATTGCTCAATGAACTTAACGCTTGATATTACTTACCATTTATGAATAAGATTAGATATGAATCATTATAATGAAATACAAATTAAGGAGAAACAGTGAGGACAATTAACCAGTGGAACAGGTTGCCTTCAGAAGTTGTAGATGCTTCATCACTGGAAGTTTTTAAGAAAAGACTGGACATTCACCTATCTGAAATGATATAGGGGGAACTTGGACTAGAAGACTTCCAAAGTCCCTTCCAGCTCTATTCTGACTGATTGAACTAATTCTTTAAATCTAAACTTTGTGTAAATTATATATACACAATATCAATATGCATGATATGTATTTTCCCTTTTTTTGGTTATATCAAATAAAGGACATTTTTAAAACATGCAAGAAAACTATTTGAGATCTGTAGGATAATTTAGAAGTTAAAGAAATAAAAACACACTTGATTATTTGGTAGGATTACTTATTTTAGAGATTTCTAGGCCATACTCTCATGAGATAATCTACCATCAGTGGTATTCAGCAGGTTCTGACCAGTTCTGGAGAACTGGTAGCAGAAATTTTGAGTAGTTTGGAGAACCGGCAAATACCATCTTTGACTGGAGATTTTACAGTATCCTTCCCTTGTCACGCCCACAAAGCCATGCTGACAGAACTGGTAGTAAAAAAAATATTTGAATCCCACCACTGTTTGGCATGTATTAAACAAAACATGGATGCACAATTTTAGTCTGTTATTTTTAATCTGGTCGTCACAAAGGCCACAGCAGTGATTAGGGTAGGAATTTCTGGTCCATTTTAAATTTGGAGACAGTTAAGTAAGACATATGCATGTACTAACTCTCAAATTAAAAAAACACACAGGAGAACATTATCCCCTTGAAAATTCTACTATGAAAAATAATCCTGCTGCTGACAAACTTTGAAGTACTTTGGGAACTGGGGGCTTCCATGGTTTATGGCTTACTCAGATCTTTAAATTATAGTTAACAGGAAAAATTTACAACATTAAAGATGGTTCAATGGTTTTGCAATGCCAGGTTAATAGTTATCTTTTAAACAAATGAGATACCTGTGTGAGAATTGGAAATAATGCTCACCAGATAACAACATAAGGAAAATAATATTTTAAATTCTCTTGTCATTTCATTTTTGTATTGCAATTATTTGAATTTTTGTTATTTGCCATTAACATTGAAGTAGTACTACATTCATCCTGAAACCCATTTTATTCCAACTGATTTCTTGAAAGCCTCTTTCACCTCCTTGTTCCTGAGAGAGTAGATCATAGGGTTCAGCATAGGCACCACCACAGTGTAGAAGACAGAGGCCACCTGATCTTGGCCCAATGAGTAGCTGGTATTTGGGCGAAGGTAGGTAAATATCAGAGTCCCATAGAAGACTGAGACAGCTGTCAGGTGAGATGTGCAAGTAGAAAAGGCCTTACGCCTGCCTTGAGCAGAACGGATCTTTAGGATGGTGGCCAGAATTAAGATATAAGATAAGAGAATGATGAGCAAGGATGCAAGGGTGGTATACCCAGCCAGAAGTGATATGGTCATTTCAGTGACATAGTGATCGGAGGCGAGTGCTATTAGGGGAGGAGTGTCACAGAAGAAATGCCTGATAATGTTAGAATCACAAAAATGTAAACTACTTAAAAAGCATACTGTTAGCATGGCATTTGTCAAGCCAAGGAAACCTGAACCAGCAACCAATGTGACACAGATATTTTGGGACATAATTGTAGGATAGAGCAAAGGATTACAGATGGCTACATAACGATCATAGGCCATTGTGGCCAGCAAGAAACATTCAGTGCATACCAAGGCAACAAAAAAGTAGAGCTGAGCAAAGCATGCATCAAAGGAAATTGATTTGTAACCGGTTAGAAAACTCGTTAGCATACGAGGGGTGATAACTGATGAATAACAGATGTCAGCCATAGACAAATTGCATAGGAAAAAGTACATGGGGGTATGAAGCTGAGCACTGATCCTGATTAATATAATCATTCCCAGATTCCCTATCAGGGTGATGGTGTATATTGTGAGGAAGATAGCAAACAATGGAGGGTCCTGCTCTGGAGATTCTGAGAAACCCAAGAGAATGAATTCTTCCACCAGAGTACAGTTTCCATCTTCATCTCTTTCCAACGTCTGCAATCTGTTAATTAATTTAAAATGAAATTCCTTCAATTTTCACACAAGATTACAAGTGAGGCATGCTGAAAAATGAACTTCTCTTTATATGGATTACATCTGTTGCTGTGGTGGTTTCAAATTTTTTTACTATTGATTCCATGGGCATGGCTAAGTGGGTGTGGCTAGGTGGGCACAGCCATGTGGTCATGTGACTGAGTGGGCATGGCTATGTAGTCATGACTGGGGATGTGTGTCAAAAGTCTCCCTGTCCAGTTTTGGCCCTCAGGGAAGTCTCCTGGGAACAAAAACAGGGTGCAGGGAGGCTGTGCAGCACCACCCCATGCCCCATTTTTGGCCTACTGGGCCTCAGGGAAGCCTGGGCATTGAAAAAAGAAGCATTTTGAGGCCTTCCAAGGTAAGTACAACAGTACGAGTGGGGGATCAGCTGTGCTGTATGATTTAGATTAGCTAGAAAGCAAGAAACCCAACAATTTCCTGCTTTCTAGCTAATCTAAATCACACGGCACAGCTGATCGTCACCCAGATGATTGTCAGAAATACTGGTTCACCCTAACTGGTAGCATTTTTACTACCAGTTCTGGAGAACCGGGTCAAACCATCAGCTTTCACCTCTGATCTGTTGCCTGTGCCTTGATGCTGCTCTCAATCCAATCTACCTACATATTCTAATTCCAAGGTTTCCCTGTTATAAACTCCCCAGTGTCACTTAGATGCAATGGGTGGAGTAGAAATGTAATAAATAAATTTCCCTGACATGTAAGAAAAGATACATGTTTTCCAAAGTAATAGATACTACCTGCAGCTTACATAAATATGGTGCTGTTTAAGATTACAGAATCATAACGGGAAAAGCTTGCTATCCAATAGTAGAGCAATTTGCGTGTAAGAGGCATCCAGTTGAACCCACGGTAGTTTAAAGGAAGAAATTCTATTTGAAGTCTCAGCTGTCGATATGGAGCAAAAATATGCAATGTGCCTCCAGGAGTTTGAATTCAACTCCCACTGACCTCATGTGGGACAGACAATAGGAACACCAAATTGCCATATTTCTAATGTGGGCAGCAGTGAGCTGACTGGCCATTGCCTGATGTCATTTAGTACAGCATACTTTCCTGTGCTGGAGGAAAATAAAAATAAGTCAAAAATCATTTTCTGCTTTCAGGACATCCACAGTCAGCAGCTCATGAGGACTGTGTGTTTGTGGATTTCTGGTGAGGTTATGGTAACCTAGACATCCCTGAAGGAATGGGGAAAATTTTCATCTGAGATTGCCAGCCATAGGCTACAGGATAGATCCTGGCTGGTAAAATCTCTCTGGAGAAATGAGAGATTATGGAATTGCCCACATGTATTCCAGGCAGGTAATCATTGTGAGTAGATTATAAAAACTGAAGTTTCTGTGGTCAACTGGTACATGGAGTGGCTGGGATTCAAGGGATTTCATCTATGTCCACAACCATAATATATCTTATTATATATGAACATAAAATTTGACTAAGCCTCATAGTCAATTTTGAATTAACTTTTTACTGCTTTTTAAATATTAATAATTTTTAGAAGAGCAAGTTTCATGGTATTCACTGAATTAGTTCAATCCTTCATGAAAGAAATTTAAACTGTGATTTTAAAGACTTTGCAATTTTGGGGAATAAACATCAAAGGATTATTATTAATGTTGTTTTTGTAGTTATAAATAGACTAAGAGTCTAGATTGACTCAAAACAGAATTTTCAAATTAATAGAATTGATCTTTCCCTACAGGAAAGTGACATATTTTGAATTCCAAAAAAGTCTCCCAACAATCCCCAGTAATATGATAGGATGAGACTTTGAAAGTTTTTCACCAGTGGGAGCTAAAAGGAAATAAACATTACAATTAAACGGGGAAAACACCTATTTGATTCGTTAACAAGAATGGAGCAAAATACTTTAAAATCACTGTGAATGATGGTATGGATGAGGAACAAGTTATAGTGGATGAGACTGAAATAGATTTGAACGTGGATTTAATAATGATAAACCATAAGAATGATCTGGAAAAAGATGAAATAGTGGATAAACAAATGAAACTGCATGATGTTTTAAAAATTAAAGGGACATACAATCAACCAAGCAGGAGAGTGACTGGGATATTTTTGCTATATTGAATTTATAAGAGACCTGTTAAACTTTTCTAAGATGGTGAGAAGGGACAAAGAAAAAAAAGTCAAGTTTTATAATATTCTTTGAAGGGATTAAAGATTAAAAATAAAAGGAAGATATATAAAGTTGCTTTATTTGATCAAAATTAAAATATAGGATGTTTTCTGGTAACCCTTAATGGATTTTTGCTGACTTGGACTGAATGACGTGGCAGTAAGGATTTGTCTATTGATAAGAAATGTGATACAGGATGAAGAAATTTGTTAAATTTAAAGAAAAGTGATAGGTTGTAAACTTATTTTGTTGACACAAAGGAGGAAACTATTTCTTTATATTTTTTTTCTTTTTTGTTGAATTCTTATCTTGTCCTCTTTCCTCTATTCTTCCTTTTATGTTATTTTTGTTGTCTTTTAAAATTGTATTAAACTATTTTTTCTTTATATTTCTTTACTTTCTGCAGTCTGCATTACTTTTTATTTGTATAAACATAAAACAAAAGTTGTTTGAAAAAGGTGCATGTGGCTATGCCTTACTGTCAAATTGGCTCAAGGTATAAAATAATATGATATCTACTGATAGTTGAAGTACCTTAATTTTTCAGTCTGAAAACAAGAACATATACCACTGAAGATACTTTTCAACAGAAATGCTGAACATACATAAACCAAAAAAAAAAAGATAGTTTGTGATGTAATAAACAGATAAATTACATTACTTCTATCCACTAGATCATTTAAATGTGAAAGGTATTTCTATCATCTCATGAACATTGGGTACATAGATGTGACATTTTTTGTAGCGTTGAGTTTCCATAAGCCAACTTTCCCCCCCCACACTTTCCAAAATTCAAAGCACTTTCCCAGTATTAAATAGCTATAATCCATCTGAATAGCTATAAAGGCAAATTAGTGTGATATATGGGAGAGGGGATTGAAATAGAGAGAAAAAGAGAGATTGCTTAAGACAATTTAAAAAGTTCCTGGCACTGGTGATATTTGAACTGAATTTCATTCTTTCTAACTCAGCCTCTTTGCAACCATGTAATACCAGCTCACATAACATGCTTTTGCAATGAAAAGATGGGACTCACCTTGCTTTTTGAGAAAAAGGCGTGTTTGCTAAAAAATGAGGCATTTCTCTTGTGGAAAAACAGCCTCTGGAGACCTATTCTGGTTTCAGATGTTGGTTAGACTGTAGCGTTTTCAATGAATTGGCAGATGACACAACTGCCCCAATATTGTTAGTCAGGAGATTCTAATATAGTCTTGTTTCTGGTATTTATTCTCAATGTTGTACTTCTAAAATGTGTATGCTGATTCTGCAAGCTTAGACCTGCAATTCATAGGAGAGAAACCACAGCTCTGGGGAAACAATCCATTATTGACTTTGTGAACCATCCTATCTATTGTTACAATATTGTAACTATCTATTGTCCATTACTGTAGTTATTGGAAAATGACTTAAAAAAAAATCTTTGAAGGAATACACACACACACACACACACACACACACACACACACGTTTGCACACATACACACATACACTGCTCACATAGTACTTACTTGAATTCAGAAGTTACTTATCTAGTTAAGAAAATTTACAGAGTGATGATGTGTCCTCATTTGGCTCTTTCTTCCAAACAAAATAGAACTTAGAGTAACATTAGGCAAAGCCATCTAGTTTCAAAACAGCCTCTATTTGTATTTGATCACTTTTAAAATAGCATAATTACCTATCACAATGTAGTATGCATTCCACTATATAGTGTCAGGACTGAAAAAGGAGTCAGTAGTGAGGTTTTGGAATGAAAGAAGATTTTGATCAAAATAAAGGAGCTTCTATGTTTGTAAAAATGCTTAATTTCCATTAACTATACAGTATAATGAAGAAACAGCAGGCCATATCCTCCACAAGCTTACCACTGAGAAAAAGGAAGAGAAAAAACAGAGGAAGATATTAAAACTAACCACAAATGTTCTGTGTCATTTGCCTTCTTTTCTGGCTTGCATAGTCTTTACTTAGAGTAATTTCACAGACACTCTTTCCTTCCCAGAGAGAAATAACAACTTGCATTGTGCAAAACTCTACATTAGAAATAAGAATAAATAAGATTTGCTGGCACAATATTTAACTAGAGCTTGGATTTTCTGCTCATGTGCAATTGAACACAAGGAAATTCCCTGAAGGGCCAAATGTATATTCCCTGTCTGGTCATGTATGACAATGAGGAGCACAAGACATAGTTTATTCTCAGATCATTATGGGATGAATGCTTGAATGCCAAGAGAGTTTTACTAACCAAAAACCCCTGCAAACATTAATGCAGCCAGTGGTAATCTGGACAAGGTGAGGCCACAGCATTATACTGGATCCCAAAGTGTATCAAAAAGTTTTCCATTAGCATCCTTAAAAAAATATTTTTGCATTGACATCACGATTTTTTTGCTTCAATATTATAGATTCCTGGAGGGATACCCATAGATGTATTTCTGACACCTATATTTTTGGTGACGCATATCCTTAAGCTCACTTCAAGCTTTAATTGTTCTCAGAAAGTTGGCCAGCTTTAACCAAGTTAAAAAGCATTGTTTCTTGTTTTTATGAGGAAATTTTTTTACCTGGAAATAAGTGCCACTGGGTTTAGTTTCCAAACATGGACTGCATTGTAAGCAGTAGTTAATAAATTAAAAAGTGTTAAAACTATGTGCTACAAATAATTAGATATACTGTAGGATCATACTTCTAACATATAACTAGTTTTACATGCTTAAATATTCTGTAAAGAAAAAAATAGCCAGTTTTGATTGGTCTCTTTCTCTTTTGTCACCTTAATGTATGCATGTGTATATAAGATATAAATAATTCATATGATATGGGTATACAGCAGTGGTGGGATTCACATTTTTTACTACTGATTCTGTGGGTGTGGCTTGGTGGGCATGGCTTGGTGGGCATGGAAGGGGAAGAAGAGTATAAAATCTGCATTCCACCCCACTTCACAGGAAGGATACTGCAAAATCCCATTCCCTCCCCACCCCACTAGCCTGCTTTCCAGCACTGCTCTCCTGTGCAGGGCAACAAAAAAAGACCCAGCCAATCAGCTGGGATTCAGGAGGCAGAGAATAGATGGGGGAGGGGCTAGTCAGAGTTGGTATTTGCTGGTTCTCCAAACTACTCAAAATTTCTGCTACCAGTTCTCCAGAACTGGTCAGAACCTGCTGAATACCACCTCTGGTATACAGTATGTCATTTTCAGTAGAACAATATAGTGTTTCTCGGCTTCAGCAACCTTAAGATGTATGGACTTCATTTCTCAGAATTCAAGCAGTTCCCAGCATGCTCTGGGGCTATCCACCCATCTTAAAATTGCTGAGGTGTAGGCAATGCTTGGAGTAATGGGTAGGTTTGGTCTGAGGGGTCCTTAGTGCTCTCTGAGCTTGATTATTTCCTTGCAGACCTTTCGTTACCTAAACATCATAAAGCAAATTGTATGGATGTTTAGCTCAAGGCTAACCCTAATACAGAATCTTCTCAGAACCCTTTTTGGTGAGGAGAACTACTGAGAAGTCTTCACTTCTCATGGAAGTGCTTCAGCTTGATGATTCTCTCTAAGGAGCAAATAGGTAACATCTTTTATCCCTTGGACACCTATTTGATCATGGGGTCAAATGGCAAAAGATCACTGAAGGGAAAAGTCTTCATGCCTTGGCCCTTGTCTGCTTCTTACCTAGCCTTCATTACAGTGTTGCATTGGCCCTGTACTTAAGAGAAAAAGTGAACTCCCACCCTGCCTACATTTGTGCTTCTCTCTCTCAAGATGTTGGTAGCGCATCCAGCTAGAATCCATTAATAACAGGGAAAAGTTGATATTTGCATCCCAGATTACCAAGTTATAAACATTTTTAATGGGACGTTCTTCTATATAATTATTCAGTATTCTTTCAGCATTCTGCTTATGTTCAGAGGTATATTTTACAAGGGGCTGAGTTCAAATCTCTGACACTATATCAGAAAAGGTGAAATGTCTGTTACACAATCTTTTTAATAGGTTGGAAAGGAAAGCATGTGAAGACAGTACACTGGGTAGTCTATAATGTCTTGGAAATGGCCCTGCAGAGTATGAGTGTGCATCACCAATTTAGTTTCAATTTCCAGGCTTTTGCAGATGGAGATTCATTCTCAAAATGTACACAGCTAGTCCAAACTCAAACTTCTCTCTCTCTTGTTTTAAAGAGAACAACCCAACTGACAACCTTTCCAACTTGTCACTGAGGTGAGCAAATATTCAGGTTAGAACTGGGGGAACCCAGGTTCAAGCCCACCTACAATCCTCAAAATGTATTCATTATTTTTCAGACCAGCTTTACAGGATGCTTGTTGAGATAATGGAGTGCTATATTCAATATTTTGCTTTAAGCTCTTAGTAGAAAAACACACAGCAATGGCCAATAATCCATAAATATTGAAGGTGGCTCTGTTGCTATTAATCTGGGACTGGTTTGGTAATTGGAAAAAACAAATGGAAATTTGACTCACCTCTGAATATAGCTGAAAATTTTATGAGTTTTGTTAATGCTGATTTGTGAAAATATATAGAAGATAACAATTCAATATATTTTCAGTGCTCAGTATGGCAATTGTAAGAGAAAGTATGGATAGTATAAATCTTTGATTAAGAAAGCTATTCAAACCCAAAAGTATGGATGTTATGAACTCAATTTCCTTCCCTAATACATCAAGCTTTAAAATCTAAACATGGTTCAAAGATTACCACTTTCTTTTGATTAAAAAGACCAAATACTGTCTTTGAACAACCACTAGATGCCACCCAAGATCCATCTATAGGAGTGCAATGTTCCTGGTGATTTAAGAGAAGCTGAGATAGGATTTATGAGCTAGTAATAATTATTCCTTAGAAGTAAATCTAAAAAAAAAAGCTTTCCCTTGTGATGTCTTTGATTTAAGTCCCGAGTCTTCACCTCTCTTAGAAACTAAGCCTAAATAACATAATTGTATTTCCCCATGCAAATCACTTTTCACACTTTCACTCCATTCAATTATTGTTCTCTCTTGTTGCTCTTATTTCTGTAGGTAGATTGCACGTTTTCCAGGGCAGGTTGTTTTTTTAAAGGATAGCCCATTCTCATAATTATTTCAGCTCAGAACTCTTTACAAAAATTCAGAATAGTTGCTAGTGAAATAACACTTTTTAAAAAAGCAATCCATTAATTTAAACATTTACCTGGAAAGTCGTTAATCTGTGGAAGACTTGTCTAAACCCTATTCACTTTACTGTTTACCACTAGCAGGAATCTGTGATAAACTTATCTTTACTGGCTTAGGCAAGAAACTGCGAGGATAGATTTCCAAAGATGCAAAAACGGCAATATGTAGATTTTTAATTTTCCCTTTTTATTATTTCCATATGTAGCTCAAAGCAGTGAACATATTTTATTGAGATATTGAGAGCCGTATTGAAAATCAGTGTGGTGTAAAGCCAGGAGACTGTGAATTCTAGATTGTGAATTTAGTCCCAGCCTAGTGACCTTGGGCCAGTTACTTTCTCTCAGTCCCACTCATAATAAAGGTGGGATTTAAGTAAATAAATAAATAAACAACAAATAATGAATGAATAAATGAATAAATCTGTGTAATACTCCTTCCTCCTTCTAATTTCTCCATGACAACTACCTTGTGAGATGAATTGGGTTGAGAGAGAATGAGTGGTCCCAGAACACAGAACATTGTACTGTATATCAAATGCAAGTCTTATTTACAGGGAAATATAAGATCCATAATCTTCAAAATCCTTTTTTTTCTTCTGCCTGGTATAACTGTCTAGAAGCTGCTGGCTTTTGGCTGGGAGAAATATTTTCCATCTGTTTCTTGGTTTGGTGATGAACTGGTCTGGTATTGGGCTGTTAGTTTTAGCTGCATGAGAATTGGCCCTCATTGTTTAAGAGGCTGAACTGTACATACCTGCTGTATGTGTCTACTGAGAATAATCTTAGGTTGGAATTCCAATTCATTGTTAATAGGCCTCAGAGCTGAATAACAGGATTTAGGGTTGAAGCTCTTAGATTTCATAATCTATTAGCTTTATGTCTTCATTGATTAAAAAGAGTTTTCTGGATCCAAAAATAAAATATTGTCTGGCCACCAGAAGGTAGATATGAAATATAATGGGAGAAGAGGGAGAAGAGACATAGTCCTTCATGTTTTCATCCACGGACAAGGAAGAGAGTTGATCTCAGATTAATATTTTTAGCTAGGTTTTGTTAAATCATTGTCATGCTAGACTTCAGGTGAGAGACTAACAAGCAATGTCTTAACATAGGTTAATGATAAAATACTGCTGGTTGGTCTTTTGTGAGAAATCAGGCCTCTGGTTCCAATGACCTGAGTCATATTATATTATATAAATGCAGCCATTTGGGCTCATAGGTTTACATTAAACCACTATGTAGTTTGGTTGCTTTTATATTAGCAATTTGTTCAAATTCAGCCAATTGGAAAAATGATGGTAGTCATGACACAATGCAACATGCAAAACTATCGAGCAAAACTTCCTAAAACTCAAGCTAACTGTGGTCAGAAAGTGCTTGGTATTTTCTCTGCAGGGTGGAGATTTTTTTTCGTATAGTTACTATCATACTGGGAGGCTCTGTTCTCAACCTGATGAGGATATAATTGATGTTTCAATTTTAAGTATGGTAAATTAATGTCTTTTTTCTTGGAACATCTGCCACTTAAGCACCATATTTTAATCTGCATACGGATATGCATACAGATATGACGCTCCCAATTAAAGTGATCTATTTTTTGACATCACTCTTTGGATTAGGGCTGAAGGGAATAGAAAAAAAATCATAAGTGCAGACTAGGACGATGGAAATGTTTGGCTACAATGAATGGTATTCAAGTTCGACTTTTATTCCTTCAACTTTATTTGATAGAACAATATTAAAGGTTTTTATAGTAAAAGGTTGTATAATTAAGATTCTTCTTACAAATTTCTCTTAGGGATTTTTCTGTAGATGCTCAGATGTTCTTGAACTCCCTCCTTAGCTGCTAGGAATGATCCCCTAGAGACTTTACTCAGCTTTACCTAATGGTCCCAATTCTGGGAGCAAAAGTGAAATCACCTTCTCAGGGATTTGCTCTTCTGGGTGCTTATACCTCTGGATTTGAGATGATCAGCTGAATGTAGTTGACCTGTCTCTTCAGTGACAGTGTCAGCTCCCAGCTATCCTAATAAGGCCTTCTGGGCATGATTAAAAAGTTCGTGCTTGCCATGTTGCCATTATGAAACTTATGCAAGAAGTTTGAAAGTTCTAGCAAATTGGCTCCTTGGTGTATCATTAAAAATCAACTTAGCTTCAGAGACATTACTTTAAATGAGAAAAAGGCAGCTGCTACTTCTCTGGAGTTAATACTCATCTGAAAATGATGTTCTGGGAAAAGGGAAAGATGCCTACCTTGTGCATTATGGCTACTTTGGTTTAATGATTCTGCTCTTCATTTGTATTGCCCAAGTCCCTCCTACACCTGCAGCAACACACTTGAGTCCTAATGTACATAAGAAATTAAGAACAACCAAACTATGAATCCAAGGTCCTTCCTCATCCAACATTTTATTTCTTATGGTGGCCAACCAGATGCATCTAGAATGCTGATGTGTGGAGTTGGAGATCGACCACCCTCTTACAGTTATTTTCTTGCAAATAGTATTTGGAGGCATGCTCCATCCTACCAGAGGTTTCACTGAGTCTTCATGACCAATAATCTTTGATAGATGTTCTCTCCATGAATTTATGAATTTCACTTTCTAAAAGCTATTAAAATTAGCAGTCATCATCAATTTTTCCAATAATGAATACAATCAGTTTCTTATACACTGTGTGAAGAACTGTTTCCTTTCAGTTGTTTTAAATATCTTCTCAGTCTTATTATACACCCTTTGAGACAGGAAATAAAATGGTCCCTGACAACTTTATTTAGGTCATGCATGAGTATACAAAACCAGGTCAGTCATCTTTTTACTAGACCTTGTAGCCTTTTCTTGGGTGCGAAGTGTTCAGCTCCCATGCATTTTAATTATTTTCTACATGACCTTTTTCTTGGTTTGTAGGTAAAACACAGCTCTGTTTACGTTGCTTGTTTGCATCTATACATGGTAAAACTTAGACATTTGTAAAGTAGGATTTACTGATGTAGAATCCATAATGAGGGTTTTTTCTTCTTCCATGAACTTAGTATTTTTTGTTTGATCAACATACTACCAAATGTACAACAGACATTAAGCTGACTGACTATAAATTCCCAGATCTCCGCTGCCTTGTTATTTTTACAAAACGTTGAGACCTTCTGGTCATCTTATGCTGGGTTTAATCTGAATGACAAATTGTAGATATGGCAATGTAAGATTGGGGTTGTGAAGCTATCATGAAGATTGTGGTCAAGATTGATAATTTAACAAAATATATGTATTAATATCAAATTTTAAAAGTTTGTCAACTATATTAAACAAGAGAAATATTGTCATATTTGTATCAAAATGTAAGACACTAATTTTTGTTGTAACAAAAAATAAAAAAATATTGCAAAAACAAAACAAAAACCAAAGATTGTGGTCCAGGTTGTTTACTCACTGAGGGTGAATGGGATAGAAGAACCAGTGACTCCTAACAGTGCATCCAGGTAAAGAGACTCAGGGTTTTGTTTTGTTTTTGTTCAATGAAAGATGTCATCAGTGATAGAGAGCATTATGCACCAAGAAAGCAGACCACAAAGTTGAAATAGCTGGAGACAATTGAAAGGATGATGGAGTTAGCAAAATTGGCTGGGAAGTTGGCTGGAAATTGGAGCTGACCTGGAACTGGAGTCTGTGTGAACTTGGAAGAAATCCAAGGCAGAGACCAACATAGTAAGATTTACCTTAGTCTCTGTCCCATGGAAGCATCAAGGTTAAATGATGGCCAAAGAAATAAATGGGGATGAGTTGGTGGAAAATGGATCTGGGTCTCTATATTGGATTCTGCATGAGGCCCTGGGGTTGGCCCTGCTTTGGACATGTTGGCTGTCAATAATAGTGGGAAGACTTTGAAATTTCCCTGTCACTGGCATAATAGACTGGGCAGCTGACCTGTTAGAGCAGTGCTGATATGAGTGACCCAAAGTCTGTAGATTGGATGTGAGGTTAGTGTTACTAGTGGTAGTCCCACTAAGACTGGCAAGGAAATTACCAAGGAAACTTTGGACCCAGGAGTACAGGAGGATGGACTCATGCTAGCAGAAGAGAAGCCACATTAAACAATTTTGTGTATTGTCAGCCTGGACCCTGATGAAGTATGTAGCTGGCAGCTGAGGTCTGGGCCTATACCAAGTACATATAAGGCCTGTGATGCTGGACTTTTTTTCTATCTTTCTTACATTTGTTAATGCCTCAATTTCAACTATTGTTCAGTAGAAGCTGCTAGCCAATCATTTGGTTGGAATTTGATACTCTTTCTATTTGAATCATACCTGGAGGTTTTATGATTGAGAAAGGATTGCAGCTGGTAATGAGTGCATTGGGAAAGCTATCAGTATTAGTGGTTTGATAGATCCTTTTATTGTAGTCTTACTTCCATGATGCTGAGTGTCTTTGGTGTAAACAATTTGGGGTGGCGGAGTATATAGTAGAGGAAAATATGGATGGTGGTTGAGTGATCTCAGCTGCCACAGAGACGACAAGTGGAGGGCAGGTTGAGGAAGGCCGAGTCAGGGGTGGGATGAGGGCAGGTGAGGATATTATAACAATGAATGAATAGAGGGATATATGAATAACCAATATTAACCAATATGTTAGTTCTGTCCCATCAATCAACCTTCAGTGATCATCCCTAATAATAGGCCTAATACAAAGCCCTGGGCTCCAGCTGATACCTTTAAAAACATATTGGTGTGGAATAAAATCATCCACATGGCCAGCCATATAGCAACCGCAGAAATGCAGATTGGTTTTCTCACAGGACCAATGATGTGATATGTTCTCACCTCCATTGCTGTTCCTCATCAGATTTCCCCACAGGGTACATTCAGATCCCAAATGTTAAGTTTGAGCAATGAGAGGCTGAACCAGAGCATGAGTGCAACAGTACTTTATTTTACAAATAAAGGGCTGACCGTGCTTGCCAAGCCTGGAACTGGCTCGCAGCAATCAGCAGCCAGTTGGACCCCGCAGCCTGCTTTTATAGCTGGCTGCTGGGGAGAACTGACCAATGGGAATGGGGGAATAACGCCCACACAAAGTGAGTGGACCTGAGTGAGAACTCCTTGAGTCCTCAGGACATAACACCCCTTTCCCCCAGATGCGAACACGCATAGTCCTTGAGGTAGATGGGGGGTTTGTGTTGGCGCCCGGAGCGGCGCAACTCGGGAACATTGTCTGACTGTTCGGTATCAGTCTGTGATGGTTGAGCTGGCATAGTGTCGCCAACACTCTCTCTGGACTGGCATCCTCGGAAACCACCGGGTTGGTTTCTGGAGTCAAACTCTCGTGGGTTGGATCCGGTTGATCAACTCTCTGGGCGCTGT
Organism: Pseudonaja textilis; assembly: GCF_049901715.1. NCBI lineage: Eukaryota > Metazoa > Chordata > Lepidosauria > Squamata > Elapidae > Pseudonaja > Pseudonaja textilis. The sequence continues at coordinate 224,321,655 of NC_141990.1, forward strand.
TGTCCGAGTTTGGGCTGACCGAACGACCGCTGGCGCAGACTGGTCACTGGGTGCGGTGTGGCTGGGTGGCGGATGGGACGGTTCCCCTTCGACTGGAGACTCTGGATTCTTGTTTGCGAGGTTGCTGAGGCGCCTTCTGAGTTGGTCTATGTGTCTCCTCCAGACGCGACCATCCTCCAGCCTGACTCTATATGATCTCGGCCCGGTGACGGCGATGACCTCGCCCGGAATCCAAAGTGGGTCCCCAGCGAAATTCCTTGCGAATATCGGCTCCTGTAACATAAAATGTCTAACCCCGAAGTGGAAGCGAGGGGAGAGTCAGGCAGTATTGTGGGTGCAGTCTATCTAATACAGTCCTCAGGCGCCGGCCCATCAGAAGTTCCGCTGGGGACTTATTGGTGACTGCACAGGGGGTTGAGTGCTGGCTCATCAGGAACCGTGAGAGTTTGTGGTGCCAGTCATCTCTGCCAAACCTAGCGAGGGCCTCTTTGGTGGTCCTGACGGCCCTTTCAGCCAACCCATTACTCGCAGGGTGAAATGGGGCTGTGAAAATGTGGCGAATGCCTAGGTTGGCTGCAAAAGCGGCTGAATTCTACTGATGCGAACTGTGGGCCATTATCGGAGACCAAGGAGTCGGGTAGTCCATGGGTAACGAACAGGCGCGTTAACACGTTGGTGATTGCTAGTGTGGTGGTCGTGGATAGCTGCGCCACGCTCTCCACTTGGAATAAGCGTCCACGACCACTAGGAACATCTTTCCATGCACGGGCCGGCCAGATCGATATGGATTCTAGACCAGGGGCGCTGGCGCTCTCCCATCTGGTAGGGGTGGCGATGGGGGAGCAGGACGGGATTCCTGGCAAATGCTGCAGGAACTTACCCAATTGACAATGTCCTCGTCTAGACCCGGCCACTACACGTAGCTGCGTGCCAACGCCTTCATTCTCACAATGCCGGGTGTCCTCGTGCAACGCTTCCAGGACTCGGGTGCGCAGCAAGGTCGGGATGACCACTCGAGTGCCCCACAGTAGGCAACCCTGCAAACTGGACAGCTCCTGCATGCGAGTCTTAAAGGGTGCGAATTTGTTATCAACATTGCCTCCCGGCCACCTCCTCCTCACCCAGTCGAGCACCTGGGCGAGCGTTTGGTCTGCCTTGGTTTTGGCGGCGATGTCAAGGGCGGTGATGGGCAGGTCCAACTGGGTGATTTCAAAAATGGCATTGACAGGAGCTGGGTCTTCAGCCGGAGCGGGTAAGGGGCAGCGACTGAGTGCGTCAGCAGCGTGGGATAGAGTTTTGCCCGGGCGGTGGATAAGTTTGTATGAGTAGGCCGCTAGGAAAAGCGTCCACCTTGTCATCCGAGGGGAGAGGACTTGAGGTGTCTGTTTGTCGCCGGCCAGTAGGCCCAGGAGGGGCTTATGGTCGGTGACCAGTTCAAGAAGTGGCCAAAAAGGAATTCGTGAAACTTTTTCACGGCTGCAACAGCTGCTAGGGCTTCCTTGTCTATTTGGCTGTAATTTCGCTCCGTGGCCGAGAGCGTCCTGGAGAAAAAGGCGATGGGGGCCTCGGCGCCATTGGGGAGTCTGTGACTAAGGACCGCCCCAATTCCAAAAGGGGATGCGTCTGCTGCCAGTACTAAAGGAAGGTTGGGGTCGAATTGGATGAGCACTGCCTCTGACGTAAGTAGTGATTTGACGGCGTTAAACGCCTGGTCTTCTTTGTGCCCCCAGTGCCACGGTGACTTTTTGTCTAGTAATCTGTGTAGGGGTTCGGCTACTGAGGCTTTATGGGGCAAAAAGGATGCATAAAAGTTTAGGAGTCCCAAGAAAGCTTGTAGCTCCGTTTTGGAGGTCGGTGTGGGAGCTTCGTGGATCGCCCTGACCTTGGACTCCAGGGGGTGAATGCCAGAGGCGTCAATTTTATAACCCAGAAAGTCCACCTGTCTAGTGGCAATGGCGCATTTTTCTTTTTTTTAACTTGAGGCCATGCTGTCTGAACCTCTCTAACACTGCTCGCACTCTCTGGAAGAGTTGGGGTCTGTCCCTGGCCGAGACCAAGATGTCGTCAAGTAGGGTACTACACCAGGAGGCCCTGTAAAATCCGCTCCATGAGGGATTGAAAATACCGGGGCAACACTTACGCCAAATTGGAGACGCTTGCATCGGAAGGCACCCCTGAGTGACGATGGTCTGAAGTTCCGCTGTTTGGTTATCAACAGGGAACTGTTGATATGCTTGAGACATGTCCAATTTAGCAAAAATACTGCCCGGTTCGAATGTGTGCAATAAGTGCTGAATGACGGCACGGGTAGGCGCTAACTTGTAAATATTTATTGATTGTTGTCTTGTAGTCCGAGCAAATTCTCAGGCTACCATCTTTTTTGAGGGTGTGACAATGGGCGTCTCCCACTTGGCGAAATCTGTTGGCTCAATGACCCCTTGTTTTAGTAGTTTATCCAATTCAGCGTCTAGTTTTGGTCGAATAGCAAATGGAACTCTACGTGGTTTTAATCTGATTGGAACTGCCTGGGGGGTCAACGGTGAACGAGATGGGGTTCCATTATAACACCCCAGCTCTCGCTGAACACATCTGCGTAGTCAGCGAATAAGGAGTCAGTGTCTGAGGTTGAGATAGCATGGACTCCTGTTAACCCTAGGCCGAGGTGGGAAACCAATCGAGCCCCAATAAGGTGGGTAGATTGCCGTTAACTACCACTAGAGGTAGGTGGCCTTTAAAAGCTCTAAAACTGACAAAGAACTTGCCTCTGCCGATCACGGGAATGGCCTTCCCTGGTAGTCCTTCAGACCGAACTGGCATCTCTGAAGCCGGGTAGTAGATAGGCTGGGGTGGAGTCTCTTGAGGGTGTTCCACGAGATTATTGAGAGCGCTGACCCTGTGTCAACCTCCATGTGGCACGGTTTACCTTCTAGGGAAACGGAGAGAGAAATTTTACTAACAGAGTGGCAAGTACGCCTGGCAAGGCGGTGCGTGCGACAGTTTAATACTTGCCTCTGTGGTCCCGAGTGCGAGGACGGGGTCTTTGTGCAGAGCTTTGGGGGCTTGGCAGACTCTGCAATGTGCCCCTCTTATGGCAGTTGTTGCAAACGGCTCCTTTAAACTTGCAGGTGGCCTTTGATGTGATCCCCCACAGGCTAGGCACAGGGTGATGTGCTTGGGTGGACCGGTGTATTCTTGTTTGGCCCCTACCTGCGACCGTCTGTCATTGGTGAGGCGATGGACATCGTTCTCATCGTTGTGGCCTTCCTCCGCTTCCACCTCTTCAGAATGGACTGGGAACGCTGTTAGCTTGGTGCTTGGGCCCTGAATTTCGGTGGCTGAGTTCGTTGCTAGCTCGGCTGCTAGGGCCTCCTCTACCGCTTGCGCCGAGGTTGAGGTCTTTTTAGCTAGCAGTCGCCTCTGTAGGTTGAGATCCTTGACCCCACAAACCAATTGATCGAGGAGCATGTCCTCCAGGTATGTTCCAAACCCGCAGTGCAGGGCTGCTGTTCTGAGGCGGCCATATATTGGTTGATGGTCTCCTTACTTGATTGCTTCCTCATTCGAACGTGAACCTCCTGGCGATTTGTGAAGGCCTGGGAGCGTAGTGGTTTGTGAGGATCTCAAGCAACTCGGACCACGGAACGTTTTTAATTCTCTCGGCGCCACGAGTGCTGCAGCGGTATCAGTAAGCGGTGGCTCCGCAGATAGATTAGGAAATAGGATTTTTCCGATGCTCTCCCGCATCCGACAGGCCGACCGCATCGATGTAATGATTGAAACGGTTCTTATACGATTCCCACTTCTCTTCGTCTGGTTTAAACGCCGGGAATACTGGATTGGAACTCATGGTGCTGGAACGGCTGGGCTACCTGCGGGAGAAATCTCTCTGGGACTACGAACGCTCGTGAGTTACTAGTGATATCAGCTCTGGAGAGGTTTTTGCTACCCTCTCTTTCTCTCTCTGGGTTACCACGTTGGCTGCTAGCCGTTGGAGGTGTCTTGATTCGCGCCAAAAAAAGTGGGCGTTAGTGACTCTCTACAGCGCTGTGCTGTGATTCCTACTGGCTCGAAATTCAAATGACACCCGTTTGAATTTCGCGCCAAATGCAGAGCGGCTGCGGCTCGCAGCGCTTCACTTTCCCGTAGCGAGGCTAACAAGCGGCTACAGACGCTTCTAACTATTTGACTCAGACCGCTTTCTCTGGCTGCGGATCTGCGTTTGCTCTTTTTGATCGCTCGTTTCGCTAGCTGACCGCTCTCTCTGGCTGCGGATCAGCGTTTCCCTTGTTGCCAGCCGATCGCTCTCTCTGGGCTGTAGATCGGTGGCTAGTGACTCAGCGGTTGCAAGGTGCTTCTGGTAGCCATCCCATCCTCGTCGCCAGTGTTAAGTTTGAGCAATGAGAGGCTGAACCAGAGCATGAGTGCAACAGTACTTTATTTTACAAATAAAGGGCTGACCGTGCTTGCCAAGCCTGGAACTGGCTCGCAGCAATCAGCAGCCAGTTGGACCCCGCAGCCTGCTTTTATAGCTGGCTGCTGGGGAGAACTGACCAATGGGAATGGGGGAATAACGCCCACACAAAGTGAGTGGACCTGAGTGAGAACTCCTTGAGTCCTCAGGACATAACACCAAAGATATACTAGATGTTGAGTGATGAGATGCCCCACTTATTTATTTAAGATAAGTACTGTGGCAGGAACTTAACCTTCCTTCCAGTTATCCCTGGCCAGTTTTTCCTGGGCTGCTAAGTTGCTTATCTCCTTCTGAAGTGAACATTATCTTTTATTTCTTTCTCTGGCAGACTGGCGAAACACTGGACTTTTCTCATATTTTCTCCTTTTTTACAACTTTACTTGCGGAAAGTGAGAAGCAGGGGCTCACTGATGGAATAAAATGAGCTTAAAAAACAACAGGTGAAATTGACAAAGGTTCTATCATTCTTTCTAGATTTAAAAAAAAAACCAAGGTAAAACTGATGCTTTTTTTCTGGTCCACCAATGTACTAGGCAAAAAGGAATGAAGAAGGGAGTCAATGAAGGAGGTCTATCAAAGAAATTCACATGCCATTAGTACTTGTTTTCTTGGCACATGTGGAAAGGGTGAAGAAAAAAAATGGGATCCATCAATCAGGTACCATAGTAAATGTAGTCCAGACAGAACCCTCAAGACATCATTGTGGTCAAAACAAAGGAAGAGGCAAAAATCCAGAAACAGGTTTCTGAAGGTGGTTTCATTTCCATGAAATACAAGCTGCTTAAGTATGGACAAGTCTTGTGATGTGCACCAGATCAACCCATTCATTCGTGAATAAATAACTTAAATTACCCACAAGTGATATTCCCTTAAAGAACAGGACATTTATATTAAAACAATCATCTTCCCTATTACTTTGAATTGGTAAGACTCTAACCTAAAAAGATTTGAGGAGACTAACCAGTTACCTGCTATATCCTTTCCTTGTAATACCAGGTTACAGTTTTTCATCAACTCTCCGCTGCTGGTTAGTACTTGAACATTCTTTCTGGTCCACTTCCTTCTCTCATTTCCTAGAAACTTCCCTTAACACCTGAATTTAATAAAACCTGAAAGCCAAATGCATGATTAAAAACTTCATCATCTCTTTGTAATGATACATATGTACAAAGCAAACTGGGGCATTTTCTGCTGTAAGTCCTCCCATGTTCCATTTAACCCCAGTTCTAATTTAGAAACTTCATTTTTTTAGATTTTCCAGTACTCAAGTGCTTATTCTGATTTAATCAAGCATTTATACTTGCTCAAATAAGTCATCAAAGTCTTCACGGAATACCCTGAAACCATAAAACTAGGATATATACTCATGTTATAAGTCCATCTGCAGATAAGCTGACCTTCCAATTTTTAACTAAAATTCTATGAAAAATGAGGGCAGCTTATCTGCATATGGCATATTTATCATAATATTTTAGTTAAAATACTGAGGATCAGCTTATGCATTGATGGAACTCTTTGTGAGTATATACATTAGCTTTAACAAATTTTATAGGGTTAGGGTTTCATGGTACATTATGGTACTTAGTGAAGGAGTACAACAAAATTACAACTCATTCAACAGCTGTCTAACAACTTTGACATCAACACACAGTGGAAAGCCAAATGGGCTGCTGAACGTTCAGATACAGGCAATTACGTAGATGACCCTACACAAAAGGTGCCAGGTTTGGACCTTCCTCACCAGCATTGGTCAACTCTGAACAGGATCTGTACCCAACATGGTGTCTGCCAGGACTCGTTGTTTAAGTGGGGTCTTGTCTCTATCCCTCAGTGTGACTGTGGTGCTCTTTGACAAAATATCTATCACATTGTGTCCGAATGTCCATCAAAAATTTTAACACTTCAACTACTATAAGTCCATGTATTTGTCATATGCTAAATAAATACACATAGAAAGAAAGAAGAAAACTTTTCCAGAAATTAATGCATTGATAGTTTGATTGTTGTTATGACTCAAACTAATTCCTAAACTGTACTTCACTGAAGATTTTGAGATTCTCTTGATACCAAAGAATACTTCAATTTGCCAGATGGCTTATCAAGTTTTAAAGCAGTAGTTTGCTTTTTAATGTTCTCAAAGGCCCAGGTCCCCAGATGTTATCTTCAGTACGGATTATATATACAATACTTGAATACAATCTAGATTAGTATTCACATTCTCCCTAGTTATATTCCTTTGAGGGTTTTTTTTCTTTTATAGCACATAAGATGCAAAATATAAAGCAGGATTTCATTACTGCATCATTTTTAAAACAATGTTTATCTTAGTGTTCTCTTGTTTAAAGCTGGAAGATCTCTTTGTCAGGTAGGCTTTTCTGTACCTTTAATAAATGGAAATAAGCTGGAAATCTGAAAACTGCTATCATATTACACTTCAGGTCCACGGGCAGTGGGCAAGTTATCCTTTAGCATCATCAGATATTTGAAATTTGCATTGTGTATAATTATTTATTTGAAATATGCATTATATTTTCTGGAATAATAATCACATTCTCGATAAAGCTCAGTGTAAAAATGTTGTAGGAACATTAAGAGCCAGTGTGTGTGTGTGTGTGTGTGTGTGTGTGTGTGTGTGTGTGTGTGTTGGATGATTAAGGTCCTGGCACCCAGGAGGCGCAGGTTCAGGTCCACCTCGGTCATGAAAGCTTAGTGGCTCTTCTGGAGACACTCTTTCCGTCTTCCTCACAGGACAGAAGTGGAAGAATAGGAGGAGTCTGTGGTGCTTCTGCAGCCCAGTTCCTGAATGAAAGACTGGATAGAAGTCTAACAAATAGATAAAAGAAATGACTATTGATGGGAAGTGTGAAAAATAATTACAGCTTCAATTGATTCAATACATAATTTTCTATTTATTCAGATTAATATAACAATCATCATATACACATTGTTTTTGTTGGAATCTTTCAGTCCTGTTTAGTTTAGGCATATCATAAATGGCGACTTTAATTTATTCAGCAATTCAGTTTATGGGCTTAAGAATTTTAGCTAAGTGCTCTTCCTGTGCTGAGCAAGATAAGAAAACGTATCAGTTTGCCTCAGCAAAAATAAGAGGCAACTCTTAATAGGATATAATTAATAGATCCCAGTTGCACTGAACTCTGGATTAGTTCCCAATTCTCATCCTATTTTCTTTGTTACTCTTTTTCAATCTTGTTTTGGACCCATCCTGAATTTCACTAGAATTAATCCAAGACTATGAATATTAAATGTATGCTAAATTGTTTGGTCTTTTTAGTTCATTTGTACCACATGCAGTTACCAGAACACATTTATACATTCATAAAAATGAGGTAAAACACACTCTTGATATGATCTTAGTTGACTGTATGAAAAATTCTACAATTGATTTTAGATTAAATCAAAATTCTCTTATTGGTTTTATATTACAATAAAATTATGCTGCTTTAATATTAAAATATGCTATGTAATGTCAAAATGAGTGCTACAAAGTCTGTAAATTGTGTTTAGAAATGTTTGAAAATATCTGCTATTCAAGCTCAGATGGTTTGTAAGTCTTTTGTGAGGCCATTTTGTCTGCTCTGAACCTGGAAAAACTAAGAAAGTTGGCTAAATGATCAAGAAAAAAGTAGGTACAAATAGTACAATTTTGTTTTAATACAATGCTATTATTTATTAATATTGAATCTATTAAAGCATGAATGTGTTGACTTTGTAGCATAGGAATCAACATGGAAGTGCCTTAGGTCTTTTCTAATGCCAGAAGGGACTTTTCAAAAATAATAATAGTTATGGTTCCCTGTATTTTAACTGATTTCTTTATTGGCAATTACAACTTTCCCCAGTGTACCTATATTGGCTTTGTGGCAAATCAGTATTCCTGATAGATGGGATTAACTAATGACAATTGGTGTTAACAATTCAAAGTTCATACTTCATGCATACAACATTCCATGTTTGCAGATCAAAAGAGAACATCAAAATGAAAATCACAGGCTCCAATTTATTCCAGAAAAATCAAGTATTGCAAAAATCAGATTGTGAGATATCTGCAGAGTCCTTCACAAGTGTATACGTGTGTGTGTGTGTATGTGTGTTTGTGAGGTATCTGATGAAAGATGTAGTTGATTCCATTCTGTGTTCTGGAATATATTCCTTGCTTTACAATTCATTGTGATGGGAATATGGCAAATTGAGGCTGCTTTTCTGTTTTGATTTAATAGAGCAAAGGGAATGATAGTCTGAGTCTTCAGTACACTTCATTTCCCTCAACCATTTTTTTTTGCAGTTCACAGAACTGCTTCAGACTAGAGTTATCAAAAATCAATGGAATGGTTTCTTGACATTTTGAGATGGGAAATACATCTAAACCAGGCTGCATATAATTTATAAGGAAAAAAACCCAATGCATTCTTCCCAAAATTCATGGAAGAAAATACCAGAAACCCTAATTTAACTTATTTCACAGCACCATCCTTGTCACTGACCCAAATAGAGGCTCTTGGCCACCCACAATCCCTACACCTCAAAAGGTTGCCAGTCCTTGTGATAGACACTGAATGCAACTGAGCACTATGTAATTTGAACTGAGTGGTCAGAGTGTTTTAGTATAAACTATCTCTTGCCTTGCGTATAACCTTACATCAAAGGACGTTGTAAGTCTCACTGAAGCACATTCTGGCCTCAGAGCTGCTGCTGCGTGAAGGTTAAGATTCTTCCCTCCACAACTACTCTGTTGGAATGTTCTTTTCATTCATCCTATGGTCTCCATAACCTTTTCTCAAACTTTGGTGTGAATTGTGTGAATCTCTTTTAGAATTTCGATGGAAAACTGCTGTCTACATAGAGCATGATTTAAAAAACAGCAACAACTCAATGAGAAACATTGAGTTAAGATTCTTCGCCAACTATAGCAAAAATAAAAAGAAAAGGCTGAGTACACAAGGTATGCTTTAATTGCATTTTTCCCCATTCTTTTTAGATATCTCGGCTTCAGGATTCTTGGCATGACAATGGCTAATGACACAGGAGTAAAGGATTTCTACTTCACTGAACTGTCTGATCTCCCTGCAGTGCACACTTCTTTATTCGTGGTGATTCTGCTGGTCTATCTGACCACTCTGGCAGGGAATGGGGCTATTCTTATAGCAACAGCAACAGATGCTCAGCTCCAGACTCCTATGTATTTCTTTCTATGTAATTTATCTTTGCTGGATGTCCTTTGTCCAACGGTCACTGTGCCAAAAATGCTCCAGACCTTCTTGTCCGAGGATAAGAGAATATCATTTATGGGCTGCATGCTGCAACTCTTCTTCCTGATTTATGTTGTAGGCACTGAAATTTTTTTGCTTGCACTGATGGCTTATGATCGCTATGTGGCAATATGTAGCCCTCTACAATACCCAAATATTATGAGCAAGCGACTATGTGCTCAACTGGCAACTGGGACCTGGATAACAGGCTTCACAAATTCTATGATTCACACCTCAATGACCTTTACACTATCTTTCTGTGGGCCCAATAAAGTTAATCAATATTACTGTGACATCCCTCCAATTATGGCACTTTCTTGCTCTGCCACATATCTCCCTGAGCTTGTCGTCCTCCTTGTGGCTGGCATTTTAGGAGGAGGTGCTTTTCTTGTTACCCTGATCTCTTATATCTATATAATTGCAGCTATCTTACACATGCGGTCTGCTGAGGGGAGGCGAAAAGCATTTTCCACTTGCGGTTCTCACTTGGCTGTCGTTTGTCTTTTCTATGGGACAACCATTGCAACCTACGTCCGGCCCACTTCCACTTACTCACCGAAGAAAGACAGAGTTGTTTCAATGCTGTATGGGATTCTTACTCCCATGATAAACCCAATGATCTACAGCCTGAGGAATAAGGAAGTTAAAAAGGCTTTGATCAAAGCATTTAATATGCAAAGGGCTTTTTTGAGGGGTTGAGTTTGGGTTCCCCTCCACTCAAATGTTATCAGAATATGATGTACTTTCTTGCAACATTTTGGTAAATTGTTTTCTGGCCCTTTCTGGTGGAAAATTTGTTATTAAAACTGCCCAGTTTTAATAACAATCACTTTCTTAGATAGCAAGATGTAAGCATTACCCTTCCTCTTCTTGGATGAAAAAAGTCAAAAGCTTCTGTAGGATTAGTTGAAAGAAAATTGGGGAAAGGGGAAGTTTTATTTTGCCTCAAAGGGCAGACTACTTGGGCCTGTCGTGGCTGCTTCTCTCCATCCCCATTCACTGCTATGTTTATTTAGCAACGGCAATTATGAGAGCAAATGAAAATGATATTGGAAAGAAGGTCATTTCAATCTTGAGACCACAACTATATAATAGAGCAAGAAGATCATTCAGCAACTTTACTATTTTTCTTTTCTGTGTTGATTTGGAAAACATACTGGGGAGATTTGTTGTGTGTTCATTTTAATACTAAGATAGTTCAAATTTTAAACTTTGAAATGTTATAATCTAATGTATTCTCTCTTGAGGGCTATTGTAGAATAAATATATAGGAACATGAATGTATACCTAGTGCATTTATTGTGCACACATTAAAATATGTGAGTTTTACATATCCCAAATGGTGAAAATGTATGCCATAGTTTTCCACTATCAGTTTTATATGTGTATGCTACTATAGATGACATTGGATTGTCCAATATTAGACTGACCTTGGCTGACCGCAATAGCACTTAGACTTATATACCACTTCACAGTGCCATACAGCACTCTCTAAGAGGCTTACAGAATCAGCATATTGTCCCCAACAATCTGGGCTCTTATTTTACTGACCTTGGAAGCAGAGGTGATATTCAGCAGGTTCTTATCAGTTCTGGAGAACCGGTAGCCAAAATTTTGAGTAGTTTGGAGAACTGGCCAATCTCACATCTGACTGGAGATTTTACAGTCTCTTTCCCCAGCCATGCCCACCAAGCCACAGCCACAGAACCGGTAGTAAAAAAATTTGAATTCCATTCAAATTGCTTGGAAGGATGGAAGGCTGAGTCAATCTTGAACTAGTCAGGATCAAACTCCTGGCAACTGGCAGAGATAGCCTGCAATCTAATACTGCATACTAACCACTGCACCACCATGGCTAGGAGAGGTAAATATGCATGGGATTAATACTTGGAGGGGAGACCATCAGAAAATTTCAGAGCAAGGGGCTAGACTAAATGGTAAAGAAAAAAATTCAAATGAAATCAAAACATGAAAGGAGACTATGATAAACTACTTCCTGGTGTTTCCAGGAAAACAACATGGACATGTTTATGAGGTCACCAGGAACATGATTTGTAAGAAAACTTGTTTATTGCAGACTGGAATAAGAGGAATCAGTTTACAAATTTTGAGTCAATAGATTGCTCAACTCCCATGAGGGGAAAATGATTGAACCTGCTCTGAAGTCCAGCAGAAGTTGTCAAAAGAAGTGACATGTTCAGTTTTGGCAACTCTCGACTGATTTCCAGTGGTTTGAAGCTATGCCAGAAATATAAAGAATGTTCAGAGGGCAAGGTATTGATAAATAGTTTTCTGTGTTACATTTGCAAAGATGAAAGATACAGTATATGAAGGACCACACTGGCAGCAATTTCAATTCATTCAATTCATTCACAAACAGATCAAAACATCTCTCATTCAACACTAGAAGCAATTTTGTGCTGAAAAGTTCCCCTTTAAGAATCAATTTTAAATTGGATTCCTTTTTTATTTAAATCATTAGCTAAAAATTTATAATCTTGTCTTATCATCCTCACTTTCTTTGGAATTTGTTTTAAAATCCTAATTTCTCTGCCTTTATATGATATTGTTTCCTCCCTAGACATTTTCAAAATTAAATCCCTCAGACATCTCCTAGAGAAGCGGATATGAATTTCTCTTGGACAGTTGTTACGCCTGTTAATTACGTGGAAAGAGAGGAAAATCAAAATAGAATCGATAGAACAGGTCCAAGATTTTCATCAACAGCTCACAAATACGAATGGTCAATCCACTAAAGAAGAACCTAAAAGGAGACCACAGGAGGACCGATATCATCACAGAACCCAAAAGGAACGACTTTCTCTAATTTCAGGAAGTGATAACCCACAACCTGGGAGAGAAGAGCAAATCCCACAACAACAACAACAAGAGAACCGAATCATTACTAGGCAAAAATCTAAGCAAGACGTAGATAAATGGTGGAGGGGAAGAAGTTGCTCTCCATCAATATAAACGGATTAAATTCATTATCAAAAAGAAAAAGGATATTTTCAAAACTTATTCAACATAACGCAGATATAATATATCTTCAAGAAACACATATTTCAAAAAATGATGAAAGACATCTAATTTGTCCAAAATTAGGGAAACTTTTTACAGCACCGGCCGACAAACACAAGAAAAAAGGAATTGCAATTTACGTAAAACAAGATGTAAAGGCAGAATTAATCTGGTCGGATCCCGAAGGAAGAACTCTGGTTATACAAGTTTGGATAAACCACATCACATTTTTACTTGTAGCAATCTATGCCCCAAATGATGACCAGGGGAAATTTTTTAAACACCTTCACCAAAAAATAGTAGGCTTTGAAAAAAGAAACATTTGCTTGATTGGCGATTTTAACTCCATTGCAGATTACCAGAAAGACCATAGTAATATGGGAAAAAAACAAGAAGGGGAAAAGGGAACTTTCCGCGGCATGTAAGGAAATGTTGAAAGAGTTAAATTTAAAAGATTTATGGAGGGAACGGAATCTTGAAGGAAAACAATTTACATACTATTCTAATCCACATAAGACTTGGACTAGAATAGATATGGCTTGGATGGATTTGGATCTGGCTAATGAAATAAAAGAAATTAAAATCCTACCGAATGAATGGGCTGACCATAACCCAATACAGCTAATTTGGAGAGATAGGAGACGAATAAAAAAAGATGGACACTAAAACAACCAAATTGTAAATGAAGAAGAGTATATTAATAAGCTGAAAGAGGAGCTAAACTATTTTCTAAAAGATAGTAATAATGAAACAACTTCAAAACAGAACATTTGGGATACTATGAAAGCAATTATAAGAGGCACAACAATTTCCTATAATGCTATGAGAAACAAGAGAATCTATGCCCGACAAAACGTATTACAACAACAAATCCAAGACTTAGAAATACAATTACAAAAAACCCCTAAGATCCAAGGACTACAAAACCAGTTAATATTAGCCAAACATAAGCTGAATTTAATTGAACAAGATAAAATAGAAGTTAGCTTGAGAAGGTCCAAACAAAATTACTTTGAACACGCCAATAAACCAGGAAGATGGCTATCTTATAAACTTAAAAAAGAAAAAGAAAAGAGACTGATACACCAATTAATAGACGAGAAAGGCATCCCACAACATGAGATTCAGAAGAAAAAAGATATTATATTAAACTATTTTCAAAGATTATATAAAAAAGAAGAAATCAATGAGGACAAAATAAGAACTTATCTGGAGAATACGAATGATAAAACAATAGGAGAAGGAGACAAAGAATTACTAAATAAGGATATTACATGGTCTGAGTTAAAATCTGCAATGGAAAATCAAAGTAATAATAAATCCCCAGGTCCAGATGGGATTCCAGTAGAATTGTATAAAGCCACAATAGATTTAGTAGGGCCTCTGATGCTGGAAGTGTTTAACGAAGTACTTTTGCCTGCCAAAATGCCAGACTCATGGAGGGGGGCGTTGATTGCGTTAATTCCGAAGGAGGATGTAGATGCCAGATATATCAACAATTATAGACCAATCTCACTTTTAAACGCCGATTATAAATTATTTACTTCAATTATAGCGAATAGAGTAAAACAAGTTTTAAATTTATACATTCATGAAGACCAAAATGGTTTCCTTCCATTCCGCCAAATTAAAAACAATTTAAGAACCGTTATTGACGTCCTAGAATATTATGAAGCTCATCCAGAGAAACAATTTGCATTCATGTTTTTAGATGCGGAGAAAGCATTCGATAACTTACATTGGCACTTTTTAATACAAAAAATCTACAACATGAGTCTGGGCACTAAATTCGAGAACATTATCACAACAATTTACAATACCCAACAAGCTAATATACTAATTAATGGCGAACAAACAGGCCCATTAAGCATTGAAAAGGGCGTTAGACAGGGTTGCCCTCTCTCACCCCTCTTATTTATATTTGCTTTAGAATCACTGTTAACGCGGATAAGACAAAACTTTGAAATCCAAGGAGTTAGGGTCAAAGCAGAGGAATATAAACTACAGGCGTTTGCAGATGATATGGTTTTTTTCCTAGAGGAACCCATGGAAAAAGGACATAACCTAATAAAAGAACTAGAACAATATGGCTCAGTAGCAGGATTAAAGATTAACAGAAATAAGACGAAATTACTGACTAAAAATCTAACAGAGAACCAGAGGAAAGAATTAGAAAAAACCATGGGGATACAGGCAACAAAAAAGGTCAAATATTTAGGCATATGGTTAACACCACATAGTAAATCGCTCAAAGAGAATAATTCTGATAAACTGTTACAGGAAATTAAGAAAGATCTAGAATCTTGGAATAAGTTGCAGCTTTCTCTACTGGGCAGGATTGCCACGATCAAAATGAACATCTTACCAAAACTCCTTTACTTATTCCAGACAATCCCAATAAAATTACCAAAAATTTTTTTTGAAGATATAAATAAGGTAACTCTTAAATTCATTTGGCAAGGAAAAAAGCTAGAATCAGTATTAAGGCCTTACAAGATGCAAAAAGTAGAGGTGGGCTAGCGCTCCCAAACTGGGAATTATATTATTGGGCAGCCAACTTATTATGGTTAAAAGACTGGATCAATTTACAGAATAAAAGAACTTTAGTCTTGGAAGGGCACGATCTTCAGAGAGGATGGCACGCATTTCTATGGGATGTGGGGAAAACTAAACAGTCGTATTTTCATAGACATCTTATTAGAGATTCACTATTAACTAATTGGAAAAAAATATGCAAAAACATTATTTAAAAATTCCGATCTGGCTTTCAACAATGGAGGCAATGGTTCATCCCAACAATTTGGATATAACAAAAATGACTAAATATAAAGATTTATTAGACCCTTTAGGAAAATTAAGAACTCGACAGGACGTACAGGAACAGGGATTTAAAATTGACCAGTGGTTATATATACAAATCCATAGCAGATACAAACAAGATATCAAAGAGTTTGGAATCTATAGCAAATTACAATATTTAGATAAAATCTTATTAGGATCAAATAAAAAGAATATCTCCAAATTTTATAAATATTTATTGGAGGTAGAACTAGAGCAAGAGATAGTGAAAGGGAACATGATAATGTGGAGTAGGAATATTGGAAGAAGCATTACATTAACAGAATGGGAAAAGATCTGGAATAGAAACATTAAGATTACGAAATCCGCAGCGTACAAAGAAAATATGTATAAAATGTTATATAGATGGCACTTACCCCCTTCGAGGTTAGTGAAAATGAACCCAAACTCTAGTCCAAAATGTTGGAAATGTAAAAACATAGAAGGAACCTACTTTCATATGTGGTGGTCCTGTAAGGAAGCCCAGAAATACTGGCAAAAAATTAGAAAATGGTTGGAGGAAATAACCAAAGAACAAATCGAATACAAACCAGAGTTCTTCCTACTAGGGATCTCTGATAAACATTTACCTAAAAAGATGAAATATATAACAATTCATATTCTAACGGCGGCCAGATTAGCATTTGCCCAGTGCTGGAAATCATCCTATATACCTACAGATCAAATGGTCATCCAGAAAATATGTGACTGTGCAGAAATGGACAATTTAACCATAGCTCTTAAAAATAAAGAGTCTTCAGCATTTTATGATAATTGGAATGCTTGGTATAATTGGTTATCTCAGAGATAAACTGTTCAATGAACAATGGGTAATTTAAGCATAAATAGTGATAAGATGTGTATAATTAAAGTAAGGTAGGAGAATTGGATCTTGCAGACTGTCAAAAAGGATATCTGTCTGTTTTTAATGTATTTTCTTTTTTCTTCCGTTTCTTTGTTTTCTTCTTTCTTTTATACCTCTTTTTCTCCTTTTTCGGTACGCAAGACCGAGCGTTTTTTTTTTCCCGTTTTTCCCCCTTTTTTCTTTTTCCTTTTCTCTCCCTGTTGTAGATGTAATGTTGTTATGTTTTTAATTGTAAATTCAATAAATTTTATTCAAAAAAAAAAAAAGAATCAATTTTATGTATGTATGTATGCACTTATTTTTTAGATTTATTTCCCACATTTCTTTTAGAAGCTCATAGCAGTGTTAATAGTCCTCCCTCATCCCATTTTGCTAGACAAAGCTACCTTGTGAGGTGGTTGGGGCTGTTTGTCCCACAAATACCAAAATCCTTTATAAGAAATCAATGGATAAATACAAAATAACATATGTCAGGGTTCCAGCAGTTACTCCAATTAAATCATGAGCCTCAAGCCTCACTCCCAAAACTAAAGAGGATTTATTTGAAGCTACCATTCTATGTCCAGCATTAACCGGGGCGTAGCCAACTCTGAGATATGTAATTTACTGTCACCCTTGATCCTGCTTTTCTCCTCACCCCTCTGGGTGTATCATCCAATGAAAAACATTCATAGCCAAGAGTCATCAATCATGTTCTCCAATTAGATTTTTTTGTGGCAGAAGCTTCAGCCATCTAATCAGTCTTTGAAGAAAATATGAATGGAATGTACTTTCAATTCCACACTGTTGCTTGATCTTTGAAACTCCCCCCACTCTTTCTGTTGTCAACTATAAAACAGGTATACAAAATGTTTTGTGAGTTGACAACATATTTATTAAAATCAAGACAGGCAGATATAGATTATTTGGAATATTGGAATGTGGGTGGTAGGAGGTGGCAACTTTTATCCATGTAGAAGGCATGGCAGAAATTGCAATTATGCAATCCACAAGACTCTGGATTACAGATGAAAAAAGGACACTTTCCTTTGGAGACAAGAGATAGGAATATGAAAATAATAGGTAAGATCTTATTTTATCACATTTGTGTCCTGTTCACAACTGGAGATTTAAAACCTATATACAGAAATTGTCACATATAGACACAGAATGCTTGTTATAGATTAGAGCTGCACCATAGAAATAACCTTTTGAAGAAATCCTGTTCCAAGGAAACAAACAGTGGGTTTGTTTGAATAAATGTAATTCGTTGAGTTAAGTGGAGATGTATCATTAATATTTCAACACTATTTGTACTTTCCTGCAGAAAGTCCCTTTGAATTCAAAGGAGATTGTTTCTTATGATTAATAGCATTGTAAAGTAACTATTTTTAATTTGATGCTGTTGCATTTCAAAAAGATTTTGTCTAAGTGCACTTCTGTTTTAATGAAACTCAAATCCAACTGGTACCAAATTCCTTGGAGACCTTGGAGTCCCTAAATAGACTCTTTGTTTTAATGGTGTCATTTGCATTTGTTAAAAAGGAAGAGTAGCAAAGACTTTACTTTGATGATTGGAACAATGATTGTAAATGTGATGCCTGCATAGCCATGTGGGTATTTTGTTTGACTCCACATAAATTCTTCATGCTGTGGTTCCTGTGTTGATACAGATAGGAGGAACAAGAGAGGCAAGTGACTTCACTTTATCAGAAGAATAATTTTATATTGTTAGACATCTTCCATGTTCTGGTGCCCTCTTGATGTGCAGGATTTTCCTTATGACATATGGGGAAATATAGGGACTGCAGTCCAATCCATCTAGAGGCCAACACATGAAAATGAGTGAATCCATTTTGTCTGCAGTTCTATTCTTTAATGAATTCCTTGTCCTGAGTCAAAGTCAGAACAGAGTAGATTTTATCTATAGCGCTGACAAAATTTCAACTGATTACCTTAGGACATTTTGATTTCCTAATGTTTAACCTCCAACTACAGAATGGGAAGGTTTAATTGAAGACATTTTGGGGAAGGTTTAGTAACAGCCTTGAAAATATTATACTTTTTGTATTGTTATCATTGGTGAAGTAGAATTAGAATTCTTTTATTGGACAAGTGTGATTAGACACACAAGGAATTTGTCTTGGTGCAAATGCTTTCAATGTACATAAACGAAAAGATACATTCATCAAGAGTCAAGAATCATAAGGTACAATACTTAATGATAGTCATAGGGTACAATAAGCAATCAAATCATACTAGGAAACAGTCAATATAGAAACCCATTTAGCTTTATGTTTTTGAAAAATGAAACACCCTTAACTTATTCATGCCTGCTAGTAATAGAGATTTTGAAGGGTAAAATGTTATTTGAAGATGGTAGGCTAGTAGGAGTTTCACAAACCTACACTACTATTACTGTTAATCTTCTCATCACTCCTTATCACCCATCAACTCCCACTTGTGACTGTATGACTGTAACTTTGTCGCTTGTATCCTTATGATTTATATTGACTGTTTCCTAGTATGATTTGATTGCTTATTGTACTCTATGACTATCATTAAGTGTTGTACCTTATGATTCTCGACTCTTGATGAATGTATCTTTTTGTTTATGTACATTGAGAGCATTTGCACCAAGACAAATTTCTTGTGTGTCCAATCACACTTGGCCAATAAAGAATTCTATTCTATTCTATTCTATTCTATTCTATTCTATTCTATTCTATTCTATTCTATTCTATTCTATTCTAAATTGCCCCTTCTGATAGGTACCCTACTGAATAACAAGAGCAATTCTAAGATAATCTGTTGCAGCAATTTGGCTCTGTTATGTATTCCTGAACTAAATCCAAATTAAGAATTTGCATTCAATGGCTTTCAGGATTGAATATTTGCAGTCAAATATTAGATTTATAGTATTCACCCTACAACTATTTTTATCAATTCTGTTTGTTGATTTAGATATTGACTAAAGACTATTTTAAACATAATGATGTAATTTAGTAATGATTTGTTCTTTATCTCTTCATCTTACATTAATGTTTATATAGTACTGTAACTTTTATACTATTTTTTATAATCTAAATAATCACAGAAAAAGAGAAAAAATATTAGAAAGGGAGTGGACTACTAAAGCCTCATGACTCTTAGTAATAGGAAATAAACTTTAAAACTGATCTTTAGCTCTCATTACTAAGAGAAAGAGACACGATCTAACTACTAATATAGTTTCCTTTTCCATTGTGGACTTCTTCCCAACATCCCGTTCCCAACATCCCATTCCCAACTACCCTCTGTAGTCTGCAGATACATATGGAAGAAATGTAGGTGTTAGCCTGCACCTCCACTATACTCTAAAATCCAAATAGACAGTATATTCTTTTAGCATATCTCTTTTGCACTGTCTTATTTTAGGAATTCCTGTGGCTCAGTCTGATTACCAGAAAGATGGAAGAAAGCAACACAACTGTTTTGATGGACTTCTACTTGACTGAACTGTCTGATCTCCCTGAAGTACAGATTGCCCTCTTTATGGTGATTCTGCTGATCTATTTGACCACCCTGGCAGGGAACGGATCTATTCTCATGGCCATAGGAACAGATGCTCACCTCCAAACTCCAATGTACTTCTTTCTGAGTAATTTGTCACTGCTGGATATCCTTTGTCCAACAGTCATTGTACCAAAGATGCTCCAAATATTCTTGTCAAAGGACAAGAAAATATCCTTTGTTGGCTGCGTTCTGCAACTCTTCTTGCTTATTGATATGGTGGGCACTGAAATCTTCTTGCTTGCAGTGATGGCTTATGACCGCTATGTGGCAATATGTAGTCCTTTACATTATGCTACTATAATGAATAAACAATGGTGTATTCAACTGATGGCTGTGATATGGCTATTGGGCTTAATTAATTCTATGATTCATACCTCATTGACTTTTAGAGTGTCTTTTTGTGGTTTTAAGAAACTCAACCAATATTTCTGTGATCTTCAACCTGTGATGGCTCTCTCTTGTTCTTCCACTTATCTTGCAGAAATTGTTCTTCTACTTGTTGCTGGTATTATAGGTAGTGGGGCTTTTCTGGTCACCCTGATCTCTTACATCTACATAATTTCTACCATCTTGCGCATGGCTTCCACTGAGGGGAGGCACAAAGCCTTTTCCACTTGTGGTTCTCATTTAATTGTCGTATGTCTTTTCTATGGGGCCACCATTGCTACCTATGCTCGTCCCACCTCTTCTTATTCAGGCAAACAGGGCAGAATAATTTCCATGCTGTATGGGATCATTACTCCCATGCTGAACCCTATGATCTACAGTCTGAGAAATAAGGAAGTTAAAAACGCATTGTACAAAGCCTTCAATCTGAAAAGATTTTCATAAACATCTCTTTTCTTTCCTTCTTTAATGATCAAGATATGTTAAGTTTTTAAGGCATTGTTTTTGTTTTCCTGATCTAGCCATGTTGTCACTGTAATGAGCCAAGGTGAGCACTAAGATTGCCCGCTTTTGTTCAATATTTGTAATGGTATATGGAAAAGAACTTGGGAAATTAGGCCAAGAGAGATGCCAAGAGAATGGTCAGATAAGAAACAACATAGTCCGCAATTGGATAGTGGGAAGGGCAGAAAGCATAGATGAGACACTCCTTTGCTTGTAAAGAAAATGGAGGGGAAATACGTACTTTCAATGTTGCAAGATTTTGTCAATGTACTTAGAAATAATCTCATCTAGTTGTAATGGTTTGCCCCACAAGGCTGACAATATTTCTCCTTTGGTCTCCACAAGGAGAGAACCAGTTTGGTGTGGTGATTAAAGCATCAGGCCAGAAAGTGGGAGACTATGATTTCTAGTTCTTCCTTCGGCATAAAGCTAGCGAGGTGGCCTTGGGCTAGTTACTTTCTTTCAGCTCTAAGAAGGAGGCAATTGTAAACTATTTCTGAAATCCTTGCCAAGAAAATTGCTGGGACTTGTCCAGCAATTCTTGAGAATCGGACATGATTGAAAGGAAGAAAAAAAATCTACAAAGGGGAGGCTGAAGATTTTTGCTTTTGTTTTAGAACCATCCATGCCTTATTAGATATTAGAACACATATACATTGTGATGTAACTGTACTTATAATGCAATGTTGCAACAGTCCAATTCTGTTATCCTAATTGACATTCTCACTTTTAGGTGAGCTTCCTTCTGCTTTCTATTGAAAAGAAGGCAATCTGTGATAAACGTGATTTCCTTCCCTCAAAATAAATGACTGTTCTAATGTTTATGGATCCATGGTATTCTTCTACCAACTTTTGCTGTTTAAATAACAATAGCTTGATATCTTAATGGATGTTCCTCTTTTGTCTTAATTTTTCTAAGAACACATGAAATTTATGTGAACTACACAAAAGTGAGATAAGCTTACGTTCTCATTATATGTCAATACTCCTCCCCAGCCGCTCCATAATTCTGATTTTGAATGGGAATATTAACATCTATTCCATCCCAACATAACACTGTCGGTGAGAAAGTTATTGATTAACTGAGATTAATGTGCTTCTCATGTTAGATTGCACAAATCTGCTACTGTGCTGAAAATTTCAGACTCCAGTTTTTTTCATTCCTTATTTCCTCACTGACCATCTGTGATTGTCTTTTCTAGAGCTTGAGATAGAGAAGATATCATAACCAAATGTGAGAATGTACACAATGTTATTGAGCGAGTGTCTCTTCCTGAGTCACTGCTGGTTTTGGAAGTGAAAAAATCTGGAGGGGGCGGGAAAGAGGAAGTTGGGGATGAGACAGAAGAGAATTTTAAAAAGCTATATTCTAATTTATTCAAACTCTGTTTTACATATACTGTATATATACATATTCATTTACATAAATAAAAGAGAAACATATAAAGAGAAATTAGAAAAGGTATTTTAAAAGTGTAAACAAGCAGTTAAAAAAGAAATGTAAAAATGTTACTTTCAATTTTTTAAGCAGTTATAATAAACTAATTATCCTTCCCCCCTCTTTCTTATTACATTACAAAGGTTCTTTCTATCCTGTATTCAATCAGTTTTACATTCAGTAAATCAAGGAATCACCATTCCACTCCCACCCTATATTCAGTAATATGTTTCAAAAAAGATTTCCAGTTGGTACCTGAAGTTGCCTTCCTGATCCAGAAATATTTGATCATATTCACCCCCCATCTCCAACCTATAATTTCTTGGGAAAGTGATGACTCAATTTCAACTTTGAGAAAATTAATTATCTTGAGATCTAATTGCGGAATAGAAATAGTGTCAGTCACTCTAGTGGATGAAGCTTGTCAGGACAGGGATGAAGAAAGAGATCCTTCTGATTCTTCTGGTTGTCCCAGGATTGAACATTCTCCTCCATGCTTTTTCTTGCCATGTTGTATGAAACCATCGGGGGAGGGGGCATCTGTTGTGTAGGATGAGATTTGTTTATTTATTTTATTTGCATGCTGCCCAATGGCTCTGATGATATTCAGGTATGCATTACCAAACTGGAAATGGCTTGACCAATGTCTATCAGGTAGAAAAGAAAGCCCAATTAAATGCCTCCAAATCCAAATCATTCATCAGTAAACATCCAGAAACATTGTTTCCCCCCCAAAGGACTTGGGGCATGAGTTAGGGGTCATCATAGAAACTGTGGTTATGGTTCGTGTGACCCACTGTGGTCAGGATTGATCATTCATGCTTTGAGCATCACTTGGAGGTAATGCAATCTAAGTAGGGCAGGCTTTGGAGAGCACCTGGAAACCGCAGGTGGTTTAAAATGCAGCTGCAAGATTCATGGTAAGCCAATGGCAGGATCGCATCTTTCCTGAAACTACTGCATTGGATCCCACTAGTCTTCAAGACCCAACGCCAAGTTCTGGTAACGACCTATATCCATGTTGGCAAACATGTGCCACGTGTGCTGGAAGTGGCATGCAGAGCCATTTCCGCTGGCACGTGAGAGCTTGCCTAGAAGAGCCTCACTGCACATGAGCATGCGCACCGCCGCCCAACAGTTGACTTTCAGGTATCTGGCGCGCATGCACAGGGGGTGGAGGGGGGTGCATGGGAGATGCATGCACATGCGTAGATGCACAGTGCATGAGGGGGAATCACCGAAAATGAGCAGAGATGCACAGAGTGCAAGCGGGAAATCACGCACTCATGCACAGATGTCCTGCACACGAGGTGGGGGGTCACACACATATAAACAGGGGGATGCATTGCCTTCTGGGTGCTGGCAATTATCAGCAAGGGAGCTGAAAAAGGTTAACCACCACTGACCTATATGGTCCTATGAGACAGCACTATCTTACATTCAATTCTACTTGCAGCGATTGGATCCTCCTCTTCACAGGAAAAAAAAAATCCTAACAAAACCTGTTAAGAATCACACACACACACACACACACACACAAATTAAGGAGGTGGCATGAATGAGATGCTAGGTTTTCTCTGTCCACACGTTGGAATTCTTAACCCACAAAGATCTGTAAAGCCTCATCTTTAATACCCTTAAGAAAACAAATGAGTAAGTTTGGGAGCTGTAGCATGGGTGCACATGTCCCATGGTTTGTGTCTGTGTTTTTATTGAGCCTCAATATGCTTTTAATTGGTTTTAATGTAATTATTATTATTATTTTCTGTCACCCCAAGTTTCTTGGCTAGATGGCTGGCCATATAAATTGGATAGATAAATGAATGAATGAGTGAGTGAATGAATGCACGCATGCTACCATTTAAAGACATTTTTAATACCTTGCCTTCAACTTTAGCTTGATTTTACAGACATCTGTCTTAAGAGAGGGTTGATTTATTGTTGCTATTTTTTAAAAAATTGGCTCATTTCTATTGCTGATTTTGTAATTTTAATCTGTTGCACTTTACCTAGTGCATGGTTGGTTGAGTGAACAAGGTATAAAAAGCTGCAAAATAGATACATATATACATGTCACATTATAAAAAACAACTTCTTAATCTTCAGTCTTCTCCAGGCTCCTTTAACTTCTTTGTTTCTTAAAACATAGATAAGGGGGTTCAGCATGGGGATCCCCACAGCATAAAACACAGAAATTACTTTGTCATAATTCAGAGAATGAGAAGAGCTTGGTTGCACATACATGAAGAAGAGGGTACCATAGAAAATCACAATAGCAGCCAGGTGGGAGGCACAGGTAGAGAAGGCTTTGTGCCTTCCGCTAGTAGAATGTTTTCTAAAGATGGCATTCAGAATATAGATATAGGATATGATGACTGTGAAGAGGGATCCAGTTAAATTGATAGTACTCAAGGTAAAAAGCTGGATTTCTTTTGGCTGAGTGTTAGAGCAGGATAAAGCTAGAAGTGGTGGGTCATTGCAGTAAAAGTGGTTAAGTAAATTTGGACCACAGAAGGATAATTGGAATGTTAATGCTGTCTGGATTATGGAGTTCACAAATCCATAGCTATAGACGCCAACTACCAAGGAAACACAGCACTTTTTGGACATAATTCTGGAATAAAGCAATGGATGGCAAATGGCCACGTATCGATCATATGCCATGACTGATAGCAAAAACAATTCAGTGGTCACCAATGCAACAAACATAAAAAATTGTATAAGACATCCAGCCCATGAAATGGTTTTCTTGTCAGCTAAAAAATCTGCCATTGCCTTGGGCGTAACGGTTGAAGAATAGCTGGCATCCAAGAATGCCAAATGGCTGAGGAAGAAGTACATTGGAGTATGCAGCTCGGGATCCATCTTGATCAACAGGATCATTCCAAGATTTGCACTCAGTGTGATGATATAAATCATCAAGAATATATTAAAGAGAACAACTTGTAATTCTGGATGCTCTGTGAATCCTGAAAAGATGAATTCAATCACCTGGGTCTGATTTTGTCCAATCATGTAGTCCTGTCCTTTTTTTTTTTTCCTTCCAAGGGTGTGAAGAAAGAAAGAAGAAATTAAGATTACTATATTGGTGTTTATTAATTTTTGATGTTTACTGAATTATTTTAAAATAAATATTTAATGTTTGTTGATCTAAAAAGTGGTACCCAGCACATGTGGGAATAACACTATGATGATTTAAATATGCATCACTGAAGTTTATAATTCAAGCTCACTCACTTTATTATTGACCTTGAGAGTCAGCTTGGTCTAGTGTTTAAGGCACCAATCTAGAAACCAGGAAACTGTGAGTTCTAGTTTCACCTAAGCCATGAAAGCCAGCTGGGTGACTTTGGGCCAGTCACTCTCTCTTTCTCTCAGCCCAACTCCCCTCACAGTGTTGTTGTGGGAAAAAGATGAAGATGTGTTGGAAATATTTGCTGCTTTGAGTTATTTGTAAAAATATTAAAGGCGCTGTACAAAAACAAACAAACAAATAATACAATTTCTCTAAATCAAATCATTTTTTCCACATTTTCATACTCTTTTCAGTTTAAAACTGAAAACAAAACTTTTGGCTGGAACAATCTTGTCCCAATGTAGTTATACTACCTTTCACAAATCTTGTTCATTATCTTTTCTTCACCCTTTCAATCAGACTTCTGCTAACACTTTCCTAGGCGTATTTAATAAACTTGTCTATAGTACTTGCAACTATTCTTTTTATCTTTGCTTTGTATAAGGAACCATAATTCTTTCAATTTCCAGGCAGAAACACAGCCTCCATACACATTAATTAAGTCTCATAGTCATTTTGGAAACAACTGACACTCATATTTTAACACTTTTTGAATTATACCATTTACATTTGCTGTTGGTAGAACATATATTAGAATTGGCAGTGAAAATTTTGGGGAATAGAATACTTTCTGCCTTTTAGGATCAACCGTCAACAGGAAATTAACAGTCTATAATAAAAAGGCAGAGTAACAATGATGGGGCATCCTGAAGACTTTGGAAAAGAATATGCCTATAATATAATACCTACATATATTCCTACAAAATACTACATATTATTCTCTGTGACATTATATGGAATGAAAGTTGGACTTTGATGAAACAGGATAAGAAGAATATTTGATACTTTCATTTTGGTATTGGAAACCTGAGAATGCCATGGACAGCCAAAAAACCCCCAAACCAATGGATAAACAAATTAACCAAGAATTCGCATGTAAGGCACAAAGTCTCAAATGATTGTACTCTGAATACAATCTTATGCAAAGACCTAGTTGTGTTGAGAAGGCTCTAATGCTGGGAAAGACTGAAGGAAAGGTAGGCCTTCTTTACCTTGACATTGATTGCTGTTCTCCAGGACCAAAATATTTTTACAAACTCACCAGTGGAACAATGAGTAGGCAGGTTTTGTTTTCCTCCAAATGTTCTGATGGAAGGAAGGGTAGACGGATGGACTGACCACTGTTTTAAAAAATGGTGAAATTGACAAGGCTATGCTATTTTCTCCTTCCAGGTCTACATGTAACCAAAATGTACAAAAGAGCCACCACTAAATGTTAATTTTAGCTTTTGCAAAAATGAATTATTAAAGTATTATTAAAAAACAATGAATTATTGCAGCCTTTTTAAAAACTTTCTGATGATTTAAACACTACCAATATATATGCTTCTGAAGCTGGAGTAAGTTGATTTCATACATACACACATACGTACATACATACATACATACATACATATCTCTATGTATATATATCAAGAGGCACCAGTGCAGCCAACCAGCCCAGCACACCAGCCCCCACCACCAGAGAGATGGCAGCTCCGATCACACACTGCTTGCACTGGCACAAATCCGAAAGCACCAGCCTGAGGATGGCGAGTGGGACCGCGCTGAAACGTTGCCAAGATACTCTTAATCTTACATGGGAAAAGGCCCGAACACACCTAGACCTACATACCTGTATCCGTGAAAATCTACGAAAACTTAGATAGATAGATAGATAAATAGATAGATAGATAGATAGATAGATAGATAGATAGATAGATAAATAGATAGATAGATAGATATAGAGATAAATAGATATATAGATATAGATGAAATATAGTGGAGTTAAGAGCCTTCCTGAGTAGTCCAATGTACCCTTGAAGCACAGTTGTTAGCAAGCATTTATATAGGAAACCGCATAATTATATACAGTATTGCAGTTGGCTTAATAATCTTCTCCCTTGATAGTGGTTAAATATATTTACTAACAAGCAGTGACTGGAGGAAAAATGGAAACAGAAAACAGCCAGACACCATTTTCCTAAGCCAAGTCTCTGATGAGGTTCTCCTGTGCCTGACTTATTTTTGAAAGATCTCTGCCTAGCTCAGCAAAACAGCAGCTGCCTCCATTTTGGCTGCACATTTGTTCATAGAATGCAAACACTGCTAGAGATAACTGGTCTCATTAAATACTACTTTGTACAAAAAAAAATCCTGAACACAGATAACTGAATATAACAGGAGATACTTTTTAAGCTTGTTTTGATCCTATTGTGCTAGAGCCATACTTACAAGGCTATACTTTCTGAGATGCCAAGGTGTTCAGAAGCTAACATTGTTCTTTGTTCTCTTTTCACATACAATATGCTGATGTTGACAACTGTCTTTACTGGGATCTAGTAATAGTTCAAGGAATGAATCTTTCTAAACATGAAAGTTTTACCTTTGATTCTCTTAGGCGCCATAGAAGGGCAGCTTCCTAATTAATGAAGAAGGGCAGATAAACTGCACTAAGATGGACAACAAGCTGGAACTTAAATATTTTGGAGAAAACCAAATCCTATACAGCAGGCATGTCCAATCCATGACCTGCAGGCCTGGATAGTTAGTAATGTGACCCCCACAACTTTTAACTTTATTTTTTTGTGATTTTTTAAAAAAGTGATACTATTTAATACATTTTATATGTGGTCCAAGACCTTCACTCCTCTCCTAACGAGGTCCAGGTAAGTCAAAAGGTTGGACACTCATGCTATATAGCATCCTTAATTTCTCTTGCTAAGAGCTAGAACTATTGAGTGGTATGGAGATAGTCTTGAAAAAAGAATGCAAAAGTCTGCTCCAAAGCTCCGTGACTTGAAAGCCCATGCTTACTCTATTCCATGTGATTAGAACATAGTTTTATACTAAAAATACACATATAGACTGGGTGAAATCAGGCTCAATAGCAGTAACTGTGAGAGGGATCTTGGAGTCTTAGTGTACAACCAGCTAAATATGAGCCAGCAGTGTGCAGCAGCAGCCAAAAAACCAATGCAATCCTAAATTGCATTAATAGAGAGATACAATCAAGATCAAGTGAGGTACCACTCTGTAAATCCTTAGTAAGACCACACCTAGAGTACTGCATCCAGTTTGGGTCACCAAAAGATGTTGAGACTCTAGAAAAAGTACAGAGAAGAGCAACCAGGATGATTAGGGGACTGGAGACTAAAACATAGAAGAACAGTTACAGGAACTGGGCTTGGCTAGTCTAATAAAGGGGAGACATGATAGCGGTCTTCCAATATTTGAGGGGCTGCCACAGAGAGGAAAGGGGTCAAGCTATTTTCTAAAGCTCCTGTAAGCCCGACAAGGAATAATGGATGGAAACTGAACAAGGAGAGATTTAACCTGGAAATAAGGAGAAACTTTCTGACAGTGAGAACAATCAACCAATGGAACAGCTTGCCCTCGGAAGTTGTGGGAGTGCCATCAGTTGAGACTTTCAAGAAGAGATTGGACTGCCATTTGTCAGAAGTGGTATAGGGTCTCCTACTTGGGTGGGGGGTTGGACTAGATGACCTACAAGGTCCCTTCCAACTCTGATTATCTGTAAGTCTATTATGTGTCTCCTTTTTTCCTTACTTTTTTTGCCTTTTACCATCCTGGCATGTTAGAAAACTGGGGGTTGCAATCATTTCTGCAGTCAGCATGTCTGATTACAGAAAGGGAAAGCATCACAAAGCTACCAGGGTTTGCTTGGATCCTTCCAGTGAGATTGGATTTCATCTCCTCTGGTTATATAATCCCATTTGCTTCCCATTTGGAGTATAGACAAATCCAATGCATATCCCTACAGTGGAATCATTGCATTAAGCCTGGCTCTCTTCCTTTCTGATTTCTGTGTCTTTTTATGGTCACTGAAATCTGAAGACAGGCAGAATATTTCTGAATCTGGAATTAACACAACAATGCAGTTGATTTACAAAAAGTATGCTTATTCTTTAGGGCAGAAAAGCATAAATGAATTTGTGGAACTGCTTTCTTTTTCTTTTATTTCTGATAATTCAGCAGTAATTGCAGTTGTCACTGTGCTAAAATGAAGATTTTTTTGGACAGAAGTAGTATAATGCATTCCAATTCATATTTTTAGGGGGCGGGGAGATGAGGGAAAAGAGAAATAAAACTATTCTTTATACTTTTTTTGCTGCCACCTCATAAGGATTTAATTGGAATCCATATATTAAGCTTGGATCTTATTCTCATTCAGGATTCTTGTGCTTTTGGGCATCTTGTCTGTTCTTTACTTGGAACTCCGATACTTTAGATATGCATTTATATATGGATGAGTGGGGTGGTGGTGGTGGAGTGTTTATGAACATTATATACTGCCTCTTTTTTTTAATTTTAAAGCCAAGTCAATCATGAACAAACAGAATTTTATTTAACAATAATATTGTATGAGAAGATAGCATAGGATATGATGAATTGTTTCTTTTAAAAGTGATGCATACACAGTACTCCTCCTCTGTGTTTAATTAAATTGGTATTTTAGTCCTTTTTCCTATTTCTTTATTATATACCAGCCATCTCCTTCTCCTCTACTATTTTTCTCTCTCTGTCCTTCTCTCAACTACACCCTCCCTTCTCTCTCTGTTTGTGTATCTGTACGTGCAACTTTGAGTCAGTGTTGACTCCTGGCAAACTGCCTGGGCAACTCCAGTTTTCTTAATAGAATTTCCAAAATGTTTTGCCATTGCTTCCTTCCTTGGGCAAAGGGAGGGAGGGAGAGAGGGAGGGAGAAGGAGAGAGAGAGAGAGAGAGAGAGAGAGAGAGACACTGGCCCAGAGTCACCCAGCTGCCTTTGTGCCTAAAGTGGAACTAAAACTCACAGTCTCTCAGTTTCTAGTCTAGTGTCTTAACCACTACACCAAACCTGTTTCTTGTAAGGGAGTGGCCAGTTAAACCTTTTTATTCTCAAAAACATCATGCATTCCTCCTATGTATCACCCAGTCGGGAATAAATTTATTAAGAAATAGCAAAGGATTCAAATAACTTGTTTAGAAAGGCTCACATTCTAAATGTACATAACAGGAACAATTCTACTGAACAGAAAGAAAGAACAAAAGAATGACAAATTGTATATGGAATATAAATTATAGGAAGTCCTTGACTTATCACCACAATTGAGTCCAAAATTTATATTGCTAAGAAAGACATTTGTTAAGTGACTTTTGTCCCATTTTACAACCTTGTCCCATTTTACAACCAGATTAATTGTAAGTTTGCAATTCCATTTCAGTTGCTTTACAGTTTGCCTTCCCATAATTTCAGAGATTAGAATATTAATAGTTGGTAAGAAACAGAGGTGGTATTCAGCAGGTTCTGACCAGTTCTGGAGAACTGGTAGTAGAAATTTTGAGTAGTTTGGAGAACCGGCAAATACCACCTCTGACTGGCCCCTCCCCCATCTGTTCTCTGCTTCCCAAGTCCCAGCCAATCAGCTGGGTTTTCTTTTGTTGCCCTGCACAGGAGAACGGAGCTGGAAAGCAGGTTAGTGGGGTGGGGAGGGAATGGGGATTTTACAGTATCCTTCCCCTGCCACGCCCACCAAACCACGCCCACAGAACTGGTAGTAAAAATTTTTGACTCCCACCACTGGTAAGAAGAGGCAACAGTTAGAAAACATTAATGCCACATCACAGTGGCTGAAGGGGAAGGCTCCATGCAGTATCCGAAATGGCACAGAGCTATTGAAATGCAAAGCTGTTAATTTACAAGTAGCTATGTGAACAAGCAGAAGCCATTGAAATTAACAGATTACAAAGGCCTGTTACATCTTGTCAGCATTCAGGTACCTGAATGAACTTTGCTTTCTGTGAATTCCAGCTCTATCATGAAACATTTGAATGAAGATCATGGGGTCTTCTTTCTTGGTTGTGACTTAGCAGCTGCAGCAAGCACAGGTTCTTAGTTATGGCTGTTCCACCACTTCATGCTTCTCAAACCAATAGCCAGTCCAAGGCCTCCCCATCCATCTCACAAGGACTAGAGATGGTTTCTTTTCTGGGTTTTCTGATGCAGGGCAGTCTTTTAATTCTCTCAGTGCCTCTTATATTAGACTATTTATTTTACGGTGCAACAGGGGTTTCTGAGCTGTGGCAAATTTGCATAGAACGTGGGTCGTTATGGCATTTTTTCACAGTTAATCACAGAATGAAACAATTGAGGCCATATTGCCTTTGTTATGAAGAATGAGTAAATTGCATTTGAAACTGACAGTTTTTCACGCTAGAAAGTTCTAAAGTTTTATTGCGGTTTATTTTTCTCTTGAATGTTTGGCCCATGTGCCCACTATTGGACATGTCAAAACCAAGCATTGTTTGCAAGGCGTCTCACTATAAAAAAAACATTTCCTCCTCAACACCTTTTTCAAGGCTTCCTTCACTTCTTTGTTTCTCAAGCTATAGATAAAGGGTTCAGCATGGGGATAACAACAGCATAAAAAACTGACACCACCTTGTCATAACTGAGGGCATGAGTGGAGCTTGGTTTCAGGTTCCTGAAGAAGAGGGTGCCATAGAATAGGGGTCTCCAACCTTGGCAACTTTAAACTCGGGAGGACTACAACTCCCAGAATTCCCCAGCCAGCTTGGCTGGTTGGGGAATTTTGGGAGTTGATGTCCTCCGGGCTTAAAGTTGCCAAGGTTGGAGACCCCTGCCATAGAATATGATGACAGCAGTCAGGTGGGAGGCACAGGTGGAGAAAGCTCTGTGTCTTCTCCCAGAAGAGTGTTTTCTAAAGATGGTGCACAGAATGTAGACATAAGAGACAATGATTGTCAACAGAGAAGTACTTAAATTGATACCAGACAAGACTAAAAGCTGGATTTCTTTAGGACGCGTGTTAGAGCAGGACAAGGCAAACAATGGAGGGTCATTGCAGTAGAAATGATCAGTCACATTTGAGGAACAGAAAGAGAGTGTAAAAGTTAATGCTGTTTGAACCACTGAGCTCACAAAGCCATAGAGATATACACAATTTATACCAAATTGAATACAGTACTCTTGAGCAAAGTTCACTGAAAAATACAGCATGTATTTTAAAAAATTATATATTGCAGCAATGAGAAAGAAAAGGAATCATGAACAATGCTCATGTGGTAAACACATCTCAATCCAACCCTTGCTCCAGAGTTTGCAAATGTAAAATTACACAAGATTCCATCAGTTTTATGATAGTAAGGTAACTGTTAGATTATCCTGACTCTATCCTTTTCTATTACAAAAGTTGGCTTTATATTAAAATCACTAAACAGAAGTTCTTTCTTCAGCTATTGTAATTCTGTCAAATAAAATTCCTTATTTGGGAAAAGGAAGAAAGTAAACAGTGCAGATGTGTTGCTTCTTACAAGTTAGAATAGTAATGATTTCATTTTCCACCAATCGCTGGCTGATATAAGTATCTTAGCAAAACTTACCTGTTTTAAGCAGTGCAAGCTCCAACTGAAATGATGTAGTGGAATAATGCACAGCACAATAATATACTGCAATTATATCTCATGGGTGTGACCTTTTGAATCCTCAAGACTGATGAAACTCAGCAATTAAACTACACTGGGCATCAGGCTATTTTTCTCTACTTCCTTGGAATATCCTATTTGACCTTGTTGATATCAAATGAATCTCAGAACTTGATAAATGCTTCCTTGGTGGAAAAATAACTATTCGAGGTGACAATTTAAGTAAGTGATACTATGTGTACTTAATCTTTTTCACGCTCTCTGTTGTTCCATTGGGAGTCCCTCACCAAACCAGCATTCCAACTTTAGGGATGCCCAAAAACATTTTATTTATTTATTTATTTGATTTGATTTGTCAATTGTTTACAAGATAATAAGTATAAGTGTATACATAGTTATGAATAAATGAAATGGGTACATATAAGAAAAATAAAAGAAACAATAGGACAGGGATGGTAGGCACGTTGGTGTGCTTATGCACGCCCCCTAGAGACCTCTTAGGAAAGGGGTGAGGTCAATAGTAGACAGTCTAAGGTTAAAGTTTTTGGGGTTTGGGGAAGAAACTACAGAATCAGGTAGAGTATTCCAGACATTGACCACTCTGTTGCTGAAGTCGTATTTCCTGCAATCAAGTTTGATGCAGTTAACCTTGAGTTTGTATCTATTATTTGCTCTTGTATTGTTATGGTTGAAGCTGAAGTATTCATTGACAGGTAGGACATTGCAATGTATGATTTTATATACCATACTTAGATCAGACTGAAGACGGTGTAATTCAAAGTTTTCTAGGTCTAGAATTTCAAGTCTGGTGGCATAAGGTATTCTACAACGAGTAGAGGAGTGTAGAACTCTTCTTGTGAAATAGTTCTGGACTTTCTCAACTGTGCTAATATCAGATACGTAATGTGGGTTCCAGACTGATGAGCTGTATTCGAGTATTGGTCTAGCAAATGTTTTGTATGCTTTAGTTAGTAGTGTGATATTACCAGAGAAAAAGCTATGTAGGATTAGGTTAACAACTCTTAATGCCTTTTTGGCTATGTAGTTACAGTGGGCTCTATTGAACATCCTTTTATTCAGAAATGAAATTATTACAGTTTTTCTAAGTGAGACTTTAAACACAGTCATTATGTCTATCTTTTCAGTAAAGCCAAGGGGTATTTCCATATGGTACTATTTGCAGTCCTTCTAAAAAGTTGAAAGTATTGTTTCTATCTGTCTCGGTAGATAGAGAGGAGGCACATCTTCTGATCCCTCCATTTAAAGAATGTCTTATGGGTTGGGTCCTTGAAAGAGTGGCTTTTCTGTTGCAGAGCCTGTCCTCTGGAATACCACACTTCATCTGATCTCAATATTGGCCCTGATCCTGTGGCTCTTTCTTGAAGACATGGATATGCCCCAGAGCCTAGGAGTCAAAAGCTTTGCAGACTTTAACAATTGCAAATGAATGAATCAATGAGTAAATATACCTCAAAATGCAATTAAGAGAGCCAGTTTGGCATAGTGGTTAAGTCTTGAAACCAGGAGACCATAAGTTCTAGTCCCATGTCAGATACAAAGCCAGCTTGATGACCTTGGACCAGCCTCTCTCTCTCAGCCCTAGGGAGAAAGCATGGCAAGCCACTTCTGGAAAACCTTGCCAAGAAAACTGCAGGGATTATCTAGGTACTTGCCAGAAGTCAAACCCTCCCATCATCAATGAAAACATTTTGGTTTTCAGAAATCAAAGCATCAAGAATGAAATGCTCAGAGGTTTGTTCCAAAGAGGAATAAATTCTTAAATGAAAAAGAGCAAAATGGATGACTGATTTTCTTTCAAAAATAATTGCATCTGTTGTATATCTCCCCTATCCTAAAGTGAATGATATGGGTGATCAAGATATTTTGGAGCATGAGGGCTAGCCATTAAGTAATGTATGTGTTATTTTATGATGCACGAGTTTTTCCAAGATTCATGAAATTCTGTTCTGTGCCATGTCCTCATCCTGCCGAA
Source organism: Pseudonaja textilis (assembly GCF_049901715.1). Lineage (NCBI taxonomy): Eukaryota > Metazoa > Chordata > Lepidosauria > Squamata > Elapidae > Pseudonaja > Pseudonaja textilis. Next base: position 224,356,762 of record NC_141990.1, read on the forward strand.
TATTGAGTGGCTGAAGGCATTGCATTATTGTAGTCAACCTATCTATCTCAAGGGTACAAACTGGGGAAGACTGATCAACTATGTTAATATGGGGAGAGGAAAGGTTCTTTTATTCAAAGCATAGAGAAAATTTCATCTAATTTTTAAATGTGTAATACTTTCTACAGTTAGCTCTTTCTTTTTAAAATTGCCAAAATATATTACTGTTCTGTAACTATTGTTAAAAAGAAAGATACAAGACAAGGTCTGGAATGAGCAGCAAAATATAATTGAAAAAGAAACTCATTGAAGACTTCCCTAAGAATCACCCCCCCACCCCACGTCTTCATTACATTGTAGAAAGTGGTTAAAACAGATTCAGTTTTCTCCGCATAACAAAAGTCATTGGTGAAAAGATAAAACCGTTAGCTGGTTGTGACTTTCCTAATGGCTTCTTTCACCTCCTTATTTCTCAAGCTATAGATTAGGGGATTCAACATAGGTATGATTAATGTGTAAATTAGGGAAATTACCATATCAGCATCCTGCCCAGATTTCAGGTTGGGGTGGATATGTGTAAAAGTCCCAGTTCCATAAAGTAAAGCCACTGAGGTTAGGTGGGAAACACAGGTGGAGAAAGCTTTACGTTTCCCCTTCATTGAGTTGATCTTCAGGATGGCAGATAAAATACAGAGATATGAAATAATAATGACTGAAATAGAGGTCATTGCAACCATTCCTGAGGCAAAGACAGACAGAGTTTCTGAAAGGTGGGATTCAGAGCAGGAAAGTTGAAGAAGTTTAGGGATGTCACAGAAGAAATGTTTGAGGATGTTACATCTACAGTAGGATAACCTGAATATACACACTGTCTGTAGCACTGCATTTGCAACACCAGCTGCATATGATCCTGCAACCAGACAGTTGCATAGTTCTTGGGACATAAAAACAGGATACATGAGAGGGTTGCAAATAGCCATATATCGGTCAATTGCCATCGCAGCCAAAAGAAAGCACTCAGTAGTCACAAAGGCAGTGAACAAAAAGAGCTGAACGACACAGCCTGCATAAGAGATGCTTTTATGATCTACCAAGAAGTTCACTAGCATCTTGGGGGCAATCACCGAGACATAGCAGAGGTCTGTGAAGGATAAATGGAGGAGGAAAAAGTACATGGGAGTGTGAAAGTGGGAGTCAATCCTGATTAGCACAATTAGGCCGAGGCTTCCAGTCACAGTGAAAAGATAGATGGCAAGAAACAAAAAAAATAGAACTATCTGCATGTTGGGTTCATCAGTGAATCCTAGGAGGATGAATTCTGTTACCATTGTGTAGTTATTCTGCAGATCCATCCTTATTGAATCAGGTCTCTGGAGACAAAAATAGAATGAAACAAAAATAGAATGAAACAAAATTATAATTAAATAGTTGTGTGATGGTGACATTTTTTTTTTCATGCATAGGTTTACTTTGGTTGTGCTTTAGTAAATTATATAGGCCAAGAAACCCATGACCTGTTCCTGCACATAAAGGCTCCTTTGCTTTGTTTTATCTGTCCTGTTAATGCTAACAATCCATATCATAGAAGAGTAGTATTTTATTCAGCAGTATCACATGCAGGCCACGCTGAAGGGACAAAGAAAGTAAGACTGATAGCTAATTTCCAGAAAGTGGGAAAATACTGGAGAAAACCTTTATAAATTTCAAATAATACGAACCTTTAGTTTGACATGGCATCCAGATCCAAATACTGAGCTTTTCTAGCTTTTGTGCTGGCTATGTCAGCATTCCAACTAACAACCTCCAAATTAAAAGACTCCGAGACTGTCATCTTCTCAAAGATCCAGAAGTCCTATTAGCACATCTGAGAAAAACCCAAATCTGAGATTTCCGGGTTTTCCCTAGCCCAAAGAAAATCCAAAATCCAACCCCTGTACCCAATAGTTCATCACATGGTCCACTCATTACTTCGTTCCAACTGGAGACTATCCCCAGGAACTCCCCTCCAGGTGCAGAGTAACATGTCCTTGACTTTTTGAGAAAGAAATGTTGTTGTGGCTAACCTTCCACTGCTCTTTGAAATCCCCCTCCCAAATTCCCAAGCACCGAAAGTGGCAGCCCAGAAACCTTAAAGAAAAATGGCTTCCAAGCTAACAGGCTACATGTTACATAAATGTTTGCAGTGAGAACTTCCAGAATATATCACATGTACTTGGCTCCCAGTGTTTACCCACTACTGAGAAAGGTGGGCAAGACCTCTTCTACCTCGATGGCTTGATAGGGACCCCACTTCAGGGATACAGCTGCACATCATTTTCCCATTACTATCATGGATCAGACTTAGATCAGCCATTGTCCCTGATAAGAAGAGCATTGTCAACATTTGCAAGTGATAACAAGATGGGGAGTGGATGAGGAGAAGAGGTGGGCAACCAGTGGCAAAAAAAGAAAAAAGGCAAGGAAACAAGGAAAGTGAGAATCAGTAAGCATGCATGTATGCATGCATAATATGTGACACTTAAACAAATGTAAGGAATAAAACATTTGTACAGTAATAGAGTGCCTCCGTGTTCTATGTGTTGCCTTGAGCACTTCATTACTGCGTAAGTTTTTTTAAATTTATATTTGCTTATTTTTCATTTCTTTATTTAATTTTTCAATTTTTTGGGTGTGCAGTTTCAAATAAAACAATATACTCATATAAAAGCCATAATTAAAAACAAATCTAAATTTTTTTTTAAAAGAATTAAAAAAGACAATTGCAAAGTTAAAAGGGAGATGGAGCTTCTTCAACCCAACAACTACCTTCAGGATTGTATGACCTCCAAACAAGTTGGTAGAGTCAAGTCTTGATGGTCTTCTGAAAGGCTAGGAGAGTGGAGGCCTACCTTGCCTCTGGGGACAAGATGTTTCATGTTCTACCACCAAGATCCCAAACTCTTCTATCTCCATTGAAAATATGTGCATGTATCCACTCATAAATCCCACCTCCCCACTCAATACTTCATTGACCAAGATGCACAGTGAGTGGCTTGAAAGAAGAAAGAGGAAAGATTGAATAAATGGAGGGATAGAGGAGATTTCTTAATCATGACTTAAATCTGACTGGGTTTATATTTACATCCAAAACAAATGCATTCCATTATGATTTAATCTGACACGAGGGACAATCATTCTCTGTTTTAGAATGTAGGACCAGAAGGGGAAATACATTCTTAATCATATTAAATAAAGAAGAAGGTATGATGAAATATTGTTTCTGGAAGCACAACTAAAGCAGTTTGTCTTGTTCTGTGTCCTAACAGAAGGGATGAAAGAAATGTATTTCTTAATTACCATCATTTTTAGCTTCTGGTGGCTATCTTCTCACCAATATAAAATCTGATACCAATTAAAATTTAGTCAGCACTGATTATTTTTACAGGCTTTATACTAATTAAAAGCTGTTTTCTGATTATATTAGGTACAAAAATATTATCCATTTTGGCAGTAGTTATTTTGCAATGTTATATCAATGTTTTCTAACTTCAGTCCAGTAACAGTTCTGACATACTTAAAAAAGTTGAATCTTGGAGGATGACAACTTACTGCATTATTTCTGCTGCAAAGACATTCATGGCACAAAATAGTAAGTTCACGTCTCTCCAATCATACTTAGCCAGTAAAGAATTCTATTCTATTCTATTCTGTTCTGTTCTGTTCTGTTCTGTTCTATTCTATTTCTATGTTGTCATCATAGATGAATTGACTATTAATGGTTTTCGCTGAATAAAAGAAAGTTGTAGAAAGTTGTTCTAAAGGTTTCAGCCGATGGATTTTTCCATTCAATTAAAGCCGATAAACAAATGAGATGCTTTAAGAGAAGTATATTGTGGCAAGTGGCCATCCATCTCTTTGCAAATAAGATTATAACCCTAGTCTTTTGGTCAGAGTTTAACTACACATGATAGACTTAAGATATGTTTAAGACCACCACTATAAATGTAGCTTGTAGCCTTATAGGTAGCCATGAACATGCTGTACTACAGAAAGTTGATCATGGCATAACCTCATACATACAAACACACCCACACACCCACACTGAGAGAGAGAAAGAGAGAGGGAGAGGAAGGGAGAGAGAGAATGCTTATTGCATTCAGCAGGATGTACATTTTGATGAGCAGATGCAGTTTTATCTGAGAAAAATGCCATTTCTATGAACAAAATTGCTTAACAAATATAATTTTAAACAATTATATATCTTGCTTGTACACACCCTATGTTAATCTCTAAGTTTCAACTGTCTCCTCTTTCCCTTTGTGATGAAATGTTTATTTGTTAGAAATATTATTCAACTTACCAAAGTATTGCACAGAAATGGCAGGCACAGGAAACACAAGGGGCCTGTCTACAGTCTTCCATGTCCAACAAATAGATTGATACAGCCTCATTGCATGCAACATTTCAAAAGGTAAGGATCCATATATTTTATTCTCAGAAAATTAGCATATTTTGCTTGTAGAAAATCTAAGATACCCTGGGGGGTTCAGGCAGAGTCTTTCATGGATTATAATAAATCCCATTGGCAGTGCGCATACTAGACAACAAAATTGTCTATCTCTTGAAAAGTTAGTGTGAATTGTCTAGACATAGTTTACAGACAAGATGCCGATGGAAAAAGAATTTATAGGATATTACTTTTTGACTCAACAAGTGGGAGGTGGTTTCATATATCCCACTAAAACATGGTTTGTTTTATCTATGGATTCTTGATGAAGCAATAGTGACTGGTTCACATGTAATGTCATGACACTAGTCATGATTTCCAAGCACGTTATTTGGGTTATTTGCAAACCCCTTATCTCTAACCATTTCTGCCTGTCCCACCAAAGCTTGCAAGGCAAGTATACTTTCTTCCATTCCTGCCTCAGATTCCTGCCTTTTTAGTCACATGAACAGGCCTTTTTACCAGGGGTGGGATTCTATTAGTTCGGACCGTTTCTATCAAACTGGTTGTTATGATTCTGTGCAGTTTAGAGAACTGGCAAATTGTGCTCCTGGGTGGCCCCGCCCCTCTCTGCCCACCCGCCCCCTCCCTGCAGTCAGTCCTTATCGTGCATGCGCAACATCGTGCGCATGCTCAACATTGTTGACTGCATTCTCCCCTGCCCAGTCACTCCTTAAGGTATTTCTTTTCCCCCCTCCCAACGATCAGCTGTTCCGATGATCAGCTGTGCTGGGATCCCACTTGCCGTCTTACTGCTTCACCCAGGAGGCTTCCCTGAGGCCCAGGAGGCAAAGGGGGGCTCACGGGGGGAGGGAGTTGCGCCCCCCCCATGCTCCAATTTTTGCCTTCCTGGGTCCCAGGGAAGCTTCCTGAGAGCAAAAATGCCACCCCAGGAGGCTCCCCTGATGCCCAGGAGGCAAAAAAGGGGAGATGCTGCAAAAAAAGAAGTCATGCCCACCCAGTCACATGGCCATGCCCACCTAGCCACGCCTACCTAGCCATGCCCACAGAACTGGTTGTTAAAAAATTTGAATCCCACCCCAGCTCTTTACTCATCTCTCAAGATGTGGACTGTTGTGGAGCGGCGGAGGAACGAGGCTGAACCAGAGTGAAACGTAAAAGGCTTTATTGCAATGAATAAAGGGTTGCCGTGTCTGCCTTCTCGCTAGGCAGGCTGCTGGCGGCAACGGAGCTGGCACTGCTCAACAGCTGCCTTTTATAGCCGGCTGTCAAACGGTGCCAGCCAATGGGAGCGGCTGGTGCTCCCGCTCAAACAGCGGACCTGGTTGGGGACTCCAACCAGTCCCAAAGACATAACATGGACAGACCCTGTTAGCTTTTTGCAAAGCCTTGAAATTGGCTCTTTTCCTGGCACCAAGCAGAACGTTGGATGAACTTTTGTGTAATGTAATGGTTGAGATTATTTTGTGGTGTAGCCTTGGTTTCATGGCATTTTTTGTTGTTTTATTTGGTTGGTTACTGTCTGTTTTCCATTTTTAATTCAAGGCAGGGCAGGTCTATTGTATAAGTGTGATATTTACTTTGTGTACACATCTACTCAGAAATAAATCTCGTAGAGAATACTCCTAGTAAAGCAGGTTTGCAGATTTACTGATCATTCTCTGCAGACCAGATATTTTGTGATTGCTGATTTTATGCAGCGATACACATTATACATACAATGTGTAGTTTTGTTTTTTGTTTGTTTTGTTTGCTTGTTTTCTGTTGTTAAATTAATTAAATTAAATAGCTGATCAGTTCATAGTTCTGAACCTGACAGATGTACATTGACTTGGAAGAGGAGATGAAATCCAATCTCTCTGAAAGGATCCAAGCAAATCCTGGAAGCTTTGTGAGGCTTTCCCATTCTGCAAACAGACATGCTGACTGTAGAAATGATTGCAACTCCCATGTCAGGATGGCAAAAGGCAAAAAAAGCAAGGAAAAAAGGAGACACATAATAGATAAAATTGTGTCCTCATCACCCGGATTAAAGTAATCATGGACTTTCAAGTCTCAATGCTTTAGAGCAGACTTTTGCTTACAAAAGTTGTATATTAAATGAGATATTAGCTAGTCATTGCAATGCATAGGTTCTTCCAGATGATGCATGGGAACTGCTAAAGCTGATATCAAAATCAAAATATCAGCCATATTGGAACATTGCTATTGTGTATATTTAAGCACATGAAAAAAAATCGGTTTAAATAACAGATTTTCCCACAAATGTCACTTGATTCTTCATAAGAAAATACAAACATTCCACTTATTTATCATAGTTGATTAATCTCATCTTAGACTGGCCCCTGTTTCAAAGTGTTTAGTCCTGGGTACAATCTGAATTTTAAAAAAAGTTTTTTTCTGAAAGCCCAATTATATATATCACAAACTCTCCTTTTATTTTACTATAATAAGCAGGCACAGCAACTAAGCAAAGATGTTCTTGGCACATCTATGCTGATTTCTAGCATGTCCCTGGGCTCTTGTCAGCCCTTCAAAATAGGCCAGGTCAGGAAACAGCAAGGATTTCAGGAATGCTACTGTGCTGTGGGGGGGATGCAGTGGCTCAGTGGCAAAGACACTAAGCTCGTCGACCAGAAAGGTTGGCAGTTCAGCAGTTTGAATCCCTAGTGCCATATAATGGAGTGAGTTCCCATTACTTGTCCCAGCTTCTGCCAACCTAGCAATTCAAAAGCATGTAAAGATCCAAGTAGAAAAATAGGGACCCCTTTGGTGGGAAGGTAACAGCGTCCTGTGCACCTTCGGCATTTAGTCATGCCGGCCACATGACCACGGAGATGTCTTGGGACAGTGCTGGCTCTTTGGCTTTGTAATAGAGATGAGCACTGCCCCCTAGAGCCGGAAACAACTAGCACATATATTCAAGGGGAACCTTTACTGTGTTGTGCTACGGTAGAATAAAAGAATCTTGAAACCTGAGAAATGATCCTTCTGCCCCTTTTATACCAAACATTGTCAAGGTGGGGTTGGTTTTTTTATTTCTCAGATTGTTCATTTTTCCTTTCCCAGGACTGAGCTATCTTTGTCTTAATCCTTGCATTTCTTTTTCAAGATTATCTGCACGCCACTCAATAGTTCCAGCTCATAGAACAAGAGAAATTAAGGATGCTGTATAGCAAGGGTGCCCAACCTTCTTGGGCCATATATAAAATATATAACATAATATCACTTTTAAAAATCACTAAAAAGCATATAATAATGTTAAAAGTTGTGGGGCCACATTATTGGCTATCTAGGCCTGTAGGCCATGGGTTGGACAAGCCTGCTGTATAGGATTTGGTCTTCTCCAAAAGATTTGACTTTCAGCTATTGCTGCTTTTTACCATTGATTTGCTCAATTAGTAGCTGGTTAACTTACTCAGCTTCAGAAACATATATATATGAGTAATATTTAAATCATCAGAAAGTTAAAAAAAAGGCTGCAATAATTCAGGAATTTTTAAATAATACTTTAATAATAATAATTATTTTTGCAAAAGCTAAAATTAACATTTAGTAGTGGCTCTTTTGTACATTTTGGTTACATGTAGTCCTGGAAGGAGAAAATAGCATAGCCTTGTCAATTTCACCATTTTTAAAAACAGTGGTCAGTCCATCCGTCTACCCTTCCTTCCATCAGAACATTTGGAGGAAAACAAAACCTGCCTACTCATTGTTCCACTGGTGAGTTTGTAAAAATATTTTGGTCCTGGAGAACAGCAATCAATGTCAAGGTAAAGAAGGCCTACCTTTCCTTCAGTCTTTCCCAGCATTAGAGCCTTCTCAACACAACTAGGTCTTCACCAGAGGTGGTATTCAGCAGGTTCTGACCAGTTCTGGAGAACCGGTAGCAGAAATTTTGAGTAGTTCAGAGAATCGGCAAATAACAGAGAATAATATGGCTTGTAGTATTTTGTAGGTATATATGTAGGTATTATATTGTAGGCATATTCTTTTCCAAAGCCTTCAGGACACCATACCAAGTGCTAGTCTGCATTTTAATTCTAGAATGTTAGTTTACTGCTGATGGTTGATCCCAAAAGGCAGAAGCTATTCACCAATATTTTCCTTGCTTGTGTCTTGAATAATTTTCTCTATCTTCCTGGGGTTAAATCAGGGATATATCAGAGTTAAATTGGGTTTATATCAGGTTATATCAAGTTATGCCAGAGATGTAGCCACTCTTTGTAGCTTGATAAGAGAGGTGCTGGTTGTTTGAGTGGTCCAGAATGTTAGGTATTCAGAATGTTGTTCCTTGATGCTCACTGAATGTTGTTTGCTTGCTGATGTTTGGTTACCCAACTACTACAAGTAACATCATCAGTGCTATCCTAGCACTGATGATGCTACTTTGTTGGGTAATGAAATGTCTGGGAGTTTGAATTTCTGCTGACTCTTTTTCCCTTTTTTAATTTTTCGGATATTCCCCTTTTTATTGAATTTCTTAAATCTCCTATATTTATTTCTGACTCTTTTCCTCTTTCTTTCCAGAGTTCTTTATTCTGGATGATCACTAAAAATGGCCTCTTCTATAATTTGCTCCGCCTCCTCTTGTACCTTTTGTCTTTGTTGTTCGTATTATGCAATTGAATTTTCAAAAAAAATTAAAGCAAAACACAGTGATTTGTAATGCCAGAGGAGATATTGCCATTTTGCAACTTTCTAATTAGCAATTTAATCCAAATAGTGTCTTGAAAGTTTATTTCCAACAGTCTATTTTTATTTTCTTTCTCTCAAATTTTAAGCTTCCACTAATCCAATGCCAAGTTCATATCAGAATCAACAATTAATCCAGGGGCAGAATCTTCCTGTTTCTTTCTTTGTTACAACGTTCAATTTTTCAAAGTTCTTGCTTTATTGTATTAACTTTCCATACAGTTTTTTAAGAGACAGAGTCTTTTAAAAGAAAAACAAGTTAAGTTTGACTTAGATGGCACTCCTTATCATGCTAATTCTTCACCCTCTCTTTTCTTTTTCCTTCTCTATTATTCAGAGCTTTTTAAACCACAGTTTTCAAAAAAGAAAAGATCAAATCCAATCAATATTAGGTTTCTTCTTTAACAATCTATAGTTCAGCTTTATAGTGCCTATATGGAATTAAAATATACTTATCCAAATTGATTGTATGATTCCTTCTAACCTTCCACCTTTTATGGTTCAAAGTCCTGCCGCTGTCAAAAGCAATTCACACCTTTTTCTCTCTTTCTCTTCATTGCTTTAAATCCTTTTTTAGAAATTCTTTGAAATGTTAATTCTGGGGGGTATCTTCCATTTAATTATATCATCCTGTTTCTCCTGCTACTTGCTTCTTTCTCTCTCTCCTGCACAATCTTATTCCAGTCTAATCTTCCCCTTCAGGGTGGCCATTTTAGAACACCACTTCAGGTGTCTTCGGGAGGAAGTAATTACCAAGCTGGGGAGGGGATTTGTGACTCCCCTCTACCCAGCAGACAGTGTCCCCTTCCTCCACCACCCCATGAGGTGGCTTCTGCCCCAAATCCAAAGATCAGGGCTCTCCGATGCTGAAGCATGGACCAAAGCCATGCATGATCGTGGTCAGCAGTCCGTCTTTGGGGAAGCTCAAAACTGGAAGTCGACAAAGACTTTCTTGAGTAGTGCTACCCCATCCAGAACTAAAAATGTTAAAGTCCAAGATCAGGAAAAACATACAGATGTAATTTTCTTTGTTTTGATTTAATGCAGATTAAATGCAAATTGTTCAATCAATTTAAAAATACAGTACATTGTGGTTTCATTTTTCTTTAATTTTTACTTAGACTTTGGATAACTTATATGAAATTTCAGCTCTTTTCTCAACTGCTCAAAATGCTAACAACATTCAATATAATTTTTCACAGAGAAATGTTAAGTATGGCTTTAAAATGAAGGAAGTTACATTTATATCATTTTTATTTTAGCAATATTATCTTGTTTAGCATTCTGCTAACAGCATCCTTTACCTCCCTGTTCTACAGACTGTAGATGAGTGGATTAAATGAGGAGATGACAAGAGTATAAAAGACGGATACAATTTTGTCTTTATTCAATGACAAATTGGAACCGGGCCATGTATACGTGAAGATGATGGTTCCAAAGAAAGTGGTTATAGAGGTGAGGTAGGAGGCACAGGTGGAGAAGGCTTTATATCTTCCCTGGGCTTTGGGTATAAGGGGCTTCAGGATCTGGGACTTTAACATCTTTAATTCTGGATGGGGTTGCACTATACTTGCTCCTTCCAATATGCATCTTGCTCCTTCCCTTCCCTTCCCTTCCCTTCATGGCAATGTTAAACCAATTTTTGTACAAATATTTATTGTTTTAATGTTTGGATATTATTTTGTTTTTAAGATTGTCAGTTGCTTAGAATCACCTTTAGAATCACTATGGAGGATTGCTTCTAAGTAAACATGAAAACAGCTCCTGATGTGATCCTCTATTATTAGTTGAAATTGCATTTTATGTAAAGATATTCTTGGAATCAGAGAAACACATGGAATAACTATGAAACCTAAATAGATCTAAATAGATTAAATAGATTATTTTCACCTGTATTATTCTTCCTTGCAGCTCACATCTTCCCTTCTTGAAGATTAAAAAAAAAGTTTCAGAAGGATAATTTTGAGGTAAAGAAAATGGAGTGAGGATGGAGAACAGAGAGAAAGAAGAACCATTCTCTTTCTGCCTGCCTTTAGGAGGGCCTTAATTTGAAAAAAAGCTTCCAAGTTGATTTTTAAGATTACCACATATTGCTAGTGGCCATCTATTGTGTTTTTAATTGGCAACCGTTTTTGCTTTTTTCATCAAATTTTTAATTCAAAGAACCTTTAAAAATAACATTCTTTCTTGTAATTAATGTTATTTTGTGTACTATTTTCCTTTTTTCATTACAAGGTATTTTGAAGGAATGTTGCTAAAATTGATTGAAGTACTTAAAATGTGGGTGATTAAACAAAACTGAACATACACATTGCACTTTACCATTAACTGACATAGACATTTTATCAGTTCCATCCACTTCAGTGCCAATAAAATAATAAGAAATTTTCCATCTGAATTACCTGGAAATATACATTGCATCTAAACTTTGATTTATAATCAAATCACTGACATTGACATACTCTTCTTTAGCTTCATGTTTCTGTCAATACTGTACATCTTTTTCCACAAGAAAAGCACTCAAACATTCAAGTATTTGTTTTGATTAATAAAAAGAAATTATCCTTCTTTTAAGTCAGCATGAAAATGCATTGTCCTTTCCTTTTAGCCTTGGTATGACTTGGTCATGGTATGAAACTTCTTTTCTCACCTCCTTAAATTGTTACCAAGCATTCAATAGGATGTTTCTAAGAGAAATGCAAGTATGACTTTCTTTTTTGAAATGAAGGAAGTCACATTTATACCATTTTTATTTCAACAGTGTTATCTTGTCTAGCATTCTGCTAACAGCATCCTTTGCTTCCCTGTTCCTCAGACTGTAGATGAGTGGATTAAATGAAGGGATGACAATAGTATAAAAGACGGATATGATTTTGTCTTTATCCAATGAGAAATTGGAGCCAGGTCGTATATACATGAAGATTATGGTTCCAAAGAAAATGGTCACAGTGGTGAGATGGGAGGCACAGGTGGAGAAGGCTTTATATCTTCCCTGGGCAGAGCTGATCTTCAGGACGGCAATAACAATGGCAATGTAGGAGATCAAAACGGTCAGAAAAGTTGTCAGTGCAATTGCAGTGGATATAACAAAATGCAGAAAGTGAGCAATGTGTGTATCTGAACAGGACAATTGGAGCATTGTTGGAACATCACAGAAGAAATGATTAATTGTATTTGAGCTGCAGAAATTCAAAGTAAAAATAATTATAGTCTGGACTATTGAACTTGCAGAGCCACAAGTATAGGCAGCTATGACTAAGAGGGTACAAAGCTTCTTTGACATGATAACAAAATACAACAATGGGTTGCAGATTGCTGTGAAGCGATCAAATGCCATCACGGCCAGAAGGCAACCTTCAGCGGTTACAAAGACAGCAAAAAAGAAGAATTGTGTGGTGCATTCTGTGAAGGAAATGGTTGAATGTTCTATCATAAATGTTGTCAACAATTTTGGGGCAATGGTAGTAGAAAGGCTAATATCTATAACGGAGAGATTTCTAAGAAAAAAGTACATAGGGGTGTGAAGCCTAGGATCAATTCTGGTTAGAATGATTATCCCAATGTTTCCCACCAGAGTGATTAGATAGATGAGCAGAAAGAAGATGAAGAGGGGAATCTGAAGCTCTGGGTGGTCCATGAATCCAACAAGGATGAACTCAGTTACAGTGGTTTGATTTGTCTGCATTGTTTATTCCTCTCTGATAGAATAAAAAGAGAGGGAAAACCTTATAGCAGTATGAGTACTGTTGGTTTATTTGAGAATGCCCAAGGGAGGAGACTCTGAAAAACCCAACCTGAAAAGGAGCTGTTTGCATGGAAAGCAGAATTACTTATTTTTGTATATATGGGCTTCTTGGATTGTGGGCTCTTGATAAGTATGCTCTTTTCAAAGTACATTGTTGCATTCGAGACTGTGCACACTATTACATAGATGTGAAATGTTGGTTAACAAACAATAGTTTCATACCTATTATCATCTCTCTGCATATTGTAGGAAGCATTTCTCTGTGGGGATGAATGTGGACTTCTTACTAAAATGTATTTTCTATTGCATTCCAGTACTCTCGAAGAAAGTCAGAATGATCAGTCACTGTGTGGATTTATAATTCTCTCCAGAGCACTTCTGCAGGAAAAGTTCTGTGTAAAAATCATTGTCATCTATTGGCTCCTATGCACCAACATCCATTCCACCTGCATCTGAAATTAATTTCAATTTGTAAACTATAAATCTTACATTTATAATTCATTATAGAACATTTCCAAGTGGCTGATTAATGTACATTATAGCCTTGTCCTGCAGTACAGTCCCATCTAGTATTTCTTTTTAGAAATACTTTGTAGAAAAATGCCATGGATTAATTGGATTTTAACATGGATATGTTTACTATGGTATATTATAAGTAACATACATCGATTAAGGAAATACTGTAAGCAACTCTTTGCTTCAATGCACAACTTATAGGATGAACCACTAAAGCCCCCACTGATAAGCTAGAAGAAAGAAGGAACCATCACAAAGTTCATTATTCACGCACTACAAAAGATTTAATTCACAAAAAGTATAAAAGGTATAAAGATGAATTGGTTTTCATATGCACAAATACATTCAAGGTATGATGAAGATTTCAAAACAGAAGGATTGTATGATAAATTGACTGATTTCGATAAGATTTTGACAGGTACTGATGAAAAGGTGATTAAAAAATTATATGGTTATTTATTGGAAATTAAGCTAGAGGAAGAACAAGTTAAAGAAACTATGATTGCTTGGGGGAAGAATTTTGGATATGGGATCGATTTAGAGAAATGGCAAAAATTGTGGTCTCAAAATTATAAAATGACAATGTCAACGCATATAAAGAAAATTTGTATAAGATGTTTTACAGGTGGCACTCTCCCCTGATAAGAATAGCAAGAATGTTCAAGAACAAATCTGAAAAATGCTGGAAATGTCATCAGATACCTGGCCCGTATTACCATATGTGGTGGACTTGTGAGGATGCTAGAAAATATTGGATTAAAATCCGCATATGGTTGGAAAAAATGACAAAGAAATACATAGACTTGAAACCAGAGATCTTTTTATTGGGAATCTTACCTGATACATATAGTAAAGACTTGAAATACCTGATTGTAAATGTATTAACAGCGGCTAAGATTGTATTTGCTAAAAATTGGAAAAATGAGAAAATACCATCGCAGGAAGAAATTATTAAGAAAATATTGGAATGTGCTGAAATGAGTAGATTGACATTTGAAATTAGAGAACAAGAGGATAAACAATTTTATAAAATTTGGGACCTTTTCTACCAATGGTTAGATAATAAAATACAATAATAGAATATCTAGAATTCTAGGAAATAATGACTATATAAAGATATATTTCTTTTTCTTTTTGATATCATATCTATAATAATGTTTTTAGGATAGATTTGGTATGATTAAGTAAATTATAGTTATCTCGCAAAGTATGAATGAATAAAATTATAGTCAAATGATTGTTTAATAGTGATACCAGAGTATTTAATTTCTGATTGATAATATGAGTTATTATGTAATGTAACTGTAATTGAGACTACAAAATGGATGCACAAAAAACTGGTAAACCAACCAACACACTGCTTGTATATTTATGAAAGAAAGCTGGATGTTTTTATGTTTTGTTTGTCTTTAAAAACCAATAAAATTGTTTTTCAAAAAAAAAGTATCTTGAAGAAGCTTTTGGAGTTTGGGTGACAAGAGAATTATAAGTAAAACACAGAACAATATTTTTATATCAAACCAGTTGAGTATTCCTACTTCTGTCTGAAAAAAAATACGATGAAGAGGAGAAGGAAGAAGAGAAAGATAAAAGCATTTAACAGATTATTCAACTAACTAGAAGTGCTCAATTAAAGAACTTACCAGATTTGGAATAAAGATTCCATTTCAAAAGATGAAAGATGGACTGTTTGGATAGAATTTCTCATTTTATACTTTGTTTACTATTAGTTAAGAACCAATTTATTAAAATCTCAATGCAATCTTTTGGCAAAATACACTTGAGGACCTACTGGGAATTCATATTTCCACTGTATAGCCTTTATGCATAATTAGTTCAAACTTTTATTGGAATTCACTAAGAAAACTCATTATGCAGTATGAACACTTTTATTTGAAGTATTAAGTTGCCATTTCAGGGACCTTAAGATGAAAGTACAGGGCATTATAGAAACATGTTTTTAAAGAAGCATTATACTTAGTAGTGCATCTCTAATGCAATGTAATAATAAAACAACAATGTTGTTTTTGACAATCCTTTTCTATGCAAATATAACAGAATCCAATAACTTCAAAATATTATTTTTTGTTTTATAAGTGATCATTTGAAGTTGATTGACATCTTTGCTATAGAAGTTAATACCGTCTTCCATCTAGGCAATACAAGAATCTCTAATTCTTTATTCCCCTCATTTCTTAACATCTGCATCAGTGCTGGGATTCAATTTTTTTTTCTAATGGTTCTGTTGGCATGGCTTGGTGGGCGTGGCAGGGGAAGGATACTGTAAAATCTCTAGTCAGAGGTGGTACTTGCCGGTTCTCCAAACTACTCAACATTTCCACTACCAGTTCTCCAGACCTGGTCAGAACCCGCTGAATACCACCTCTGATCTGCATATCAAATGGATTTATTGGGAACTCATATTTGCAGACTTAATAGTATAAGTTTTAGTTTTAAAGAAATTAATCAGTTGTTTTAATATCTCAGGTGTGTCAGAAGCTGAAAAAGCTGCTTGGCAATGTTGTTGGCCGACGCCGTTTGACAGCCGGCTATAAAAGGAGCTGTCAAACGGCAACAGCTGTTGCCGCCAGCTGACTGCCAGTTAGCCTCGGCAGCCGTGGCGACCCTTTATTCGCTAGAATAAAGCCTGTTAACTTTGAGCCTGTGTCTGTCTCTATCTTTACCGCCGCTCCACAACAATTGCCATCTGATAGATATCTCTGATAATCTCTTAATACCGAGTATATTAGAAATTCATCATCTATCAGTTGGTCTAAATGATAGATGATGAGAGAGTATTTACACCAAGACAAATTCCTTGTGTGTCCAATCACACCTGGCCAATAAAGTATTCTATTCTATTCTATTCTATTCTATTCTATTCTATTCCATTCCATTCCATTCCATTCCATTCTATTCTATTCTATTGATAACTTCCCCACTTCCACCCATTTTTTCATATCACCATCTTTCTGTTTAAAGTTGGTTTTCCCATAAAATAAATTTGGCATGAGGATCCCCAGAAAATAGCACTCTGAGCAGTGAGGCATGTTTTTCTCCTTGCCAGTGAACAACTGACTTTGTTAGCAAAGCTGGTCCTTTGACAGCATACTCCCCAGATCTGAATGGGAGTATCTAGGAACGTCCCTTGGATGACCATGGACAGAAAATATAGAGGATTACAATGGCTGGAGTGGTTGCATCTCCATCTTTTCCAGTCACTGTTTGTATTTTTAGGTGTGGTTTTTAACTTCACTTTTTGATGTTTGATTGTTAATAGTCTGGCTGAATGCCGATTTACTTTATACTCTTTTGCTTGATTATAAATGTAAACTTTCATCAATTTAATCCAGAGTTTTAAAATATTTTTTCTTTTGGTGCACGGAAGTTAGTGGCATGACAGTTTTTTTCCTTTGCAGTGAAAGTGACTTGATCTGATTTAAATGGGATTTTAACTCCAGCAATTTTGTATTTTACCAGTTTTTCTAAAAATACTTCATTGCTTCATTTTATTTTTATATGCAGTATTTTGCAAAATGCTGGTTGTACAGAAAATCCTGTAAATTAATGATGTTTTCAGAAATAAAATGTTAATAGTCCATTTTTATCAGTTATAACAAAATAGAAATGAACAGAAGAGAAATCCAAATCCAATCAATATTTGGTGTGATGACCCTTTGCCTTCAAAACAGCATTAATTCTTAAGCTTGCACAAAGTCAGGGATTTTATAGGATTAGAGTCAGATGTATGATTAACCAATTATATCAAGCAGGTGCCAATGATCACCAATTTCAAATATAAACTGTAACACAGTCATTGACTGAAACAGAAGCAGTTGTATATGAGGCTTAAAACTGGGTGGAAATGGATAAACTTGGGTGAGATTCTACCAGTTTGGACTGGTTTGGGTGAAATAGATGTTAAACTTACATCTGGTTTGCCAAACTGGTACTTGAACCGACTGGCTGTCCCTGCCCACCCTGCCCCTCTTCTCCCAGGAGTCTCCATGTGGCCCGTTTGGGATGCAGGTAAGTGCAGGGTCTGGGCAGAGGTTCTGGGAGGGCGAAAAATGGCCCTCCTGGAACTTCTTCCTTTTAGAGACTGAGTCTCACCAAGCCACGCCCACAGAGCTGATAGGAAAAACTTCTGAATTTCACCCCTGATCTCAACCATACTCTTAAAGCACAAGTTGTGAAGCCAGACCAACAATGGCAAAGTAGTGAAGATACCTATTTTAAATCTGGCAAAATGGACAGTGCAATTTTGCATGTTAGACATAGTCTATGCAAACATGGATTAGCAACATGGTGGGGGATTGTCTTCCTTCCAAATGTAGCACTATCCCTGAAAGGGCCACTAGAGTCTAGATCCCTGTCTCCCTTTCTTCAGACAATTAGCTTCTTCTGTGACTGGCTTCTCAATATCTCTCATTTTGTCATTTCCTCTGGCCATTAGCCCACTCTGGTTGCTTGTCCATGTGCCTCTGCTCACCTCCTCTGTCCCTTGGTATGTCTAGCACCACCCCTGGTCACTTGCTTGGTCACTCACCTACATTAAGTCAACTCAGCTGTCCTCTACTGCATCCGATGCTCCCTCTGGTCACTGGATGGCTCACTTGCCTGGCTCATTTGCCTCTGCCTTCTGTCCTTTGGCAAATCTGTAATAGCCTCAAGCTTCATAGGGTCAGTTGATATCCGTTCTTTGGAGACAACATGCCCAAGATAGCTGACAGAGACTTGATAAAGTTCAAAGTATTCTCAAAGACCCATCTCATCCTGGGAACCCTTTTTTTTGAACTCTTACCATCTGGAAGACGGTAGATAATAATAAAAGCAAGGACAAATAGGCTGAAAAACAGCTTCTATCCCAGGGTAGTAGCTCTTTTGAATTCTGCTGTATAGTGCAGTGTTGGTGCCATGTGGGGGTTTCCGTTCTATGTATGGAGTGTGAAGGATGTGTGTTTGTGTTTATTTTCATGGTCATGATGTGCAGTGAAGATGGTGTTTGATTTCGTTGTATGAGATGCAGTGACAATAAAGTAAACTAAACTAAACTAAAACTGACACTTCTCCCGGGACAGCTTCAACCCCTCCTTCTGGATTTATATCAGGACTTTCTCCAGTCACTCTTCATGTTGTTCAAAAATCTCCCTGAAGACAATGATGTCATCTAAATATGCTAACACCTCAGTCAAGTTCATGTCTCTGACTGTCTGCTCCATAAATTGCTGGAACATTGCTTGGGTCCCTGATAAACCCTGGAGCATCTGATTGTACTTGTAGAACCCCAGTGGGCAAATGAATGCCATCTTCTCTCAATCATCTGGGTACATGGGAAACTGATGGTTACCTGCTCTTCAGATCCAGCACACTGAACCACTTAGTCCTCAGTAGGCAATATAATGTGTCCTTGATCTGTAGAGTAGTATACCGGTTTGGGATGTTGCTCTGGTTGAGCATGTTATAATCTATGCACTTCCTTCCACATTTGTTTTTAGACACCACTATGGTAGAGCCATAAGAGCTCTGAGACTCTCAGATAATCCCCAAATTTTCCATTCTTCTGGATGTTCTCTGAAGTTCTCCAAGTCACCTAAAGGGATTTGTCAAGACCGCTCTCTGAACAACCTATCCTCTTATAATCAAATTCAATGTTGGGCACTCCTAACACATCTCACATCAAACTCATGTTTTAAGAATAAATTCCACCACCTCAAAAGTTAATCTCTGGCCCTCTTCTTCTATTCTGGGGTGAGTGGAGTGTCCTTTGGATAGAGCTGTTTCACTGGGATCTTGCCCTCAGCACCCTCCCCTGAACCTGCCATTACAATGAGGGTGACCACACTTAGTTGTCCTAACAATATCCAGTCCTTTAACGTCAGCAGGACATCTGTAACATTTCTGAGCCCTATCAAGATTCTCCCTTGGCTTTGCCACAATGTCCTTATGGGGAGCACTTCAAGGATCACTTCCACCCCAATGTCTCTTCTCTTGGAGTCAGCCTTGAGACAACATAGGGCCCAGGCTGTTTCCAGTTTAGCAACAACAACAAAGGAAACAGCAAAAAGTATAATATATCATTTTAGCAGTAACTAGTTACAATTCTATATGTAGTTATGTAATGCAATTATTATTCTATACATTTATATTTCTAATACATTTATATAACTATCATATTTTGTTTACTTTTTTGAACCTGATGTGTTTTGTATAAATGATCCAATATTGCAATAACTTTGTCCATACAAAGTCTAGATCAGCTGTCAAACTTGTGGCCCATGGATGCATCTAAGGCATATAGTTCAAAAGAATATTATTTCAAAATGTTAACAATTGTAATTGTTGGTGGCCTTTACAGTTAGTATGGAATTTCCAATTTTTATAAAATGACATGTGGCCCCTAGTCATATAACCATATTTTGGATGCTTGTCGATCAGTTTAAATTTACCTCTCTTGCCAAGTGACTGCTGTTTGCAATCTTATTTGCCAGCTTTCCAAGAAAGTCAATGGGGAAGCCGGCAGTGAATATTGCAAGTTGGGGGGGACATGGATTTGAGTTCAACTCCATCAGTGCACTGAGGGATTTGCTGTCCCTTCCATTTATGTAAAGAAAATACTCCTATATATTGAAGGAATGGATCTTAATCTGGTCAAATGCAACCAAATGCCAACTCAAAATGTTATCAAACTTTCAATAGAATTTTTCCTCAGAGAAAATGCAATTATGTGTTATTTCTTTAATATGAAGGAAGTTATATTTAAAACATTTTTACTTCAGTAATATTATCTTGTCTAACATTCTCCTAACTGCATTTTTCACCTCCTTGTTCCGTAGACTATAGATAAGTGGATTAAGTGAGGAGATGACAAGAGTATAAAAGACAGATATGATTTTGTCTTTATCCAATGAGAAATTGGAGTCAGGTCGTATATACATGAAGATGGCAGTTCCAAAGAAAATGGCCACAGTGACCAAATGGGAGGCACAGGTGGAGAAGGCTTTATATCTTCCCTGGGCAGAGCTGATCTTCAGGACGGCAATAACAATGGCAATGTAGGAAATCAAAACTGTCAGAAAAGTTGTCAGTGCAATTACAGTGGATAAAATGAAATGCACAAAATGAGCAAGCTGAGTATCTGAACAGGACAATTTAAACATTGGAGGAGCATCACAAAAAAAATGATTAATTGTATTTGAGCTGCAGAAATTCAAATTAAAAATAAGTATGGTTTCCACTGTTGAACTTACAAACCCACAGGTATATGAAGCTATAACCAAAAGGATGCAAAAATTCATTGACATAGTAACAAAATACTGCAATGGGTTGCATATTGCTGTGAAGCGATCAAATGCCATCACAGCCAGAAGGCAACCTTCAGTAGTTACAAAGATGTCGACAAAGAAGAATTGTATGGTGCATCCTGTGATGGAAATGGTTGAATGTTCTATCATAAATGTTGTCAACAATTTGGGGGCAATAGCAGTAGAATAACCAATGTCTATAATGGAGAGATTTCTAAGAAAAAAGTACATGGGGGTGTGAAGCTTAGGATCAATTCTGGTTAGAATGATTATCCCAATGTTTCCCACCAGAGTGATGAGATAGATGAGCAGAAAGAAGATGAAGAGAGGGATCTGAAGTTTTGGGTGGTCCATGAATCCAACAAGGATGAACTCAGTTACAGTGGTTTGATTTGTCTGCATTGTTTATTCCTCTCTGATAGAATAAAAAGAGAGGGAAAACCTTATAGCAGTATGAGTACTGTTGGTTTGTTTGAGAATGCCCAAGGGAGGAGACTCTGAAAAACCCAACCTGAAAAGGAGCTGTTTGCATGGAAAGCAGAATTACTTATTTTTGTATATATGGGCTTCTTGGATTGTGGGCTCTTGATAAATATGCTCTTTTCAAAGTACATTGTTGCATTCGAGACTGTGCACACTATTACATAGATGTGAAATGTTGGTTAACAAACAATAGTTTCATACCTATTATCATCTCTCTGCATATTGTAGGAAGCATTTCTCTGTGGGGATGAATGTGGACTTCTTACTAAAATGTATTTTCTATTGCATTCCAGTACTCTCAAAGAAAGTCAGAATGATCAGTCACTGTGTGGATTTATAATTCTCTCCCAGAGCACTTCTGCAGGAAAAGTTCTGTGTAAAAATCATTGTCATCTATTGGCTCCTATGCACCAACATCCATTCCACCTGCATCTGAAATTAATTTCAATTTGTAAACTATAAACCTTACATTTATAATTCATTATAAAACATTTCCAAGTGGCTGATTAATGTACATTATAGCCTTGTCCTGCAGTACAGTCCCATCTAGTATTTCTTTTTAGAAATACTTTGTAGAAAAATGCCATGGATTTATTGGACTTTAACATGGATATGTTTACTCTGGTATATTATAAATAACATACATCGATTAAGGAAATACTGTAAGCAACTCTTTGCTTCAATGCACAACCTATAGGATGAACCACTAAAGCCCCCACTGATAAGCTAGAAGAAAGAAGGAACCATCACAAAGTTCATTATTCACGCACTACAAAAGATTTAATTCACAAAAAGTATAAAAGGTATAAAGATGAATTGGTTTTCATATGCACAAATACATTCAAGGTATGATGAAGATTTCAAAACAGAAGGATTGTATGATAAATTGACTGATTTCGATAAGATTTTGACAGGTACTGATGAAAAGGTGATTAAAAAATTATATGGTTATTTATTGGAAATTAAGCTAGAGGAAGAACAAGTTAAAGAAACTATGATTGCTTGGGGGAAGAATTTTGGATATGGGATCGATTTAGAGAAATGGCAAAAATTGTGGTCTCAAAATTATAAAATGACAATGTCAACGCATATAAAGAAAATTTGTATAAGATGTTTTACAGGTGGCACTCTCCCCCGACAAGAATAGCAAGAATGTTCAAGAACAAATCCGAAAAATGCTGGAAATGTCATCAGATACCTGGCCCGTATTACCATATGTGGTGGACTTGTGAGGATGCTAGAAAATATTGGATTAAAATCCGCATATGGTTGGAAAAAATGACAAAGAAATACATAGACTTGAAACAGAGATCTTTTTATTGGGAATCTTACCTGATACATATAGTAAAGACTTGAAATACCTGATTGTAAATGTATTAACAGCGGCTAAGATTGTATTTGCTAAAAATTGGAAAAATGAGAAAATACCATCGCAGGAAGAAATTATTAAGAAAATATTGGAATGTGCTGAAATGAGTAGATTGACATTTGAAATTAGAGAACAAGAGGATAAACAATTTTATAAAATTTGGGACCTTTTCTACCAATGGTTAGATAATAAAATACAATAATAGAATATCTAGAATTCTAGGAAATAATGACTATATAAAGATATATTTCTTTTTCTTTTTGATATCATATCTATAATAATGTTTTAGGATAGATTTGGTATGATTAAGTAAATTATAGTTATCTCGCAAAGTATGAATGAATAAAATTATAGTCAAATGATTGTTTAATAGTGATACCAGAGTATTTAATTTCTGATTGATAATATGAGTTATTATGTAATGTAACTGTAATTGAGACTACAAAATGGATGCACAAAAAACTGGTAAACCAACCGACACACTGCTTGTATATTTATGAAAGAAAGCTGGATGTTTTTATGTTTTGTTTGTTTTGTTTGTCTTTAAAAACCAATAAAATTGTTTTTCAAAAAAAAAAGTATCTTGAAGAAGCTTTTGGAGTTTGGGTGACAAGAGAATTATAAGTAAAACACAGAACAATATTTTTATATCAAACCAGTTGAGTATTCCTACTTCTGTCTGAAAAAAAATACGATGAAGAGGAGAAGGAAGAAGAGAAAGATAAAAGCATTTAACAGATTATTCAACTAACTAGAAGTGCTCAATTAAAGAACTTACCAGATTTGGAATAAAGATTCCATTTCAAAAGATGAAAGATGGACTGTTTGGATAGAATTTCTCATTTTATACTTTGTTTACTATTAGTTAAGAACCAATTTATTAAAATCTCAATGCAATATTTTGGCAAAATACACTTGAGGACCTACTGGGAATTCATATTTCCACTGTATAGCCTTTATGCATAATTAGTTCAAACTTTTATTGGAATTCACTAAGAAAACTCATTATGCAGTATGAACACTTTTATTTGAAGTATTAAGTTGCCATTTCAGGGACCTTAAGATGAAAGTACAGGGCATTATAGAAACATGTTTTTAAAGAAGCATTATACTTAGTAGTGCATCTCTAATGCAATGTAATAATAAAACAACAATGTTGTTTTTGACAATCCTTTTCTATGCAAATATAACAGAATCCAATAACTTCAAAATATTATTTTTTGTTTTATAAGTGATCATTTGAAGTTGATTGACATCTTTGCTATAGAAGTTAATACCGTCTTCCATCTAGGCAATACAAGAATCTCTAATTCTTTATTCCCCTCATTTCTTAACATCTGCATCAGTGCTGGGATTCAATTTTTTTTTTCTAATGGTTCTGTTGGCATGGCTTGGTGGGCGTGGCAGGGGAAGGATACTGTAAAATCTCTAGTCAGAGATGGTACTTGCCGGTTCTCCAAACTACTCAACATTTCCACTACCAGTTCTCCAGACCTGGTCAGAACCCGCTGAATACCACCTCTGATCTGCATATCAAATGGATTTATTGGGAATTCATATTTGTAGACTTAATAGTATATGTTTTAGTTTTAAAGGAATTAATCAGTTGTTTTAATATCTCAGGTGTGTCAGAAGCTGAAAAAGCTGCTTGGCAATGTTGTTAACAGAAGAAGAAGAAGAAGAAGAAGAAGAAGAAGAAGAAGAAGAAGAAGAAGAAGAAGAAGAAGAAGAAGAAGAAGAAGAAGAAGAAGAAGAAGAAGAAGAAGAAGAAGTTGTTGTTGTTGTTTATTGTCATTGTACAAGTACAACAAAACTGTGGATGCACCCCAGCAACTGTTTGCAATGCAATAAAACCAAAGCACTTAAAAATGAAGATAGGAAAAATAGAGTACCCACGTCTTCATTTGCAATTAGAGAGTACAATATCTATGAATATACACAAAATATACATCCAGCACTGACTGTAATGCTTTGCCAAGTATAGTACACAAGAGATGGGTTGTACTTAATATGTTATTATACATCTGAATGGGGTATTGAGATTTCACATCTTAATAAGGTAGTGACTTAATAAGGTAGGTCGTGTTTATTTGCAGTTCGGATGGCCCAGTAATTGTAAATATTGCTGCTGTGTTCACAGACTGACAAGTTCTCTCTCTGGTCCACCGCCTTCACGGGAGCGCCGACCGCGCCCATTGGCTGACGCCCTTTGACAGCCGGCTATAAAAGGAGCTGTCAAACGGCATCAGCTGTTGCCGCCAGCTGACTGCCAGTTAGCCTCGGCAGCCGCGGCGACCCTTTATTCGCTAGAATAAAGCCTGTTAACTTTGAGCCTGTGTCTGTCTCTATCTTTACCGCCGCTCCACAACAATTGCCATCTGATAGATATCTCTGATAATCTCTTAATACCGAGTATATTAGAAATTCATCATCTATCAGTTGGTCTAAATGATAGATGATGAGAGAGTATTTACACCAAGACAAATTCCTTGTGTGTCCAATCACACCTGGCCAATAAAGTATTCTATTCTATTCTATTCTATTCTATTCTATTCTATTCTATTCTATTCTATTCCATTCCATTCCATTCCATTCCATTCCATTCCATTCCATTCCATTCTATTCTATTCTATTCTATTCTATTCTATTGATAACTTCCCCACTTCCACCCATTTTTTCATATCACCATCTTTCTGTTTAAAGTTGGTTTTCCCATAAAATAAATTTGGCATGAGGATCCCCAGAAAATAGCACTCTGAGCAGTGAGGCATGTTTTTCTCCTTGCCAGTGAACAACTGACTTTGTTAGCAAAGCTGGTCCTTTGACAGCATACTCCCCAGATCTGAATGGGAGTATCTAGGAACGTCCCTTGGATGACCATGGACAGAAAATATAGAGGATTACAATGGCTGGAGTGGTTGCGTCTCCATCTTTTCCAGTCACTGTTTGTATTTTTAGGTGTGGTTCTGTTTTTAACTTCACTTTTTGATGTTTGATTGTTAATAGTCTGGCTGAATGCCGATTTACTTTATACTCTTTTGCTTGATTACAAATGTAAACTTTCATCAATTTAATCCAGAGTTTTAAAATACTTTTTCTTTTGGTGCACGGAAGTTAGTGGCATGACAGTTTTTTTCCTTTGCAGTGAAAGTGACTTGATCTGATTTAAATGGGATTTTAACTCCAGCAATTTTGTATTTTACCAGTTTTTCTAAAAATACTCCATTGCTTCATTTTATTTTTGTATGCAGTATTTTGCAAAATGCTGGTTGTACAGAAAATCCTGTAAATTAATGATGTTTTCAGAAATAAAATGTTAATAGTCCATTTTTATCAGTTATAACAAAATAGAAATGAACAGAAGAGAAATCCAAATCCAATCAATATTTGGTATGATGACCCTTTGCCTTCAAAACAGCATTAATTCTTAAGCTTGCACAAAGTCAGGGATTTTATAGGATTAGAGTCAGATGTATGATTAACCAATTATATCAAGCAGGTGCCAATGATCACCAATTTCAAATATAAACTGTAACACAGTCATTGACTGAAACAGAAGCAGTTGTATATGAGGCTTAAAACTGGGTGGAAATGGATAAACTTGGGTGAGATTCTACCAGTTTGGACTGGTTTGGGTGAAATAGATGTTAAACTTACATCTGGTTTGCCAAACTGGTACTTGAACCGACTGGCTGTCCCTGCCCACCCTGCCCCTCTTCTCCCAGGAGTCTCCATGTGGCCCGTTTGGGATGCAGGTAAGTGCAGGGTCTGGGCAGAGGTTCTGGGAGGGCGAAAAATGGCCCTCCTGGAACTTCTTCCTTTTAGAGACTGAGTCTCACCAAGCCACGCCCACCAAGCCACGCCCACAGAGCTGATAGGAAAAACTTCTGAATTTCACCCCTGATCTCAACCATACTCTTAAAGCACAAGTTGTGAAGCCAGACCAACAATGGCAAAGTAGTGAAGATACCTATTTTAAATCTGGCAAAATGGACAGTGCAATTTTGCATGTTAGACATAGTCTATGCAAACATGGATTAGCAACATGGTGGGGGATTGTCTTCCTTCCAAATGTAGCACTATCCCTGAAAGGGCCACTAGAGTCTAGATCCCTGTCTCCCTTTCTTCAGACAATTAGCTTCTTCTGTGACTGGCTTCTCAATATCTCTCATTTTGTCATTTCCTCTGGCCATTAGCCCACTCTGGTTGCTTGTCCATGTGCCTCTGCTCACCTCCTCTGTCCCTTGGTATGTCTAGCACCACCCCTGGTCACTTGCTTGGTCACTCACCTACATTAAGTCAACTCAGCTGTCCTCTACTGCATCCGATGCTCCCTCTGGTCACTGGATGGCTCACTTTCCTGGCTCATTTGCCTCTGCCTTCTGTCCTTTGGCAAATCTGTAATAGCCTCAAGCTTCATAGCGTCAGTTGATATCAGTTCTTTGGAGACAACATGCCCAAGATAACTGACAGAGACTTGATAAAGTTCAAAGCATTCTCAAAGATCCATCTCATCCTGGGAACCCTTTTTTTTGAACTCTTACCATCTGGCAGACGGTAGATAATAATAAAAGCAAGGACAAATAGGCTGAAAAACAGCTTCTATCCCAGGGCAGTAGCTCTTTTGAATTCTGCTGTATAGTGCAGTGTTGGTGCCATGTGGGGGTTTCCGTTCTATGTATGGAGTGTGAAGGATGTGTGTTTGTGTTTATTTTCATAGTCATGATGTGCAGTGAAGATGGTGTTTGATTTCGTTGTATGAGATGCAGTGACAATAAACTAAACTAAACTAAACTAAAACTGACACTTCTCCTGGGACAGCTTCAACCCCTCCTTCTGGATTTATATCAGGACTTTCTCCAGTCACTCTTCATGTTGTTCAAAAATCTCCCTGAAGACAATGATGTCATCTAAATATGCTAACACCTCAGTCAAGTTCATGTCTCTGACTGTCTGCTCCATAAATTGCTGGAACATTGCTTGGGTCCCTGATAAACCATGGAGCATCTGATTGTACTTGTAGAACCCCAGTGGGCAAATGAATGCCATCTTCTCTCAATCGTCTGGGTACATGGGAAACTGATGGTTACCTGCTCTTCAGATCCAGCACACTGAACCACTTAGTCCTCAGTAGGCAATGTAATGTGTCCTTGATCTGTGCAGTAGTATACCAGTTTGGGATGTTGCTCTGGTTGAGCATGTTGTAATCTATGCACTTCCTTCCCCATTTGTTTTCTAGACACCACTATGGGAGAGCCATAAGAGCTCTGAGACTCTCAGATAATCCCCAAATTTTCCATTCTTCTGAATGTTCTCTGAAGTTCTCCAAGTCACCTAAAGGGATTTGTCAAGACCTCTCTCTGAACAACCTATCCTCTTATAATCAAATTCAATGTTGGGCACTCCTAACACATCTCACACCAAACTCATGTTTTAAGAATAAATTCCGCCACCTCAAAAGTTAATCTCTGGCCCTCTTCTTCTATTCTGGGGTGAGTGGAGTGTCCTTTGGATAGAGCTGTTCCACTGGGATCTTGCCCTCAGCACCCTCCCCTGAACTTGCCATTACAATGAGGTTGACCACACTTAGTTGTCCTAACAATATCCAGTCCTTTAACGTCAGCAGGACATCTGTAACATTTCTGAGCCCTATCAAGATTCTCCCTTGGCTTTGCCACAATGTCCTTATGGGGAGCACTTCAAGGATCACTTCCACCCCAATGTCTCTTCTCTTGGAGTCAGCCTTGAGACAACATAGGGCCCAGGCTGTTTCCAGTTTAGCAACAACAACAAAGGAAACAGCAAAAAGTATAATATATCATTTTAGCAGTAACTAGTTACAATTCTATATGTAGTTATGTAATGCAATTATTATTCTATACATTTATATTTCTAATACATTTATATAACTATCATATTTTGTTTACTTTTTTGAACCTGATGTGTTTTGTATAAATGATCCAATATTGCAATAACTTTGTCCATACAAAGTCTAGATCAGGGCTGTCAAACTTGTGGCCCATGGATGCATCTAAGGCACATAGTTCAAAAGAATATTATTTCAAAATGTTAACAATTGTAATTGTTGGTGGCTTTTACAGTTTGTATGGAATTTCCAATTTTTATAAAATGACATGTGGCCCCTAGTCATATAACCATATTTTGGATGCTTGTCAATCAGTTTAAATTTACCTCTCTTGCCAAGTGACTGCTGTTTGCAATCTTATTTGCCAGCTTTCCAAGAAAGTCAATGGGGAAGCCGGCAGTGAATATTGCAAGTTCGGGGGGACATGGATTTGTGTTCAACTCCATCAGTGCACTGAGATATTTGCTGTCCCTTCCATTTATGTAAAGAAAATACTCCTATATATTGAAGGAATGGATCTTAATCTGGTCAAATGCAACCAAATGCCAACTCAAAATGTTATCAAACTTTCAATAGAATTTTTCCTCGGAGAAAATGCAATTATGTGTTATTTCTTTAATATGAAGGAAGTTATATTTAAAACATTTTTACTTCAGTAATATTATCTTGTCTAACGTCCTCCTAACTGCATTTTTCACCTCCTTGTTCCTTAGACTATAGATAAGTGGATTAAGTGAGGAGATGACAAGGGTATAAAAGACAGATATGATTTTGTCTTTATCCAATGAGAAATTGGAGCCAGGTCGTATATACATGAAGATTATGGTTCCAAAGAAAATGGTCACAGTGATGAGATGGGAGGCACAGGTAGAGAAGGCTTTATATCTTCCCTGGGCAGAGCTGATCTTCAGGACGGCAATAACAATGGCAATGTAGGAAATCAAAACTGTCAGAAAAGTTGTCAGTGCAATTACAGTGGATAAAATGAAATGCACAAAATGAGCAAGCTGAGTATCTGAACAGGACAATTTAAACATTGGAGGAGCATCACAAAAAAAATGATTAATTTCATTTGAGCTGCAGAAATTCAAATTAAAAATAAGTATGGTTTCCACTGTTGAACTTACAAACCCACAGGTATATGAAGCTATAACCAAAAGGATGCAAAAATTCATTGACATAGTAACAAAATACTGCAATGGGTTGCATGTTGCTGTGAAGCGGTCAAATGCCATTACAGCCAGAAGGCAACTTTCAGTAGTTACAAAGATGTCGACAAAGAAGAATTGTATGGTGCATCCTGTGATGGAAATGGTTGAATGTTCTATCATAAATGTTGTCAACAATTTGGGGGCAATAGCAGTAGAATAACCAATGTCTATAATGGAGAGATTTCTAAGAAAAAAGTACATGGGTGTGTGAAGCCTAGCATCAATTTTTGTTACAATGATTATCCCAATGTTTCCCACCAGAGTGATGAGATAGATGAGCAGAAAGAAGATGAAGAGAGGGATCTGAAGTTTTGGGTGGTCCATGAATCCAACAAGGATGAACTCAGTTACAGTGGTTTGATTTGTCTGCATTGTTTATTCACTCTGATTGAACAAAAATGGAGAGAAAACCTTATAGCAATATGAGTACTGTTGGCTTATCTTAGAATACCCAAGGTTATGTAAGATAAATCAATCAGAATAGAACTGGCTTGAATCCAAAGTCCAAAAACTTCTTCATGGTGCTTTATGAGAATTAAATCTCCTGTAGTATATGAAATGCAAAAATGCAGAATAACAAGGTAACAGAATTGGAAGGGACCTTAGAAGTCTTTTAGTCCAACCCCCTGTTCAAACAGGAGGCCCTATACCATTTTAGTCAAGTAGCTGTCCAGTCTTTTCTTAGAAACCTCCAGTGATGAAGCATCCACAACTTTGGCAGGGAAGCTCTTCCACTGGTTAATGGTACTCACTGTGCTGAAGTTTATCCTGAATTCCAGGTTTGTTCTCTCCTTCATTAGTTTCCATCCATTATTTCTTATCTTGCATTCTGGTGCTTTGGAAAATAAGTTTACCTCATCCTTGTATTTTCCAGGGAGCATTTTTCTGTGTGAAATAATATAGACTTCCTGCTCCAAGAAGCTAGAAGTCTATTACATTCTACTACTCTCCAAAGAAGTCCAAATTGATCAATTATTTGAACTGTGTGAAATGAAGTGTAATCTACTTTGGTAGGAAATGTTCTGTGAAACAATCTTTGATGACTATTGGCAACTATGCATTAACATTTTTCTAAATTACATCTGAAATTAATTCCAATTTGTGATCCATAATCTTTACATTTACAACTAGTTTTAGATCATTTCAAACTGGCCGATTAGCATGCACTATATAGCTCTGCCTGCAGCAGAGTTCTATCTAATATTTCTTCTTCCAAGTAGAAATACTCTTAAATGGAATACCAAACTTATATCTAACTATGCAGTTTAGATTAAGTGGATTTTAAAACTGGCAGGACATTAGCTATGTCATGCAATATATTATTCCACTGGCAGCACCATATCTTCATAGCCACATTGTAATGATTGTGGTCATTACAGTTGTGCAGGTATATGTATTTGTTTTCCATTTGAACATTAATATGTTTACTACATCATAAGTAATAGAAATTGATTGAGGAGATACTGTATAAAACAGTTTTTCTCAATTGACAAATAATAAGATTAACCATTGAAGCCTATAGTGGTAAACTGGAAGAAAGAAGAACCATCTGTTGACTCATGAATTTAATTTGTTGCCACCCAGGAGCAAAAATTAAAGATGTGATTGTATCTTAGTCAAATAATCAAGCCCGCATGTTAGTATTTTTTTCTTCTCTTTCATATGGGGATGATATGACAATGAACCTGAAAACAATATCAAGAGATTATGAGCAGCTTAGCAAGAAAGGCAAAGAGATAAGAGCACAGATAGTGTTTTCCACTGTACTTCCAGCAAAAGGTCACCATCCAATGAGAGAACAAAATATTTTAGAATTACACTACTGATTTAAGGGATGGTGCTGTCAAGAGAACTTCAGGTTCTTAGACCACTGTCTATGTTACCTACCTAAAGGGCTTCTGACATGGGATGGGCTGCATCTGACAAGAACTGAAAATAATGTGTTTGGAAAATGATTGGCTTAGCTTATATGAAGGGCTTTAAACTTTAAAATTTAAACTTTAAAATTGACATGGGATGGGCTTTAAACTTTAAAATTGAGGGGAAAGGGTGACCAATCTTTAGGATCCAATCTCAAGCATAAACCCCAAGACAACCAATCAAACAAGGAAAACTCAGACATAGAAAAGAAGTTTTAGGAAACCTGGGGTCGGCCATAAAGGGCTTGGATGCCTAATGCTCAAAGTTTGAGGAAGAAACAGGGTGAACTTGAAAATACTAGTACATGAGGGCAGGTATTATATAGTTGCCATTACTGAAATTTGATGGAATTAAACTCATGGCTGGAATGTCATAATGGCAGGACTTTAATTACCCTGATATCAAGTAGGAGATCAAACAAGTTCTTGATGAGCCTGGCTCACAACTTTGACATCCAAAAGGTAGCGGAGGAGGGAAAGAAGATCAGCTACCCTGGACTTAATTCTTACTAACAGAGATGAAATGATAGAGGGGGTTGAACTAGCAGGATCTTTGGGAGACGGCAACCATATCATATTGGAATTCAATATAATGGAGACATAAGCAATAGAACAGTGTCTTAGGTTTTAAAAGAAATGACTTCAACAACTCAGAGAGAGCTTAGATAGTGTTCCATGAATAAAAATCTCAAGAATCTTTGGAAACTCTAAAAAAAGTGTAATTATAAAAGTCCAGCACAATATCACTGAAAGCAAAAATAAGAGAACCAAGAAGTAAACAACATGGTTGCATAAAGAACTATCTAATGAACTGAAAGACAAAAATGCCATGTATAAAAAATGGAAAGAGGGACACATAACTAAGACAGAATGCCAGTATACATACAAACCAATTTTGCAAAGATGAAGTCAGATAAAATAAGACTCAGAATGAGTTAAGACTTGCAACAAATATCAAAAATATTTTTTAAAAAAATTAAAAGCATGTAAAAAACAAGAACGAAAAAATTGGTCCACTAATGGGAAAAGATGGCAAGGAAATGACAGATAGGAGGGAGAAAACAGACTGGTTAATTCATTCTTTGCATCTGTCTTCACACATACACACAAAAACAGCACAACCTTCCAAAAACAGAACCGTAAAAGACAGACTAGGAATACAAATTAAAATAGGCAAGAAAATAGTAAGAGAACAGCTGTCTACTAGAGAAGAATTCAAATCACCAGAACCAGATGGAATATATCCCAGAACTTTGAAGGCGCTAGCAGACATGATCTTGGAATCACTGAAACATACCTTGCAAGATCCTGGAGCACCGTA
The DNA here is from genome assembly GCF_049901715.1 of Pseudonaja textilis. NCBI lineage: Eukaryota > Metazoa > Chordata > Lepidosauria > Squamata > Elapidae > Pseudonaja > Pseudonaja textilis. Next base: position 224,389,617 of record NC_141990.1, read on the forward strand.
GATTTATCAGAGGACTGGAAAACAGGTGGCATGGTTCCCATCTTCAAAAAAGGAGAAAAAAATGAATTCAGATAAATAGAGAGCAATCAACCTGACATCAATAACTGAGAAGAACCTTGAAAAGATAACAAACAACAAATCTGTGAACATCTAGAAACAAGCAAAGTTATAATCAGAAACCAGCATAGGTTTGTCAAAGACAAACAAATCTTATTGCATTCTTTGACAAAATGACTAAAATGGTGGAACGAAATGCTGTGGACATAGTATACCTGGACTTCAGTAAGGCATTTGACAACCTACTTCTTGCTAAGATAGAAAATAGGATTGTACCTGGTTGACAAACAACTCTCAATGTGTAATCTTCAGTTGAACTGCATCTACATGTAGGGAAGTAAACAGTGGGGTACCCCAAGGCTCTGTCTTTGGCCCAGTACTCTATAACATCTTCATAAATGATTTAGATGAGAGGATAAAAGCTGGCAGGAATAGCCAACACCCCAGAAGGTAAGCTCAAGATCCAGAAAGAACTTGACAGACTAGAACACTGGGCCCTATCTAACAAGATGAAATTCAATAGTGAAAAAAGGAATTTTACACTTAGGCAAGAAAATGAAATGTACAGGTACAGAATATGTGATACCTGGCTCAATAGCAGTAACTGCGAGTGGGTTTAAGGACTCCTAGTGGACAACCAATTAAATATGAGCCAGCAGTGTGCTGCAGCTGCAAAAAAAAAAACCCAACCCAATGCAGTCCTAGGCTGCATTAACAAAGGGATTTAATCAAATTCATGTGAAATATTAATACTGGTTTATAATGCCTTGATAAGACCACACTTAGAATATTGCATCCAGTTTTGCTCACCATGATATAAAAAAGTAGTTTAGACTTTAGAAAGATTATAGAGAAGAGCAAGAAAGATGATTAGGGACTGAGGGCTAAAACATATGAAGAATGGCTGCAGGAATTGGGTTTCTATAGTCTAGTGAAAACAAGAACTAGAGGTGACATGGTAACACTGTTCTAATATTTCAGGGGCTGTCACAAGGAAAAAGGAACCAACCTATTCTCCAAAATATCTGAAGGTAGGAAAAGAAGCAATAGATGCAAACTAATCAAGGAGGGAACCAATCTAGAACTAAAGAGAAATTTCTTAACAGTGGATGACTTCCCTCTAGAAATTGTGGAGTGCTCCATCACTGGAAAAGAGATTGGACAGCAATTCGTCTGAAATTGCATAGGGTCTCCTGCTTGAGCAAGGGGTTGGACTAGAAGATCTCCAGGGTCCCTTCCAACTCTTAATATTTTTTTTGCATTTCATGTACTACAGGATATTTAATTCTCATAAAGCATCACGGAGAAGCTTTTGGAGTTTGGGTGACAAGAGAATTCTAAGTAAAACATAGATCAATATTTTTACATCAAAACAGCTGAGTATGCCTGCATTTGCAAAAGTATGATGGTGATGATGAACATGAGGAGGATAAAGATAGGCATTTACTGAAGATATAAGCATTTAAAAATATATTAGTCTAAATAGAAAAGCTTAATTAAACTTACCAGATCAGAAATCAAAATTCCATTTCCAAAGATGAAAAATGAAATGGTTTGGGTAGAATTGTTCATTTTATATTTTGTTTACCATTAATTAAAAGCCAAGTCCATGAAACTCTCAGCTGAGAGTTCAACATATCATTAACATGTTCAGTGTGACCTCTAAGTAAAATAAACTTGAGGATGTACTGGGAATTCATATTACACATTCATAATTAATTCAAACCTTCATTGCAGTTCACTAAGAAATCTTATTATATAGCTTGATCTCTTTTATTTTGAAATATTAACTTGCAGATTGAGGAATTATAGATTAAAGAACCCTAATCAGACTATGATAGGGTTTCTTCAATCTATACATCCCTCAATATCTCTTATCTTGAATTATTAACTTGCAGATTGAAGGCAGAAACAATGAAGCTAAAACAAGAATGGCAGAGTAGTAAAAATACCCATTTTTAAATCATGCAGAATTCACAAGCTAATGTTGCATGTTAGATATACAGGTAGTCCTTGTTTTACAACCAACCAGGCACTGAAAAAAGTGATTTATGATTGTTTTTCATACTTACAATTTAGCCCATGATCACATGATCAAAATTTGGATGCTTGGCAACTGGCTCATATTTATGACGGCTGCAGTGTCCCAGGGTCATGTGATCACCTTGTGCAACCTTGTGACAAGCAAATCCAATGGGGAAACCAGATTCACTTTACAACCATGTTACTGTCTTAACAACTGCAGTGATTCAATTGTCAACTGTGACCAAAAAAAGGGTTGTAAAATGGGGCAAAACTCACTTAACAACTGTCTCACTTAGGAATGAAAATTTTGGGCTCCACTGAGGTCATAAATTGAGAACTACCTATGGTCTATCCAAACATGAAGTGGCAACATGGGAGTTTTCTTTTCCTTCAAATGTTTCTAGTAACTATTTTTCTATCTTAGCATATGTCCTTTGGCTTCCATTTTGTTTACTGGCAAAAACTATGGATTGATGGTTGTGAACGAACATTGTTGTACTACCATAGTTGGATCGAAGGGGGGTGGGGCAGCTTTGGAGTCCATATCTTCCCTCTTTTAAAGCCTTTTTTCTTGCATTAATGTTCATTTCCAGACTATAAGCATTAGAGTAGCAGTCAGGACAACTCATAAACATTAGAGATGTAAATACAAATTTTGACAGGTACTAGTCAATAAGATGCTGAAATGCTGTGAAATCCTGTAGCCTAGGTATTCCCACACTGAAATTCTTCATCTCATTTGCATTTTTATTAGAGAATCTGCTGGATATAAATGAGACCTCTTTATGTGTAGGCTTTGGGTCCTTCAGCTGCTTATGATGTGGATCCTCACTCTTTTCAGAGGTCCTGAAATTAATCTTGAAATGTCTCTGGCATCGATAGTCTGAAATGGATGCACACTTTCTGAAATACTTTCTATTTTTAAAATAATGTCCCACATTATATTCACTGAATCATAGTGGGGAATCGATTAATGAGATCATATAGCCATCTCTTTTGAGCCATGTAGGCCATCCCTTTGCCCAAGGTGGTTGTTTTCAATAGCCCAGCAGCATAAAGTGGAGGAAGAGGAATCAGACAAATTTTAATCTTGTAAACAAACAGTAGCAGTTTTAATTTATTTGTTAATAAGATTTATAAATGGCCACTCATCTCAGAAGAACCGACTCTGGGTTGTATACAATAACCAACAATTCAAAAATATATATAAAAAAACAATCCTATGTAACTGGGCAAGAATCAATCCCAGGCATCTCCTCTGAACCTGCAACAAGGCCCAGTTAAGAATGATTTGAGTGCTTTTGTTTAATCGATGCTGAAAAATTCTTCCACATGTCTCTGCAAAAGGTTCCCCAGGTCCCTGTTACTCATGAGGCCTTGTATCACCAAAAACAGGGCTGAGGGGTAGCAACTTGTAGATGCAATAAGGGTGGAGAAGTACTGCTGTTTCACTGCCCTACCATCACAAGGTAGGCCTTGACAGAGACTCTGACTCATTTGCTATTGAGTTTTTCCTTCGTTGAGTGCCAGCGATGCTCTAGGCACCTCTGCTCTCATTTGGCAGGGTCCCCAAGTGGGACAAGGATCCCCCAGAGAGGTGAGGAGGCATGGGTGCAATGATTCCAATGCCTCAGCCACACCCCCTTATTCCAAGCAGCAACTAAGGCTTCAGATGAATCCTGCAACAGACTAACAGCAACAATCCCCAGCACCTACTGGAACCCATCCATGTTCTTCAATTGTTAGAGGCAGACCAATGCAATGGTTCCAGCATCCCTATAGTGGAGCATTTAGTGGATACTAGGGAATCCCATGGAAGTCAGGGCATGATGTGGACAAGACAAAGGGAGATGCGAAGAATTCCCCCAGTTTCAGATCACATAATTTAAGCTTTGACAAGAACCAATTCTGCACTGTGACCATTACCCTGTCTGTATCTGATTCTGGATGACCTGGAATAAGCCCATGGTTCTTAAGCCATGAACTCCTGAAACACCTCATATCCCATTCCTAGAGAAGGTAGATTGAAGTCCCCCAGAACCATTAATTCTGGGAAAGTCCACTGTAAATCCAGAAGTTGAATCAAGGAGCTCAGACAGGGAAGTGGTTATGCTACCTGGAGGCTAGTATGCAGTGTTAGTCTGACCATATGCACTTTTTAATGAAGACTACATAAAATTAAATTAGGGTCTCAGCCCACAAAAGGCTACTAACATTTTCTCCAGGCTTCCAGGCAGAGGCAAGCAGATCATCCTGTCATTACCTCCTTTTCTGCTCTTAAAATGTGAATTAGGAGCGAAGCAAAAAGGAAAATATGATTTTGATTCCCTCTGTTAAAAAAAAACAACCATAAGAGTATAAGCCATGTTATATACTCCAGGGAACACATCACCAAATGAGAATTTAAATTGTTTATGACCACAAACAAAAAGCATTTTCAGCATATACATCACAATAGGTAGTTAGATGTCTGGCCCCAATAACAAAGAAATATAAGTACACGCTACTTCCAAGCAGATTCCTTTATTGTTCCTTGCCCATAGTCAGAAATCTTGTCAAGCTAAAGCAACTACAGGCTTCATTAGGGATACACTCTGAGAATCTCTAGGGAGGAGCTGGTTTAACTCTCTTTGTCCCAACCAAAGTATCTAAACTTCATTGTCTTTTGATTCTCTGGAATGTAGCCCCTCCTTCCTGGAAATTCAGACTACGTTCCATCATATTAGGGCAGTTTCTTTTAAAAAAGAGACTTTGAATCAGAGACATAGTGTGAAGATGAATAAATAAAGGAGAAAAAATAGTGTAATGTGATGAACAATAGGTACATAGTCAAATATTTTAAACATTGTCTCTTGTGTTCACTGATTGGAATTAAAATTGGATCCAGAAATGTCAGTGTCATGTGTCCCTAACCATGGAAAAAACATGTGTTGGTAACTCTCTTTATATGACATGTCTCATGATGATTAATTCAGCACTTTCTGAAGTTTTAATGACTGCTTAAAGGTAAACATTCCCCTTGCACATATGTGCTAGTCATTTCCGGCTCTAGGGGGCAGTGCTCATCTCCATTACAAAGCCGAAGAGCCAGCGTTATCTGAAGACGTCTCCAGGGTCATGTGGCTGGCATGACTAAACGCTGAAAGTGCACGGAATGCTGTTACTTTCCCACCAAAGTGGTCCCTATCTTTGTACTTTTATTTTTATGTGCTTTGGAACTGCTAGGTTGGTAGAAACTGGGACAAGTAATGGGACCTCACTCCATTACGCGACGCTAGGGATTTGAACCACCGAAATGGTCTGATATCTGATCGACAAGCTCAGCGTCTTAGCCACTGAGCCACTGCATCCCCAGTAATGACTGCTTAGAACTGTCATTTTAGGTGCTGTAGTTTAATAGTAAAGTTTCTGCTTCTTCCACAGACTTTTTGCTAGATTTTTAAAAACATGGGCTTAGTAGTCCTCCTTTATATTTACAGAAGAGGATTCTTTCTCTAACTAGTGCATTAAACCTTTCATGCTGCTTCTGATGACAAAAATTTTCACCTCAGTGTGCTCTTTGCTATTTTTATGATCCTGGTGGGCACCAAGTTTGCCTACTCCATAGATTACCTCTGGGTGCTGGAGGTGACAGCTCCTTGCTGATAGTCCAGCCATTCCATTGCAGCATTGCATTGATTTTTAAACTAATATATACATGAAGAGAGTCTTTTAGCATAAATCATCATATGATGGTGGACAGAAATAGTGTTTATTGTTGAAATGCAAAACTATGAAAAGTTCAGCTGGCAAGCAAAAGTATTTTATTATTCAAAATTACATCTAATCAACATCTAATGAAAATAAAGGCCAATAGAAGATTTTAATTAGGATGTTGAATAGAATAACAGAGTTTGAAGGGATCTTGGAGGTCTTCTAGTTCAATTCCCTTCTCAAGCAGGACACCCAATTTCATTGCAGACAAATGTTTGTCCGGTCTCTTCTTTAAAATCACTAGTGTTGAAACACCAAAAAATTCTAGAGGCAACTTCACTCCACTGATTAATTGTTCTGTCAAGAAATTTCTCCTTAGTTATAGGTTGGTTCTCTCCTTAATTACTTTCCATCCATTGCTTCTTGTCTTGCCTTCAGCTGCATTGAAAAATAGTTTGAGCCCCACTTCTTTGTGGCAGCCGCTGAGATATTGAAACACTGCTATTATATAACCTCTTTTCATTAAACTAGACATACCTGCAACCATGTAACTGTTCTTCATGTTTTAGCCTTCAGTCCCCTAATCATCCGTGTTGCTCTTCTTTGCAGAAGGTGTTTTTTCTCTCCTGCAGTATGCAATTTTATAAGATTAATTTCCAGGCTAAGTAGCAGTTCCAGCGCATGTATACCAGTGGTGGTATTCAACTGGTTCTGCCTGGTTCTGGAGAGCCGGTAGCAGTGATGAGCAGTGGAGACCGAACCGGTTCTCTTTGCTGCCCTGTGTTTGGTCCACCCGCCCGCCCGGGCTCCCATGCTCACTTTTATGGCCAGAATTCAAAGCGTAGCTGATTTGCGCGGCGCAGAATAGCGCCGCACGGCAGCTGCTGTAGTGACCAGCATCATGCAGGCTTGCAGGAGGAAAGTTAGAATGCCTGTGCACCTGCACAAAGTGCATGTTTGCTGCACACGTGCAAGCAAAATGTGCATGCGTGCAAAGCGCAGCCACCAAGCCATGCCCACCAAACCAGTGGCAACTTTACTTGAATACCACCACTGATGTATATGTCCATGTATGGTTGTGAAGTTGTTTGAGAGAGAAAGAATGGGATTATTTGTTTTTTTTAAAATAAACTTTATTAATTTTACAATGAAAACAGACAAACATACATAAATGTGAAAGAGAAAAAAAGAAATAAAGAAGAAAAAGTTAAAAAGAAAATTCAGGAGACAGTTAAAAACTGTTTCGTCCTCAACAGTTTGTGGGACTTTCTTTTCAACCTTATTGTGTACCCTCTATACAATTACTCCTTGTGCGAATACACACACACACACACACATATATATACATATACACTACTATGATTATAACCTATTTTCTTTTGCCCTTTGTTGTTTACTCGATCTTTGTTCCATCCATTCATACCAGCAGTCCCAGCTGTCATAATGCATTGATGTATCTTTTCCTTTTAATGCCAAAGTTAATCTGTTCATCTCTGCACAGTTTGCTATTTTTTGAATAATCATTTCCTCTGATGGAATATGAGGTTGCTTCCAACATTGTGCAAAGGCCAGTCTGGCCGCTGTCAAAATATGTATTGTTGTGTACTTCACTTTTTTTGAGAGTTGTTTATTAAAAATCCCTAATAAAAAGAATTCTGGTTTCAATTCAGTCTGTTCTATTGTCATTTCCTCCAACCATTTTCTAATTTTCTGCCAGTATTTTTGAGCCTCTATGCAAGACCACCACATATGGAAGAAAGTTCCCTCCTTTTTTTTTACATTTCTAGCAATTCAGACTCATGTTGGGGCGCATTTTCACTAATCTTGATGGGGGAAGGTGCCATCTGTAAAACATCTTGTAGGCATTTTCCTTGTAAGTTGTCGATTTTGTAATTTTGTTGTTTCTACTCCAGACCTTTTCCCAGAATGGGATTATTTGTTAGGGTCTTAACAGAGAAAGTGTTAAACCTAAATCATATGCTCAATACTGACTTTTGCTCTAAAGACCGCATTTAAGCATTGATAATACCTGTCTCTCTTCTCACTGTTCTCTATTAAACCTTTTCCAACATATGCCATTGCCTTGCCTCCTCAGACATTAAGATGCCTTCACTTCCCATTAAATGAAAACAAAATCACTTCTTCTGTTTAGCGTCTCTGATGACAAAACAAACTCCTTAGCAGTTTTTGAATGGATAATTTAACGTCTTTATTTCTCAAGGTATAAATCAAAGGGTTCATCAAAGGGGTTATAAAGACAAAAAGAGTTGAGATCCACGTGTCTTGACCTGGCGAGGAAGCGGACTTAGGTCTCAGATACACAAAACAAGCACAACTGAAGTGGGTGATCACCACAGTGAGATGGGAAGCACAGGTGGAGAACATTTTTTTTCTTCCCAAACTGGAGGAGATCCTTAGGATAGCAGAAATAATATAGGCATATGAAACAGAGATCAATAGGACTGTGCCCAGCAAAACAACAGCAGATAAAAGGACCACCACCAGATATGTCAGGTAAGTGTCAGTACAAGTCAGGTTCAGCACAGGTGAAATGTCACAGAAAAAATGTTGGATTTCTTTTGGCCCACAAAAAGGCAACCTGAAAATAAGGATGCAAATAACTAAAGATATATAGCATCCTGCTAGACACGATGCAGCTACTAGCTTGATGCAAACCTTTTTCTCCATCAGAACCTGGTACTGAAGTGGGTAGCAAATTGCTGCATACCGATCATAAGACATAGCAACTAACAGGAAACAGTTGTTGGCTGACAAACTAAAAAAGCAAAACATCTGCATGGCACATCCAATGAAGGAAATGGACTGTCTGTCGGTTAACAGAATGAAAAGAAGTTTGGGGATGGTGACAAAGGTAGTACAGGTTTCTGAGACAGATAATGCAAAAAGTAAAAAGTACATCGGACAATGTAGAGCCCGGTCAAGCAATATGACTGACATGATAGTCACGTTGAAGGTCAGGATGGTGCCATAGGTGAGGGAGAAAATCACAAAAAGTAAAGTTGGTTTCTTTCCAAGGATGGAAAAGCCCAGCAGCAGAAAATCATTCACTGAGCTGTCATTATTATTTTTCATACCAGATGTAACATGGTCCAGATTGTCAAGAAATAAGTGGGGAAGATATTTATAAGTCATAGGATGATCCTCTAGTCATCTCAAATGAAATTAAATTTGATCTTTGTTTTAGTTTAGGGTTTTCATAGAAAAGGTAAGCATGCATGAAACAAGCAATCCACTATATGACAGCAAAGACATCAGGTAAAATAGCTTTCCTTTCCCATAATGTGGACAAATAGTAACATAAAGTAAAATAATATGAGAAGCTGAGTGGCATTCAGATGATAGCTAATACCATCTCACCCACATTCTTAATATTTCCTCTTCATGTAGCTACTGGTCCTAAGTATCCATGTACAACATTCCTGCTTCAGTTACCTATGCAAAAAAGAAAAAGAAAAAAAGAAATACTACTACCATAGACACAATCTTTCCCCCATTTGTTTTCTGAAGTTTAGTGGCATTCTAAAAAAAACTTGATGAGACCGAGCCCAACTTACACTAACTGCTTTCTTTTCAGGCTTTTAAAATATACATCTGGTAACAGAACGATGCTTCGTACTGATTACCAACAGTGCCACACACCTCCATCCTGAAAAGATCCCTGGTTCTCCATTGTTTTTCATCAGGTTTTATGAAACAACTCTTCTCAATTTGCTAATGATATTTTTGACTTGATCACAGAAACAGGGATAAAGGTGCCGGATCCAGCCACTAGCCCATATTAGAGGCTGATGCAGATATATTCATGCTATCTTCAAAGCTTCATTTACAACAAACCTGTATTCAATTTTATTAAGATTCACAAAGATACTGATTTACTCTTTGGGAATATGTTCCCTTGATAACATAAGTGAGTTCACATTAGGAAAACATAATTTATCTTTAGAAGCATGAAGATTTTTTCTTTGTTGGGCAAAATACTATAGTGTATTCCCTTGGTTTCTCCTTGTTAAATGGCTAAAAGAGTTGAGCCTCCTCCCAGTATAGCAAATTAAGCCTTTTCAAGAAACAAAATTATAGATGCTATAAACTAAAGTTAACCAGAACTAATTACTTGTTTATTGAAAAGTTAGATTTAATCTCAAGGCTTCGTCAACAAATGTATGACAAGCAAATAACAAACCAAATAAAATATCAGTGATACAATGAAATATTACAAGTATCCATCTATATCAAGCCAAGACAGCTCTTTCTCAAAAATAGGCTCCAGTTTAGCTTTGTGGTGACTGGAAACAGAGTACATTGGAGCATTGCAGAACATGAATGCATCACTTTCCTGCAACCCCCAAAGCCTTTGCATCTTTTCCTGAGACTACACAGCAGGTGCAGAGCACAGCCATGCAACCTAGAAAAACCCTGTAGCAACAACTTCTAAGAGATTGCAGAAAAGTGCTGCATTTTATGCCTGTGTGTGCCCTAAGCCATTTTTGCAGAATGTCTCCGAAGCACTGCATAGACACCCTGGATGTGAGGATTAAAGGAAGCACTGAAGATTCTGAACAGCTAGGCCTTTGGCAAGGGAGGGTGAGACTCCTTGCTTCACTGAACTTGCCATCTTTTAACTTTAATGTTTTATTCTTATTTCTTTTTTGTGAGATACCTGGAATCTTTTTGAGAGTCTGATGGCGCACAAATTTAATAAATAATAATAATTCTGCAATGATACCATTAACACCATCAAACTGCAGCATCTGCCTATCCCAGGTGGTTGGGAAAGACTTGATAGGTAGATAAAATGCCAAATCTAGGCTAAACATCTGGTTGAATGTGTCATTGAAAAAAAAATCAACTGGAGGTCCTTGTAGATCACATGAAGTACATGCAGCATATATGTATCAAGTGTACAGCAGTGTAATTATTTTTTATTTGGCATTTGGATGATGATGACGATGATGATGATGATGATGATGATGATGATGACGCAAGGCATACTTTTTGGTATAGTGGTGAAGGTGCTGGACTAGAAATGAGGAGACAGAGTTCTAATTCAGCCTTAGGCATGAAAAACAGCTGGATGACTTTGAGACAGCCACTCATGCTCAGCCCAACTCACCTCAAAGGGGAGGAAAATAAGAGGAAGAAGTTGCCTTGAGTTATTTGTAAAAATAATAAATAGATACAAAAATGAATGAGTGAATAAATAAATAAATAAATAACCTCAAAACTGTAGAAATCATGGTAGACTTTAGAAGAAACCCTCCCATACTACCACCTCTTACAATACTAGACAACACAGTATCAACAGTAAAGACCTTCAAATTATCATATCACAAGACCTAAAATGAACACTTAACATCAAAAGCGTCATCAAAAAGGCACAACAAAGAATGTTCTTTCCGTGCCAACTCAGAAAGCTCAAACTTCCCAAAGAGCTGCTGATTCAGTTCTACAGAGGAATTATTGAGTCTGTCACCTGCACCTCTATAATTGTCTGGTTTGGTTCTGCAACCCAACAGGACAGATACAGACTTCTGAGGATAATTAGGACTGCAGAAAAAAACAATTCGTACCAACCTGCCTTCAATCGAGGACCTCTATACTGCACGAGTCAAAAAGGGAGCTGTGAAAATATTTACAGACCTCTCACATCCCAGATATAAACTATTTCAACTTCTACCCTCAAAACGACACTATAGAGCACTGCATACCAGAACAACTAGACACAAGGACAGTTTTTCCCCAAAATGTTCTGCTTATTATTCTCTGGATGGTATAAAGCAGACAGAATAACTCCACAAAACATCCATAACAAAATCTTTTTTAGTGATACATCAGGTATCCCCATAACTCACATTTGTGACAAAGTTCTTCTTAATGTCCAATCCTTTGCATATCTGTCTTGTAGTATAGAAAGATAAAAAAGTCTCAACCCCATGATGATTGGAAGCATGGTATGGTATGGTGGTTACAGGCAAGAGTGAGGGAGCCTCCCCCAACCCAACAAGGGTCAATATAGTGACCAATCAGGATTACAGATGTGGTCACATGACATGGACTACATTTCCCAGGATACCTTTACTACATTTACCATGATGCATTCCCTTAAGGGGACAGCTCACAATTCCTAAGTAACTATCCCAAATCCCATTAACTCTAAACTGTCTGGACAGCACATGAATGCCATCACTCTGCTAAACAAATAATTCCCTCAATACTCTCCAACTATTTACAAAGTCTGCATTACTATTACTATTAATCTTCTCATCATTCCTTATCACTCATCCCCTCCCACTTGTGACTGTATGTCACAAGTGGGAGGGGATGAGTCATTGTCACTTGTATCCTTACGATTTGTATTGACTGTTTCCTAGTATGATTTGATTGCTTATTGTACCCTATGACTATTATTAAGTGTACTTTATGATTCTTGACTCTTGATGAATGTATCTTTTCTTTTATGTATATTGAGAGCATTTGCACCAAGACAAATTGCTTGTGTGTCCAATCACACTTGGCCAATAAAGAATTCTACATTCTATTCTATATTCTATTCCTCTTCCCCCTTTCCAGAATAAATATAGCACATTTCTATTTAAGTTCTTCTAGTCTCTCTCCCCACTGTGTGTACACTTGGTCAATAAAGAATTCTAATCTAATCTATTCTAAAATTCTCTCTGTGTGCCATACGTATCGACTATTATATGGAGAACATGACTAACTTTTTCTAGGTCAGGCAATAGCCATCTAAAGGCAGTAATACAATTTTTTACTTATAAAAGGCACATCCGATTTTTTTAAAATTCTTGCTAAGTGTCATAAGGCTTGTACAAACTGTTCATTGGGGCTTACTTTAAATCACCTCAAATAGAATATGGCTGCTATCAGAGGTGGTATTCAGCAGGTTCTGACCAGTTCTGGAGAACCAGTAGAGGAAATGTTGAGTAGTTCAGAGAACTGACAAATACCATCTCTGACTGGAGATTTTATAGTATCCTTGCCCTGCCATGCCCACCAAGCCATGCCCATAGAACCGGTAGTAAAAAAATTTGAATCCCACCACTGGCTGCTATGCTCATTTAAATACCTGTATTTAAAGTAGCAACCAAAAATGTTTTTAAAAGACAGCTTAATAATTTTCCATTTTTTATTTACTTCAGAACTGCTCAAATAGACTTTTGTTTGCTATGTTCATTATATTTAAAATTCTCAAAAAAACAACTAAACAAAACAAGCCCCAGAAAGTCGGGCTATGAATGATCTAGGGTTATCTATAATCAATAGTGATAAAATTGGGGTCAGGGTTACTCCATTAGGTTTGTTAATCATCAAAAGTGGAGTTCGTAAATAGGTTTCTGAAATCATAATAATATCATTTTGGGAGAGGGTTCATGACCAGCTAAGATCTGCACTGGGTGGACCAATAAATCATCAAAACTAATGAGTCTCAAGTCATATAGAATCCCTGCTGTCCAGACCTTCAGGGAAATGCTGGTATATCACCCTGCATGATTTTTCCTGTTCTCAAAAGGCTACAATATTATATACATTTATATGGGCATAAACTGCAATGAAATTAAAATGGTTTTAAGACTGTGCTGTAAGCAATGGCTTGCAAGACCTGAGAAGCAACATTACTTGATGTTAATTTCCTCTGAATCTCCATTTATTCGAAACTTGTATTTCAGCCTAGGAAATTCTGTAATGGTCAATTTCCCCAAGTATTTTAAATCACTAATATAGACATACTTGATCCATTAGGCAGTGGTTCTAGATTCATTTAGAAGGACTGGCTGCTTCCTACTACAAGCATGACTGGAGTTGGGTTGATCTTTGGCTGCTATGACTTCTTTTCTTTTCTTATTGTAAGTTTTTTGTTTTGTTTTATCCCCATGCATAACATCACAATTGTGAGATGGGTGAGCTGTATAAATTGATTAAACAAATAACTATAAACAGGTTTGTGTGTTTACTTTGCTTGTGTGAAGAACGAGATTCAAATGTTTCATTTTGACTGCTTTTTTAGCTCCATCATTTCAGAGGATGAGTGGGGAATGAAATAGTCAGTTGCTGGAGAGAACTCACAGGAATGAATGTGTAGTTTTAATTATTTAAAAAAAATAATTTATTTCTCCCTATTTTGGCAGATGGGAGACATTATTATAAATTATAAGTGGTAGATGTTTAAAAAAGGGTGTGTGTGGAAATCACAGGAGGAGACATCCTTCCTTCCTTCCTTCTTTGTTATATGTAAACATTCTGTATACCTAGGTAGAATCTGCTAGCATAAGCAAAATATTTGTAATTGGAATTTTCCTCACTGATTGAGTTTCAATTTATTTTTTTAATTAGGAGAATCATATCTGTAGATTGAATAAACTAACAGTTTCCTTCCAATTTTACAACGAGAGTCCCTCATAAGATTACAAAATGATTCTAAACCATCACAGGGCAGCAAAAACTTTATTCTTTTTGACAAGTAATCATTTTCTTCAAGGCATCTTTTACCTCTTTGTTCCTCAAACTGTAGATCACAGGATTCAGCATTGGGACTATCAGAGTGTAGAATACAGCTGAGATCTTCTCTTGTTGCTGAATGTACATAGAACTGAGTTGCAAATGGCTTAAACTAACTGGCCCGTAGAACATGGTGACTGCTGTTAGGTGGGAAGCACAGGTGGAAAAAGCTTTGTATCTATTCCCAGAAGAATGCATCTTTATGATACTAGTCAAGATACATAGGTAGGAGATTATAATTATCAGGAGAGTAGAAACAGCAATTATTCCAGAGAAGGTGACCAATATAACTTCATTAGTATGGGTATCACTGCATGAAACTTTCAACATAGCTGGCGTGTCACAGAAGAAGTGGTTAATTACACCTGGGGCACAGAACGACACCATAAGCAAGCCAGAAGTGTGGGTGAGGGAATTCACTATTCCCCCTAGGTATGAACCTGCTACTAGCAGGACATAGACCCTTTTGGACATCATAGTGGTATAGAACAATGGCTTACAAATGGCTACATAGCGGTCATATGCCATCACTGCAAGCAGAAAGCCCTCGGTACTCACAAAGACTACAAAAAAGCAATGTTGGGTGATGCATCCAGCATATGAAACAGTTTTAAATCGTGCTAGATTCATCAAGAGCCTTGGTGCAAAGATGGAAGAGTAGCAGATGTCAACTATAGACAGATTGCTGAGGAAGAAGTACATTGGGGTATGAAGCCGGGGACTGATTCTGATCAATACCACCATTCCCATGTTCCCAGCCAGAGTCAGAAAATAGATCAGGAAAAATATCATGAAGAGGAGCACTTCAAATGCCAGCTTGTCTGTTAGCCCAAGAAGCATGAATTCAGTTACCATGGTGTTATTGTTCATGATCAGTTAGAGGTGACCACCTGGAACGGCACCTGCAAAGAGAAAGGCTGTAGAACAACTCTATTGGTCATATGCCATTACTGCAAGCAGAAAGCCTTCGGTACTCACACAGACTACAAAAAAATCAATGTTGAGCGATCATGGTGGCATCAGTTAACTCAACTTTAGGCAGCCAGCTTGGAATTGGCATCCTAGTGGAAAATTGGATTTTTAAATGAGATACAGAATTTTTGGAAGATCCTGTTTGTGTGAGAGGTATTTTTCAAACAAAAATACCTTCCATACAAACAGGTTGAATCTGAGTGAAAAATGCTTGGTGGATGGAGAAATCTGCTTATGCAAAAGATCATGTTTTCCCCTTTCTCCTCTTGGAGCTCCTATTCTTCAAAAAGCCTTTCTAGAAGTCCAGATGAACCAGATAACAAATCATCAGAGTTGGAACAGACCTTGTAGGTCATCTAGGGAGACTCTACACCATTTCTGACAAATGGCAGTCCAATCTCTTCTTGAAAGTCCCAAGTGATGGCGCTCTCACAACTTTGGAGGGCAAGCTGTTCACATATTGTTGATGGTGTCTTACACGATTGTAGTAAGAAACAGAAATTAACCAACAACTATGTAAAACAATTTTGCATTATTTCTTATACTGGATGTACGTTTCTCCCCATTGCTCTCTTGAAAAACCACACAACTCACAACGTTGAAATGGTCCTTCTGAATCATTTGAAGAGGTTTTTCAAGAAATATAGACAGCTGCAAGGGAAGGACACAAAGCAAGGCATGTTGCCTTTTGTTCAAATAGCATAGGATATAATTTAGGTGATTTTCCTAATGATTGGCATTTTTCTAAAGGATTTTTTCCCAAACCTGCATGGGTTTTGTGGGGAAAAAATAAAAGTCACCAGAAGATTTTAACTGCAGTTGCTTTTAGCATTATAGCTACAGCAAGTTAAGACAGTACAAATGATTAATGATTACCTGGATCCTTTGAGTATTGGGCAGCTTCAACTTCCTCAGCTTCTTTTGAAGATTTGTCCTTCATTGTAGATTTATCGCATGCATTGTTTGAAGTGTTTTTTTCTGATTAACATTAACATATTGTTATACATTAAGAAGATTAATTAAATGATATAAATCATTCCAGTTGTTCCAGGTGAATTACATCTCCCCACAATCCCAAATAAATTATGCCTAGAAATCCTAGATCACTACTCTGTTACTGTGTGAGTCAGAGGATTCTGGGATTCAAATGAAAATATATGAGCTAAGGAAGCAAGTAAAAATCCTCAGAGCATTTGCTCCACATTAAGTTTTCCTGAGGTTCCTGCCCAGAAATAGAATTGTATAAACTATACATAAAGCAGATAGACTCCTTTATGGGGGACCTAACACCTCTTAGATAGGCTGTCAAATACTTGAATGTTAACTAAAGTAAAATAAACTAATTTTTTAAGTACTTCCAGAAGGATCACACTGAGCAGAATAACTTTTAGAAAAGGCTCATTGCTGAAGGTGATCAAACAAACAACCATAGAGTGAGGGTGCAAAGTTGGAGAGCAGAGATTGCAGAAGAAGATGGATCTAGTGGATGCCTTATGGCTATCACAATCTTCTGCCTACATTTGTTAAATGTAATTATAACCCATTGGACAAGGTGATCTAGACTGGGCAATATTTGTATTCCAAAGTGGTAGGGTCAAGAACAATATTCTTTTTCCTTTCTAAATAAACACTGTCCAACTATTTACTAAATTTGTGTTACTATTAATTTTCTCATCGTTCCTGTCACCCATCTCCTCCCACTTGTGACAGTATGACTGTAACTTTGTTGCTTGTATCCTTATGATTTATACTGACTGTTTCCTAGTGTAATTTGATTGCTTATCGTGACCTATAACTATCATTAAGTGTTGCACCTTATGATTCTTGACTCTTGACAAATGTATCTTTTCTTTTATGTACACTGAGAGCATTTGCACCAAGACAAATTCCTTGTGTGTCCAATCACACTTGGCCAATAAAGAATTCTATATTCTATTCTATATTCTATTCCTCTTCCCCCTTTCCAGAATAAATATAGCACATTTCTATTTAAGTTCTTCTAGTCTCCCTCTCCCTCTCCCTCCTCCGCTCTCTTTGCAAATTGGGCTGAAAATTTAATTCACCACTGAAAGAAGAATGCTTAAAGAACATTTGAAGGATATACCAGATCAGGGGTGGGATTCAAATTTTTTAACAACCGGTTCTGTGGGCATGGCTTAGGTTGGTGGTCATGTGACTGGCTGGGCGTAACGAACTCAACATCACTAACATTGAGGCACGCATCTCCTCGCCTGGCTTCTCATGACTGTTGGGATGCCGCAACAGTCATAAGTGTGAAAAACAGTCATAAGTCACTTTTTTCAGTGCCATTGTAACTTTGAATGGTCACTCCACACAAGCAAAGTACCAGCAAAGGAGGGGGAAAAAAACTCCAGAGACATTCCTGAGACAGGAAGTCTAGTCCTGCCAAGAATGAAATAAGGGTTAACAGAGAGGCAGTTTCTGTAAGCAACACCAGAATGTTTCCTTCCTGCCTTCCTTACAGGATTAGGCTAGTAATTTATTCTAACAGCCGGTTCTCTGAACTGCTTAGAATGTTAACCACCAGTTCTAATGAATAGGTGCGAGCTAGTAGAATCCCACCCCTTTACCAGATGCAGAGTAGCTAAGAATCCTTTCTAATTTGGTTCTGAAAATTATTCCTTATGCATAAAAAATACCTTAACTCTTAAAAATAAGAAAATAAATACCAACCTTTGCAAAGGTAGCCTTGGGCATTTGCAACAGCCAAAATGATGTTCATTTCAGCTTTTAGATGCTATTTGCTACCACACAAACAATATTTTAAATTGAAGAATCCCAGTAGCTTTGCTGGATTTTTTTTCAGTTTTTGCTCTTTAGGCATCATAGGCATCTGATCTTCATAGACTATTATCCTGAAAATATTCAATTACTTTTTCTCTATGTTCTTGTATTTCACAGCACTATAAGCAATGTAAAGGCAATCCAGAAATAATTTTTTTATCACTAACACTATCCCAAATGAATGTAAGAAGCCAATTGACCTAGTCCTTCGAAGGATTGCATCACTTTTCAGTATAGGTTTATACAGAAAAGGCGAGCTGGTCACAGACTTAATGATTTTGGACAGAAAGACATCTATTCCTTTAAATAAGCTGAACCAATAGCACCCTTGAAGTAACTTCATCTTCAGAGTCTTAAGGGAAATGATTCCAGGCTATCCTCCTGGGAGCTTTAATGTTGTATTACTTTTAAATTATTCATAATTGATGCTTATTTTTTTGTTAAATAGAAAAACAAACCAACACAATTTCCTAATATCGAATTACTTTGCCCCATTCTGAGGATTCTCTGTGCCAGATCAATGAAGAAAAGTAACACTACTGTTCCAAACCTGATACTGTACAGCAGTATGGTTTCTATAATATAGATTGCTAGTGTCTTTGTGTTTGAAAGGCAATGGGTAATGTAAAGGAATACATTTGTGTGAAATTTGTGAATGAAATAAGACTGTAGTTCACTTGGATTTTGTGCGATCTAGATAAAAGTTGGATTTATGCAGATCCTCAGAGATCCCCATGTGAGTTCCATCTTCAAATTGAAGGTCACACCCATCTGATATTGCAATGACAAAACTAATATTGTTTGGCATCACCAAATGTGCAAAAACACAAATCCGAGCTATGGATTCTCACATGTCCTCACTATTTTTACATGAAATTTAGCTAATGCTACAATCAAAACATATACAGCCAGGGGTGGGATTCTATCGGTTCAGACTGGTTCAGGCAAACCCCTTGTTCCGATGATCAGCTGGCTCCAAACTGGTTCGCTGTGATGAGCATATGGGCCCACCCGTCTGCCCCTGCTCTTTCCTGTCCTTTATTTCCTTTGTTTAGAGCTCAGCTGATTGACACATCAGAGTGGTTTGCCATCCCTCAGCTGTTTTATTCACAGAGGCTTCAGTTGAAGGTAAGTATGGGCTTTTTACAATGCGGAGTGAGCAATCACTGAACCAGTTGTTATACCAGTGGAATCCCACCCATACAGCATTCATCTTCATGGAGTGATCTACAATCATCACACACCCCAAAGAACCAAAATGGATTCAGAGTCGGGAAGGTGATCCAGAACCCTTGGATCACATACTACCAGTTAAATTAAATTCATTGTTTTACTCTACAAGCTCAGGGAAATTTGGATTACTAAATCCCTAATATCCAATCATGTTTTAAGGAATCCTCTAAAACTCTTGTAAGAATGCATTAAGCTTGGTTTTGATCTATCTTTTAAATTCTTCTGATGTTATCTTCTTTTGACTGGGATTGGGCTGCAGGTCATAATATGATAATATGATAAATGTCTAGTTGTCATTAGAGTTCAAATGAGCAATCAAAAGGTGCAAATAAACATTGATGACATGCTGCCAAAGTGTCCCTCCCCTAAAAAACTGAGTTACATATTGGCAGTTTTCTTGTACTCTTTACATGCAAAACAATAATTCTGTTTAGAATGGGAAACTGAATGATATGCAGCAGGGGTTGCCAACTTTTTTGGCTTGGTGGACTGGCAGAAGTGGCGACGGCAGCAGGGGGTGGAGATAAAGGATGATTTCATGCGTGTTCACACATCACTTGCACAGCCTGGTCTGAACAGGTTGCGGTCTGGCACTGGACCACAGACCAGAGGTTGGGGACCCCTGATGTGGAGAACAGTGGGTGCCAATCCAATATAAATGGTAATATTTCTTTTTGCTTCTAAGTCACTCCAATTTTTTACTTCTCTGGAACAGATTTACAGATGCTTAAAAGAAAAAAAAAACAAGAACTCAGGTTCTATTGAAATGGGGAACCTCTCCTTAAGTTTATGCTTTTTGGCATAAACGAGAAATTTTTTCAGAGCTTGGTATCAGAGAGTTAACATGAGAAATACAAAGTAACTCAATGAAGACAATAAGGTAAATAGGCCACCATGCTTCTCTAAACTCAGAACTGCAAATGTAATAACAACCCTCCAATCCAACTTAGTAGAGAGTCTAGATCAGGCTTGTCCAACCTGCGGCCCAAGGGCCGCATGCGGCCCAGGTCACCTTGTAATGCGGCCCAGTGCCCACCCCAACCTTCATGCCAGAGCCAGCGAGGAGGAAGAGGAGAGGCAGGCGCGAGGCAGGGCGAGGCGAGCGCCAGGCCAAGCAGCAACAGAAAAAGCATGCGCCGTCAGAGTGCCACCTCCTGCTGTTGCCACCACCGCCATTGCCTCCGCTTCTGCCCCCGCCGCTTCTGCCCCCGCTGCCACTTCTGCCCCTGCCATCGCTGCCGCTTCTGCCCCCGCCACCTCCGCTTCTGCCCCCGCCACCGCTGCTGCTTCTGCCCCCGTCGCTGCTGCTGCTTCTGCCTTCCAGTCCTGCCTCATCCAGCTGGGCCATTTGCAGGAGGAGAGGTAGGCGCGAGGCGGGCGAGCTTTCTCCCCCACCCCCGCAAAATTTGGCCGGAAAATAAACAATGATAAAAAAAAACATGATAAAAAAACTGTGATAAAAAATAAATAATTTTTAATAAATAATTAATAATAAAAACATCTCGCTAACTTCATTTCCAAATAAATTTAATATGTTAACTATGTTTTCTATGGTTTTTTTTGGATGATCAGGTATCGTTACTGTTATTTTATTTTATGTGCGGCCCAAACCAAATTTTCATCTTCTAATGTGGCCCAGGGAAGGTGAAAGGTTGGACACCCCTGGTCTAGATGATGTGAAGACTGCAGCATATGAGAGACCATGATAAGTACAATGGTATGGGGAAGAAGATGGTCAACAATATTGAGGAATATTTTTTAGTAATTTCTCAGTTTTTTTACAGGTGAAACTCAAAAAATTAGAATATCGTGCAAAAGTTCATTTATTTCAGTAATGCAACTTAAAAGGTGAACCTAATATATGAGATAGACTCATTACATGCAAAGCAAGATAGTTCAAGCCGTGATTTGTCATATATGAGGTGATTATGGCTTACAGCTCATGAAATCCGCAAATCCACAATCTCAGAAAGTTAGAATATTGTGAAAAGGTTCAATATTCTAGGCTCAAAGTGTCCCACTCTAATCAGCTAATTAAGCCATAACATCTGCAAAGGGTTCCTGAGCCTTTAAATGGTCTCTCAGTCTGGTTCAGTAGGAATCACAATCATGGGAAAGACTGCTGACCTGACAGTTGTGCAGAAAACCCTCATTGACACCCTCCATAAGGAGGGAAAGCCTCAAAAGGTTATTGCAAAAGAAGTTGGATGTTCCCAAAGTGCTGTATTAATAGAACATTAATAGAAAGTTATGTGGAAGGAAAAGTGTGGAAGAAAAAGGTGCACAAGCAGCAGGGATGACCGCAGCCTGGAGAGGATTGCCAGGAAAAGGCTATTCAAAAGTGCTGGGGACTTTCACAAGGAGTGGACTGAGGCTTGTCAGTGCATCAAGAGCCACCACACACAGACGAATCCTGGACATGGGCTTCAAATGTCGTATTCCTCTTGTCAAGCCGCTCCTGAACAACGAACAACGTCAGAAGCGTCTTACCTGGGCTAAAGAAAAACAGAACTGGTCTGTTGCTCAGTGGTCCAAAGTCCTCTTTCCTGATGAGAGCAACTTTTGCATCTCATTTGGAAACCAAGGACCCAGAGTCTAGAGGAAGAATGGAGAGGGACACACTGCAAGATGCTTGAAGGCCAGTGTGAAGTTTCCACAGTCTGTGTTGATTTGGGAAGCCATGTCATCTGCTGGTGTTGGTCCACTGTGTTTCATTAAGTCCAGGGTCAATGCAGCCGTCTACCAGGAGATTTTGGAGCACTTCATGCTTCCTTCCTCAGACAAGCTTTATGGGGATGCCGAGTTCATTTTCCAGCAAGACTTGGCATCTGCCCACACTGCCAAAAGCACAAAACCTGGTTCAATGACCGTGGGATTACTGTGGTTGATTGGCCAGCAAACTCGCCAGACCTGAACCCGATAGAGAATCTATGGGGCATTGCCAAGAGAAAGATGAGAGACATGAGACCGAAGAATGCAGAAGAGCTGAAGGCTGCTATTGAAGCATACTGGTCTTCCAGAACACCTCAGCAGGACCACAGGTTGATAGTTTCCATGCCACGCCGCATTGAGGCAGTAATTGCTGCAAAAGGGGCCCAAACCAAGTACTGAGTACATATGCATGCTTATACTTTTCAGAGGTCTGATATTGTTCTATGTACAATCCTTGTTTTATTGATTGCATGTAATATTCTAATTTTCTGAGATTGTGGAGTTGGGGTTTTCATGAGCTGTAAGCCATCATCATCACAATTATGACAAATCACGGCTTGAACTATCTTGCTCTGCATGTAATGAGTCTATCTCATAGATTAGTTTCACCTTTTAAGTTGCATTACTGAAATAAATGAACTTTTGCACAATATTCTAATTTTTCAAGTTTTACCTGTATGGCTTTATTCTATGAGTTACAAGCTGTCTATTATGAAAAGACAATTGCATTGGATATTCTTTATTACAGTGCAAACACTTATTTTCAGAGAGAACCCTTTCTTCCATGGAAAAGCATGTAGAGAGGAAAACGCCATTTTCATACTGTCATTAGATCTGTATCTTCAAAATGCCTTTCCAAGGACTAGAGATCTCTGCTAACAGATGTTTCTGTGTGGGTTGGAATAATTAAAATGGAATATTGGAAACTTTCAAAAGAGAGAATAACATTGTGCATTGTTCATTGCGCATTGTGAGTGTATATATGATTGAGAGGAGGGCAGAAGGAAAACTAAGTGAGATTTAAAATTATTGAGTGGCTATAAAGATGTTTCTTTTCTCCTTTAAGTTATTTTAAGCAAAATCAAGGACCAGGGAAGATCATTTACCAACCCTGCTGTTTGCCTTGCAATTTATGTCCAGAAATTCCTCTGGAAAAGATATTTTATCAAATTTACATCATTTGTTGTTGTTTGTTTTTATTTTGAAATATAATCTACGTTAAGAAATTCTTTGTTAAGACTTCATATTTTTTTCTGAAATGTGGCCATTTTTCTTTGTTCACTCTGAAGATAAAGTAAAAGAGATATTTACTGGGACCCCAGTTCTCTTCCAAACACCTTTTTCATGGCATATTTTACATCCTTATTCCTCAGGCTGTAGATCAATGGATTCAACAGGGGTATTATTACTGTGTAAAACACAGATGCTGTTTTGTCAGTGTCAAGGGAATAGCTAGAAGTGGGCCGGAAGTACATGAAAAGAATAGTGCCATGATATATGGCCACTGCTGTGAGATGGGATGTACAGGTAGAAAATGCTTTATGCCTCCCTTCTGTGGAGTGAATCCTCAGAACTGCAGTAATAATGAATATATAAGAAGTAATAATGATCAGCAAGGTGCACATTTCAAACAAACTGCCAAAAGTGAATATCAGCATCTCATTCATAGATACGTCATTGCAAGCCAGTTTCAGAAGCTGGGTGACATCACAGAAAAAGTGATTGATGCTGCTGGAGCCACAAAAGGACAATCTTAACAAACCACAAGTTTGAATCATAGAGTTCACAACTCCCCATAGATACGAGCCAACTATCAATCTGATACAAAGCCTCTTAGTCATCACTGAAGTGTAGAGCAAAGGGTTGCAGATGGCCACATAGCGATCATATGCCATAGCAGCCAATAGGAAGAACTCAGTTGTGGCAAATATTGCGAAGAAACAATATTGTGTGATACAGGAAGCATAAGATATGGTTTTCCTATCCACCAGAAAGGTCACCAGCATTATAGGTGTGATGGTAGTGGAGTAACAGGCATCTAAAAAGGATAGGCTGCTAATAAAGAAGTACATGGGGGTATGCAACTGGGGAACAATCCAAATTAATAAAATCACCCCAAGATTCCCGAGCAGAGTGGCAATATAGATGGTTAAAAACGTTGCAAAGAGCAATTGTCGCATTTCCAGGTGTTCTCTGAGTCCAAAAAGAATGAAGTTGGTCACCAAAGTGTAATTTGTTCCAGGCATTGGTTTCATTCTCTTTTTCCTGTGAAGAAAATCAAGAAAAATATTTCTCAAAAACATACAGTTTGCAGAACTCTGAGCAGGTGGCTTCAATTTTCTCTTTCTCCTGAATATAGGATTTGTAATGAGAGAATGTTTAATTGATGAATTAGGGTGGGGAAAGGAGATTGTAGTTTTCCTCTCTTTACCTCTTTGCTATGCCATTTTTCTGCTTGCAAGAAGAGGGATCTTATTTTTTTGAAGAGGACATCTTTGAGAGAACATTTCATTTTGATTCTGGCAACAACAGTCAAAAAGTCAATACAATTATTTTAAATTTAGGATTATTTTGCCTTTAACATATACCCTAATGGTTTTTTAAATTTATTTTTGATTTTCCAATAAATACAGTAGATTTGTTGAAGTATATTTCTTACTGAAAGTGTACTTTTTGTCTCAGAAGTTTAACGTTATCACAGAGTAATATATCTATATATATAAAAGCGAAATACTACTCACGCATCATTACAAAATCTCCAAAACCATAAAGCCTACAAACTTGAAATTTGGCGCGCATGTTCCTCTTGACTTCTAGGTGCTCACTAAAAAATGATTTTTCGAAATGACCATCAGAGCATTTGTATTTCATATATTATTATTAACACACTCCGATGCTAAGGAGTTCTACTCCCCCTTCTCACCTGAAAAGAAATATGTTCCAAATGCAAAACACAAGCAGAGGAGAGGAGGTTCAGTTTCACTTTTAGTTTCACTGCAGCAACTAGCTTTAGTACAGAACAGTTGAGCTAAGCCACGTCTAGCCTCTTTGCTATCTCCTTCTTGCTCACACAGCAAATACTGTTTCAGTTTCCAAACAGCCCTCAACACACTCTCACACTGACAGGATACTAGCCAGATGAATACCAATGGATTCTGGTAGGCAGAGGCATATTCCACCCCGCTTATTTTCCTCCTCCAAAACTAAGCCCAATCACAT
The DNA here is from genome assembly GCF_049901715.1 of Pseudonaja textilis. Classification (NCBI taxonomy): domain Eukaryota; kingdom Metazoa; phylum Chordata; class Lepidosauria; order Squamata; family Elapidae; genus Pseudonaja; species Pseudonaja textilis. Next base: position 224,414,865 of record NC_141990.1, read on the forward strand.
AGTTTTGTAGCGAAGCACGGGTATTGAGCTAATTATAAATATAAGTGTTCATGCAGCTGGCCTGACTAAGAGAACTGAATATGTGATATATTATACAGGTTTTTTTTGTTATTGGAGATAATAAAAAATTCTTTGGATTGCAAAAACAATGTTCATGAAGTTCCTTGTAATGTAATGAAGCCTATTGTGCTCCACGGGACTTCATCAATTGCTTTCACACCTAAGTTCTGCAGAAGAACAACAGTTTCCTCAAATCTGTGGGGTGATCATCTCACTAAAACCATAGATAGCAGTGCTTAAAATACATTATGGTATAGAAAGATGAACTGCCCTGAAACAGAAAAATGTTATGACATTTTCAAGATCACAGTTTCTCTTTGGTGGTCTGACTGTCAGGAGTAAATTTAGGCACATAGGCAGTTACAGAAGAAAGGAAGGGAAACATTTAAACTTCTTAGAACCACCTGCAAACTGGAATGTAGCTTTGAAAGAAAGAAATGGCAAATAAGCCAAAGCAGATAGACAAATGTGTGTGTGTTTCTGTGTGTATTATTCTCTAGGAGATGCTGCTGGAAATGTGAGGTAACAGAATAGAAGATGGAGGAGAGGAAGCAGTGACTGAGAGAACCATGAACCAGACTATCCCCTGTCAAAAGATGCAAAGACTGGGAAGGAGTTTGTGGCACCAGGAACCAGAGGAGGAATTTGCAAAGAGAGAGCCAAAGAAGAAAACAGCCAGAGATTGTAGATGGTACAAAGCAGGAGGGTCAGGCGCTAGAACTGGACCAAGCACGTAAAGAAGGATAAACCTTGATATATTCATGGTTTGGGCATACAGGAGAAGTTACTGGCATTCTTAAGGTTTTGGTAAATCCATGTAAGAGGAGAGAAGAAACCAGCCACTAAAAGTTTTGTATTATCAAGGAAAGGAGTGGAGTAAAGGTTTGATTCTACTCCTTTGACATTTAGTTATTTTAATATTCCCTAGAGTTAGACTTTGTTAGTGTACATACTTAGGTATACACTTGATTCTCTCTCTCTCTTTCTCTCTCTCTTTCTCTCTCATACAAATATCCCCAGACGCATATGCCTAGAATTATTGTAATATCTAAAATTATATAGTAACAAATAGTTCTCTATTCACTTGTTAGTGGTGTCTGTATCTCTGGCTTTGTTCCTATCCATACTCAACCTATGACAGAAGAAATCTAAGCTTCTCTGGAAATATTATTATTAATGGAAGTAATAAGTACCAAACTAGTAAGTCAAAGAAACTGCGTACTCAGTATAATGCAGGTATAATGTTTATAATATCTTGTGTGAGTGGTGGTTTTTTGTATATATGTGATGGGGGAATAATTAGATATAAAGATTTGACTAACATGCTATATTATGTTAGCCATAATAAATATAATAAAATTACATTTATTTGAGGAAATATAAACATAGTTAAGAAAAGAGACATGAACTTGAAAACCCATATACATTTTCTTGTAATCTCCAAAAGCAATGAAATTTAAACCAGTTCCTAAAGGATATTGTATCTGAGACATATGCACCATTTGGGAGTTCTAAACAGAATCAGCTCATGTCCAACTATTTATTTTTGCATTATGTAATATCCCCCATTATTTTTGCAATCCAATATTTATTCATTTAGAAACTTCTATAGTGCATATGATATATAAAATAATCCTAAATAGCTCACATTAATATTAAATAGAAATAGAATATGCAAAACAAAATCAACCACATGACACCACATATTACAAGCACAACATCACACCAAATAGACTCCTCTTGCCCTTACTTTTCCTGGGCTACCTAGTCCAGTGCCTGGGTGGTGAGGCAGGTCTTTTCAGGCCTCTGAAGGATTCATACTAGGGTTGGAGTTCCTTGGAAACCCAGGTTGAAAGGCACAATTGTTCAGGCTCAAATTATCCTACTCTGGGCAATGCTGTGAAGATTCAGCTCTCCGGAGAAGGCTGTAATGCTTGGAAAGGTGGAAGGGAAGAGAAAAAGAGGACAATCAGCAGTAAGGTGGATGGACGCAGTTACAGGAATGATGGATGCACCATTGGAAGACCTAAAGGAAGAAATTAGGGATATACATTAACAAAATCTATCTATGCAATTGTCAAAAATAAACAATGACCTGAAGTCATATTAACAATTGTTATCAATAGGAAAAAAAGCTGTTCTTAATCTAAAATGATCTATTTCTTTCTTTTGACTATGAAAATATTATAGAAGTATTCATGGGATGTGTTTGTCTCTTCCCTACCCTAAGTGGAAAAGAAATCAAGCCAATTCCAAGGATGTTCTTCATTTGAAAACAACAGAATCAAATGAACCAATTCAGTTTGTAGCTGAAGCATGAAAAAATGATGCCCATCTAAATAAGAAGAGGACTTTGTCAGTATAATCTGTGCAAACTTCTTAAAGAACAAGTCATATATGGCACATTATAGGTTTAGTAAATCAGACACTGTCGCAGCAAAGTTATTTACAGGTCCTTTTATACCTCACATATGACTAATGAACTTTGAATCTGAATAGATCATTTTATTCTGATGATTGCTTGTGAGAAATAGACAAAATTGAATCAAACTAATAAAAGATGCACTGCCTACCTTTAAGCAGGAATTAGCATTTAAAAAGCATTCAGTTCAAGCAATAAGGCTGAAGGCTGGGTTTTCTGAAATATTTATATCAAAACTTATGAAATGCTCAATAACATCCCTAAAGCATGGTAATTAAAGTTCCTCCCAGATGTACATATTTAGAGGATTGTAATTGATCTCAAAATGATCCCAGTTGTTGCATTATATCATTTTAAAAAATATTTTTTCTTTTTTTCTTTCTCTCTTTTGAATGAGGAATGAATCTCTCCGTACATGTTCCTATGAAGATTCTCAGTATTAGATAATCATATCTGCAAAGAGACGGACAGTTTACATGGAATGAGACAATCTGTGAAATAAACCAGTCTGTAGATATTTGGGGGGGAGGGGTGAAAAATAATAACAGATGCCTGGAAATTAATTGATGGCATCTGGGAAGGAACTACAGTCAATATAGTTGTTATGATATTATAGTCCATTTTTCTTTAAGTTACCAGAGCAGAAAAGTACGAATGTTACATAATACATTATGTAATGTACAAGGTTTCACATGAGTTCTACTCTCTGTTCCTTTCTGAGGTGGGGATTCTCTGTTTTTACACAGTGTTTATCCTATGTTGACCACCAGGAAGCAGTATGTGACCAGTTTTGTCCTAATTGGCATCCTTCAGCATGTTTGTCTTTTAATTATGGTCTTCAAAGTTGAGAAGACAGAGAAAAGAGGAATCACCTGTATACAGTCACTACAATACTTGGAGCTGAAACCTAAGAATAGTCAAAAGCTGAATTTATTTTTAGTGAACAAGAGACAGTGGCAAGGAAATTAACACAGAAAGAAAATGGAGGTTATCATTTTAATAACTCTTGTTCAGGCTTTTAAAGTTACTGAATTCATATAGATAATAACTTCAGAGAATGAGATAGAACTGAACATTTTGATGATAAAGCAGAGATCTGATTTTTCTGGTGGGAACGGGAAAGAGATGTCATAGTGAATGATTCACATGACAAAAATACTGATACCAGCTTGAAAATACTGCTAAATATGGAGAATCAGTTATTTTACATGGTCCAACGGACTCTCTCTGTCTCCCACAAGCAATGGACAACTATACTATAAGAGCATCCGGAAGCTGCAGTTGGTGCAAAATACAGCGGCCCACATGGTTTTGTGCAGACCCAGGTGTGCACATGTATCACCTCTCCTGTGGGAATCTACATTGGTTGCTGATTTGCTTCTGGGTGCAATTCAAGGTGCTGGTTGTCACCTTTAAAGCCCTTCATGGCTTGGGACTAGGCTATCTGAGGGATTGTCTCTTGCCAGTCACATCTACCTGACCCATCAGAGCGGGGAGGCAGGGAATATTGTGAGTCCCATCCCGAGGGAGATACACCTGATGGGATCCAGAAGAAGGGCCTTTTCTATGGTGGCTCCCTCTCTCTTGAACATCATTCCCTCAGAGATTAGAATGGCCCCCATTCTAATACTTTCCAGAAGGCACTGAAGACCTGGTTCTGCCAGCGGGCCTGGGGAACTCAGAGCGGGATGGAGGCCATTAAATGGCTCGTGTGATCTGCTGTCACTGGGACAGGGGGTGGGAGTTAAAGAGCGATTTTGTTATATTATACTACATTAATTTATTTGATTCTTTTTGTTAGTTTTTATAGTTTTAAATGTGATTTTTATACTGTAAGCCACCTTGAGTTGCCATGGGTAACATAGGTGGCAATATAAATTCAATAAATAAATAAATAAGTACTACATATGTTCAAAGCTTCTGAATTATCTTCAAAACTAGTTCTTCACAGAATGCTCTGCAGTTCTGTACACTGGAATTAATATATTTATTAAAAATGCTACAACAAACAGTAATTATCCTGTGTAGAGAAATATATTACATAACCTCCTAGTTAGGGGAATATGGGGTAAAAGCATACTGCCTTGCAAGTTTCTAGGTCAGAGATCCTCCATTACATAAAACAGTATGAGCACAATTGGGAAAAAGCAAAACAAAACTAGGCTTTGGCTATGCATGTGTCATGCTGGCCCAAATGTACCATGTTGGTGATAATGTTCTTATCATAAGCAGAATTCAAAAACAGTCTTGCAGATTTTTAAAATTATTTTTCGTTATCCAAATTTCTAGGCCAGCTCCCAGAATGACACTTGGTGGCTTCAGAAAATTAAAAGCAAAAAATAATCTATGAGAGGGAACAAATCTCTCATATCATCACCAATTGGAAGGGATCTGCCAAACACCCTAACCCAAGGCTGAATGAATCACCACATTTTAGAGCTCACTTGAAGGTACATTAGGTGAACAAATCTAGGTAGGCTTGTCTATCACAGCTCATACCACTAAGCAACTGATAAGGGCAACATATGAGGACATATGATTCCTGAACTGAAAGTTTTGTACTGGTTATGAATTGCCTACCAGACACAATTCAGAGTATTGATTTTGAGCTCTAAAGGCTCAACAGTTTAAGACTATTTGTGGATTTACCTTAATTATTGTGAATCTGGTTGAGTAGCTTGGTTACTCTGCTATCAGCAATACAACTGTTGGGTATACAGGGAAAGTTTTTTTCCTGTGTTTTCTCCTGTTTTCTCCAAGAGGCATGGACATGGCCTATTCTGTATAGGAAACTAACTTTTTTATTAAGAATAATTAAAGCAATGAATTTGTGATTGTTACAAATTTCTATCTAGAAGATGATACCCAACCCCAAATTTGGCCTTTCACCAAATTTACTTCCTACCCATGCTAAGCATCTTGCTAGCAACAAAATTATGATGTTTCGATTAAATTATAAACAGGGATTTGTTATTGTTCCTCATTGCTAAAATACAACTTCCTTGGGTTTTGTGAAATAAAGTACTTGGGTTTTGAAATGGTTAATAAAAGTTTGAGAAAATATTAGAAACTTCATTCAGTTCTTCAGGACAACTTTTCTACATGTCATTAAGCTCCACCTCAGGAGACACAAAGGGCATTTTAATTATCCTAATTTTCTTCAAAGGCAAATCTTTGAAGTCTTTTTTTTCCTTTCCCAAAGTGAGAATATGTTAGATGGAAAGAAACTCTCAACATTCTCTTGTCCAACATCAGCAATGAAATTGGATAATCATGCTTGTCATCCAAAAGGTATGACCATTATTCTATGATAAAATAAAAGTGACAGGCCAGTGAAGCTTTGAAATAACTTGTAATCATGCAGTGTAAGATTTTGTGATGACTTTTTTTGCAGTCACTTTTGAAATTTATTATCAGAGTACTACTGCACTTTTATATTCTTTTTTAATGCTTGCCACAAGCAGCTCAAAAGTGTATTTCAGTAAGATTGCCTTGCTAGATTACTAACTTAACTCTGTGAAAGAGAAGAGTCAAATTTAGTGGAAGTAAAAGTTTATTTTTTTAGGTAAAATGTATTTCAGTAATTCTAAAGAGATTAAATGATGATTTATCTTATAGTGAGCTGCTAGTTGTATTACATTAATTAAATGAAAAAACAAGTGGGATAAAACTGAGAAATAATAAAGGAAAGCATTTACAAACACTTAGACAAATATGACTTCTTTTTCTTCTGTCATTGCTATGTATTTATTTATTAAATAGGGCACATCTGAAATGTTTTCTTCTTTCATGAAAATGAAAGAAAGTATATTTTGTAGCATTTATTATTCACAATATAAATCTTACTATCTGCACAATACTTTTCACTCTTTGTCTAGTACTAGTATTCTAACAGTTCTTTCCATTTTCAGTCTGAAAAACTGTCTTGTCTGAGGCCTTAGCTGAGACCAAATGTGAGCCCCAGGCCCCCTGGCTTGTCGCAGTTGGACTGACTCTTCTAATTTTTGATAGTAAAAAGATTTCGCCACTTTTTAAATGTATAGTGGTTCAGTAGGAATGTGAATCTGACAGAGAATAGATAGTGGAGGAAGTCTTCACATTTGTGTTCTCCATGCAACAGTTGGCACTGGCAAGTATAAGTTTGAAAAAAGGAATTGGAAAAAGAGTCCCTCACGCACCACAATCCACCTTATTGTCATTATGTCCTTTTTACAAAAGTATATAAAATAGCTGACAATGTCATCAATCTGGAATGAGTGAGCTAAACATTCAACCTGACAAATCAAAGCACAGACCTCCTTAGTTAAACGCTGAGGAAGGCTGAGTGATACACACCTTTCAGAACCCCCAGGCTGCTTTCTGAATCTTGTTCAGGGACTGAGATAAATTGTACCTCTAATTTGATTACTGGACAGCCCTTTTGCTTGATTAATTATGTGCCATCAAGTTGCTGTTGACCCCCAGTGATCACATCGGTAGATCTTTTCCATGATGATCTACATCTAACCTGGTCCTTCAGGCACTTCATCACCACTGCAACTGAGCCCATCCATCTTGCTTCTTGTCACTTTCTTCTTCTTTTTCCTTCCATCTTTCTTAGCATCTGAGATTTTTCCAGAGAAACAGGTCTTCACATAGTATGTCCAAAGTAGGATAATTTGACCCTCGTCATGTGTGTCTTGATTGAGAACTCTGGGTTGAAGACAGTCCTTTTAGAGGAATCTTACTTAATAGCAGCAGTGATATACTGAATATGAACACATCACTTTCTACATCATGTTTTTGATAGCCATGTCATAATAATGATTCTTTATCACATTTGATCAGTTAGATGTTTTGGAATTAGTCATTATCATCATAATCTGAATTCTATATATATGCAAAACAGGCAACCTCTTTTTTGTGTGCTTGTCCTTCCAATTAATTTAATTTTAATTATTTTAATTTTAAATACAAAATATTTTTGCATATATAGCTATGCATACATAAACTCACGTCTTCTTTTTAATAGTAGTTTAGTTAGGTGCTACCAAATGAAGTCAGGTGACTTCTCTTGGAAAACAGATTTACTCTCTACTTTTTATTGTTTAATTCTATGGTTCTTGAGCGACTATTTAAAAAGCCATATGATGTTTGAACCTCCATGTTTCAGAAGAAGAGATCTGACTCTCCTCTATGAGACTATGTTAAGGTTTGAATCTAATGGATCCCTGTATAAGAATTTGATGCTGGAGAAGATACAAAAGACATGAATGTGAATGACTAGGGTGGCATTTACGTTCTGTGAAATATATACTCTAGATAGGAAGACAGAGAAGAACAGCTGTAGATCCTCAGTACAAATTTCCCCACCTTCTGATATTCCTTCAGAATGTGAGGAAAATTTTGACAGTCTTGGATCTGAAATATCTTGATTTTTTTCCTTTACTCTCTCCCATAAGCAAGTTCTGCTATTGTATTTTTATAGGAGAGGAAATGAATCAGAAATGTGTCCAGATTGAATGCATTCAGTCCATACCAGCCTTGCTTTAGCATTTTATAGTTACAGATTTCTAAGAAGATACAATGGTTCCCAGCTTTCCAAGTGGTATATAATTCTTATATTCCTGGCTTTAATTTAAAGACAAAAGCAGGTATCCAGTCCTTGCCATATTCCATATATGGTGCAAAATAGGCAACTTATTTTCTGTGTGCTCGTTCCTCCTCCAATATTGTTAGCCTATCAATATTAGTCATAGCAGTAATTGGCACACCTTTTACTTGGAGAAGGATTTGAAGGAGAGAGTTACTTCTCTTGCAATATGGCATTGGTCTAAAGGAATCAATATGCTGTGGAATACCAATAGAATAAAGATAATGGAGAAACAATGTTTGGTTTAAATTTTCTCCTGAAGGGAAGGAAATATAGTAGAAGAGAAGGGCTTTTGGTTTATTAGATCCAAAGCTTCACTTTATTCACTCTGGTCACAAGGTTTCTCAGCAATAGAAAAAGCTGAGGATAGATGCTAGAGAAAAAGTTGAAGGGAACATTTGATTTAAGATTTTTCTCTTCTCTAATCAGGTTGTCTTCAAACACAAGGAAGAAATCCAAAGAATCCTCCACTGCTTTCGTGGTATTCCTATTCTGCTTGTTCATATTCATTCTCATCCATATAGTAGAGTGGAGGTTCAAAGTGGGGTAGAGATCAAAATAGAATGAATAAACATGAATATACAGTATATATGAAATCAGATTAATACATCAGTGAGTAGACTCTTCACAAGGACAGGGAAGGCTCAAGATTCAGAATCTAGTTCTAACATAAGCATAATTTAAGAACTAAGGGGTCCACATATCATCTAATTACCAAGATCAGAAATTAGTACTTAGAGACAGATGGTGGTTTAGTCATTAGGAACCCGGAATTTAAAGATTTTAAAGTTTCCAGATTTTAAAGTACCAGCCGATGTCTAATTGTAAATGGTCTGCAGTGTCTCCGAAGGGTACAACTTGTAAAGAAAGGAATTTACTTACTTGCTTGCTTGCTTGCGTGCCTGCCTGCATGCCTGCCTGCCATGTACCTACCTACCTCTGTCTGTCTGTCTGTCTGTCTGTCTGTCTGTCTGTCTGTCTCTGTCTTTCTCTCTGTCTCTGTCTCTGTCTCTCTCTAATCAACTGCCCGTCTCCCTCACAGGCTCTGGGCAAAGTTGCTCTTGAATAAACCTTGTACTGAGTAGTGCCTTACACGGGCATCTTTGGAAGGGCCAAGGGGTAAGTAATGAAATGTGGTGATGTCATGAGATAAAAATCCCATCCCTTATGTATCTGTATGATATGAATATATGGAACATGCATTGTGAAGTTATGACACATATACTATGGGATATTAGTGAGTCATTCACTGGATCCAGTTTCTGCCATCATCATCAGCTCTGTTAAAAGAGAAGTCATCTTCAGTCTGCCATTGCTTTCATGGAAGTAATGGCTTTTATTTTAGCAGCAGTGCTCCCTCAGGATGAAAGGTGGCTCAGATTCTTTGGGTACTCAGATAGGGTTCCTCATATCCTAATGATTCATCAGTAAAAAAAATCCTTTCAAGGACTGAAATCTTTTTAGTTTAGGCTCAAATTGGAAGCTATAAATTTTAGTAATTTCCTAATCATCCTGAAATAAAAATAGGCCAGAGTGAAAAGAATAGTCCCAAGGATTAAACAATGTCAGACTTTTTTTTTTTAAAAAAAAGTATCTTCCCTTATAGGAACATGTTAAAATGTGTTAAAGTAGCATGTTAAACATGTTCAAAAAAACAACATAGAAGTTCAGATTGTATGTTAAATGCAATTAAGAATCATTTAATATCTTAAACAGTTGCAACAAAAATCACCATTCATCACCATTTTGTAACTCAGGGCTTCATCTTCCTCTTCTTCTTCTTCTTCTTTAATTCGCTTTTATTTTGTAAACGTTCAGTAATATAGTCAATCAATAAGAATACAATCATTTATCACATTATTACATCTATTATCTTCTTCTCAATATATCTAATTGATATGTTACACTTAGGACCATTAGTGCTATTATGGGAACATTAGAGAAGATTCTTACATTGATAGATTGCAACAATTTAATTGAAAGTTTAGAGCAGGTGATTAATTACAGTATTAATTATCTCTTTCAGAAAGTGCATGAAGTCGGAAGGAAACAAGTTTTTGCAACAACTGATCAGCTATCCCAGGCTCCACTTTATTCAGAATAAATGAATAAAGAAGCAGAAAAAATGGGCAAATGGAACCAAACAACAGTGACTGAGTTTGTTCTTCTTGGCTTCACCGATCATCATACGATCAAGGCTGTCTTCTTTGTTCTCTTCTTAGCCATCTATCTAGTCACTTTGGTAGGAAATATTGGTATCATCATATTAATCTGGATCAGTCGATGCCTCCGCAGTCCAATGTACTTTTTCCTTAGCAACTTGGCCTTCCTAGACTTCTGTTATTCTTCTGCCATTACACCTAAAATGCTTCTCAATTTCATAACTGGAAAGAAGACAATCTCACTTGCAGGATGTATCACACAAATGTATGTGTTTGCTTCTTTTGCAGATGCTGAGTGCCTTCTTCTGGCTGCCATGGCATATGACCGTTACATGGCTATTTGTAACCCACTAATTTATCCCGCTCTTATGTCCCACAGAGTTTGTTTCGGGTTGGTAGTTGGCTCTTATCTTATTGGTAGTGTGACTTCACTAATTCACACTTATTATACATTTCACTTGTCATTTTGTGGATCCAACATCATCAATCATTTCTTCTGTGATGTCCCTCCACTGTTAGCTCTCTCCTGCTCTAACACTCACATTAATGAAATTCTTCTTTTTGCCTTGTGTGGTTTCATCCAAATGAGCACTTTTTTGTTGATTGTTATCTCCTACGTCTATGTCATTTGCACCATCTTGAGGATCCATTCAGCTGAAGGCCGCCAGAAGGCCTTTTCAACTTGTACCTCCCACTTGACAGCAGTTGCTTTGTATTATGGAACCCTCCTCTTTACTTATTTGCGGCCAAGCTCCAGCTATATCCTGAATACAGACAAAATAGTTTCTGTTTTTTATACTGTGGTTTTTCCTATGTTAAACCCCTTGATCTATACCTTGAGAAATGAAGAAGTAAAGGATGCCTTCAATAAATTATTGCAAAGAAAGCTGGTTGCACTCAGAAGGATTAGGAGATTTTTTCAGTGTTTGCACTAGCAAAAATAAACATAGACTTGAAACTGGGAATACACACATGCACAAACCTCTGTGATTACATTTCATTGACTTAATTTCAGCTATATTCATTTCACTTCACATAAAAAGATTTTGTTTAACTAGTGTTCTTCAAATATTTAATGATTGTATGCAATAAAGTACTTTTATATGGGGATTCATAAATAACTTAAACTTCTATTTTGAAAAGTTATGGATCACAGCCATAAAGCTTCATCTCATGAAGATAAATTCTACTTGGTAAAAACAAATCTCATAAACATATTTGTTGTGCTATAAACTATTTCTTAGCTACTGTGATTTTTTTTTTCATCAAAGACAAATTAACGAATTATCCCCAATGCAAGAAAGTAACCTTGAAATTTATTCTTACATAAAAATGCCCCATAAGATGGAATGCAATCTTCACAAGTCTCTAGATGCTGAGGATCCTTAAATATAATAGTTCTCTAGCACTCTGTGGTCTGGGATAGCAACCTCATCTGCATGGGCTCCCCTTGGAAACATAATCTATGCTTTAATTTGGAAGAAGGTCTTCTCCCGCCATCTATTTAGCCCTAGTTGGGGAAAGATCACTAGGGAAGTTTGCTCCTTTGATGATCATTCATAGCAAATGTTATGAGAGAATGAGGAATGTAACAGTGCTAATCTTTGTGCATTAAAAGCCATAATATAAAACGCAATTTAAAAAATTGGGTTTGTCTCAGTTCCATATCATGTTCATCAGTTCTGATAGAGAAAGGAGTGCCCTCAAGCTTCTCTGCTAGAGAGAATTTAAGGGTTGTTTCTGTGCTCAGATGAGTATTGTACTTTTATTTTATTATAACATCAGGAATCAAATGCTCAAATGATCAATGGGTATGTTAAACACAAGGTGATTCTACCTCTAGATAATATAACAATTTGGAAAATTTAATTAAACTAAGATGGATCAAAGGAAGACTTACAGTCCAAATGACCTGGAAGGCATTAACCATTATAGCAATAAACTTGGTTTGAGGGCTTTTAACTGAATTATGAATGTTATCATTGGCAATCTGAAATCCATTCATTGTACAAGTTATATATGATGTTTACACAAGCTCATTTTATTATGGTTAAACAAATATATCACTATCTGCAATCTTATATAAATTCAAAGACATTTATTGTTGCTGTCAATATTATGGATTAAGTGGACCATGGATTGTTGCTCTCTTTAACTGTATCACGGATGCCAATTACATTGATCTTTTTTTGTTTTTCGAAAACTGCTAGTTTAAATACCTTCAACTATAAATTTTCCATGTTAATAACATGACATTTCTGGAAAGATGTTGATGAGGATTATTTCCTCGTAAGATTAATAAGCCCCAGTGGTGCAGTGATTAGAATGCAGTATTGCAGGCTAACTCTGCCCATAGCCTGGAGTTAGATCCTACAGGGCCCAAGGTTGCCTTAGCCTTTCATCCCTCTGAGTAAGGTAAAATGAGGACCCAGATTGTTGGGGGCAATATGCAAATAATGCTTCTACATTGTAAATCACCCAATGAGTGCTCTAAAGAGCTATGAAGCAGTATGTAAGCCTAAATGCTATTGCTATTTAGAGACCAGTGATGGCACCATGGTTGGAATGCATATTGCAGACTAATTCTGCTGACTGCCGCAGTTTGATCCTGACTGGTTCAAGGTTGACTCAGATTTCCATCCTTCCAAGGTGGGTAAAATGAGGATCAAGATTGTTGGGGGCAATATGCTGACTCTGTAAACCACTTAGAGCTATAAAACACTATTAAGCAGAATACAAGTCTAAGTGCTATTGCTATTGCTAATGTACATGATTGCTTCAAGTCAACTTTATGGGAGGGTCTATGTAATTTTCTAGGAAGTAACATGGAAGTTGTTTACCATTGCTTTCTTTTTGAATAGTTTTTAATATTTATTTAAGGAATTTCCCATGCACTTTTACTCAAATGCTAACTAGGTCTGACAATATTTAGCTTTGGGAGAGGTCAGTTAAGGTTGGCTAAATGCTAGGTGATTGTAATTAAAAATTTCCTAAGTGACCTCCAAGTGTTTGTCTTTCATGATGTTTCAATCATATTTATAATCCCACAAAGAGCCACTTTTGCACAATTGCTCTTGTTTTCAGATTGTCTTTTTCTCTTTTTAAATTAGTGTTAGTTCCTAATGATGCTGTCACATAACCAAATTTATGTCATTGTCACTGGCCAGATGGGTAATTTCATGAAAACAATGGTGGCACCACCAGTGGAAAATTACAGTAGAAGCAATTATTTTGAATGCCAACAAATGGATGTTTGGTGTGGGGGTGAGAAAACAAGACGGCTTGAATGAATAGCAATAGCAATAACACTTAGACTTATATACTGCTCTACAGTGCTTTACAGCCCTCTCTAAGCAGTTTTACAGAGTCAGCATATTGCCCCCAACAATCTGGGCCTTCATCCTCCCACCTCGGAAGGAAGGAAGGCTGAGTCAACCTTGAGCCTGGTGGGATTCGAACTGCCAAGTTGCAGGCAGCTGGCAGTCAGCAGAAGTAGGCTGCAGTACTGCATTCTAACCACTGTGCAACCGTGGCTCATTATAAGGGGAATCTTCTTTCTGAAATGTCCCTTATGGGGTGGGGGGAGGCTTAATCTCCATCTGAAAAGGAACATGTTTGGACAAGAAAACTACATATATGATTCTACCATAGAAACAATATTTTGAAGAATGGTTGTGGTTATTTACAGAAAATACTGGATGTGTATTTAAAGGATGAATTCTAACATTCAACTCTCCATATACAACTCTCCATATATGTAAACATGAATTACATGGGGTGTATGTGTGTGTATGTGTATACAGTATATATTCTTATTCTTTCTACATTTTCCTCAGCCTTGAATATTTTGTGCTTTGGCGAAAGTGCATGATGCACACAAGAAAAATGGGGACATTCATTATTTCAAAAGTTTATTATACTCTTTACCTTCTGGGTGGTAGTTAGAAAAAATGGATCTGTAACTAAGTTAAATAAAAGTTTAGTGATCAAATAGTATACCAATAGAATATTTCAAACACACATATAACCAAAGAAAATCCAAGGCAGCAGGAAAATAGGTAACTCAAGGAAAGAAAAATATTAATGCGAGGGATCTCTAGATGTTGAACTGTGGATATTCTGTATGTAAGACAAACCTTATAGTTATTATGCTAATAAAAAGAGTATCTCTAAGAGAATCTGCCCAGACCTTATTCAGGAAAAGCAGGGAAAGCCTGTAAAGGGACATTCCTGTTTTTCTGAAGTAGACAGTCAAAGTTCAGGGACTGTTCTAGAAGAAAGCAAAATGCTCAGCAATGTGAAAAGCCTTGAACAGGTTAATTCTATCCCTTCTTCTATAATGGTATGCAAGGATGATCTTTGAAAACAGGAGGAAGAACTCAGACAAGGCAACTTCCATGCAAAAGGTATTTCAAGCGATTAAAGGAAAAGGGATATGGGAAGCATCTCAGAAGGGATCCTCTCTAGTTTTCTGGAAAGTAAAAGTAAAGGGGGAAGAGAGGCTTTCATACTTGCAAGATTCTGTTACTGTAATCTTGCAATAAAGGTAATAATAGTACTCAAGATTTGTGCTTTTTGTTTGGATTAGATCAAAGAGCTGACAACTTCCACCCTCACCAGGTAGATTGCATTATGTCTATAGCACAAAACTCAGGTTAAAATCATTTACAGAAGCCTATTTTTCCTTTGGTTTATTTTTGCTCAGGTTAAAGATATAAAAACGATGTCTAGTGGTGGGATTCATTTTTTTTATTACCAGTTCTGTGGGCGGGGCTTGGTGGGTGTGGCAGGGGAAGGATACTGTAAAATCTCCAGTCAGAGGTTGTATTTGCCGGTTCTCTGAACTACTCAAAATTTCTGCTAACGGTTCTGCAGAACTGGTCAGAACCTGCTGAATACCACCTCTGATTCCATACCATTTCCTTCCATACCACTTTGGGCAACATTTAAGTCAAAAATAGTGAAGGGATCTCTTTTGGTTCAAGTCCCCCTATCTATGCTCAACTTGATTAGCTACCGTTTTAAGAGGATGATAGCTGGTGATAGCATATTGTATTTTCTTTAGGAAATATTACCATTGGCCCATTACAGAGCATAAGCAGGTGTGGATTAAATTAGTTATGATTATTTCAAAGTACACAAGAAATAGAAGCAGATGCTAACAGCCTATATTCAAGAAGTGTGATTGAGTGTCAAGTCAGTGAACCAGAAACAAGTAATCTACACCCAGCAGCAAAGATCAACGTGGTTTTTCTCTCAATTTTATCTACTTCTGCTTCATTCTTCAGAATTGTCTTCCAATGTGACCCAATGTTTATCAGAGATTAACCAATCAGGTGAGTGGTGGGATTCAAATTTTTTACTACCGGTTCTGTGGGCGTGGCTTGGTGGGTGTGGCAGGGGAAAAGTTACTGTAAAATCTCCAGTCAGAGGTGATATTTGCCAATTCTCCAAACTACTCAAAATTTCCACTACCGGTTTTCCAGAACTGATCAGAACCTGCTGAAATCAGGTGGATTTACAAGTGAGGATTTCATTTTAAATAATGTGCTATTCCCAAGGAAATGTCCTTATTGTTTGTGCTGTTTTAATATTTTGCATTTTCTTTTCATTGTGTTGAATGAACTGATTCAAGCTTAAGTTTAGTACAGAAGATGTAAAAAAATCACAACTAACTGAGTATCCTATTTCTCAGCTTTCTGTTTTAAAATGTTTTGTGTTTTCAGCCTCAAGGCTCACAATTTAAATTGAGCTTGGTTAGTATGATTTTGGAGCTGAGCCTACATTGCATCTCTTGAGGGCTCTTCATTGTCAAGGCCCATGACTAGGGACATATAAGGAAGAGACAGACTTAGTAGGAACCAAATATTTCATCATTCTTTTAAAAATGCCTTTTAAACTAACAACCAAGAAATAAAACATTATCACTGAGAAAATGTCATTCTTTTACTTTAATTGAAAAGTATAAAACATTACTATGGTGCATAAAACATCATAGAGAATGGGGGCTTTTTAGCATAATCTTCCAGAAGTATGAAGTTATATTAGCATTTTGACTGGTCATGTTAATGTTTGGATGTTCACTCTCCACTCCTCCTTTTCTTTTTGCATGCCATCATGAATGGCAGGAAACATTTCTTGCCAATGTTTTCTTCCAGGCATCCTTCACTTCTTTGTTCCTCAGGCTGTAGATCAAGGGGTTCATCATGGGAAACACCACAGTATAAAAAACAGATGATTTTATCAGTGTCTGGGGCATAACTGGAAGTAGGCCAAAGATAGGTGAAAAGGAGGGCCCCATAGAAAAGGGCAATAGCAATGAAATGGGAGCTGCAAGTTGAAAAGGCTTTCGGGCAGCCTGTGTTGGTAGGAATTTTCAAAATAGTGCAAAGGATAGAGGAATAGGAGATGAGGATGAACAAGAAAGTGCTTGTCTAGATAAAACCACACAGAGCAAAGAGGAGCATCTTGTTTATATGGGTATTGGAACAAGAGAGGGCCAAGAGTGGGGGGATGTCATAGAAGAAGTGATTGATGACATTGGATCCACAAAGGGAGATGTGAAAAGTAAAACAAGTGTGCACCAATGAGGTCATGCTGCTAATCAGATAAGAACCTGTTATCAAAGAGATGCACACTTTGTGAGACATAAGAATAGGATAGAGTAGCGGGTTGCAAATGGCCATGTAGCAGTCATAGGAAGCAAAGGAAGCAAATAAATACATTTGAACAATGCATCCTGCAAATGGAATGGCCTTCTTCTCTCTTAAGAAATTGACTAGCATCTTGGGAACAATGGTGGAAGAATAACTAGTATCTAGGAAAGCCAAATTGCTGAGCAAGAAGTACATTAGACTATGTAAACTGGGGCAAATCCAGGTTAATAAGATAATACCAATGTTCCCCACAGAGTGATCATATAGATGGCTAAGAAGAGGACAAAGAAGCCTGTGTTGATTTCTTGACAATCGGTGAAGCCAAGAAGAAGGAACTCATGCACTGTTGTGTGGTTCCCCTTGGCCATTTTGTTCAGTCTTTGGAGTCCTTGACTCAGGAACTGAAATCAAGGAAAGATACAAACTGTGGGGACAATGACAAACACATTGTCAACATATTTACAAAAGGTGCTTCCTCTCTCCTCCTGAAATTAGAAGAACAAATATTTTCATTGATCTTCTTTGATACTTTATAAAAACAAAATGTTGAAAAATGATAAGCAGGGAAACAAATGACCAAGGAAGCCTGACATTGGTTTGCTTGGTTTGGCTGAGTTTGCATTCCCTTTGAAGGAATATATTCTCAATATACTTCATATAAATTCAAACATGTTTTAGCACATACAGTGTGCATTCTCTAGAACAGGGGTGGGGAACTATGGCCCCTTTATGACTTGTGGACTTCAATTCCCAGAATGGCTGGCTCAGGAATTCTTGATGTCCACAAATCATAAAAGGGTCATAGTTGATCGAGAACAGGGGTCTCCAACCTTAGCAACTTTAAGACTTGTGGACTTCAACTCCCAGAATTCCTCAGCTAGCTTTGCTGGCTGAGGAATTCTGGGAGTTGAAGTCCACAAGTCTTAAAGTTGCCATGGTTGGAAACCCCTGATCTAGAAGAAGACCAATGAGGCCTTCTTCACACAAATTTTGTCCCTAGCCAGTCTGATCTATGCATTGTTGTATTGATTTTCATATTTATTTATTGATAGGTTGGTGGATTTATATATGTATAACTCCTGTTTCTAAAGCTGCCCAATTTCTCAACAGTTCTGGGTAGCATACAAAAGGAAAACCAAAGAAAAAGAATATGTTACACAATAGTAAAAGAAAACAAATGTCTCATTTGTCTCCTTTATATCTAACTAGCAAGAAAGACCATGGCTAGTCAGTGACCATTTAATGTCTTTAAAAATCTGAATGGTTTGCAGTTTAAAAGAGAGAAAAATATCATAGACCTGCTTTAAACCAAAACATGAGTGAGTATTAAGGCCAATTATATTTGCAGTTTTTTCTGGAAATCTCTGGATTTGAATGGTATAGGAATGTTAATAAACAGAGAAATAAATTAAAAAATGCAAGAGATAACCCAGAAAAGATATAGCATATAATTTCATGCCCGAGTACAGTTTATTAATATTAGTATGAGTAATTAGTATTGTTTACTTTTGCTTGAAAGGATGGATATGACAGAAAAGGAATTAACATCTATTAATAATTACTGTATCTGATTTAGAGAGGTGCGTGATTTTTTTCAAACTTAAATTCACGTACCCCTGCTGCAGTATACGTTTGCAATTTTAAACAAGGTTTAAAATATACATTTTTGTGTGATTTTTTTCTCTCTCTGGTATACTTATTTTTGCACGTATGTCTTTTCAACTATATTTTAAGTCAGATATCACACTAAGAGCTAGAATGGTCTAGCGATTAAGGCACCAGGCTTGGAAAGTGTGAGTTCAAGTCCTGCCTCACCCATGAAAGACAGATGGGTGACTTTGGGCCAGGAACTCTCTCTCAGCCCAACTCACCTCACCTGATATTGTGCAGAAATTAGGAGGAGGAAGATCTGGTGGATATGTTCACCACCTTGAGTTATTGTAAAAATAATAATTGCAGTAGCAGTAGCACTTAGACTTCCTTCACACTTCTTTACAACCTGAGTGGTTTATAGGGTCAGCATATTGTCCCCAACAATTTGGGTGGGATATAAATAAATAAATAATAACAAAAGGGATGGAGATCCTTAAGTTGGATTTATTAACTGTTAAAGTGTGACTGATGGATAGAAAAACAGAGTGGGGAAGGAAGGAAGGAAGGAAGGAAGGAAGGAAGGAAGGAAGGAAGGAAGGAAGGAAGGAAGGAAGGAAGGAAATTTTTTCCTATTCAAATGTATCAGTAAATCTAAAACAGATCTCCCGTTTAAACCCTTCCTTTAAAAAAAAAAGTATGCCAATATAATATTTTCTGGTACTTATTTTCACAAATGTCTTCCCTTCTATGTGTGCTGCCTTTTGCTTGGAGAATGGTGTTGCAAAAGTGAAAAAGGTAAACATCTATTGTGAGAGTCAATAGCATTTTGTTCAATGGAATTAGTTCACAGTGTTTAAGTAAGTGCACATTATATGTATACCCCACTTCTTCCAATGCCTAAACCTATTATTGCTTATCTTCCAGAATTGAAACAACACAGCATCAACAAGTAAATGAAATTATACAGATAATATTATTTCATAATTATTGTTTTCCTTGCAGTGATAAATGCTATTTCTATTTTATTTCCCAAGGCTTAAAATATTTGTCTCTAAATTATTATCAATTTGTATCCTGCTTTTCTGTCCAGAGTATACAAGTCACCTAATCATAGAAATCCAGTCAAATGCCCCTATGAGTCATCCACATCCTTTCTCAAGGAACATCATCACCAATTCCTGCTATATCACTGCCCGTAATATATTCAGAGCTCCATCTTCAGATTCTGTTTTTGCTCTAATGGTTTGACTTACCAGGGAGGCAGGGTGGAAATATTGGATGCTTTGTTACAAAAACGGCTGCTTTTAAAGATTTTGAATTTACCATTCTGATACCAGAGACCAGGATCCCTGGAGTAGTTTAAAGTAGTTAAGCAAGGGAAGATTGTTAAATGTGCAGAATAATCAATTATTAAACTTTGCTTTGGGGGCAAAACATATAGATTGTCTACTTTGTAAAAACTTGCAGATTTATTTTTCCAGAGGCGGTGTGTGTACCTACATTCTCATAACATTGTAGAGGAACATAAATTGCTGCTTGGTTTTGACTGCTATTAAAAACAATATTGTCAAAAAAAACCCCATCCACTCACAAACATAGGCAGAGAATGTTGTCATATGCTCAGACACATCAGGCTGTAGGTTTTGCAAAACTTCAGAAGGTTGATTCACTCGGAAGAGGGTTCAGTTGAAATGTACATACTCTTGAATTAAATGATCAAATTCAATCTTTGAATTATTTTAACTTTCAAGTTCAGCAACATCCATAGGAGGGCAAGGGGGATAAAATTGACACAAGCACTATTGCGAATGTTGTATAATGAAGGCCTCACCCCGCTTCTCTATGTCTCTGCAATAACAGACAATAACAGCTATTTCTATGAAATCTCTGGGGTGATGCTTTATAATACATCAGCTCCAAGGGCATAACTCATGATTGGATAACAAAAAAGGATTATTGTATAATTTATAATGCTTGAAATGGGTAAAAGGAAGTGGCCACATCCCATCTAGAAAGAATCATCTAAAGGAGAAAAAAAAAAAGACAGATCTCAAGCTGAGTTTTATAGCTTAGCAGATGCTATGTTCAGCCCAAGAGATTTATATGCAATATGTCTTAGGATTCTCAATGCTTAATGCCTTCAGTACAGAACCTCTTAAAACCATTTTTTTCATAATAAAGTTCAGCCTGGCAATTTCTTAGGAATGCCAATGATCCTGCAAAACAACCTTAAATATTCTTGGCTGGAATAATTATGCCCAAAAGAGGGTTCTTCATTTATATACTTCTGAGATTCAGCAACAATTGGAAAGTTTTGTAAACAAGAGCCTGCAGATCAGTAAAAATCTGGATTCATTAAAGTTGCTTTTAAATTTATTGGGTGGCCCTGATGAGGAGTCATTAGGGGTTGGGGTTAATTTATTGTTCTGTGTTTGGAAATCAGCATTACCTCATCCTGTGAGGATGAATTCCCAGCACAATTACATTCCCTTGGCTTTGCAGCAATCATAATTCAACTTGTTCCTCCAGATTCTGAATACATCTCTTTTCAGTCTTTTGACTGAGCAGATCAAGCTTTAAAATGTTGTCTTCTCCAAGATACCTGTCTTGTTTTTTTCCCCTTTTTGGCTTGACTTCCCATGCAAACCTCAAATAGCCATACAAATTGACTGGATCATTGTTGGAAGTTGGTGTATATATGGATGGAATCCGATCTGAGCAATAATTAGTGAAGTACTGTAGGTTGTAGAACAATGAGGAAAGGAGAAGAATATTTACAACAAATGCAATACAGATGTAAACAAAACCCACTGTATCCTATCAGAAGAATAGTCAAGGAACATAGGCCTGGGAAAAAAAGGGAGAAGGAAGTGATATCCCAATCTCATAGACAAAAAGAAGGCAAAGTGTTGTGTCAACAGAGTACAAACAATGAATATTTAACACTCTATATACCTTGCAGTCATTTAGTTATGAATCATTGTCATTGGATTCCTATCGCCAACATTTTACTTTTTTAAATTGCAGTAATATAAAATAGGTATTTGACTCATTGGTCTTTTAACAATGTTTAAAAATTCATTTTAAGAATATGCCTCCTCTTTTATATGTAATTTTTCTAGCACAGAAAACTTCTGTACACAGCTTTCTCTAATTGGCATAGCTTTTAACATAAATTCCTAAAATAATTTTTTTAAAATACAGATTTCCATTATGTTATTCTTGAAATAAGCTTTTAACATATATTTTTCCTAAAATTAATGTTTTTTTAACCTCCAATTCCACCCACTAGTTTTTGCAATATGTGAAAGAATCCTTTTACATCCTTTTTGAAATGGCTCCAGATTCAGTAATACTAACATTTATTGAGGTGTTTGTTTTGCTGAAAATATGAAGCTTTCACAGTTAAAATGTGAACAGGTTCAAAACAATTTCAGATAGCAAGTGGCAGACTTCATTTTGAATGATCCTGGTGTTTAACAAAACCCCAGTAATATAAATTCAGCACATCAAGCAACAGGATTCTGAATCCTTTTTCTTCTGCTGCTTATTTTCTCCCTCTCTACCTTCCTGCCTACTTTCTTTCCACCTAATATGGAAATTTCTTCTGGAGTTGGGGTGAAAAACTGGCATTGTGACATGTGACTGGAGGTGGGTTACTATTAGACTTCCCAATTCCATGATATGCACACAAAAGAAAACAAACAAGAAAGGCTAAAATACCACTGTGTCATTTTATTATATTCTTCAAGATGAGAGATTATTTTAAAGGAGGGCCTCTAGCCTCAGAAATGTTATTTATCCCCAATTTAAATAATAATTCAGCTTTGTTTTAATTCAGCTTAGTTCAGGTTCTTGATGACAATCAATGGCTGAGTGAACATTCAAATGTCTCACTTAACAGAAAACATCAGTTTAAATATTCCACAGAACTAGGACACAATTCCTGGCACTTGATTAAACTGAATTCCTATTCACTGCAGTCTGCAGATGAAAATATTTATCTTACATGTGAAGCATTCTTATTCATTGCGCTTATCGGGGCATCCTTTACCTCCTTGTTTCTCAAACTGTAAATCAAGGGATTTAACATAGGGATGAGTAAGGCATACAGTACAGTCATAATTTTATGCTGACATTCAGAATAGTTTGAACTGGGTTGCAAATAAATAAACAAACCTGTTCCATAAAACATGGTCACAACAACCAGATGGGAGAGGCAGGTAGAGATAACTTTTTGCTGGCCTCCCAATGAGTTAACCTTGAACACTGTTGAAAAGATGCACATGTAGGAGATGAGAATAATTACAAAATATATCAAATGATGGTTCCAGCACCAGTGAAACCATATATTTTAGGGACAAGAGTGTCTGAGCATGAGAACTTGAGGAGTGGTGGGAGATCACAGAAAAAAATGATTGATTTCATTGGATTGGCAGAAAGACAAAGTCCCTATCAGGATGGTATGAATAATGGAATTCAGGAAGGCAGCTATGAAGGCTCCTCCTGCCATTTTGAGGATTGGGCATGGGACATGAGAGATGGGTACAGCAAAGGATTTCAGATGGCCAATTGCATATGCCATCAACCCAAACAGAATGATTTCTGTACTTGCGAAAGCAACAAATAAATAAATCTGGATGATGCATCCTGTGAAGGAAATGGTTTTCCTTCTTGACAGGAAAATTGTCAAAATCTTGGGGAGGGTGGTAGAAGAATAACAAAAATCTATGAAAGCCAAGTTGCTAAGGAAAAAGTACATGGGTGTATGAAGCTGAGGATCCATTCTGATCAGCAAAATCATGCCCAAGTTACCTACTATTGTGATAACATAGGTCAGGAGGAAAAACATGAAAAGAGGAACTTTCATTTCTGGTTGTTCTGCAAATTCAAGGAAGATGAATTCAGATACTGCTGTGTGATTTTCTCCAGACATCGTTGTGGCTGAATTTATCCTGTCTTGTTTATGATTATGGGTCTCCATACATGTTAGACATCAGAAGCAATAATGCAAAAAACTGTGGAATAACTCAGCTGTTTATTTCATTTTGTAGAACAAATACTTTTATTCTTTTATTTCCTGAAAAACATAATGTAAAATAAATCTCATTATATGGTGTAAAGACATTATAAATAAAAATCTACATACAGTACTCTGCTGTGATTATAGAATTTGACAATTTCATGTGATTGACAAAATGAATAACACATCACAATCCAAGTTATGCCCATTTCATGTCATGTCACTATACATACAAGGGGCCAAGCTTGTGTTGCAACATCTTGATACTAATTTCATGATGCACCCCTATGGATGTCACTATAGCTTGCTTTAATATCAACAAATATAACTTTCGCTTGCATTCTAAGAATGTGGTTGTTTTATTTTCAGTGATGTAGTTTGATAACCTACACAGAGAGTCCAAAAATTGATAACTGATGCAGCAAGGCAATTCAATGAGTTGTATAATTGGGATATCTGTCCAACAAAAGGATACAACAGCCAAAAGTATTTTTTTCCTACTGAAACTTTTAGAAAAACTAATTCCAGCAAGACTGCAAATTAAAGAGGCATTTCAAGGTAATTGAGCAACAGTACAAGTTTATTGATTTGTTTTAATAAATCAGTGATAGCAATAGCCCAATACAATTGTCTGATTACATGTTGGAAAAAAACTAGGAAAAAAGTTTAGTTAGAATAGGTTGAAAATTAATATTGAGTTATAGGAATTATTTTTTGCAGCTGTGTTTATCCCCAGGAAGAACATATAATTTCTCTTAGCTTCATGAGATATGAAATTCCTGGTAAGGTTCTCTGTGTGGCAAGAAAGTTGTGATGCTTAGATGCATCTTTTAAAAAGCTGAGTTTATTAATCAATAGAACTGATATTTGATCATTTGTGAGGAGCAGCTGAAATGCACTCAAAGAGAACCAAAGTCAACTGAGTTGTTAAATTTGCTAGTGGTTTTGTTTGTTTGCTTGTTTGCTTCTTTTCAGTTACTTTTCATTCATCTAGAATAATAATAATAATAATAATAACAACAACAACAACAACAACAACAATAAAAAAGAAAAGGGTTTGGTTCATTGACATTACAATACCTGGTGAAGACATGCAGCAAGAAAAAAAATCAGAAAGTATTGGGACTTACAAACTGAAGTTGAGCTACTTTGGAAAAAGAAATTGTGTGTTATCCCAATTGTAATTGGAGCCCTTGGAGCAATACCTAAAGGGCTACCTCGCTATTTGGAAATTCTGAATTTATCAGACTTGAATACCCTGATTCTACAAAAAACCACCCTACTTGAAACAGCTTATATCCTCCGATGCTACTTTAACTGTTCCTAGGTCCTTGGTTAGGCCTTGAGCTGTTGAACTATCAAGCAGCCCCAAAGGCTGTGAATCTCACCAAAGATTAAATAACAACAACAACAACAACAACAATAATAATAATAATCGTAATCGTAATCATAATCATTCTAAAAATTACTGTTTGCTCAGGGAAATAATTTTCTGTTTAAAGATTCATAAAGAAGCCAGATTTTTGCAAACATTCTTCCTCCCCTCCCCCATTTAAATCAGGGAAAAAAATAAAGACAAGCCTGGCAAGCGTGATTTCTAAGGGCCCAGATAGGAGAAAGAGGAGTTCTGAAAAGGCAGGACAACCTTGACAGGCAGCCTGCATCTGATACTCTTCTCAAAAGGATATTGATATCCTGTGAAATTATGGGATGGGAGAAAAGTCCTCCTCTGTTGGTTTGTAGAAGAACCACTGTTTCTTTGTGGTTCAGAGAAGTTTCAATGAATATTGAAGAGTCATCTAATATCGTAAAGGTTTATTTATACAGCTTTCTTGGATCAAATTCCATTTCACCAAATGCCTGGAGTTCATATAATTGTTTATTTTATTACATTCTAGCGTTCCTCAAAAAAAAGTCAGCTTAAATAGAGATTGCTCACAGATGCAACCCCGAGAGCTGATGGGGGTTCTGTATTTTTCTATGTAAGAATTGCCATTAATTTAGATATTTGGGGCAGCTTTGCAAAAGAGTAGAACAGTCTCTTTCTATAATTGTTTCATGAGGATGTGTAAAGACACAATGGGTGGTAGTATGTGTCACTGTTTAAGTCTCAGAAACAAACTGTTAACATGGTTATGCCTGGATTATGAGAGGGATACAAGAACACTGAAGGACAATAGAGATATTCCAATAATTCCACTATTCTGTTAAGAGTAAATGTAATGCAGAATTGTTGTGGGGAAAAATGGGGAAAGTACCACAGTATATAGAAGAGGAGGAGGAGGAGGAGGAGGGTCATTCTCAATTCACAAATATACTACACTTTCACACAGATATCCCCCCCCCCATCAAATGTATATATGTATCAGTCATCAAATTCATCATTCTCACCCCAAAATTGTGTTAATATCCCTCTGCATCACTGATACAAAAACAATCTGGCTCTATCACAAAGATAATTTATCTTTGTATCTCCCTATTTTCTTTCCCTCTCTCTCCCATTCTCAGACATGTAACAACCTACCTATATGAGCAGGAGGTAACTCATGTGATAATAGAAATGTCTCATAATTATTTCCAGAAGCACTTTCTTTCTATGTCTCAAAGATTGTACTTGCACACTTAATCTATCATAAGAACTTGTCACAGTACCCTTTCGAGTGCACAGTTGATGTTATTATGCTGAAACAGCAAGTTAACAAAAGTAATATTGCTTCCTTCCTTGGTTCCCTTAAATAACTTTCAGGGGAAAAAAACCTGGTTGGGAGTTCAAAATTTATGGTAACCGAGGATAATGTGAATCATGGCCCAATCTCTCTGCAGAATTTGGTGTTATTAAACAGCTAGAAAATAGTTCACAAAACTTTTGGATTTTTAATAGCCAGAAGGAGGCTATTTCTACAGGCCTCCCAGTGGGGACAGTTTAAATTCATCATATGATATTCAAAAGCTCCCTCTTTAGTTTCTTAATTGGTTACTCAAAGGATCATGGTAAATGGCTAACTATCCGCTCTAATTTTAGATTGCTTGTCACTGTTCAATGAATTAAGTATTACTATCTTCCAAATTGCCATTGAAAGTTGAATGAAAACTCATGCCTATATCTCCATAAATTTATTTCAAATAGGGATATTTTTTAAAAAATGAAGCAAGAAACTACTGGGAATTCTTGAAATTAGCTATTTTTTTTATTTGCGTTTATGTTGTTACATGATCACCACCATTGGCTACACATGTCTGCCAACGTTGGACACCTAGTGGCTCATCTAGCAATACGTCTGTGCCCAGTGCAGGAATCAAGTAGTATTGCATTCCGAACAGATGATCATTCAGGATGCCTTTAAACATTTTTAAGGAGGGAAGTTCTACCATCTTCTGAGGTAGTCGCTTCTATTACTGAAAAGTCCTTAGGAATTTATTCTTGATGTCCAACTGAAATCTGCTTCTGTGGAATCTAAACACATTGTTTCTTGTCCCATCTTCATGGACAGCTCTGAACAATTCTGTGCCATTTTCTATATGATAACCTTTGAGGCAGTGGTGGGATTCAAATTTTCTTACTACCGGTTCTGTGGGCGTGGCTTGGTGGGCGTGGCAGGGGAAAGATACTGTAAAATCTCCAGTCAGAGGTGGTGTTTGCCGGTTCTCCGAACTACTCAAAATTTCCACTACCGGTTCTCCAGAACTGGTCAGAACCTGATGAATACTGTGTCTGCCTTGAGATGTTAAAAGAAAGTACCTTTTCTTCATTGGGATATGCAAACACAATACCTTCCACCATTCTCCATCAATTTTTACTTTCATGATACTTTCTAAAGTAAGAGGCCATTAAATTTATTTACCGTTTTGATAACAAATTACAATATTTTAGACTTATTGACAATATTTAAAGTATTTTACAATTTCAAAGTATAATACAACTGCTACACAGTAAAATACAAATTGGGGAGCATATCTAAGTGAGCTGAAACCTTCTCGACTTAATAATTATTTCAAATGCAAAAATAGATTTCTATCCATTGTTCTCTTCAATGAATCCTTCAGCTGCTTGTTTCTCAGACTGTAGATTAAAGGGTTAAGCATTGGGATGATGAAGGCATAAAACAAAGAAACAATTTTATTCTGATCCTCTGAATAGTTTGAACTGGGTTGCAAGTATATAAAGAGGCCTGTTCCATAAAATATGAATACAGCAATCAAATGAGAAATACAAGTAGAGAAAGCTTTTTGACGGCCAACCACAGAATTCATCTTAAATATTGTGTAAAGAATGTGTATATATGAACTCAGTATTATCAGGAGAGAGCCCAGCATATTAATTCCAGCACAAACAAAAATAAATATTTCAGTTAAAAAGGTTTTGGAACACGAGAGTTTGAGGAGTTGGGGGATCTCGCAGAAAAAATGGTTGATTTCATTAGAGTGGCAGAAAGATAAAGTGCCTACCAGAGTGGTATGAATAATGGAGTTCAGGAAGCCAGCTATGAAGGCTCCTCCTGCCATTTTGAGGCATTGGGCATGGGACATGTGGGAAGGATACAGCAAAGGATTGCAGATGGCCACGTAACGGTCATATGCCATCAACCCAAACAGAATGATTTCTGTACTTGCGAGAGCAACAAATAAATAAATCTGGATAATGCATCCTGTGAAGGAAATGGTTTTCTTCTCTGCCAGAAAATTTTCCAAGGCTTTGGGGATAATATTGGAGGAATAACAAAAATCTATGAAAGCCAGGTTACCGAGGAAAAAGTACATGGGTGTATGAAGCTGAGGGTCCATTCTAATCAGCAAAATCATGCCCAAATTACTTACCACTGTGATAAAATAGATTAGTAAGAAAAATATAAAAATTGGAACTTTCAGTTTGGGATTTTCTGCAAAACCCAGGAGGATGAATTCAGACACTGCAGTGTGATTTTCAATAGACATCTTTGTTTCTGAATTATTCTTGTGATGTTCATGGAGAATAGATATGGATCTTCATGTACCTTCCAAAGTTAGAATTAAGCATTTTATTTAAATAATACTAATGAAAACTAAACAAGAACAACAAACCTCTCCCAAAACTCCATCCCAAATCCTTCATCATCAACAGAGAAACTGGTCCTTAAATATGATACTATTAAGGGGATTTTCTGCCAATAAATCCTAATTTGTCACTTTAGAGTATAGAGACAATAATGTTTAAGAATCTTTCTCAATCTGCAAATATAAAATCAATGTCATTGTAAAGTCAGGTGTATTTTAACAGTTTGCATATTTGGAAAATATTATTAAAGTTTAATAATCATGAGCTTTGGGTAATTTTGTTTGTAATATGCAGCAATATATTATTTTATGAATTTCTTTTTCAATTTTTATTCCAGGCAGTTTAAAATGCTTTAAAAAACAATTCTCATCATATTCAATAAAAGATGGTACATGGATGATCACCATATCTCTTTCTAGAAGATGCATTCAAGTGTCCGTATTGTACGATATACTAGTGGAAATCACTTAATCAATCTTTCATGTTCCCTATCGGATTCCCTTTTTCCTTAGAAAATATTATTAGCATATATATTCTAGAACTGTCTATTGCTGGTAAATATTTCCAGATGTTAACATGTTTATCTTGATTTTTTAAAACTCATTTCATAAATGTTCCAATACCACAGTTGATATTTTAAACTGGTGGGGATAGGGAAAGTCTGTCCCTTGCTCATAGGCTTGGAGAAGATCCTAAACTGTAAAAGGAAAAGGTTGGATCCAGAAACTTCCTTCCATCTGGCTATTGCATTATATGTATTATATGGCCATGTGGATGTATCACTTATGCATCTATGAGAAGAGAATATACATACGGTAGTTATGCACCCGATTCTCTGATTGCCCCTGAATAAAGAGGAATAGTACATTTCTGCATTTTAGCAGATATATGTTACTACAGTATTTGTTTCCTTCTATGTAAATTTTGGATTAGTAGGAAGGTGTTTTCCCTTGGAAGTCATTTGCAAAACCTAATTGCACAGGACAACTGCATTGGGTAGGATTAGACAGTATTATTTATGACCCAAAAAGAATAGGAGCTTTTTTGTATGTATGGAATTCTCAGTTAATTTCTGTAAATGGAACAGTCCTGCAATGGGGTAGGGAATCCTGAGAATATAGAACAGAATTGTAAAGAGCTCCTTTTTGCATGGCGACAAAAAGTTATGTGTTTATATATATATATATGTGGATTTTCCAACATTGTTTATTTTGGCTGTTACAGTGTGCATGTCCATGTCCATGCACACACACAAACCCAAGTCATCGTACAAATAGCCCAGTCAAACAGCTGGTGGTAGTTTTTCTTCTTCCTTATTTAGATATTATCATCTGGTATATAGTTTATACACTGTGCATCCAGCATTTCTTCCTTAGCTACCTTCCATATTCTGAACATATGAATAAGCAAATGGAAAAAACAGAAATTTATCTAACCTGAATAACAATAACACTTCCCACCTTTAGGACCAGGAAGAAATTAACTGGACAATGGGTTACCTGTTAGATAGCTCCAAATCCATTGTTTCAGTGATGTTGTTACGATGCCCGATTAATCTCACATGGTATACCTTACGCTCTGTGTTCCTAGAAGGTTTGACTAAGCTTATTCATCTTTAGGTCACATTTACTTTCTGAGCCCAACCTGAGAATCATTTCTCCCTGCTATTAACTAGCGCTTTAAAAACTTTCAGTCAGTATTCTTATGGGAGCACATAATTTAAATTACTAATTTAACTTACTAACTTGAGAGATATAATGTTTAAAAATAAAGCAAAACACTAGAAGTTTTGAAGTTTTTTTCTCCCCCTCTTTTTAATGACATGTGGCAGGTTGTGTTTCCAATTATCACCTTGTTTCTAATTGTTATCCTGCCTAGCTTAAGCCATATAGTTTCAAAACATCTGAAATATGTGAACTTTTAACTTTTGTATTTTTAAATTATTATTACAATGATGATATTTAATAAAAATGTTTAAATGATTGACTATCTCAGAAAAAGCAGTTTACTTCATTGTTTCCTTGATGGTGAAGTTCAGATTATAGATTACAAGCAGTTTTTATACAGGATGTAGGCATTTCTTCAATTCTGTAGGGAATACACTTAAGCCTCATACAAATTCTCTTTTACTTTTCCCCATCTTGCAAAAAGATTCTTCCACATACATTTATATTCTACAAAACTCCAGCAAAATTTCAGTTAATTTAAAATGAAAGACTAAATTCTGTAGGGGCTTTGTCATTCAGACTGAGGATACACTGTTCTATAAATTTAACAGGGAATACAACAGAGGTCAAAAAGAATTGCAGCAATGTTGCTGAACTAAGTCAAAAGCAGATCGAAATAGAAATATGGCTGTTTTAAAGGGTGGCATTTCAAAGACAATAAAGTCGACCTCAAGGACATATCCTCCCATATTCTTCTTGTCAAACCTTTGGTAAACTACCCTGCCCATTCATTGTGGGGGGAAAAAGATTTATCTATAGTGTATTTGCTGAGATTGCACTATTTGGTGCCATTGGCACCATGAAGAATGGAATCTGCCTCTTGTTCTTCTAAGAGCATCCTTCACTTCCTTGTTCCTCATGCTGTAAATTAGTGGGTTAAACATGGGGGTTGTAACTGAGTACAACACAGAAACCACTTGGTCCTGATCCAGGGAATAGCTGGAACTTGGCCATGAATACACAAAAAGGGAACTTCCATAGAACAATGCACAGTGGCTAAGTGGGAAGCACAAGTGGAGAAGGCTTTGCACCTGCCTTCAGTAGAGTGGATAGTCAGCACTGTGATGAGAACAGACAAATAGGATGCTAGAATGACTGCAGTGCTGATCAAGATGTTGAACCCAACTACAGCAAAAAGAAGTCTCTCATTGAAATGAGTGTCCGAGCAGGCTAGGGTTAGGAGTGGGGGCCCATCGCAGAAAAAGCGGTTGATCTTATGAGAACGACAGAATGGGAGACGAAATATAGAGATTGTTTTAGGAACAATTGTGGAAGAATAGCACATGTCTAAAAGAGAAAGATGGCTCAGGAAGAAGTACATAGGAGTATGGAGTCGTGAGTCAATCCTGATTAATAAAATCATGCCAAGATTTCCAACAATGGTAAAAATATAAACATCTGAGAAAAACAAAAAAAGACAGCGTTTGAAATATATACTGATCTGTAAAGCCCACAAGAATAAAATCACTTCCCATAGAGACATTTCCTTCAGACATTTCTTTGATGAAAAGGTTGCATGCCAGTCTTTGATTTTTTTTCAGATGACACCACTGAAACTAGAGAGAAGCACATTTTTTAAAAAATAGCAAATATTTAAAAATAATAGGCTATAGACTGTTTTGACGGTTATTTCCACTGTCATTCTAACATGAACTTTTAGAATCAATTGCAGTTCAATATATCCTTCCTTCTCCTGTAGCCCAGCCACTGCCAAATCTAGTTATTTATTCAAGATTATAATTTCAGATGTTTTTTTCCTAAACATTCATCCTATTCCTGATATACATAAATCTGAGTTCTCTAAACTGTTATTTTCCTGAGGAGTTCTGGTTTGCAGCGCTTCAGCAACAGACAGGAATCCGCGATTGTGCATGGTTTCTGCCTGAGGTCGCAGCTGGTGTGCCCCAAGCCAGCTGGCTTCAGGCTAAGCCACCCCGTAGAGGTGGTGAAGACAGGGGAGAGCTGGCAGGGTCGAGGGGAGCCACACCTCTCCTCCTCAGCTGGCTAAACTCCCTTTTCTGAAGGCGGTAAGAGCGGCAGTCAGAAATGGCTGCCTCAAAGAAGCACTCAGCTGGAAAAGAAAGTGCAGGAGAAAGTTAAGAAGTGAAAGTGTTTGGCTGACCGGGACAAAAAGCAACAACTGAGGTACCCTGGAATTTAAATTTTGTAAAAGATACATTGCTCCCAAAGAAGAGTCGGAAGCAGCGAACGAAAGTGAAAAGGGGAAGGTTTTTTTTTCACTCTCCTTCCTCACGCTGATAATGAGAAGACCTGAATAAAGAAATCAGAAAAATCCACTTTGGCACTAACAGGTAATTAAACTGGAAATTTAATTAAATGCCAAAGGGACAATAAAGATTTTTGAATATTAAAAAAGCCTTTTTTTGTTATAAGTGGGAAGGGAGATGAAAAGAATAAGAGCAGGACTTGGAAGGAGGAGACTGCTTGTAATTTAAAAGATCTTAAAGTTAAATCTTAATAAGACTTCTAAAGGATACATTTTAACTGGAATTTTGCAACTAAATTGTAACCCCAAGAAGAGAAAGTGAAAAAAGAAGAAAGTGTTAACAGAAACAGCTTGTGTGTATTTGGATTGTTTGGTGATTTTGGGGTTTTTGGAAATCATATTTGAATGACTAAAAATAATTGGCTGGTTGCTTAAAAAAAACATTCTACAATGGCATCACTTCTGGATGGACTGAATGAACTGGATGAACTGAAAATCGAATTTAAAAAATATAAAGAAGAGGAACAAGAAGGGAAGGGCTCTTTTGGCTCTACTTTTCAATTCTTAGAAATGGCGATTGGTGTTTACAAGAAACAGCAAGAAAGGAATGCACAACAAGAAGATTGGGATAAAGAAGAAGCCATTTTTAATGAACAAGTAATTCTATCTGGGGAAGAAAGGGGAAAGGGGGAAAAGAGAAGGGAGAATTTAAGACCTAAAAAAACAGCCAAAAAAGGGAAAAATAATGTGAAATAATGTTGGAAAAGAACAGAAAAGGGGAATACAGAAGAGGGAAATGGAGGTGGAGAGACAGGGGGGTAAAAAGGGGAGGGAGAAGAAGAAGAAAGGGAAGAGAAGTTACAAAAGTCTGGGGCAAAATGTAAAGAAATAGGATTTATTTAGAGATAATGGGTGAAAATTTAACTGAAAAAGGGATTCTGTAAAGGTACATAAGATTTTATTGTTATATTTGTAATAGAAATAATGTTAGAAAATTGGAAACAACATATGATTTAAAAGTGGAATAAAATATTCTGTGTCATTTAGTGAAACTTTTGTGAACAAAATAAATGAAATGAAATAAATGAGACAATTGAATTAGGAAGGAATGGGAACATTTTAACTACTCAATGTTTTATAAAATATAAGTGAAGTGGGAGGGAAGGAATGGAAAGTTTATAAGTGTTCCCATAGAAGTATGATACTTATTTGAAAAGTAATGTGTAAAATGTTCAAGATTTAAATGAATATTAATATTAATGATAGAATTGAATTGGTATGGATTGTTGTTTAATTATGTTATATATTTACAATTTTTTCTTTTTTTAAAATACACTGTAGTTTCAGAATGTACCAAGCATAATCCGAAAGGAAATTATGTATTACATTAAGTGTTATAATTTTAGGGGAAAGATATAAAGGCGTCATACTCCAATTAGTGATCACAGGAGAAATTTTGCTTAATGAGAAAAGATAATAGACAGCTGAAACAGGACAGACAAAGAATATAAGCATGATGATTTGAATTGAGATGAAATAAATAAAATAAAATAAAGAAAGTTGAAAGAGGGGAGAAATTATATAGAAAATGTAGAATGATAATAAGATATGGAATGGAATATAAAAATGAGCATGAACTTGAATTTGTGTCTGCACGAAGAGATGTAACCCGGGATCAGGCTGCTTTCAAAAAAGATGTTTTATGTTTTATGTTTTGATTGTTTATGTTTGTTTTTAAAAATCAATAAAAATTTTTTTAAAAAACCCTGTTATTTTCCTCTTTCAGCCCTCCTTTATATAAATAATAAATCTGCTCCTCCCTAATTTAAATCTCTTCCCTGCTATTTAAAGTCACATAATTTTTTCAGCTGTACATTTCATAAGATACATACATCATTATAATTATTTACAATTAGTGTTAAAACTAAAATAAAAGGAAACACTCTGCTTCACAAAAGATGCACCTCCAATTTTCAGTTATCTTTCCCCTTTATTGAAAAGTTGCTCCAGCATGGAATGGAATGTAGAAATGTATAGGAGGCAGTGGGGAAGGTTGACTCTTGAATGCCTTCTCTCCCATAAGAAATATATCTTTCTAAATGTGCAAAGCCATCACCCAGTACAACTGATTAATAGAGGAAATAGTATCAGGCGCCACAAATAAAAAGAAGAAGTACCTTGGAACAGGCATGAATGGAGAGAACAGGTCTTCTTTTTTTAACCTCGCAATGAAATTCTGCTTCTTACTGTTATATACTTGTTTATCTGGAACTATGAATTGTTGAAAATAATTTATTCTTTCCCCAAATGCTTCTGAACTCGCCCCTTTCCTAAGAGGTCTGTAGGGGGCGTGCATAAGTGCACCAATTTACCTATCATCCCTGTCCTATTGTTTCTTTTATTTTTCTTATATGTATCCATGTATTCATAACTATGTTTTTACTTATACCTATTATCTTGTAAGCAATTGACAAACCAAATAAAATAAAAATAAGTAAATAAATAAATAAATCATAACCTCACTCACTCTGGGGACACAAGAATAATGTTCAGTTTTAAACTTGCTTGTGTCTTGCTTCCAACAGTTTTAAACTTGTGATTTAACTGTTTGCTGAAGGGACCCTGGGAAGATTCATTTAGGAAAACCAGTGAAATGTTCTAGAGGTTCATACATTGCAACTTCATCTATGCATCTTGTTAGGTCCTGCTTGTGGCACAAAATTGTTTAATGTGCGCTAGGAAATAATATCATTGTGGGCAAGACCAGTTGACAAATGAGAAAAAAGAAAACTTTAAAAACAGTCAATAAAGTCCAACATTTGCTAATAAAATTAGAATAGTGACCATTCAAAGTTACAATGGCACTGAAAAAGTGGACTTATGACCATTTTTCACACTTACGACTGTTGCAGCATCCCCACAGTCATGAGAGGCCAGGTGAGGAGATGCGTGCCTCGATGTGAGTGATATTGAGTTGGCCACACCCAGCCAATAACATGACCACCAAGCCATGTCCACCCAGTCACATGACCACCAAGCCACGCCTACCACCTAAGCCACACCCACAAAACCGGTTGTTAAAAATTTGAATCCCACCCCTGGTTGAAGGGCTTTTCTAGCAAAGCAGAGGTAATTATGATACCAGCCTGTGATGGTGCAGCTAGGGCTGTAACTTAACATTGAAAACTATGATCCTGC
The DNA here is from genome assembly GCF_049901715.1 of Pseudonaja textilis. NCBI lineage: Eukaryota > Metazoa > Chordata > Lepidosauria > Squamata > Elapidae > Pseudonaja > Pseudonaja textilis. Next base: position 224,450,597 of record NC_141990.1, read on the forward strand.
AGCTGAAGCTGCTTCCAGTGGTAGAGGAAAGACAAGCCAAACTACTTTGGCCAGCCTTGAACTAGCTAATTTAGAAAATGATGTTTCCTCTGCCATTAATTTTCTCTTTATCCTATAGGATTATTTGGCTCTATTTTTTTTTAACCTTAGGTATATTATCACTTGTTCATCAAGAGAACTTCCTTGATGTGGTATGGCTATTTTCTTCTGAGCCACTTAATTATTACCCCATTAGTTTATTTTCAGAATGAGGTAGGCCACTTATAACAATTCACTTTCTCTGGTTTTGGTAATAAATCAAAGTACACTAAGCTTGGAAGTGTTTGGAGACTATAGATGATCTAGAAATGTATTTTAAAATATTTTTATTGAACATTTAACCACAAAGAGAAGACTATTGAGTATTGTCAGACATATATGCAATCAAACAAAGAAATAAAACAAGCCATTGAGAGGACAATATGTTTAATGGTTAAGGCATTGGACTTGTACTGGGAAGACCAGGTAGTAATTCTCAGGCATGGAAACTTACTGGTTTTGGGCCAGTCATTATAATTCAGCTAAGACTAACACATATAGTTTTGGGGGGAAAGGAGAATAAATGCTGTTTATGCTGCCTTGAGCTCCTGGAGAAAGAAGCAAAAGTAATGGTTTCTTCAAATCAAGCTTGATTCCTGATGGCTTCATAGACTCTCAGTGTGAGGTGTGATAGGATTTTCTTAAAGGATGTCAACACTAAGAAAGTTCTTTCCTGTTGCCTTCTTCCATGATGCTTTCCAACTTCCCAATCTTATGACTTGTTAACTATAAGACTTGAGATTTCCCAGTGTTGTCAGTGGTCTCCTATTGAAGGACTAATTGATCTGAGCCTCTTTAATTTTTTCAGTCTCAGCTCAGAGCAGCTAAAGCTTCCCTGCTGCCTTCTGAGAAATGGAGAAAATGTGGGCTAGAAAGCCAGAATGCTTCAGAGGGATGTTGATAAAAATTCTCAGTCATCCAGGTAAACCTGTCTGAAAGTTGAATCATGACAACCAGACTTATTTTCTTGATAGAGTCATTTTACTGGTCATCCAAGCAGGTTCCTTAGTCAGAGCAAGTTAGGCAGAGTCATTGGAATGTACCAACTCCTCCAGCATCAACCTCAGGGATCTCCTCCCTGAAGAAAGAGTTGGTACGTTCCAAAGGAGCTTGCTCTGGCTGCTGCTACTGCTTGGATGAGCGGTGAAATGTCTCAAACCAATAAGAAAACAAGTCCAGTTGCCATGACTCAACCTTCAGACTTCAAATATATATATATATATATATATATATGTAGATCTTTGGTTGTTCGGGTTTTCTCCGCGTAAGATTTGAAGTATCTAGGCAACGTTTCGATGAAGTCTCATTCATCATCTTCAGGCTTCTGTCTCCAGCTCTGTGCTTCTCAGAGTAATGGAGATTGCAGCTGCTTCCTCCTTTTAACTGCCAGTGGGGGTGGAACTTGATTGGGTGGGGCTTGGCTGTGTTCTGATTGGGTGGGGGTGTTCTCATTGGTAGGGGTTTGGCTGTGTTCTGATTGGTTGGGGGTTAGCCGTGTTCTGATTGGTTGGAGGCGTGTTCTGTTCAGGAGGGGCTTGGTTGTGCTCAGGTTAGTTTTAGTTGCTGGGGATTTGAGCTGGAGAGTTGTGATCTTGCTGTTTGGCTTCGAGTTCGTGGTCGTGCTGCATATAAGATCTACATATAAATACCCGAGAACCTCAGAAAACAAATATATATATATATATATATATATATATATATATATATATATATATATATATATGTGTGTGTGTGTGTGTGTGTGTGTGTGTGTGTGTGTGTGTGTGTTTTCTGAGGTTCATGGGTATTTGTATGTGGATCTTTGGTTGTTCGGGTTTTCCCGCGTAAGATTTGAAGTATCTAGGCAACGTTTCGATGAAGTCTCATTCATCATCTTCAGGCTTCTGTCTCCGGCTCTGTGCTTCTCAGAGTAATGTGAGATTGCAGCTGCTTCCTCCTTTTAACTGCCAGTGGGGGTGGGACTTGATTGGGTGGGGGCTTGGCTGTGTTCTGATTGGTTGGGGGTTAGCCGTGTTCTGATTGGTTGGAGGCGTGTTCTGTTCAGGTGGGGGCTTGGTTGTGCTCAGGTTAGTCTTAGTTGCTGGGGGATTTGAGCTGGTGAGTTGTGATCTTGCTGTTTGGCTTCGAGTTCGTGGTCGTGCTGCATCTTCATAGTGGGTGTCGGTTTGCTTCATGTATGGCTCGGAGGGGTTTGAAGTGGGTAGTGATGCAGCTGCAGTGCAGCTTCTGGTCCATGGTCGTGTCTCATCTTCTGAGTGGGTGTGAGTCTGTTTTCTACATGGAAGTGTGGTGGTGGCATCTTGTGTGGCTCTCATGGGTGTGGGTCTGGTGTCCTTCTTCATGTTAGGTACTCGTCTGTTCATGAGGGCGGGTTTCCAAATGGCTGGAAGGCGGGAGGTATCATCTCATTTGTTCATGCTGTGTGGGCATTTTTCTATCTCTATGGCTTCTCTGATTATTCTGCTGTTGAAGTGTTCGGTTTTGGCGATGGTTCTGGTATTTTTAAAATCAATTTCATGTCCTGTGGCTTTGAGGTGTTGGACCAGGGAAGAGGTCGTTTCTTCTTTTTTGATTGAGTTCTTATGTTCTTAACATGAAGAACTAAGTACCTAACATGAAGAAGGACACCAGACCCACACCCATGAGAGCCACACAAGATGCCACCACCACACTTCCATGTAGAAAACAGACTCACACCCACTCAGAAGATGAGACACGACCATGGACCAGAAGCTGCACTGCAGCTGCATCACTACCCACTTCAAACCCCTCCGAGCCATACATGAAGCAAACCGACACCCACTATGAAGATGCAGAAGGACCACGAACTCAAGCCAAACAGCAAGATCACAACTCACCAGCTCAAATCCCCCAGCAACTAAGACTAACCTGAGCACAACCAAGCCCCCACCTGAACAGAACACGCCTCCAACCAATCAGAACACGCCTAACCCCCAACCAATCAGAACACAGCCAAACCCCTACCAATGAGAACACACCCCACCCAATCAGAACACAGCCAAGCCCCCACCCAATCAAGTCCCACCCCACTGGCAGTTAAAAGGAGGAAGCAGCTGCAATCTCACATTACTCTGAGAAGCACAGAGCCGGAGACAGAAGCCTGAAGATGATGAATGAGACTTCATCGAAATGTTGCCTAGATACTTCAAATCTTATGCGGGAGAAAACCCGAACAACCAAAGATCCATATATATATATATATATATTTAGGGCTGCTGTGATCTCTCTCGGGTATTTGTATGTGGATCTTTGGTTGTTCGGGTTTTCTCCCGCGTAAGATTCGAAGTATCTAGGCTCTCTATATATATCTAGTATCTATATATATATATATATAGTTGCTGATATTACTGGAAGAATCCCTCCTCCCGAGGAGACAAATTTAAAGTACTTCTGAGATCACATCCCAAAGGGCACAGAGATTATTGAAAAAGGGTCCCTCATGCATTCCAGTAGCATTTGTCTTGGAGGTCAAGGAAGAGGAGTCTGTTGCCATTGGCTGGACAACTGCAGGTGTCTAGGGCTGCTCTGTTGCTTTACAATGTCAGATGGCACCTGGTAAGAACTGGAATGAAATTAAATTTAGCCCAATCTAACTTAAAGTTTGAAAATCAAACAGGAGATCTGAAATCTGAAGAAAGTATGATTCAATTATTTGCAAGTTGGCATGCAGGGCAAATTTCTTCTATTCAAGAATCAATCTATTTTTTGAGGGTGAAAAAGAAAGATTTGCACATAGCAGGTCCTTTGAATTGAACCTGGCTTTAGTTTAGAAACTGCTTCAAAGAGGTAATTTGATCCAAGCTTTGTTGAATTGAATTGCCCCTTAGAAGCTTTGCAGAGCAATGCTCAGGAGCCTCTTGACAAATTGGAATCTATTCACTTTCTAATCCAACAGACCCCCTTCAGTCTAAGCCCTGTGAAAACCAGGAAGCTTTCCATATAGTTAAGTGTTGATTCTGATAACTTGAGTAGGGGGCTTTCAACTGTTACTCATTTTGTGGTAATTTGAAGATGACTACTATAGGTTGCAATCTGAGAATGTTTTGGTTATCCATTTATACTATGATAAACATATGGAAGATACATGAGCTGGTCCTGGTAGATCTTTCTTACATAGTCTTACACATCCAATTAACTATGGGGTTCTTTTTGGTGTCTTGACTTTATGGCTGATGAGAGATACTTCTATAAATAAATAGATGATAGATAGATAAATAGATGAGAGAGAGAGAGAGAGAGAGAGAGAGAGAGAGAGAGAGAGAGAGAGAGAGAGAGAGATTATATTCCTCTATTACTGATAGGTTATAGAGAAATAACTGCAACTGGGATTGCAATATTATGATGGGTTTTGCTTAAAATCTCTTTTCAAATATGTTGATGGATTTTAATAAGTGATTGGTTCGACAGCCACAAGCCATTTTTAAAAAAATGTTGATAAAGATTCCTTTATTGCTTTTTCCCCTTTTCTCTCTCTTCTCCCCCTCAAAGGAGTATTATCCACAGGTGAAAAAATAAATCACTCTTTGAAGAACAAAATATGATACAGAAATAATCATCATTTTCTTTAGATGGTTTCTAGGTCAAATGTCTCTTCATATTGTATCAAATGTAATACTTTCTAGTTCGTGATCTGAAAGGAATGGAGAAAGGAAACTACACAGTGGTGACGCAATTCATTCTTTTGGGTTTCTCAGACCACCCAGAAGATCTACAGGTCATTCTCTTTCTGATGTTTCTTGTGATCTACATTATGACCATGGTGGGAAATCTTGGGATCATCCTGTTAATCAAGTCTGAATCTCGTCTCCATACCCAAATGTATTTCTTCCTCAGCCATTTATCTTTGACTGACATTTGTTACTCTTCATCTATAACACCCAAATTGTTGATGGGCACTGCCTCTGCAGGTATATTGTGTTTTTTGCACGTGCAGTTCAGATGTACCTGTTCATCATGTTTATTGTTGCTGAATCATTTCTCTTGGCTGCAATGGCATATGACCGGTATGTGGCCATTTGCAATCCTTATTATATACTGTGATTGTGTCCAGAAATGTTTGCATCTTTCTAGTGCTTAGTTCTTATCTGTGGGGCACTATTTGTGCTCTAGTTCATAAAGTCTCTGCTTTTTGGCTACCGTTCTGTGGAAATATCATCAACCACTTCTTTTGTGATGTTGTGCCAGTTTTAACTCTGTCTTGTTCAGACACCCAGCTCAATAAGATGCTGCTTTTCATTTTTGCCACCTTTGTAGAAAATAGCACCACCATCATTATTCTCATGTCCTACATTTTAATTATTGTGTGTGTTTCAAGGATTCACTCCAGCAAGAGAAAATACAAGGCTTTCTCCACTTGTGCCTCTCACTTCACAGCAATCTCCATGTGACAATTCTCCTAATATACTGCCAGCCTAATGCAATCCGTGGAAGGGATTCAAACAGAATTACCTCTGTCTTCTACACAATGGTTATCCCTATGCTGAACCCTCTGATTTATAATGTGAGAAACAAGGAAGTAAAAGGAGCTTTTCAAATGCTCATTTGCATTGATAGACAAAATGCATTTCTCAGAAGGAAACCTAAAGGAAATTCCGGCATTTCTATATTTGTGGTTGTGTAGCTTTGTAATGTATTTCTTGAAAACTACTGGTAGAAAAAGTATTACTTAAAGTATACCAGAATAAAAATCAGGATGTTTTCCCCCATGATGGTCTCATTTATTATAAAACTATGGATTCATAAGGCTCGCCCTGTCCATAAGAAGGCTTGAGATGGCACACAAATTCTTCCTGAAAAGAAATAATTGATAAGGCAGGCAATGGAAATTTTTCCTACATACACTCTGACATCTATTTGTTAATAAGTATTGATGAGCTCTTTCTGGGTTACACTAGGAACCAAATGAAACACCATTAATAATAAGTGGAGTTTCTCCCTGCTTATTCTGCTGCCTCCTCTTCTCTATCTTCACATGTCACCTCTTTATTTCTAATTTACAAACAGGATGGATTTGATAAGGGACCAATTTTAGCTGAGTGCCAAGGATCAGCATCAGCTTCTTACTTTCTTAGGGGCATCATCACCCCTAAGAAGATGTTCTGCTGATATCTTGGAGCTGCAGAGACCAGAAAAATGTCCTCTGTTTTAGAAAGCACTTGAATCTTTTGTTTTTAACTGGAGCAGAACGGCATTATTTTAACTGTTGAGATAACCTGGGGCTCTTACCCAAAACTGTGCATGGATTTTTTTGGCCAGTGTGTGCAACAACTCTTAGGAATCACTTTTCCTTCCTTTGTGATCATTTTAATTTGTTAAGGCTTGGAGTATGCTTAAAATATTAAAATAACACATTCCTAAATTTGAGAAGTAGGAGGAGGCTATAAAATGTACATTTCTGCAATATAGGCCGACCCAGTAATCTGATATATCCATGCAATTTTCATGGCTAAAGGGAAGAGGGAGGAAGCATGCCAGAAAATAAGTGTATTTCTCAGCCATAAATGATCGTCCTGTTGGTTGATAGGGGTAACAAGTAGTATTTAGATGCTACAGTATCCATAATCTGCAGACTTCCCTACAGACTGTACTGCTGAACCAAGCAGTCTTTGGTTAACATTTTCAGAACAAAAGGTGTTTTGAGATAATCTGAATGTTTTCCTGAAAGGGACCTTAAGGATAGATTAGTATCAGACAGCCATGGAAGAAGGTGAGGTCAAAATGGTCATGATTTGGCCGCAACCCTTTAATCAAAACTCTGTCCCTTCTCAGATGCATTGCTTGCAGAGATTTGAATTATTGAGTGTGGATGCCATTTTGTTTTTGTTTTTTACATATCTCTCTCATGTGATTGCCTCTGAATACTATAGAATAAATACTATATCTGCAATTCTTGCCTCCAGAAGTTGTGAATGCCCCAAACACTGGAAGTTTTAAAGGAGAGATTAGACAACCATTTGTCTGAAGTGGTGTAGTGTTTCCTACTAAGCAGGGGATTGGACTAGAAGACCTCCAAGGTCCCTTCCAACTCTGTTATTCTATTCTATTCTGTTCTATTCTATTCTATTCTATTCTATTCTATTCTATTCTACTCTACTCTACTCTATTCTATTGAGTCCAACTTTTTTTGAAAAAGTTTATAATGGTTGTTTTGATGTTATAATTATAATTTAGTGATATGGCTGCCTGATGTATTATATTAATTGTAATAAGACATGAATACTATAATTATGCTTTCCCACTACCAGAATAGATGGAAGATTTGGTGAAGATTTGAAGAGTGACAACTTTATCAGTTGAACTTCCTTATTCTTCTGATTGCTAATGATGTAGCTTTGTTCTCTTTGCATGTTGTTGATTCAGGGAAGATTTTTCAGTCTGAGAATGACCAGGCTGATTGTGTACATCTGATATTGCCAACTTTTAATAAGTATGGATTGAGTATCAGGGAGTTTGACAACTTTTGCCTCAAACGAGAGATAATATTAGCCTCTGCAAGATCAGATCATGGATTTTAATGACATGTCTTTGTTTCTGGTGATCAGTGACTTGGAATGACAATCTTCATGGTAGACAGGATTTCTAAAGCTTTAGTATTCTCTTGACAATTCTCACATATTATTTTGCGTTTCTGAGATGTGTGCATGCATGTAAAACCCTTTACTTATGTAGTTCTATCTTATTCCCCACTTTGATGATCTTGTTAGGGCCAGTTCCCTCAGATACAACATATCAAAATAATCAACTATTTTGTCCTGATCTATTTTGGCAGAGGCATATTTAAAAAATTAGCTCTCTGGCTTCAGATATATTAAAGCCACTTACTCTCTGCTGATTGTAGAATACTGATCAAATAAATATTTTACTCAGATTAATACATAAGTCTCTTAACTTGATCATGTCTTCTTTTGATCTGTGGCTGATAATGTGGGATAGTGATGTTTCAGTTTGACCAGGGCAGTAAAGAGAAATCTAAGCTACACCTTTATTTTGAAAAGACGTCATGTCTCATATGTATGCAGTATGTAACTATGCATGCATGTATATACATATCTACTTACTTACTTACTTAACAAATTGTATATTGTTGCAGTCCACGACTCTCAGGAATCCCAGTACTTAATAAAATAAAATAAGTCAGATAAAACAAAAATACAACATACAGCATCATGCCCCAAAAGACCTCTGGAAAAACTTAGTCTTCAACTGCTAATTGTTCTTCCTTTTTCACTAAACTCTTCCGTTAGAACCCAAACATGTGGGTGGGGTTCAGTTTAGATATTGAGTATTGTAATTACATTTGGGGCAGCTTAATATAAAAGACAAACTCAGTTCAGGTTTTGCCAGTGTCCATAATTTGGAGACAAAGATTGTCCACTATAAATTCCTACTCTTGCATGCTGAATTAATTGTGTTTTTTAATTGTGGCAGAATATCAGCAAATAGCCTGAGCCTGCAAAGATGAAGTGAGGAAAGCTAAGGCTCACAATGAACAAAGGCTTGTGACAAAAGTAAAAAAAAAATAAGAAAAAAAGCTTCTTCCAACATGTTAAAAACAAGAAAAAAGTCAAGGAAACAATTGGTCCATTGCTGAGAGAAAGTGGTAAGAAGGTGGCAAACAACAGGGAGAAAGCAGAATTACTTAATTCATTTTTTGCACCTTTCTTTATACAAAGGGAAAAAAACAGTCCAGCCTATTAAAAATAGCACCACAAAAAAACAGATTAGGGACACAAGTTAAAACAGGGAAGAAAATGGAAAGTGAGTAGCTGTCCCAAACAGGGAAACGGGTATTTCCTTTCAGAAACAAGACAGCTTCCAGAAGGGAGGAAAGTTTACCTCAAATTTTTTTTTTAATAAATGTGATATAATATATTCAAGACAAGTGAGTAGCATAAATATGTTCTTCTAAATTTTGTTTGCAACTCATTTGGAAGTGGCTATTCTTTGAAATGTTTTTTTCATGGCATTTCTAACTTCTCTATTCCTGAAACTATATATGATGGGGTTCAGCATAGGAATGATCACAACATAAAAGACGGATACAATCTTGTCTTGCTCCAAGGAATAGCTGGAGCTAGGGCGCAGGTACATGAAAAGAAGAGTCCCATAGAAAGTGCACACAACAAGCAGGTGGGAAGAGCAGGTAGAGAATGCTTTGTAAATACTTTCAAGTGAACGCATTTGGAGGACTGTGATAATGATCCAGCAATAGGAGATTACCACTAGGGATGTAGTTACAACCTCATTAAATCCTACAAAAGCAAAGAGTAGAATCTGAACAAATTGGATGTCAGAACAATAAAGATGAGTCAGAGGAGGTCCATCACAGAAGAAATGGTTGATGATGTTGGAATGGCAGCAGGTTAATCCTAAACGAAACCCCACTTGTATGGATGAATTCAGAAGTCCAGATATATAGCAGATCATCACTAGTAGAATGCAGACAATTTTGGACATGGTGGTGGTATATTTCAGTGGGTTGCAGATGGCTACATATCGGTCATATGCCATCACAGCCACAAGATAGCATTCAGTAGTTGCAAAACAGCAATATAAGTATTGCTGTAAGAAACATCCAGTGTATGAGATGACTTTCCTCTGTACCAGGAAGTTTACCAGCATCTTTGGGGTGACAACCGATGAGTAGCAAAGGTCTAAGAAGGATAAGTTGCTCAGAAGGAAATACATGGGGGTTTGAAGGTGGGAATCATTTTTCACAACCACAATGATCCCAATATTCCCCACAATAGTGATAACATAAATCAGTAAAAATATCACAAAGAGCACATGTTGTAGCATTACATGATCTGTGAATCCTAGAAGAATAAACTCTTTCAACTCAGTGCAATTGCCTCCAATCATCTCACTAGTTTAGTTGATTCTTCACTGAAAGAGAAAATCATGTAAAATTAGTTCTCAAAGTTGAAGGGAACTTTCTCATGGGGGTCAAACATTAAATTCCAGGGGAACTATGTCAGCTCCAAAATTTTTTGCATTCAATATATTTCAATATTCTGTTAAAAGGAAACTTTATGTTCAAACAGTTTGGCAAACTCATATTTTGCCTATAGGTTTTCTCAGTGGAGTTCAGTATTATGAATGTTTGTGTTCTGAAAATTAGATCACATTTTCTTGTTTTCTTTTCCCCTTTGAAAATTCACTTTCATTTTTCTAGGTTGGGAAGGAAAATGACAAGAGACCATAAGCAGCAACAATAACAGAGTCTTATCTTTTGCTCTTACCCATTTGAAAAACAAACATTAGTGATCAACGTCTTCCTCAATTTCTTATCCCCAATTTTTTTTTTAGGAGCAAGTTCATCTGTTGTGGCTACAATGAAAGAGTTTAGCATGAGGTTTATAACCAGATTATTCAATTCATAAAAAGCTGAATGGGGAGACAAACCTATAGATAATAAGTTCAAATACTCCATTCTTCTGAAGTTCTGAGGAGAATATCAAAACAACTATGCACAAGAGAATGTCAAAAAAAAGGACTACCTGTGCACAAAATAGTGGTTACCTAAGCAAATTGGGTGAAGACCCTTGACTCTAGTTCTGTTAAGTATATTTAGAAGAAACTCTAAAGAGTGTGAAATAAGCAGAGTGGAAAAGTGATTGAGGACATGGAAAACCAACTTTGAAACTGCTGCTCCTTATATGAAGCTGACAGCCCTTTCCATGTTTTTCCAACGAAATCCAAGTTCTGCTGCAATGGCTGAGATTAATACTGTAATGGACTTATTAGATGCAGAAAGAAACTGCATCTAATACAGATAAGACAGAACTTGTTCTTAGCCAGACAAAAAGGAGTTTAGGAAACAGAGATTCTATCTGTGTTAGGCAAAGTAATTCTTCTCTTGAAACTTCTTCTTCATTATTTGGAAATCTGAGTTTGGATGGTCAATTTTTGATGGTGCTCAGAAGTTTCATTACAACTAGAATGTTTTTTCCTGGATCTGTCAGATTCAATAATAATATACAAATCCCACATGTCCTATAGAATATACTGCATGAGAGACTGCCCTTGAAATCAATTCTGAGACTTCAGGTTATACATATTGCAGATCAAATTACTAACTGGGGCTAGTTATAAGATGCATATACTGTGTTGTCAAATAATTACTGGTTTGTTTCTGATCTGGCATGATGAAAATCATGATACACACGCACACACACACGCACAAAAAAATCATATTCTACCTTACTGATTTATCTGAGATTGAAGTTCTTTAAGTGAGTGTGATTTTGGTTCTATTGCTGACAAAAGCCAATTTGATAAGAACATCAGCTGCAATATTTTAGAGGACACTGATATGTTTTGAATGAGGGTGGGGGTGAGGAATCCTGAGGAAGCATTGCAAAGAAACCTTTTATGAAATGTAATCACTGGCTCTTTTATAAATGATTTAGAGCCGGGATGGCAAACCTGTGGCACCTGTCCTCTCTGTGGACAGTTGTCAGCTGCTCTTCTGGTTTCCAGCTGGTCTTTGCAGGTGCCAGAGTGCCAGAAAATGCCAAAAAATGGCCAAAAGCAGACCATTTCTTAGGCCATTTTCAGGCCAAAAATGCCCTGAAAAACAGCCTGAAAATGGCCCAAAACAGCTAGTCTTCGGCACATGCACATGCATACACGCATGTTCTGGTTTGGGCACTCGGTGCCGAAAAGGTTTGCCATCACTGATCTAGAGTCAAAAAATTGTAAAATATTTTTTGAAAAATAGTTCATCGATATATTCATCAAATGCATTGAATACATTTTATTTTACTAACACTATAACATTTTAGTAGAGTTTACCTTTGTTATTATATTCCTTATCTTGACTGATTGATGTCTTTGTCAAAATAGACACTGAATGCCAAATTAGATGAAGAAATAAATGTGCACTTACCATGGCATTCTACAAATACTTCAGGAGAAACAAAATATATTTCTTTGATTCTTTTCAGAATGATCTCAGTTGGCTTAGAATGAGGACTCCCACCTGAAGAAGGGGTTATGTCTATCAGGAAGCATGGTGTTTATTAGCTTTTTGTTTTTCAACCACTGGGATTCATATTCCTGAAAGGCTGTGATACAAAGTTAACCTTCCTATTTACTCTCGGCATAAAAGAGGAGTAATTCCCCTGTCCCAGAGCTACACTTTTGAGGAGGAATAGATTTCCTTTAGGGAAAGAATTATCTAAGAAATGTCTGGGGATTTTCTCTTCTCATACCAGCACCAAAGGGAAACCATTTTTCCACCATTGTCTTTCAGGCAGCTGGCATTTCTCTCCACATTTTCTCTCCACATTCTCTCCAGCATTTTTCTGCATTTTAGGTACTGTAGAAAGTGACCAAAGCTGCTAACACAGTTACATCTTCTGGCACATCTAACATTATTGTTGTTGTTTTGTGCTACTGTTACTATTATTGTCAATGCAGTTCATAATAAGATGGCCCTTAAGGAAGCATCTCTGGAAAATATTGGATGAAACAGTCATCTGGATTTAGTTCAGAGAATTCTGGAGAAGACTGGAGAATTTCTGAACTACCATTCCTTTAGTTACCATTTAAACTTACATCATTCAAAAAAGTGACATACAACCAGTTCTCATTTTTATGATCGTAGTAACATCCTCAAAGTTACTTGATCAAAATTTGGGCAGTTGGCAACAAGCTCTTATTTATGATAGTTGCAGCCAGAGGTGATATTCAGCAGGTTCTGACCAGTTCTAGAGAACCGGTAGCAGAAATTTTGAGTAGTTCGGAGAACGGGCAAATACCACCTCTGACTGGAGATTTTATAGTATCCTTCCCCTGCCACGCCTGCTAAGCCACACCCACAGAACTGGTAGTAAAAAAAATTGAATCCCAGCACTGATTGCAGCACTCTAGGGTAATATGATAACTCCAAATTCTGGACAAGGGACATAATCAGGTATACCAATTGCAGAAAAAAGAACAGACCAGACTTGTTTAAGAAAAAAAGATGTGTAATGGTGATAGTAAATCCCACAAGTATTATTTCATTCACTGTGGTCCAGTTGTTGCCATCCATGTATTGGGAGCTCAGAATTCTGGGTTTTAAGAAAGAATTAGGGTAATGTGATTACTTTTTTAGGGCAAAGAGATTTAAACTGTAAACGGTATTCCATACTGGATATGACAAATGTACAACTAAACATAACATGCCATTAATGTGATTTTTGTGTGTGTGTGTATACACACACACACATGTTTATAGTATTTATATATGTTTAAAAATAGTTAAAGTAAGATGGCAAACATATCTAATACTTCTGCATTCCATTTTCCCCGCCAGAATAACCCTATGAGGTGTGTTGGGTTTTGAGAGGTCACTCAGCTGGCTTTTATGGTGAAGGGAGTCTACAACTCACAAACTTCTGGTACCCTGAACTAAAGTGGTTTATTACAAAATGCTATAGTTAGTTTGAAATCCTCCCCAGTAGTGTTTCTGATTGTCTGAACCAATAAAATAAAATGCAATGAAAATATGCTTTGATATATTTCAGGGAACAGCATCTGGTTGGCCATATGTGAGCAGCAGAGCTAAACAGATTCAGATCTGGTTAGCACTTGGATAGGCTCTTATTCTTCTGAATCACAAAACAGACTTATTGTCCCCTGAAAAACCCCATTTTTATTTGGTTATTGTGAATTCCTGGCATTCACACCCAGAAAAGTCCCAGCAATAATCCTTTCCATGTTTAAGTGCAAGAACAGACCTTATCAATCCTTGGATAGTTTCCAGGATAAGAGCTTCCAGTTGCAATGCTGTAAAAGGAAATGTTTGGCATGGAGTCTTTGTGAGGCATGAACTCAGATAAGCAAATCTTCACAATAATAAACAAACTAATGGTCTCTTGCAAACATCCCTCCCCTTTTTCCTCCTGTTTATTCCCTATGGGAGGGGCCATTCAGCATCCACTTGGAGATCTAATCCTAAGTGGATTTTCCATGAATGGGATTTCCCTGTGTATTTTCATGGAAAACTTAGACAAGACAGGGTGGAACAGTGTGCTTTCTTCTAACAATACCGATGCACTCTGAATCCATTGGAGAGGTCAATTTTCCTCTCCAAATTAATGGAGACCTAACCCTAATGTTGTGGAAAGGGAACTTCACCAGGGCAGGGGTGACATCCAAGTAGGAAAAATGTGAGGGGAACATCAGGCTAGCCATAAAAGCAAACTTGCATAGGAAAAGAGATTTGATAAAAGGTATTGAAAGAAGCCCCCTAGACAAAAGCCAAGTAATTAAAGCTAGGACCAAATCCCTTACAGACAAAAGATCATGCCAAATCAGCAAAACAAATAGAACAAAAGACACATAGCAGAAGGAGATTGCCACTAAACAGATATAAGAAATGAAACTAATAATCCAATCAAACCACCCCGCAGAGTTTACCCTCTGACGGAAATGGAGACAACCCCCCCTGACAGGATTTAAGCACTCACACACAAAAGGAGAACAGGTATAAAAATCAGGAGTTTATTACACAAAGCTGGCTAGCCCCAGGAACGCAGACTTCTTGCTATCTCTTGCCTTCCTGAAAATTAAAGAAACTTGCTTCCAAATAGCTGTCTGTCTGTGTCCTTACTCTGAAAGCACTCCCAGCAGGAAAAAAGAACCCTTGGAAGAAAGGCATTTGCAAGCCTTTCAACAATGTAATGTGGATTTTTTTGTGAATGGGATTTTCCCATATATACATGGGATTTACATGGGATTTCCGCATGTAAATGTAGATAATGCAGGTTCAAAAGGTATGCATCCTCCTAACCATAACAAGGGACTCCAAATCCAATGGCGATGTCCATTTTGCTCTCTGACTTTATGGAGACCTAACCAGGGGTGGGTTATTACCGGTTCGGACCAGTTCAATAGAACCAGTTGTTATAATTCTCGGTAGTTGGGAGAACCGCTAAATTGGGCCTCTGGCTGGCCCCACCCCTCTCTGCCCACTTCTCTGTTCCCTGCCCCATCAGTCCCTATCACACATGCGCAACATCATGCACATGCATGACATGCCTGCAGTCTGCTTTTGCCCGCCCGACAGGCCAGCCATTGCTGCCTGCCTTTCGCTGCAGCACTGCCTCATCTGATGATCTCCCTGGGTGAGTGCAAGCCCTGGTCACCTTTCCCCTCCACCACCACTTGCCTTATGTTTTGCCCCTCCCCCCCTGCACTTGCATTTTGCCACCGCTTCCGGTCACCTTTCCCCTGCCAACTCCACTTGCCTTCCACCAGGGAACACTGGAGAGGCTCTGCTCTCCATTCACTCCATTGGATTTGGAATCCCTGTGTATGGTTAGGAGGGTGCATACTTTACAACTCTGCCTCATCTGCATTTCCTGGAAAAATACATATGGAAAATCCTATTCGCTGAAAATTCATTTAGAATTAGGGTTAGGTCCCCATGAATTGGAAATTGCATTGGATTCAGAGAAACTGGGAATGGTTAGGTGGGTACATACTTTTCAAGCCTGCGTTATCTACATTTCTTGGAAAAATACATGGAAAAATCCCCTTAATGGAAAATCCACTTAGGGTTAAGGTTAGGTCTCCATGAATTTTGAGAGCAAAATGGACATCTCTAAGTGGATTTTTTGCAAATGGGATTTTAATTTAATTTAATTTTGCCAGGCAATATAGATGAGGTAGGCTCAAAATATTTCCACCTTCCTAACCATACACAGGGACTCAAAATCCAATGGCGACATCCATTTTGCTCTCCAACTTCATGGAGAACTAACCCTAACTCTAAGTGAATTTTCCGTGAATGGAATTTTCCCATGTATTTTGCAAGGAAAATGTAGATGAGGCAGAGTTGAAAAGTATGAACCCTTCTAACCATATACAGGGACTCCAAATTGAGTGGCAATGTCCATTTTGCTCCCCGACATCATGGGGACCTAACCCTAACCATATGTGGGTTTTTTTGGCAAATGGGATTTTCCCATGTATTTTGCCAGGAAATGTAGATAATGCAGACTTGTAAAGTATGCCCCTTCCTAACCATACCCAGTAGGGTGCAAACTGTTCCATCCTGTCTTATCTATGTTTTCCATCAAAATGCATGGGAAAATCCCATTCACAGAAAATCCACTTAGGGTTAGGGTTATGAAGTCAGAGAGCAAAATGGACATCTCTAAGTGGATTTTTTGCAAATGGGATTTTCCCATATATTTTTTTCAGGAATTATAGATAAGGCAGGTTGAAAACGTTTCACCCTCCTAACCATACAAAGCAACTCCGAATCCAATGTCAATGTCCATTTTGCTCTCCAACTTCATGGATAACTAACCCTAACCCTAAGTGGATTTTCCCCAAATGGGTTTTTCCCATGTATTTTGCCAGGAAATGTACATGAGGCAGGCTCAAAACATTTCCACCCTCCTAACCATACACAGGGACTTGGAATCCAATGGCGATGTCCATTTTGCTCTCCAACCTCATGGATAACTAACCCTAACCCTAAGTGGATTTTCCACAAATGGGTTTTTCCAATATATTTTGCCAGGAAATGTAGATAACGCAGGCTTGGAAAGTATGCACCCTCTTAAGCATATCCAGTAGAGTGCATACTGTTCCACCCTGTCTTATCTACATTTTCCTTCAAAATACATGGGAAAATCCTATTCATGGAAAAACTACTTAGAGTTAGTTCTCCATGAATTCGGAGAGCAAAATGGACATCACCATTGGATTCAATGGCCATTGGTATGATTAGGAGGATGCATATTGTTCCACCCTGTCTTATCTAGGTTTTCCATGAAAATACGTGGAAAAATCCCATTCACAGAAAATCCATCTAGGGTTAATATAACATAAAAAGTTATTAGTTTTCCTGCATTTTTTCTTAGAAGAGGCACTAGGAGTCCTTGTATAAAGAACATGACTCAGTAGGTTCACAAAAACATGAACAGACATGTTCATCATATAGAGCACCAGCGAATTTACCTGCATAACTGCAGAGGTAACACATTCAAATGAAAGAATGTGTATAAAAAATAGACACCTTACTTTGAGGAAAATTCATTTTAAAGCCAAGAAGGTGGGATAAAAATGTTACTGTACTTCTGACTGCACAGCAATGAGCGGTTCCGGTAAGATCATTCTCAGTGATACCCTGCAGATTTTTTTTAAATTAGTGAACTTTCAGAAACAACAAAACGTTTCTTTCATAGTAAAATAAAAATACTTTCCAGTGATTTAAACAAACTGAACTTATGAAAATGAAAATAAGGGAAAAATAAAATCCATATAGTATCAATGTAAGATTAATTCAATCCCTTAACTGATCATTAAATCTAGACCATAAGAACACATTGCTCCATCCTTTCATTTCTAGTATATAAAGGCATTTCAAAACCTGATAGCATATATCTTGAATCCATTCTTTAACTTCAGGAAAATACATTTCTTTCATCTGTGTAAAATTATTCTCTTTGCTGAACCCAAAGCTTAGTAAAACCCAAAGTCTTCCTAAAATATCAAATCCTGGTTTTAAATATAGAATTCAACATCACATCTATAGAACTGTGTTAACATAATTTGTAATTTAAAACCAAAAGGGAATTATGACTGGATAGAATCAAATCATATGAGCGAAAATGAAACAACCTGCCATTGCCCTTCAATTTTCTTACAGTGCCAACACAAACAAAAAAAATATCAGATATTCAAACTTTTTTTTAATCATTATTTGATGCTCCAGTAAACATAAAACAATTTCAATTAATTAACTTCATTCTTAAATTGTAATAAATATTTCTATTTCTGAAAAGCTGGATCCATCGATTTTCTAAAACTTGGAATGTTTAATAATTATTTCAAGATGTCAGAAGCTTTTTCAAAGTGTCTGGTATGTGGAAGTTCAGCCATCGTTAACAAATGCTTCTTAATAAAAGATGTCACAAAAAAAGAAGAATCTGTTTTGTTTCTTGACGTTCAAGAAATAATAATAATAATAACAACAACAACAACAACAACAACTTTCAAAAGCACAATCTATTTGAAAAATATATGATTCACAAACTACTCCTATTTGTGTTTAAGAAGCAATGTACCGTGTTTCTCATATAATAAGGCCAGGTCTTTTTTTTTTTTGAGCCCCCCCAAAATGGTTAGGCTATCTTTTTTGGGGTGACTTAATCCCCCCCCCCCCCCTTGCATCTTCGGGTGGGCGGGTGGCGATGGCTTGGATGTTGACCTCGGCGTTGGTGGGGCACTTCGTATTGGGGTCAACACAGGCAGCACCATATCCGGGTGTGCAACACAAGTACTTCCTAACGGCAAGCCCCCCCCACCATTCCCCCCATTTCGCATGTTTTAATATAGGCCTTAATTTGGGGGGAGGAGCTTAATTTCATTTCATGCCTATAAAACATGCTGGGACTTCCTATTGGGGGAGGCCATATTGTTGGAGAAACAGGGTATTTTGTTTTGAAAAATGGAAATTTAGCCTGTTAACATGTATGTATTGTAGTGTCCTAACTTGTCTGTTTTTTACTATAAACAAAATTCATTTAGAAAAGACCATTCTTTTTAATATTTTCTTCATGCAAGTTATAACTTCTTTGTTTTTCAAGCTGTATATTATTGGGTTGAGCATTGGAATTATCACTGTATAGAAGACTGACACTACTTTATCGGTGTTCATGGAATAAGTAGTTGTAGGACGCAAGTACATGAACAGAAGAGTTCCATAGAAAAGGGTGACAACCATCAAGTGAGATGTGCAAGTAGAGAAAGCTTTGTGTTTGCCCTCTACTGAGTCCATTCTGAGGATAGTAAAGAGGATGCAGCAATAGGATACAAACACCAATGATGTGGTAGTGACTTCATTAAACCCAACAATTGTAAATAGCAAAAGTTCATTGAGTGAAATATCAGAACAGTAAAGATAACTCAGAGGAGGTCCATCACAGAAGAAATGGTCAATGACATTGGTTTTGCAACATGTTACTCGTAAACTGAATCCTGTCTGGATTGTAGAGTTCAGGAATCCAGCCAAATATGACAAGGTGACCAAAGTGATACAGATCTTTCGAGACATGATGTATGTATACATGAATGGGTTACAGATAGCCAAGTATCGGTCATAAGCCATCACAGCCAAAAGGTAACATTCTGTGGTTGCCAAACCAGCATAAAAGTAAAGTTGCAAGATGCACCCAGTATATGAAATGATTTTTTGGTGTGATAAGAAGTTTATAAGCATTTTTGGGGTGACAACTGAAGAATAACAGAGATCTAAGAAAGACAAATTGCTGAGAAAGAAATACATGGGGGTTTGAAGGTGAGAATTGATTTTCACAACCCAAATAATAGCAGTATTTCCTACAACAGTGATAATATAGATGAGCAAAAAGATCACAAAGAGAATGTTTTTCAGGACAAGACAATCTGTGAATCCCAAAAGAATGAAGTTTTCCATCAGAGTACAATTTTCTCCAGCCATCTATTTGATGTATATTATGAAATATGGAGTCTAAAAAAGAAAAATGATGTTATGGTATTCACCTGAAAAAATATGTTATTATGTGTGAGAGGGAAAGAGAAAGGGGACTTATCTGTCTGAGAATTCCTTAGAATGTCTCTATACGAGATTGGACAAATGAACCTCTGCAGTGGTGGGATTCAAAAAATTTTAGTACCGGTTCTGTGGGCATGGCTTGGTGGGCATGGCAGGGGAAGGATACTGTCAAATCTCCAGTCAGGGTGGTATTTGCTGATTCTCAGAACTACTCAAAATTTCCGCTACCAGTCTCTAGAACTGGTCAGAACCTGCTGAATACCACCTCTGAACCTCTGTGCTTATTTTCCTTATTTGTAAAAGAGGAACCTTATAGTAACTGTGGAACCATGGCATGGAATAATACTTTAAATTAGTCTTCTGCAACCCAATGTTTTCTCAATTTGTTCGATTGCAGCTCAAATCATCCTAACCAGCATGGCATTTCTCATCCTGTCTGCAGATTATGACAATTCTATTCCAGTAAATCTGGAATTCATGAATATGAGAAAGATTGTTTTCAATATTACAAGGCATTTTTCTGTGGGTAATAAAATTGTGTCCTTTCATGTCTTGGGAATCATTTGCCTCTGATTTTCAACAACAACAACAACATTATAGACTGTTTCTTGATTTTATTAATGGTTGGGTAGATAGCTATTACAAATAAGAAACAGATTTGGATAAAGAGGACAGAATGTTGAAGCACAAACATCTTTGCACATATTGTCTGTGTAATCTATTTTTTATAGGAAACCAGATCAGATTTACCTTTGTTGACTTTTATCCAAAACTAGCCCTATTTATTGTTTATAGTGACTGTTATACTCAGCATCTGATTCAGAGCAGCACACATTTATAGCAATTATTAAAAGCAATACAATCCAAAACAATAGCATATAAACACCCAATCTTGCAAATATCTAATCTTTTGCAAATCTTCCAAAAGAAAAGGGAAAAAAAAGAAAAGAGGTTATTAGCATGTTTTATTCAATTGTAACCCATATAAAGCAATATTCTATAAGCTTCAGGATTCTAACTACATAGCAATAAATTATTATTACATTATAATGTTTTCTCTTATTAGACAGTATGTGGAAATGGCCTTACAAAGGAAAGTTTGTTCGTGTCATAAAAAGCAGTTAGTAGTTAGATTACTAATTTATTAATATTGGATTCTATAGCCTGGGATGAGAATTTCACTTTTTAAATAGTTTTCTTCCTACAGTGTCAAAGCAATCTGGTTTTGTCTTGAGCATTATAAAATTAAGATCTCCAACAGAATGCAAATAGTTGAAATCATAGCAGCAATTAAAATCATTAAATCATCAATTGTACAGAAAATGGAATATAATTGCTAACTTGTTTAAAGTATTGACTTTCATTGTTTAAAATATTTAGTAATAAGTACAAAATTACTGTATTCAAGATTTAATTCATATAATATAACATTTATTTTTGTTTTTGAGATCCTCCTACAATCCTGCAGCTTTGCTAAAAAAAAAGACACCCAGTATTACTGAACAGATGGATTGGTTGGTATGAATCCAGGGATTAGATGGTAATTAGACTTCATTTTTACTTTTGAAAGAAACATAATTGATATTAAAGTTTGATTATTCTGACATCTGTACCATAAGCTTAGTTGAAAACCAGGCTTACTAAATGTAGTGCTTAAGAAATAATAATTTAGAAGCAAGAACATTTGGTGCAACTTCAAATCTGTCAGTCAATATCTATACATACTACTCTACAAACAGACACAAAAAGTTTTTTTTGATTAAAGGCAATGTACACATTTTAACAATATTGGTCATTCAAAACATTAAATAAAAGGACTCAATATTCTAGTCTACCTCAAAAAACAACAACAAGAAATTGAATCCCTCCTGATGTATTTTGAACTGTAACTTGCTGAATGTTTTGCCTATATTAGAGGAGGCTTAAACAGTTACCAAAATTCTGAACTATATTTGATTTAGCTTACAGTTCCTACCTTTCATTTCTGTAAATAATACAGACTTCAATAAGAAAGAGAAAACATGCTCAGATCTCTTATTAAATTAGAAGGGACATGACTACAGCAATTTAAAAAACAGATGTTAAATGGCTATCTTAAAATGTGGCTATTATAATTCCTACCCCACAATTCCATTCCCTGATTTCTGTAAGCCAACGGGCACAATAGTAAATCCATACTCACTTTATTTAGGTGTAAAAAATATAGGTTGTTTTGTTTTGCAGGCTAGAGATAGACATCTTCTCCTAGTCATCTTAAAATGAGGGATTCCCAAATGATGATTATATCAGGAGAATTTTGGGTTTGTTTGCTTTTAAACCTTTGGGAATGGTACTCCTAATTGACTTCTGACTCTGTTGACTCAAATCTATAATGTTCTTTCTGATTTTGATGATCAGCAAGCTGACAAGCAGAAATTTGTAGTTAAAAAAAAAATAGAATGACCATGTTGGGTTTTTGATGGACAATATCAGTCAACATGTCAGACTGCTGATCATAGTGCCATTTTGTGGCACTAAACTTCCCACAAAAGAGTTAAAGCAATTATGAAAGAATTTCAACAAGTGTTGCACATCAAATGGAAGCTTTATTTATAACAAATTACACTGAACTTTTTTTAGCCTCTTCTGCCTTCTCCAAAATTAAACAAGAAGTAACTCTGTCCTGGATGGGAAATACAGGGTTTTGTGGTAATGGCATGATGTATCATCAAGTTCTTACTTTTGATTATGTAAGAACTAGTCATCACAGAGATGCTCTCTGTAAGGAGACAAATGATTTCTTTGCCACTAAAGCAAAAATAACAAATAACAACAATATACTATAACTAAATTTCATTGTGCTTATCAATATTTATTGAAGTATTTTTAAAATATTCATTTACTTAGTATTAGCAATAGCAATAGCACTTAGACTTATAGACTGCTTCACAGTGCTTTACAGCCCTCTCTAAGCAGTTTACAGAGTCAGCATATTGCCCCCAACAATTTGGGTCCTTATTTTATCCACCTTGGAAGGATAGAAGGCTGAATAAACCTTGAGCCTGGTGAGATTTAAACTGCCAAATTGCAGGCAGCCGGAAAGTAGCAAAAGTAACCTGCAGTACTGAACTCTAAGCACTGCACCACCATGGCTCATCATCATTATTTCATACTTAAATATCCCCTATCCAACTCCTATTGTCAGAATTTCAATGGAAGGTACTGTATATCACCATACTCAATGGTTCCACTTCTCAGAAACCCTGAATATCCCATGTACCCGACCAATTACAAAACATAGCATATAACCAACCCCGTGCTTATTTCACACTGCATTAATCTGTTTAATAATGAATTATAATTATTATGGTATAATGATGGGGTGGGATTTGGATTGGCTACTGTGACATCACATCCCTGGCCAGTACAAGACACCAGTTCAAGAAAGAATTAAATAGTTTTATATAAAGATAGGAGAAAAATGTTTCAATCCAATGTTAAGTCCCTCCAAACTCTAGAACCTCTAGCCAAAGCTTAGAACATTTCCTGGTTGATTTTAAACCTAGCAACCTTAACTGCATGAAATAAACACAGATAGTCTTTCCTTTATCCTAAATGCAAAGCCAGTTCATAAACAGAGAGTGAACACATTTAATTAAGCCAAGATTGTAAATCTGGGATAATATAGGGTTTTTTTTTCATTGTACAATATTTTTCACAGTTCTTCATATAATAACAGATTCTACATTTTTGATATGCTATTCAAAATGACATTTATCTTTTAAAACTTGATATTCTTCACAAAACCAGATTAACAAATGGACGGATATTAAATTAAACAGGGTGAAAGTAAGGCAAGTCAGTATCTTATGCATAAGGATGCCCTTCATGATTTTACATTTCCAAGATAAGAAAAATGACAGCCAACCTTTCTGAACGTTCATTGAGGTATCCAATGTACATGAAAAAAATAATAATCTTAATCTCGTTTTAAACTCAAAGGAAATGGGCTTGGAAGGTTCTAGGAAATATTTAAGATCTTCAGTGATTGCTTTGTTAAAGTGGAGTATTCCTAACCTTTTTTCTCAAATTCTTGCAAACAACCACTATAATATTCATCTTGGTAATTTTTTTTGTTTTTTAATATAAAATTACATGAGTCAGAAGCCATTTTGATACTCATAATAATTCAGGAGATTTAGATGATGTTAATGCATTTTGAAGACAGCCAGTTCAGTGTAAAGGCTAAAGAAAGCAGGAGACCATGAGCTCTAGTCATGCTTTAGGCACAAAACCAGCTGGTAACCTTGGGCCAGTCCTTCTCTCTCAGCCCTAGGATGGCAAACCACATCCAAAAATGCTGCCAAAAAAATGGCACAGCCTTGTCCAGGCAGTCCTTAGGAGTCAAGACCAAGTCAAAGGCACTGTTACACAAAAGAAGTAACTTGTTGCATCTGTTTATGTGTTTGTTACTGGAGGTTAAAGTATGCTGCTTCTGCATGTGAGTGCTTTTGAGAGTTGAGTCTAAACAACGAGTACTGAAATATTTTTAACTATAATATACAGAGTTATTTTTTTAAATTTATCTGCCTACAGGACTTATCGATTGTTATAATTAACTGACACTGAGGAATGTGCAATTCCCCAAGTCCATTGTGAGTTAAAACAAATGCATAACAGTAAAAAACAAAATGAAAATAAAAAATATGCAATATAAAGAATCATATGTACCAGGAATCAAGCATGCCAAAGACACCATGAAAAACTTGCAAACCCAGAGACATTATTATAATAGCTGTGCTCCCAAGGCTTTTTCAATAGTCCAGTAATTTACAGGAAATATAATATAGAGATAGGCAAAGATTGGCACATTGCTAGCTACATTTTATGAGAAGAAGAGTCCAAGAGCATGTGCTCTATGCCTATGTGCTTGGTAAGAAAGGCAGAAGGAAGTGTCTACCCAGAGTTCATGTTAAGCAAATACAGGCATTATAATGTACAGAGGTACAAAGGGTAAATCCTTAATTCATTCATACCAATAGAAGATAATATTTGCAGCTCAGGGTTGAACTGTGGGATTCTTGGTGTTCTCTGATCTTGACAAACACTTCATTCCCCGACTAGGTAACATCACCAGCGCTCTGAAGCATAGACATAGTTCTTAAAGGATCCATCAGATAATTTTGTAACTCACAATGATGTAAATAAATAGATTTATTTATTTTTAATGCTGCCCATTGATATTGCAGCCATGTCAGGAACGCTGACATGCAGCCCATTGATATGCAGCCATGTCAGGAGCACTGAAGATCTTCTGGGTTGAAGGGATCAGCTGATGACATTACTGCTGCCAGGGAGAAGCCCAGTTGGGAGCTCCTTTCGTGTCCCCATTAAGCTGCCCACTGAAGTGGTACACATCTATCTACTCATGGTGGCCCACTTTTGAATTGCTAGGCTGGCAGGAACTGGACCAAATGATGGGAGCTCACATGTCACATGGCAACAATGGGTCTCAAACACAAGCCTGCCAATCATCTGCCCAGCATCTTAATCATGTGAGCCACTGTGCCCATTGATCAAGTGACTTTAGACAACTTATATAGGACCAAAACAGGATACAGAATAAAGGTAAAGGTAAAGGTTCCCCTGCACATATGTGCTAGTTGTTTCTGGCTCTAGGGGGTGGTGCTCATCTCCATTTCAAAACAGAAGGACCAGCGCTGTCCAAAGATGTCTCTGTAGTCATGTGGCTGGCATGATTAAACCTTCGGCACATGACTAAACTCCGAAGGTGCACAGAATGCTGTTACCTTCCCACCAAAGCGGTCTCTATTTTTCTACTTACATTTTTACATGCTTTCGAACTGCTGAGTTGGCAAAAGCTGGGACAAGCAACAGGAGCTCACTCCGTTATGCAGCGATAGAAATTCAAACCACTGAACTGCTGACCTTTATGATTGACAAGCACAGCATCTTAGTCACTGAGCCATTGTGTGCTTACAGAATAAGAATAAGAAATCCATAGAAATAATAGTGCCACAAACATTTAACTGCAAAAATACACTTAAATAGAATTCCATTATATTTTAGTCTTTTGCTAAGTACATGTAAAGCAGAATATTGAGAATATATTGCACCATCTTAAAGAACATACATTAATTACAGAAAAGAATATTCCATTTCAATATTTGGAAAAAGTTGCTTATACTCTTCACACACACACACCCAAAAAATCAGGAAATCTTTTTTTTTAATCTACTAATTCAGATTGAGACTTTTTAAAAAAAGACCTGTTAAAGCATCCTTCACCTCCTTGTTTCTCAGACTGTAAATCAAAGGGTTCAGCAGGGGGATAACAATTGTGTAGAAAACAGCCAGAATTTTGTCACTCACGTCCTGGATGGGGGATCCATTGCTTGATTTTGGTCGGAAATGTAAAATAAGGATTGCCCCGTGGAAGATAGTAACTGCAATTAGGTGTGAAGTGCAAGTGGAGAAGGCTTTCAGCCTGCCTGAAACTGAACTGATCCTCACAATGTTGGCCAGAATACATATATATGAAAGAAAAACACTCAGCAAGGTAGTTGCTTCTACAAGTCCAGCCACATAAAAAATGAGAAGTTCATTTAGGTGAGTGTCAGTACAGGAGAGCAATAAAAGGGCTGTGATGTCACAATATACATGATTGATCTCAGACCGACAGAAGGACAATCTGAAAGTGAAAATGGTATGCAGAAGGGAATGCAAAAATCCCAGGAGATAGGAACCTGTCATCAGAAGAAGGCAGACTCTGGGAGACATGAGGACTGGGTACAGCAAGGGTTTGCAGATAGCTGCATATCGGTCATAGGCCATTGCCACAAGGAGAAAACACTCTGCACTCCCCAAGCCTATGACAAAGTACATCTGCATGGCACATCCAATAAAGGAAATTAATTTCTTATCTTCCAGGAAATTCGCCAAAGACTTACAGGCAACCACAGAGGAGAATAATGAATCTATAAAGGAGAGATTGCTGAGGAAGAAGTACATTGGAGTGTGGAGTTGGGGGCTGGCCCTTATTAAAGCAATCATCCCTATATTGCCCACCAATGTAGCTATATAAAAGATCAGGAACACCAAAAAAAGGATGATCTTCAGGACAGGTTGGTTGGTGAAACTTACAAAGACAAAATCCTTGACTTTTGTGGTGCTGTTTTCTTCTGTCATTTTCTTTCCAGACCTGCAAGGTTTGCAAAAAATATGGCAGGCAAAGAAAAAGCAATATTTTTTTAATAATTCATATGAGTGATTTAGGGAATTCATGGATTCTAAATGTAGGGATGAGCACGGGCTTGAGTTATATAGAAGTGCAAGGAAATTGGCATACTGTTTGGGGATAGCGAAAGTAAAAGTAAAAACTTGCAAAAGCCATCAGGTTTGCAAAGATTGGAGTAGATGGAGAGGGTATGAAAGCTTAGGGGGAAGAAGCATCCATGTTTAAGCTAAATGTATGTTTGGAAGGAGATTTTCAAATATATTGTCAGTGGAAAAAAAATTGGCCATAGTGGGAAATGGTAATAATTCATTGTTACTTTTTATATACTAGTAATTATTCAGCTGTATGAATATCACTGTGCTTTTTTAAACAGGAAGGAAGGTAGGAATTTAGCCATTCCAATTATTTGTCTTTGAATTCCAGTTCAAAACCTTCTCCATATTTTTTTTACAATTCAAGCTACATGATCAAGCTATTTATCATACACCTGTTTTGATAGACAGTTAAATGTCAAATATTTGTACATAAATATTGTCTTTGTAAAGTAATCTTCTCTTTTCACTTTTTAAAATTTATAGAGATGAGACTTTCTACAATGCAAAGGCCTAAAGGAAATAATAATCTGATAAACAATATTTTGGTGTTCCAGATAATTGAATACACAATCATTTTACTGAGAGTAGAGAGCTCTCCTGAGGAGCCTGGTCTGATCTGGGCCACTGAGTAGATAAAAAGGAAGCCCCTGCACAATTCATATGAAATCCAAGTTCAGTTTAGCTCTTAGCTTCTGGCAGGATCTTTTTTATAGGCAGAATTCCTATTCTGCCATTTTGAATTCACTATAGAGAATCCTGCTTGTTGGATGACTGAGCCACTGGGAAGCATCATCTCTTCTCCCTTCAAAGCTCTTTCTCAGCTTCAGAACAAAGGCTTTTCTTAGATAGAAATATCCTAATCCTCAGCCAATAGGGAGTCACTATCTCTGTATAAAACATGTATAAAATCAATGGACACAGGGATGAACAGACTGCCAAGTACCTCAGAGTTCAAAATAGTTCCAGAATTCAAGACAAGCCCATACATTTTTTTATATACCAAATAGAAATGTAAGGGCTAGTGAGACTTATTTCAGTTTGGAGTGGTGGCCGGGGGGAGGGGGGGTAGAGTGAACACAACTACATGACTGTTATATCATTTAAAAACATCAGTACTTACCCAAAACAGAAAATGAAATGACAGCAAATCTGACGAAATAGACACTGAGTGAAATTGTATGATGCAACAGAATTTCAAGGAGATAGCCATATCATTTCTCAGAGCAAAAACATTCTTACCCTGAAGCTCACTATCAGATACACAAACTTGAGTCATCAAATGTCTGGTTTATATGTAAATCCAAGCAGAATTGTCTTTCCCCATAGCACCAACCTCATCTCTCCAGTCTCTGGGTGTTTGAAGGATCCTAGTATCCCTCCCAGTCTCCAGAGAGGCTGTGATACTCTTAGAGTTGAGTGTGTTTTAGACTGCAGCTATTCCTGGATTTGAATAAAAGATTAATTCCATATGAAGAAAATAATGGAGCATACATATAGATGACATCTATACTTCCATGATGTGGACAACATCCAGCCTAGGGCCACATTCAGCTCTGGAAGAAATTCTCTCCAAAATGCGACAAGGCTTTAGAAAATCAGTGAAGACAAAGCCTTCAGGTTCAGTTGAATGGCATTTCTCTGTCTTGTTCAGGTTGCCTTTTTTATTTATTGGCTTATTTTTTAATGATGCGTAGGGTCTTTTTTATTGTTCAGTTTTGTTCTATGAAACTGAAATAGATTGAGTGGCATGGCTTTATAAATATTTGACTGAAATAAAAAGATGGTTTGACTTTGGTTTTATTTTTAACTGTTTCTTCATGATATTCATGCAGCTCAGGGGTGGTATTCAGCAGATTGTGACCAGTTCTGGAGAACCGATAGCAGAAATTTTGAGTAGTTCAGAGAACCGGCAAATACCATCCCAGACTGGCCCCGCCCCCATCTATTCTCTGCCTCTTGAGTCCCAGCTGATTGGCTGGGTCTTCTTTTGTTGCCTTGCACAGGAGAACGAAGCTGGAAAGCAAGTTAGTGGGGTGGGGAGGGAATAGGATTTCACAGTATCCTTCCATGCCAAGCCCACCAAGTCACATCACACCTACCAAGTCATGCCATGCTCACCAAACCACACCCACAGAACCAGTAGTAAAAAAAATGAATCTGACCACTGATACAATTTGTGTATTTTAAAGCATTGCAGGTGATTCAATCACAACTTGCTCACTTTTCTGGGCAGGATTATGATACAATCTATGGAGAGTTCTACATACACCTGGAAGAATGCCTAACAGACCATGGGAAAACAGAGGAAACAGCAAGGCAGTTAAGTGGGGCAACAGGGCTGCTCCTCTGACTGCTCAGCTAGCCTCTGCCCTTCCCCAACCTCCTCCACCACCTCTGGAGCTACAATTCCACTCCCTGTTGGCTGTTCCTCCTCTTCCTCAGAGTCAGTCTCCACCAGGGGCATGAAATAATACTTCATGTGATCCTGATTCTATGCCTCTGTTTATACAACCCAGGATTGTATTAGCTTTTTTGCCTGCTGCTGCACATTGCTGGATCATATTCAAATGATCATCCACTAGGACTCCAGGTACCTCTCATGTTGGCCTGGCCAGTGACCTCTGCTGCTCTGCTCCATTTTCTCTAGCCTTCACTGCATTTTGCAACCTGGCTCCAATCATCTCACCAAGTTGCCTCTGTCCTGGTGTTTGTTACTTGCCTTTTCTCATGCATTCAGCCTTCATTTTTCTTGCTCTCCAACACACACATACAATTGTTTCTCTTGATACACATACACCCAGCAGTAGGTATTATCCCTTTGTAGCTGAAATGCTGGTGTGGTCCAGCTAACCCAACTACTGGAAAACTCAAAAGGGAAAACATCTAAAAGGAGAGGAACAAGAATCTTGCATTGACCTCTGGAAGAGTTTTCTTCAAAATAAAAACAAAAACTAGGTGCAAATCTTTCACAAGCTACAGAAGCTCATTATGTGACTTCAGAGCACACAGGGTCTTTCAGCCCAACCTATCTAACAGAAAGGTATTGAGAACATTTATTTCTATGTTTGGGAAGAAATTAATTACAACACAATGCCCCCCGGTCTAAAAAAATAATAATAATCAGGAAATATAGCCAGTTTGGGGCTGTGGTTATGTTGCTAGCTTAGAAATCTGAGTGCCAGTCCTGCTTTAGTCCTGAAAGCCTGCTGGGTGACTTTTGGCAACTCATTGTCTCTTGCAAATGTCTATGGAGATTCTCAGCCATCCAGGGCACGGTTGTCCCAAAGGTGCTTTTTCCAACTGGACTTTCTGGAAAAAAAAAAAACATTTTGGGGACTCTCATAAGGTACTTGTGGGCAAAAGAGGAGGAATGTATATTCACCACCTTGAATTACTTATGAAGTAATAAAATTAGAATAAAAATCTGATAGATAAATAAAGCTGCTTTAAAAAATGTATTTATTTTGTCAATGCTCTTCTCCAAGAACATCTTAAGGCATCCTTCACCTCCTTGTTTCTCAGACTGTAAATCAAAGGGTTCAGCAGGGGGATAACAATTGTGTAGAAAACAGCCAGAATTTTGTCACTCACGTCCTGGATGGGGGATCCATTGCTTGAATTTGGTCGGAAATGTAAAATAAGGATTGCCCCGTGGAAGATAGTAACTGCAATTAGGTGTGAAGTGCAAGTGGAGAAGGCTTTCAGCCTGCCTGAAACTGAACTGATCCTCACAATGTTGGCCAGAATACATATATATGAAAGAAAAACACTCAGCAAGGTAGTTGCTTCTACAAGTCCAGCCACATAAAAAATGAGAAGTTCATTTAGGTGAGTGTCAGTACAGGAGAGCAATAAAAGGGCTGTGATGTCACAATATATATGATTGATCTCAGACCGACAGAAGGACAATCTGAAAGTGAAAATGGTATGCAGAAGGGAATGCAAAAATCCCAGGAGATAGGAACCTGTCATCAGAAGAAGGCAGACTCTGGGAGACATGAGGACTGGGTACAGCAAAGGTTTGCAGATAGCCACGTATCGGTCATAGGCCATTGCCGCAAGGAGAAAACACTCTGCACTCGCCAAGCCTATGACAAAGTACATCTGCATGGCACATCCAATAAAGGAAATGGATTTTTCATCTTCCAGGAAATTCGCCAATGACTCACAGGCAACCACAGAGGAGAATAATGAATCTATAAAGGACAGATTGCTGAGGAAGAAGTACATTGGAGTGTGGAGTTGGGGGCTGATCCTTATTAGAGCAATCATTCCTATGTTGCCCACCAATGTAGCCATGTAAAAGATCAGGAACACCCAAAAAATGATGACCTTCAGGACAGGCTTGTTGATGAAGCTTACAAAGACAAAATCCTTGACTTTTGTGGTGCTGTTTTCTTCTGTCATTCTCCAGACCTGCAAGGTTAAAAAAAATGGCAGATAAAAAAAGCAATATTTTTTGAATAATTAATATAAGTGGTTCAGGGAATTTGTGGATTCTAAATGTAGGAATGAGCATGGGTTTGAGTTATGTAGAAATGCAAGGAAGTTTATGAAGAATACAGAGTGAATTTTATTCAAAATGTAACTTGCATTCTTCTTGAGTCTTGTTAGAAAACTACATAGAGAAATTCACAGCAAATTGAGATCACTTTTTGAGCTCGCTAAAAATATCCTTCCAATCAGAAACTTAAAACTTTTCTGTCTCACTTTCATGCTACACGATATACTGGGGTATATTTTCTACCTTTCCACCAATCACATTGGCATGCTGGTTCTGGGTAGTGAGCAATAGTGAAAACATGCCAAAGGCATCAGGTTTGCAAAAACTGGAGTAGATGTTGAATTCATTTAGGCTTAGGTAGAAAAAGTATACACCCTTAAGCTAAATATGTGTCTGTGTGCATATTAAAAACAAACAAACAAATTGCCATAGTGGGAAACTGAGATAATTTAATTACTTTTACTTTTCACATTCCATTAATTATTTAGCGGTATGAATATCACTGTTTTTTAAACAAAATGCAAGAAGGAAAGAAGGAAGGAAGGAAGAAATTTAGTCCGTGCAATTATTTGTCTCTGAACCTTTTTCATGTATTTTATAATTCAATCTACATAATCAAGCTATTCATTTTATTTAATAAACACCTGTTTTAATAAGCATTTCAATGCCACTGTAGGGGCTATTAAATATTCATACATAAATATTACCTTTGTAAAGTAATCTTCTCTTTTCTCTCCCCTTCCTAAAATTAATAGAGA
Source organism: Pseudonaja textilis (assembly GCF_049901715.1). Taxonomy (NCBI): domain Eukaryota; kingdom Metazoa; phylum Chordata; class Lepidosauria; order Squamata; family Elapidae; genus Pseudonaja; species Pseudonaja textilis. Next base: position 224,482,830 of record NC_141990.1, read on the forward strand.
TGAAACTTTCTACAATGCAAGGGACTAAATGAAATATTGATTTAATCTGAGAAACAGTGTAATCATATTCCAGATAATTAAATACCTGATCATTTTAATGAAAGTGGAGACTTCTGGGATTCCAGTCTGATCTAGGCCACTGTATGCTTTTTATAGAGTATATTAAAAGGAAACCCCTGCACAGTTCATATGAAATCCAAGTTCAGTTTAGCTCTTAACTTCTGGCAGGATCTTTTTTATAGGCAGAATTCCTACTCTGCCATTTTGAATTCACTATAGAGAATCCTGCTTGTTGGATGACTGAGCCACTGGGAAGCATCATCTCTTCTTTCAAAGCTCTTTCTCAGCTTCAGAACAAAGGCTTTTCTTATATAGAAATACCCTAAGCCTCAGCCAATAGGGAGTCAGTATCTCTATTCAGAATATGTATAAAATCGATGGACACAGGGATGAGCAGACTGCCAAGAACCTCAAAGGATGAAATCAGTTCCAGAATTCAAGGTAGGTCCATAGAAGAGGCAAGGCCAATGAGAGAGACAGCCGTCATATCATTACATCATTTCCCAAAGCAAAAAACATTCTTACCCTGAAGCTCCCTATTAAATATATCAGCTGGTATCATAACATGTCTAGTTTATATGCATATCCAAGCAGAGTTGTCTTTCCCCTACAGTGCAAACCTCATTTCTCCAGGCTCTGGGTGCTTGGAGAACATCTTAGCATCTTTCACAGTCTCTAGAGAGGCTGTGATACTCTTCAGTCTCCAATGGGTCTTAGACTACAGCTATTCCTGGGTTGGTTAAGTAATCAGTTCCATGTGAGGAAAGAAAAATTGTGTGTGTGTGTGTGTGTGTGTGTGTGTGTGTGTATGTGAACCCCTGTTATCTTTCAATGATTTGGGTTTTTTTTTTTTTGAAATTTTTATTTTTTTTTGTGTAACACTCAGAATGAGCGGAGTGGCCTTATAAATTCTTGAAACAAAGAAAATTTAAAAATGAAGTTTGTTTGGTTTTACTTTTAACTGCTGCTTCTTGATGTCCATGCAGTTCAGGCCTGGTAAGAAGGTCAGTGTAGATGATTCTATCAAAACTTGTTCAACCTTCTGGGCCGATTGTGGTACAATCTATGGAGAATTCTATATACATCTGGCAGAATGCTGAACAGACCACAGGAACATGGGGAGAAAGCAAGACAGTTAAGTGGGGGGGGGGACAGACAATGGAAAAACGGGAAAAGAAAGAGAATAGAGGGAATAAAGTGGGACAAAGGGGAAAATAAATAAAAAGAAAAAAAAACAATTTACTTCTGTTATATTAAGAAAAAAGTTTAATAATATATTTTATGTGTATTAAATATTTTTAATATATATTATATGTGCTTTATATATAATACTAAATATGATAATATGATCACTACATTTAATAATATATATTAAATACATATATTAAACATTTATACATGTTGTGTTTATATATATATATATATATATGGATCTTTGGTTGTTCGGGTTTTTTCCCGCGTAAGGTTCGAAGTATCTAGGCAACGTTTCGATGAAGTCTCATTCATCATCTTCAGGCTTCTGTCTTTGGCTCTGTGCTTCTCAGAGTGATGTGAGATTGCAGCTGCTTCTTCCTTTTAACTGAGAAATCATCCAGATGCCCTAAGCTTTATGGTCTCCCCAAGATACACAAAGAAGGAACCCCACTCAGACCAATAGTCAGCTCCATAGGCTCACCTCTACAAAACCTGGCCAAATTTCTCGCCAAACAACTACAACCCTATGCAGAATCCATCAACTCACACGTAAGAAACTCATTCCAGTTCATCGAGATCATAAAGAAACAAAACTTACAACCCAGCGACCTACTAGTAAGCTTCGATGTCATATCCCTCTTCACCCAAGTGCCAATAAAAGAAGCCTTGACAGCCATCCAAAACAAATACAACCCCCCCAAGCACATCCTAGATCTGACCAACCACTGTCTATCCAATACATACTTCACCTACAATGGACAAAAATACAAACCAATAGAAGGAGCACCCATGGGATCACCCCTCTCACCTGTCATCGCAAACCTCTACATGGAACACTTTGAAACACAAGCTCTAGAAAAATACGACCACAAACCCAAACTCTGGCTCAGATACGTAGATGACACCTTCATAATCTGGCCACATGGGAAAGAAAAACTGAACAACTTCCTCACACACCTCAACAGCCTACACCCCAAAATACAATTCACCATGGAAACAGAAGCCAACAATCAACTTCCCTTCCTAGATGTCTTGGTATAGAAAAGATCCAATGGCTCCCTAGGACACACCATCTACCAGAAGAAAACACATACAAACCGCTATCTACATGCACTCTCACACCACCACCCAGCACAGATCAATTCCGTGGCGAGACACTCATCTCCAGAACAAAATGCTTAGCCGATGAACAACACCAAAAAACCGAACTACACACTCTCACCAATGTACTAACAGCCAATGGATTCCAAAGAAAGAAGATTACCCACCTAATCCAAAAAGAAACCCCAACCAAAATCCAAGACAGAGAACAAGAAAACGGCAAAGCCCTCCTCCCATATATAAAAGGCACTAGAGACAAAATCAGCAAGATCCTCCAAAAACACAACATTAAAACAGCATTCTGCACAAACAGAAAAATATCCACCATCCTAAGAAACCCCAAAGACAAAATCGAATTAGAAAACCAAGGAGTATCACGAAATCCCCTGCACTGCCTGCCCCACCACATACATTGGACAAACTAACAGAAGAATAAGTGCACGCATTGAAGAACATAAGAACTCAATCAAAAAAGAAGAAACGACCTCTTCCCTGGTCCAACACCTCCAAGCCACAGGACATGAGATTGACTTTAAAAATACCAGAACTATCGCCAAAACCGAACACTTCAACAGCAGAATAATCAGAGAAGCCATAGAGATAGAAAAACGCCCACACAGCATGAACAAACGAGATGACACCTCCCGCCTTCCAGCCATTTGGAAACCCGCCCTCATGAACAGACGAGTACCTAACATGAAGAATGACACATGAGAGCCACACAAGATGCCACCACCACACTTCCATGTAGAAAACAGACTCACACCCACTCAGAAGATGAGACATGACCACGGACCAGAAGCCGCACTGCAGCTGCATCACTACCCACTTCAAACCCCTCCGAGCCATACATGAAGCAAACCGACACCCACTATGAAGATGCAGCACGACCACGAACTCAAAGCCAAACAGCAAGATCACAGCTCACCAACTCAAATCCCCCAGCAACTAAGACTAACCTGAGCACAACCAAGCCCCCCACCTGAACAGAACACGCCTCCAGCCAATCAGAACACGGCCAACCCCCCCAACCAATCAGAACACAGCCAAACCCCCTACCAATGAGAACACACCCCCACCCAATCAGAACACAGCCAAGCCCCCACCCAATCAAGTCCCACCCCCACTAGCAGTTAAAAGGAAGAAGCAGCTGCAATCTCACATCACTCTGAGAAGCACAGAGCCGAAGACAGAAGCCTGAAGATGATGAATGAGACTTCATCGAAACGTTGCCTAGATACTTCGAACCTTAAGCGGAAAAAACCCAAACAACCAAAGATCCACATACAAATACCCGAGAACCTCAGAATATATATATATATATATATATATATATATATATATATATATATATATATATATATATGTTGTTTTCTTAAGTTTTTGTGGGTGCTTACATGTATGGCATTCAGCTTTGTTGGGTATTTTCTACGTGATTATAGTTGTGCTTTTAAAGTTGTAGCGACGTTTCAGCAGAATCTCATCTGCCATCATCAGGCTTCAGGCTTCAGGCTTCAGGCTTCAGCCTGATGATGGCAGATGAGATTCTACTGAAACGTCGCTACAACTTTAAAAGCACAACTACAATCACGTGGGAAAATACCTGAACAAAGCTGAATGCCATACATATATAAAAGTTTTATATACACTGCTCAAAAAATAAAGGGAACACAAAAATAAGACATCCTAGATCTGAATTAATGAAATATTCTTATTAAATACTTTGTTCATTACATAGTTGAATGTGCTGACAACAAAATCACACAAAAATTATCAATGGAAATCAAATTTAGCAACCCATGGAGGTCTGGATTTGGAATTACACTCAAAATTAAAGTGGAAAGAAACACTACAGGCTGACCCAACTTTGATGTAATGTCCTTAAAACAAGTCAAAATGAGGCTCAGTAGTGTGTGTGACCTCCACGTACCTGTATGACCTCCCTACAACACCTGCACATGCTCCTGATGAGGTGGCAGATGGTCTCCTGAGGGATCTCCTCCCACACCTGGACTAAAGCATCCCCCAACTCCTGGACAGTCTGTGGTGCAACATGGTGTTGGTGAATGGAGCGAGACATGATGTCCCAGATGTGCTCAATTGGATTCAGGTCTGGGGAACGGGCGGGCCAGTCCATAGCATCAATGTCCATTTGTCTTGCAGGAATTGCTGACACACTCCAGCCACATGAGGTCTAGCATTGTCATGCATTAGGAGGAACCCAGGGCCAACTGCACCAGCATATGGTTTCACAAGGGGTCTGAGGATCTCATCTCGGTACCTAATGGCAGTCAGGCTACCTCTGGCGAACACATGGAGGGTTGTGCAGCCCCCTAAAGAAATGCCACCCCACACCATTACTGACCCTCTGCCAAACTGGTCATGCTGGAGGATGTTGCAGGCAGCAGAATGTTCTCCACGGTGTCTCCAGACCCTGTCACGTCTGTCACATGTGCTCACTGTGAACCTGCTTTCATCTGTGAAGAGCACAAGGTGCCAGTCGCGAATTGTAGTTGTGCTTTTAAAGTTGTAGCAACGTTTCGGCAGAATCTCATCTGCCATCATCAGGCTTCTGTATAGTGTTCATCCAGATGACCTGAAAGCATGAATAGAAGAGATGACTCCATCAGATTTTCAATTATTTGGAAGCCTGCACTCTCAAACAAAAAAATATCCACACCACAAGCCAGGCAAACACCTGGACACAAACAGACTCCCCCTGATACCTCCAGCTCAAACACACCTCAACGAGGCACCCAGATGAAACCTAGCTTCCTAATAAATGATAGCCGTCTGTTTACTCGGAGCCAAGCCGCACTAATAAGCCTCCAATACAGGAAGCACAATGTTGCCAGCCAATCAAGACAAAACAAGCTACAAAACGGACAGAAGATATTAGAAACACCAATCAAGCAGAACACAGCAAACTCCAAGACCAATAAACACAGACCAAGACTCCCAACCAATCAGGATGAAGAAAAAACCATTCTGGTACAGCGTAGGCTAGCCCCAAATTTAAAACAGAAACGGCTGTGAAAGTCTGACTCACAGACTAACACTATACAGAAGCCTGATGATGGCAGATGAGATTCTGCCGAAACGTTGCTACAACTTTAAAAGCACAACTATAATGACGTGGGAAAATACCCGAACAAAGCTGAATACCATACATGTAAGTACCCGCGAAAACTTAAGAAAACACACACACACACACACATATATATACCTACCCACCCACCTACCTACCTACCTACCTACCTACCTAATACATACATACATATAATAAGATACACACACACACACACACACACACACACACACATAGGTCATGACTTATGACCATTTTTCACACTTATAATCAGTGGAGCATCTGGTCATGTGATCAAAATTCAGACTCACTGACACATTTACAATGGTTGCAGTGTACTAAGGTCATGTAATCAGGATTTACAAACTTCTGACAAGCAAAGTCAATGAGAAAGCCAGAGTCACTTAACAACCGTATTACTAACTTAACAACTGCAGTGATTCACTTAGCAACTATGAGAAAAAATGTCATAAAATGAGGCAAAAATCACTTAAGAAATGTCTCACTTAGCAACATAAATTTTGGGCTCAATTGTGGTTGTAAGCCAAGAACTACCTGTATATATAATGGGAAATAAGCCTGCTACAGAAAAATTCTTAAGTCCACTGGGGAAGCAACAGAAAGAGACTGAGTAACTAAATTGAATTTACCCCAGTTATGAGATGAGTTGGAGAATTGCTCTGCTAGATTGCCAAGAATTCATTGCACAACCTGACATCAATGATGATCTTCCCCGGAATTCAAACGGTTCACACTTCCTGCCTTTTCCAGCTTTACAGGGCATCACAATAGCTACTTCACATACACCCACCAGAGTGTGTTCTTCCTTTATAGCTGGAGTGCTGGTGTGGTCCAGCTAATCCAGCTACTGGAAAATCCATAGGGAAACCAAGTAAAAGGAGAGGAAGGAGAGCCTTGTACTGACACCTAGAAGACTCTCCTACCCATAAGACACAGATACAAATTTGCCATGAGCCCTGGGAACTCATTGTTTGATTTTAGGACAGTCTGGATTTTTCAGCCTAACTTACCTTACAGAAAATTATTGAGGAAAATACTTTCCTGACAGCATGGAACTACTTGAGTACACAGTTCTACTCTTCTAAGTCAGCATTAGAGAGATTCTCCAAAAAGCACCCAGGGAAGTAAATAGGGTTGTCCTATGAACAGCTGCTGGACAATTTCTAAGCTGGAAGATCAGATCAATTCAATGGGTGTGTATTTATGTATCTTTTCTTTGTTTGATTCTGGATCCATGTGATAAGGAGAAATGGGCTAGGTTGTGAAAGTTATCTCAATGTGACCGCTTCATAGACCTAGGAAGATAGCACATCTATCTAGAGCTTAAGGAAACAAGAAGAGGTTGTGTTCAGTTCCTTAAGTACAGTAATCTAATGGTGCAAATACTGCAAATTCAAGTCAATAGAGGACACCCCGGCATGTCTCTTCAATCAGAAATTTTGGCTTTGATAGCTGAACCTAGTATTATGGTTATGCAAACCCAAAGAGTTTCAATTTGGGCCATAGGGAGAAAATAATCAAGTAAGAAACTAAATCAGATTTTCTCCTTATTGGTTGGATGGTAAATGAGAAACAAGGCCTCATTTACACGCTCATAGTTTACCCAGCCCCATCATGACAAAACAACCAAGTACTGACACCAGAGAACACCAACAAGGATATCTCTGTCACTTTATTTGGAATTAGGTGGGTAAAAACCCAGGATGAAAAATATATTTTGATTTCCCCCTTTCTAAAATTTATTCCTAGGAAATATACAAGCACATGTGTCACATGGAATGGAAATGCATGGAGAATGTTAGAGGATCCATCAACTGATTTCACAGCTCAGGGTGAAGATGTGCATAGATTGATTTATTCATTTGACTTTTAAGGCTTCCTGCTCATCATATGATGGTGGACAACTAATATAGGACTAAAACTATAAAAACAACCAGTTCATAAAAATCATTTTTATTTTGTATCAGACAATCAGACAATTAAATCTGAAACACTCATAAGCATTGTGGCACATTTATTAGCATGCAATATTGCAAGTTGACTTTGCCCACTGTCACAAATTTGATCCTGACTGGCTCAAGGTTGACTCAGCCTTCCATCCTTCTAAAGTTGGTTAAATGAGGATCCAAATTGTTGGTGACAATATGCTGACTCTGTAAGCTGTTCAGGGAGTGCTACTGTATAAAGCACTGTGAAGTGGTATATAAGTCTAGGTGCTATTGCTAAACATGATGCCATGATTTCTTGGCCTTGTGCCTAGAGAGAAAAGACGTCTTCACTTTGTCATTAAGTATACAAAAAGAATAGTTGAGAATGCAATAAAGTATATTAAATCTTTTATAGCAAAGAACATTCTGCTTTTATATTTCAGAGAAATTATTTACAGATTTGTTACAATACCATGGGCCCTCTAAATTAGGAAAGCTGTTGCCTTTTTAAAACAAAAAATATCTAATTATTGTGACCCAGACTCTTCTCCAAGAACTTCTGAAGGCATCCTTGACCTCTTTGTTTCTCAGGCTATAAATCAAAGGGTTCAGTAAGGGGATAACGATTGTGTAGAAAACAGCAAGAATTTTGTCACTCATATCTTGATGGGGTGATCTGTTGCTAGATTTTGGTTGGAAGTGTAAAATAAGGATTGCCCCATGGAAGATGGTGACCACGGTGAGGTGTGAAGTGCAAGTGGAGAAAGCTTTCAGCCTGCCTGCGGCAGAGTGAATCCCTATTACAATGTTTGTGAGAATGTACATATAAGAAACTGTTACACTCAAGATGGTGATTATTTCCACAAGCCCAGCCACATAAAAGATCAGAAGTTCATTGATGTAAGTATCAGAACAGGAAAGTGATAAAAGTGCAGTGATGTCACAGAAAAAATGATTGATAACTGAACCACAAAATGAGAGTTGGAAAGTAAAAATAGTATGTATAAGGGAATGTAAAAGACCAAGAACATAGGAACCTGCCACCAGAAGAATACAGGCCTTGGAAGACATGAGGACAGGATACAACAGGGGTTTGCAGATTGCTACATACCGGTCATAAGCCATTGCAGCAAGGAGAAAGCACTCTGCACTCCCCAAACCTATAAAAAAATACATCTGTATTGCACATTCGGTATAGGAAATTGAGTTTTTATCGGCCAAAAAATTTGCTAACATCTTTGGAGCAAACACAGAAGAGAAGCATGCATCCAGAATGGATAAGCTGCTGAGAAAGAAATACATAGGGGTATGGAGACAGGCACTGTTTCCTATTAAAGCAACCATTCCTAGATTTTCAATCAAAGTAGTTACATAAATGAGAAAGAATATTAAAAAGAGGACAATCTGCATTTTAGGACTGCTTGTTAATCCTACTAATATGAAGTCCTTGACAGCCGTGGTTTTGTTTCCTTCAAGCATCACATCCAGATTTTTGTTCCCCATATCTGCAAAATTCCAAAGTATAGATAAGGAAAAAACAATGTTTGTTTTTGCACAACATAAAACAAATGTATGGAGTTTATTACCGTCAGTCAGTAAAGATAATTAAATAAGGTGATAAAAATCTTTTGGCAATAAATCTGGGTTCCAAATGAATAACTATGTCAGTTTATTGCCTGCAGGCAGCAAAACCAATAAGTAATTTTGAATTGGCTTAAGAATTTAACAATTAACAATTAATCTATAACCTGATATACTTCAGAATTGAATCCTACTGAAGCAAATTTATATTATATGGTTGCATAAATATACATGATTATTGGTTAATGCTTAAAAAGTATCTTGGACTACCATTCGCATGATGTTATCCCTTAAGTATATGATGCCATTTAATACAAAGCCAACCCTAATACAACTTTAACTATAGTTCTAGAAAGAGAAGTAAAATTAAGACAATTTTAGTTTAACACATGGCCATTAAATTAACAGAATTTGCAGCCATATATTTATTTTACTCATTTTCATAATTTTCTGAATAGGGAACTAAATGTGTTCAGATTCATTTCTGAGCAAAAGGTAATAGTTGGCAATTTAAAAGGCCAGAAATAAGCCTGAAACACATGATCATTTATATATGCATGCACACACATTTTTCAAATTATTAGAATTTCTTTAAATTTCTAAAATGTAAGCAAAAGTCACCAGTAAATAAAGACATCCAGGTAGATACGATCTTCTCTCATTGAACAATTACAATTTTCTCAGTTTAAAATAATGGCAGATTTTGCACAAAATAAAATCTGTCATAGGTAAAATACAATCAGCTCACCCCTTTTGTTTGCCTAATGCACATTTTCTTGGGACCAGAAATACACCTACATGCAATACCTATGTTAGGTTTCTGCATTCCCACCCCCTTCCTCTTCCAAATACCTTCTGTTTTTTGTTTTAAATTAGTTACACCATTGCAGTGCCGGTGACCTACAGCGTAGGTCCAGCTTTTGTTTTTAGAACTAAATAAGAAGGATAAGAAAACAAGACTTTGTATAAAATTCAGAACTTTTCTTGCTCCATCTCCATGCTTGATAGCTACTCAAAACCTGTGCTGGATTGAAAACAGAATTAAAAACAAGGGGGAAAGGGAAGAACATTGACTGGAAATGAAAAGGGGAGAAAATGGGTATCTTAAACCAAGTAGTTCTGGGAAAAACCAATGGAATTGGATTGTACATAGTCTAATTAATCATCTTAAACCCCTGTATCATACAGTAATAAAACAGGTTGCTGTTTTTAGACTCTCTGTATAATAGTTATATAAAGTTGTTCTATCCCTTTAAGTTCCAAAGGTGCTTTTTCAAGTGGCAACTGGAAAAAAGCACCTTTGAGACAGCTATGACCTGGATGACTGAGAGTCTCCATATAGATATCCCTTTAAGTAATTTATTTCTGGTAAAAGTTGAAATGAACAAAACTAACACAGTATAAAGCGAATATTTACTTACCTTGGAAACAGTCTTTGCAGAAATTTAATATAATTCACAGTTGGAGTAAGAAGGAAGAAACACTTAATTCTCTTATGTTTTAAAAACTAAAAGGCAGCAGCCTTTTTTCCAGCTGTATAATGGTTTGTTGAATAATAATAATGGCAGTAAAATCATAAGTTTCCGTCAATTTTATTTGCAGAATCTAACACAAGCAATAAATGTATTTTTAATCATCAGTCCCATGATTAATTATATTATTTAATACCAAAAGGACTGCTTTATTTTCTTCATTAACCTGCCTGACCACATGTGGTCCCTAATGCTTCTGCTCAACTGCTCTAACTTCACAGCTGGTTTCTAATTTTCAAACCCTGCTTTTTTGCAATTCTTAGCATAAACAGAAATTGTTTGCTGATCTGAATTTGTGCGATATGTCCTTGCATAAGTCTCTGAAGCAACTTAGTTTGGCTGTTCTTGGAGAAGTTAAAAAGAATTTAATTTATTCCCTTCTGAATTTTTAAACCATTCTGAGGTCCCCTACAAAGTTTGTATCCCAGCAGAATAAAAATGGGACAGTTATTTAGTTCATGATTTCTTTCCTACATTACCTCCAAGTGGCAACATAGTTTTCATACAGTCATAAATTTTACACACCTATGATTTATGCATCTCCTATTTCAGAGGTGCATGGTCTGCCTTCTTCATAAATGTATGTCAAAATGCACCTAAACGTTATCTTTTTTTATCTGTTTCTTTTTTTATTTGGTTTTAGAAAATGGTTTTTCTTTTTTATTTGACTTCCCTGCATAGTTAGATATTTTGGAATAATAAGTATAACAGGACTCCAAGCATAAAATGTTTATATATTAATGATATTGGTTTACATATATATGAGAAATCTCTCTTATTAATCTTATTTCAGTATAAATTTGGGATCCCACCTGCTTACTGGAAACATTGAAGTAAATTAGATTTTTATGACAGAAAAAGGCTAGAAAAGTATAAGGACTTTTACCCTCTTTGGAGGGATATTAAACAGGACCTACAAAGATGGGACAAATTGCACCTATCACTATTGGGCATAATTTATGCAATTAAGATGAACATTTTACCAAAGATGCTTTTTAAAATTCCAGACATTATCAATACACACAACCGATAATCCATTTAAGGAACGGCAGAAGAATATTGCCAAGTTTATATGGCAAGGGAAAAAAACCAAGAATTAGATACAAGCTATTGTAAGATGCTAAGGAAAGAGTGGGTTTGGGTTTACCAGACTTGAATTTGTATTTTGATGCATGCTTCCTGGTCTGGTTAAAAGAGTGAGTGAACCTCCAGAACAAGATATTACTTGAATTAGATGGCCATGAATTAAGATTTGAATGGTACGGTTATCTATGGTATGATAAAACTAAAGTTAATGTTGATTTTAATAATCATTTTGCTAGATATGCCATACTAAGAGTTTGGAATAAATATAAAATAAGATTCTCTATGAAGTTCCCTCTTTGGGTGTCACCCCAGGAAGCTTTTTTTAGAAAAGAAATGGTGGCGAAGCCAGACTGGCGGACCTATGTTAAAATACTATCTTTCAACTCTGGTGACCCTACACTAAAATCGAAAAAAAAACTTGAATCAGAAGGTTATGTTTGCCATTGGTTTACATATCAACAACTGAAAGAAAGATTAAAGAGTTGATTTTGTTAAGAATGAATTGGAAATCTTACTATGTGATGAACATATTACTGCTACGATTTATGAAATGTTATTGAAATTGAATTTGGAACATGAACATGTAAAACATTGTATGATTCGGTGGGCAAGGAATCTTGACTATAATGTGATGCTTGAACAATGGAAAAATGTGTGGATGAAGGGTTTAAAATTTACACTAAACTATAATTTAAAAGAAAAATTTGATAAGATGATGTATTGCTGATATTTAACACTATCATAGAAGTACCAATTTCTTTGTTTCAAATAAATCATTATATTCTGCAAATTATCAGCACTACATTATCTCTTATAATATTAAGAAACACTCTAGTCTACCATACCAGCACAATGTCCCCCATTTTGATGTGGTACTGGCATGTTACTGTGTTTCATTCTGAGCAATGCCATTGTAGTATAGGAACAGGTAAGACTGAATATTTCATTTCTATGGGTTACATAAACCATTGTGGTATAATAATTAGGTGTTGGACGATCTGTGGAGGTTGAGATTCAAGTCTATCTCCCTCTCCCTCTCTCTCCACCCTCTCCCTCCCTCCCTCCTTCTCCCCCCTCTCCCCAATCAACCTCATAGCATTGTGGTTATATGGAAAAAATGGAAGGGGATGTGCTGTGTATGCTACCTTCAGCCCTTGGGTTGTGTATCTACTAATCAATCATATCTGTTTTGAAAGCAATCTAAAATGATAACTTCTTAGCAAAACCCTCCTTACCATGTTAGTTAGGGACATTTGATTCAAAAACTTATGGATGTTCAGAAATGTATATTAAATTTGAATGTGGTTGGGTCACATTAAGTATGGTTTTATTGACTAATTCCACCCCCAAAAAAGTTTCAGGTAATATAAAAGTGGGATTTTGTATTTCCACTTTTACTCTCTGTCACTGAGGAATGCAAAATATGAATAAGAGAACATTAAATACTTAAAGAGAATTCTAAATTTTATCAGGGAGGAGATAGCAGCAGTAGAGTTAGAAAAGGTGGCTTAAATTTTTTAAGAATGTTGCAGAACCCATTGATAAGAAATACATGTGTGGCTCCTAGTTCATTCAAATGCCATGGTACCAGCAAAGGAGGGGAAAAAAACTCCAGAGAAGTTCCTGAGACAGGAAGTCTAGTCCTGCCAAGAATGTAATAAGGAAAGGCAGTTTCTGTAAGCAACACCAGAATGTTTCCTTCCTTCCTTCCTTACAGGATTAGACCAGTAATTTCTTCTAACAACCAGTTATCTGAACTGCTTAGAACGTTAACTGGTTCTAGTGAATAGGTGCGAACTGGTAGAATCCCATCCCTGATACCAGATCTTAGTAACAATTCCCATGACTGCACAAAGTAAAGGAAACTATGGGCGAGCTGGCTTACATCTATTCCTTGGGGGTTCAAACCTGCATCCACAAGAAAGCAAATTGATATTTTGCTTCAACAAATGAAACAAATGATATTGCATAATATTTGTACAGAGAAAAAAAATAGTTTATCCCCTAATGTTATATCCTGAAATTATATTTCTCAAAAATGTATGAATAGGACTTTGAAGGCAATAAAAGATTTTATTATCCAGCTGCTCACTCAGATACTTAAATATATATTTAGAGAAGAAAACCATACAAACATTTAGATTTGATATGTATTATTGGCAGGATTACATTATGTCATTTTGTGGCATTATGGAGTTATAAATACTAGCAGATCACCTGTTTAAGGCTTTCTGTGAAAGTAAATATATATCCATAGAAAACTAGAATTTGAAAGAAAAGTTATTCTTGCAGGCTAAGTCTAAATAGTTATCTTATTACCTGGGTTAGAACTCATTCAGTCTCCTGGCTGTGTGCTCAGCCCATACAGAGCCCTATTTCAAACAATTAAATTTGCATATACAATGTACAAGTGTCTACACTTTTACGAACCTAATATTGTACTTTCAATTTACAGCAGTTTTTCCAAAATTTTCTGAAATGCCTTCTTCATATCTTTGTTCCTCAAACTGTAGATGAGAGGGTTCAACATAGGAATCACCACTGTATAAAACAAAGATGCCACTTTGTCTTCTAGTGCATATGTAGAACTGGGCCGTAAATACATAAAAAAGATTGTCCCGTAGAATAAGCTGACAACAATCAGATGAGAAGAACAAGTGGAAAAGGCTTTGGATTTGCTCGTAGTGGAGCGGATCTTCAGAATGGTAGACAGAATGCAGGCATATGAAATCAGAATGATCAGTGTAGTACTTATACAATTTATACTTACTTGCACAAATATCACTATCTGATTAATGTGAGTATCAGAGCATGAAAGTTTTAGCAGTGGAGGAATATCACAGTAAAAATGATTGACTACATTTGGTCCACAAAAGGGTAAACTAAAGACACACACAATATATAAAACTGAATAACAAATGCTTAGAACATATGAAACAGCTACCAGGCAGAAACACCATTTTTCTGACATGATGGTTGAATAATTCAGTGGGTTACAGATGGCCACGTACCGATCGAAGGCCATCACAGCCAGCAGGAGACATTCACTGCTCCCACAAAGGACACAAAAAAACATTTGAACTGCACAGCCAAATATTCCAATAATTTTCTTCTCCATTAAAAAATCCACCAACATTTTAGGAGTAATGGCTGATGAGTAACCAGCATCAGCAAAAGCCAGATTACTGAGAAAGAAATACATAGGAGTGTGAAGCTGGGCATCAAATCTGATTATAAAAATAATCCCCAAATTCGCTACCACAGTAATGATATACACAATAAAAAACAAAATGAATAAAGGGAGTTTGAGTTCAGGCTTACTTGTAATACCCAGAAAAATAAATTGAGTGACTCTTGAGTGATTGAACAGAGACTTCTCCATCTATCTGAATTTCCTGCTGAAGATAAAAAAATACATATTTATTAATATTTGGGTATTAGTAAATATTAGTTGGTATACTGACTTGAGCCCCCCAAATATATACGCTTATTCTTTAGCAGTACTATATTCATTCAATTCAGACCATTATATAAGTAAAACAAAAAGTTAAGCCATCACTAGGTCACTGGTACATTGTGTGTGCACTAAATATCCTTTAATTTATTTATTTATAATTTTACCTCTTTTGGGACCTCTAATGTTCTTAGATGTGATATGCTGGGGAAATTAAAATCAGGGAGGAAATCTTGACACATCTCAAAGGCGTACTTTTAGATCAGATCAGGAAACCTCCAGCCTAAGGTTTAATGCGGCCACTGAGTCTTCCTCAATGATGTGCAGCATTTGATCCTAACTGTGGCCCTCAAATAGAAATCAGATTCTTTTGGGATCAGAAGTTTGTTTGTTTAGCAAATCTAATTGCATGACAGCAAAGGATTCTTTATGAGTGTGCAAGTGGTGAAGCTGCAGAGGGAAATGTTTGCCCTATCTACTAACTGTGATCCCCATTTGATCCTCCCCTGCATGGCAATTACTTTTAAAGAAAGCATCCCAGAAGATCCATCTAAAGGAGTGGGGGGATTCTTCGCAAGTTTAATTGCTGCACTGGGAAATTTCTAATTCTGGAAATAAATGAGATGTATTGTGGTTCAGAAGGATTCATTTATGGAGGTAAATAAAGAATGTAGGAGTTTTGGGTGTGGTATGGAATTGTCCACTTTTAAATTTTGATTTGGGAAAATGTTTGATATGCATTTCTTAGAAGACTAATCACAAGGAACAGAACCATCAGAGCAAAATGTGTTTGGTTAACATATATGTTGTGATACAGACATAATGTGCCAGTGCCAGGTGAATGAGATCGCATGTTTCTTCACAAACTATGCATCAAAAACTTCTGCTTGGTCAAATTATATTTTTGGGGTCAACATGCCAAAAATCATATCATGTAGATTATGTTGCTTTGTAAAAAGTGGAAAGTCCAATTTTCTGGCTGAACTTTTGCTAAGAAAATTCTGTGGAATATGTCTTTTTTCTGATTTAATTAAGCTACGCATTTAGCGATGGGAGGAAAACTCCTTTAAAATTAAGAAAGACAGCATGACTCTTAACATCTGCTTATCCGAAGCTTGCTTACAGTATAAACCTTCTGTAATCATGGCATAGAGAGTTTCCTTCATAATATATTATCTCTACTTCTTGGGTCTATTCTTTCTTTCAGAAGTAAGACCTTCTGAATGCTAAAGATTTAATTCAATGTTATAGCAATAGCACTTAGACTTATATATTGCTTCATAGTCAGTGGTGGAATTCAATTTTTTTACTACCGGTTCTGTGGGCGTGGCTTATTTGATGGGTGTGGCTTGGTGGTCATGTGACTGGGTGGGCATGGCTTGGTGGTCATGTGACTGGGTGGGTGTAGTCAACTCAATGTCACTCACATCAGGGGGTGCCTCACCTGCTCCCCCCCCACCATTCCTTGTCACCCAGCCTCAACTTATCTATACAAAGTGCCCTCTTTGGGTGTCATCCCAGGAAGCTTTTTTTAGAAAAGAAATGGTGGCGAAGCCAGACTGGCGGACCTATGTTAAAATACTATCTTTCAACTCTGGTGACCCTACACTAAAATCGAAAAAAAAACTTGAATCAGAAGGTTATGTTTGCCATTGGTTTACATATCAACAACTGAAAGAAAGATTAAAGAGTTGATTTTGTTAAGAATGAATTGGAAATCTTACTATGTGATGAACAAATTACTGCTAAGATTTATGAAATGTTATTGAAATTGAATTTGGAACATGAACATGTAAAACATTGTATGATTCGGTGGGCAAGGAATCTTGACTATAATGTTATGCTTGAACAATGGAAAAATGTGTGGATGAAGGGTTTAAAATTTACACTAAACTATAATTTAAAAGAAAAATTTGATAAGATGATGTATTGCTGATATTTAACACTGGATAAGTTATCTAAAATCTATAAAGTTATTTCAAATGAATGTTGTATAAAAGAAGTGTAAAAGTAAAGAAGGGACTTTTTATCTTTTATGGTGGACATGTGATAAAGCAAAGAAATTATGGAGTAAGATTCATATTTTAATACAGAAAATTCTTAAAATGAAGATAAAGATGAAACGAGAAACTTTTCTTTTGGGTTTAATGGAAAAAGACATGGAGAAAAAATTTTGAACTTTGGTCTTATATACTGTATGTTGACAGCAGCAAGTCTACTGTATGCACAAAAATGGAAGGACATTTTGATTCCCACCATGTATGAATGGCTGCAGAAGCTGATGGAGGTGGCAGAAATGGCTAAATTGACCGCTTTGATTCAAGAAAAGAATATAAGTACCTTTGTTGCTACATGGACACAACTTCTGGACTTTGTGCTTGAGGTGGAAAAAAATGTCAACCCTGTTGGAAGAAGACCATGGGTGAAAGACAAAGTCTATACAGAATTTCTACTGCAGCATCATTCCTCCAAAATATAAATGGGCAACCTTAGTTCTCAAGCGAATTGTTTTAGGAACGACTTTCCATCCAGTATAATCATTTCAAATCAGTTCTAATGTTTTATACTTCCAAGACCGTTCAGTTTGCTCTCTGTTTATAACACCATAGCAGAATCATGATAGTGCATTTTAAGATTACACCTTATGTAGTTTTGTAGGGTAGATTTCATAAAATTCCTTGACATAAATGTGTTGACATGAGAATTCATTGGTTTTGGTCCTTCTCTGGATATTTAGGGAACTATGCATATTGTGTGTTTCCTAGATTCTCCTGTGACCTTATGTAAGCTTCTTTCTTACAAGATTTCAAATATTTTATGAAGGAACTAAAAAGTGCTTGAGAACTGTCAAAAAAAATATTGCCTTCGGTATATAGAAACATTAATTTTAGGAACTCGGTTTTAATTACTATTTTAAATCTTTACTTTAAAATTGCTAGTAGTTGATCTGTATTTAGTTGTACAGTGGACTGCTCTTAAAAACCATCTGGAAGCTTCAGCAGATACAGAATGTTATTGTGAAACACCAGAGCTTCAGATGCTGTATTGACTACAAGTTTGATTCCAGATGCTAGTAATAAACTTATAAAGAACTACATGATTGGAGTTTGGATATCTGCAGGACTGTTTTTGCTAGATAGTATCTGCCCATCTATTGGGTGACAATACAGAGAAACCATGTTACCTGTCCCCACACCTTGTGCTGTGTCTTGGGAAGGGACTTGTAACTAGCATTCTCTGCTGGAGCTCTCCTCTTGAGGAATCCGTTCCTTGCTGAACAAAGGCTAACAATCTTGTTGTTAAGATTAGCAAGATTAGTGAAAACTTGATTAAGCAGACATTTGGGGACGGTGACATAAAGGATAGAGATACCTAATATAGACATTGGTGCTGCTAACTATGATATTGTGATCGTGCTTAAATTGAGAATTTGTTTATGTATTCTATAATTTTATTGTATATGTTTTGTAAACCATTTACAATCATTTTATTGAACTGGCACAAAAGCATTTAAAATAAGTGAGTAAAACAAGCAAACAAACAAACAAACATTTTATTGACCTATCATAGAACTACCAATTTCTTTGTTTCAAATAAATCATTATATTCTGCAAATTATCAGCACTACATTATCTCTTATAATATTAAGAAACACTCTAGTCTACCATACCAGCACAATGTCCCCCATTTTGATGTGGTACTGGCATGTTACTGTGTTTCATTCTGAGCAATGCCATTGTAGTATAGGAACAGGTAAGACTGAATATTTCATTTCTATGGGTTGCATAAACCATTGTGGTATAATAATTAGGTGTTGGACGATCTGTGGAGGTTGAGATTCAAGTCTACCTCCCTCTCCCTCCACCCTCTCCCTCTCCCTCTCCCTCCCTCCCTCCTTCTCCCCCTCTCCCCAATCAACCTCATAGCATTGTGGTTATATAGAAAAAATGGAAGGGGATGTGCTGTGTATGCTACTTTCAGCCCTTGGAAGAAAGGCAGAATATACCACCTTCTCAGATAATGTTAAACTATGAAAACCTGAAGACAAAGGAATATCAGAGTCGTGACAGAATCTGCACTTCATTATCATCTGTAATTGTTTCTGTATCAATGATATAGAAGAGGTGCTCTATAAAATACTATTCTGGCACAATGTAAATTTTTAACAAATGCATCAAACTTTGTGATTGTCCATTATATACAAAAAAAAGAGATTGCTACAAACATTAATTGTTATTGCTGTACTTGAACATACTTTTGAGAGGGATAAAAGTAACTAGTTCTACTTTTCCAGATGTCACTAATATGAACTTAACATCCTCTGGGGTGACCACAGCTTCAACTTCTGTGGAAACAGAACCTTAATATTCTACCGGGGACTGATCCTGTTCAAGTCTGTAGACTATCAAATAAGTTATCAGACATGACTTTGTTCCGCATTTGTATGTCAATGTGAGTACTTTCAGTAATACCTGAAGATCAATAATTGGTCAAACATTTCACATCTAAGAACTACAGTCTGAAATAACAATCAATTGCAAATCGCTTTAATATGATTGTAATCTAGGAGAGTGCAGAGTTAAAGTGCCTCTATTGTTCTACTCTTCCATTTTGCAAGAACAGACTTCCTAATCATTCTCTGAAAGGCACATTTCACCTCTTGATTCCTCAAGGCATAGATCATGGGATTCAGCATAGGCATCATCACTGTGTAGAACAAAGAGGCCACTTTGTCTTGCTCCAAGGAGTATGTGGAGCTGGGTCGTAAATACATAAAGAAGATCATCCCATAGAATAAGCTGACAACAATAAGGTGAGAAGAACAGGTAGAAAAGGCCTTGCGTCTGCTCTGTGTAGAACGGATCTTTAAAATGGTGGTTAAGATAGAGGCATAGGAGAACAAGATAGTTACTGTGGTGCCTATACAGTTTATACTCACTTGCACAAATATTACAGTCTCATTGGTGTGAGTATCAGAGCAAGAAAGCTGTAAGATTGGGGGGATATCACAATAGTAATGATTAATCAAGTTTGATCCACAAAAAGATAAAGAAAAACTGAGCGTGGTGTGTAAAACTGCATAGAAAATGCCAAGGAAATATGAAATAGCTGCCAGCCCGACACAGATTTTTCCTGACATGATCACTGAATAACGCAGAGGATGACAAATAGCCACATACCGATCAAAGGCCATCACAGCCAGAAGAAGACATTCAGTGCTTCCACATATAACAAACACAAACATTTGAATGGCGCATGCAGCAAATCCAATGCTTTTCCTTTCTGTTAAGAGAGACACCAACATATTGGGTGAAATGCTGGAAGAATAGTTGATGTCTACAAATGCCAAATTACTGAGAAAAAAATACATGGGAATGTGGAGTCGAGAATCCGTCTTGATTAGCATGATCATTCCTAGATTCCCCACCAGGGTGATAATGTACACCAGTAGGAACAACACAAAGAGGGGCAGTTCCAGTTCTTTTTGATTTGTGATGCCCAGGAGAATGAACTTGGAGACCTGTGTGTGATTGCACATGGAAATTTCTTCTTTGTATATTAATTGTTGGGAGGAAAAAATGCAATTAGACAAAGATTGGAATTTACTACTTACTTTGTAAGGCAACTAAAACTCCCAGACCAATACAATTTCTGCCTAACACAGAGAGTGTATATGTTATTTAGCTGAGATTATATTATTTGGAAATCTATAGATCTATGCCTTTTTTTTCTTTCCAATTTCAATATAACCTAATGCAAGTATTTTTTCCCCCTAGTTTATATAACCTCTAGCCATCCCTTAAACTTATGGTGGTATAAAGATGTGTTAAGATGGAGAAAAATCTATGAGAAGATTTAACTCAATCCCTCTTTTCAAACTAAGGAGACTTGTTGCTCCTTCTAATAACACTAAATTAGGACACAACATCCTGCTTGAGATCTCTTATACTGTATATTATCAGGATACCATAGTACATGTTAGAATATGGTTTTCCTTACTATTCTACTGATTATTTACTCCCATCCTCTACCCTTTTCTGCTTACTATAAATACAGATTATCATAATTTTTGCTGTGTAACACCCAGCTATGCCCCAAGCAGATGATCAGGAAATCACAGTTTTCTGTCTCCTCACATTGCATTTATCTCTGAAAGCATACTATCACATTTGGAATTCAGTTGCCATTTGAAAAATGACTTGCAGGGGATCAATTTATGTACACCATTACTATTGGTTGATAATCATTGTCTTGGTGCTCTGGCAAGTTAATTTAGACATGCAGTTTATCAGGAGATGAACAGCATGGTTAATAACCAACTCTTCATTTATTCCTGTCCTGGCCAATGATAGAGCAGGGTCTGTTCTTCGTAAATAAATAGAAAGAGGAAAAATATACTTACCCCCTATTTTTGAGAGAGCGCCAGAACTTTGTATATGATGCATTTTCAAAATGTATTGACAATTGAACAGCAATAAGACTTCCTAAACTTTATCAGAAAGAATAGGAAGTTAGTTTTTCCTATACTTATCTTTAATAGATTCCCCCCGCCCGCCCGAATTTCTTCTACTGCTTTCAGTGGGAGAAGAAATAACTATAATTTCAGCATCCATGCATGTTTTTCTTTGTTCTGAGGGACCCACACAAGTAATGCTGTGGGTCTGCTGTAAGCTAGAGCTTCTAGCCAAAATTTCCAAGACTTCTTTCTGTGAACAGAATATGCAGTTTACCTAGGAATGAAATACTGATAGCATTGCAGAGATTATACTGAGTTGGGCGAGGGCTCCATTTATTTAAACTCTGGTTTAAAAATTCCCTAAAGTTCCCATTCTCCTGTGACATTTGTTTTTGTGTATGTGTGCTTGTTGATGCAGAGCAGAATAATGAAAATCATTTAAGTAGGGGATCTGTGAATAATTTATGTCACCAACCTGTCGGTTGAACCAAATTAGAGTTATTTTTGTCCTAAAGATCTACATGTTATAAAGTAGGACAACTTTGAAATATTGTTCATACTGCTTGAAAATCATCTTTCTTGTCCCTTTCTCAAAAATGAAAAAATAGTTCAAATAACAACAGAAATCATCAAACTAATATTACTAATCCAATGTTATTTTCTCTTTCTAATGTTGTATAATAAATTTTAGTTTGCTTACATTCTCAAAAACTCTACAGTTCTTGATGTCTTGATTGATGTAGACAAGATTTAAATGAGAAGTACATATGCATTTTTAATGTGCAGTCTAGAGTTATATTAACAATTCTGTGAGTTTAGTCCAAAATGTGACTAATAGGACAAATCTGGGCATGAGTTAAATGTTTCAACTCTGAAATTACATCTCCCCCCAGCAAGGCAATTGCAACCAATCCTTACTGAACTCTTTTGAAGCATCTAAAGGGCACGGAGTAATGTGGTTTGGGTTATCAATCTCATTTTAAAATAAGAGATGTCATGTTATTTATTTTATCTCAAGCCACTTATCAAGATATAACATTTAAATTTATTATTGAAGAGGTCATGTAGTACTGCCTCATTCTCCAGGACAACTTCTCCACATCTTCTGCTGGCAACAGATGGCATCATTTGATGCTTCTGTGTTATACAGCTCCAATGTGCACTTGTTCTATGCCACAATCTCCCACCAAGGATGCCACCTCTTTGTCCATTGTAAAATCTCTGATGTGGAGTTGGCTAGGTACTAGTTCTAAAAGACCCTGCCTGGTCTTGGTTGTTGATGGGAGTTTTGGTTGAAAACCTGCTGTCAGAACTATTTATTAATATAAGAAGAAAACATTCATAATTTCAATAGTAAAATAGTAATTAGTTTTCAGTATCTTAGTCCAGTTAGCTTGGGGAATTCTAAGACTTGAAGTCCACAGATCTTAAAGTAGAGAGTGTTGAGAAACACTCTGAATAAGCAGCCTTACACCATTGGGTTAATTTGCATGGCAAAAACTCTCTCTTTTATTGTTTGAAGACTTTGCTGTTTCCTATTTCATAGCCTACCACTCTCTCTTCCTTGGCATTTGTTGAAAGGTTTATAGAATAACAGAACAGTTATAGCTCATGAACTTCAGTTGCTTTGCTTTCTGTTTGTCTTAGTCTCAGCTTTGCATGGGACATAGGTACCAGTACTTGTATCACCAACCCAGAAGGATATGGTAAATAATCACTTGAATAGTTGAGAAACGGCTTACAGAAATTAATTGATCCTTGAGAATCTAGAATGTGCATTTTGGATTTATATTTTCTTCATCTCATTATCATTACAGATTTGTTATTTACAAACTCAGCTCCTCTCCCAGAGGAGTCAAGCCTCACAAGGAAAATCTCTGAGGAGCAGAAGATGTTGAGAAACCTCTGAAAACAGATTATTAGAGGAGCAAAGGCACTCATACTGGGACAGATACCTGATGAAGGCAAGCATCTGCAAATAACAGATGGAAGAGAAAGTGCAGACAGAGGTAGGCTGGGAAAAATACCAAGCTAAAAAGTGCCTCTTAGCCATTTGCAACTACATTTAGATGGGGAAAATCTCAGAGTAAATAATGTGCATTAGTCTGGGAATAACCTAGTAACTCATTGGTTGGTTTATTTTTAGACATTAGTCTCAATCAAACTGGAATAGCTCACAGATTCCCCAAGACTTGCTTTCTGAAAAACAAAGTTCTTTCAGGGTTTTTTTAAAAAAAATCAAGAAAATGTTCA
The DNA here is from genome assembly GCF_049901715.1 of Pseudonaja textilis. Lineage (NCBI taxonomy): Eukaryota > Metazoa > Chordata > Lepidosauria > Squamata > Elapidae > Pseudonaja > Pseudonaja textilis. Next base: position 224,506,585 of record NC_141990.1, read on the forward strand.
CTATGTACTGAGATAGATTTTAAAAAAAACAAATAGTACTGAATTTTTAAAATATGCATTTTATTTTTATTTATTCTGAATATTTATTTTTCCTCAAAAAATATACATTTCTCAATGTCCTTTCTCATGAAATACACTTTCCTAAATCTCTTTTGCTCCATCAAAATTTCAGAAAAGTATGACACAAAATGTGGAGAAATCAAAATCCAAACGTAATTACATTCCAACATATTATCTCATTTTCAAAATATAAGTCAGGATAGTTCATAATATGAAGATGAAATACCCTGAGCAGCCTTAGCTACATATAGCTAAATTCGATATCAAATTCTGCTGACAAAGCAACTTTCTATGAGATGTTAAGTGGATGAGGTGCAAATCAAAGGTGAAAATGTCATAGAAATCAACTGTTTGTGTTGTCTTAGCTTTCTTAGAAGATTTTCTGAAAAGCCATATGATGAAATAAAAATCAGTAGTATGAGAACTCTTGCATGTGGCTTATAATTTTTCTAAAAATATACCTTTTTTCTATACAGAAACAAGAAACCTGAGGGAAGCAATCGAGATTCTACAATGTATATATGAAACTTTATCAGGCAGCTAGTTGAGTCTTGACCAATTCTGGACTTTTCAGTACATCTGATATAAGTGTGTTTCAGCTTTCCTGGTCCATCTTATGGTGTGTACATGTTGTTGCTCACTTGCTTTCTAAGATAAAATGCCAATGTGCATCATGGATTAATAAATAGAACCTAGAACCTCTTTTCCAGCTATTCAAACAGGAGTGAGATGTTTTACTGCAATAAGCTATCTTCTTGGTATTGCTGTGGTATCCAAGTGCTTTATGATATATGATGCACTTTTGTAATGGGAACACATCTTCATGGTATTGCTCTAAAATCATTTCAGATGGTACAGTCTGTATCAGTAGAATAAATGAGGCAGTGGTTAAGTTTTAAATAAAAGCAGACGCAAAAGAATTTATCATCTCTTGAATATGAGAGAGTATGACTGAACATTAAAGAAGAATGTGTATTCCTTCTTTACCCATTTCCTGAGCAGAAATTAACTGAGTTGATGGAATAAATGGCAGATATCAATTCAACTGTGAGTACAGTGCAGGAATTTGTTTTATTTGGAATCACCGAACGCCCTGAGCTGCAGATGCCCCTCTTTGCCATCTTCCTCTTGAATTACAGCATCACTCTAATGGGAAATCTGGGCATAATCTTCTTGATTCAGACTGACAGACAGCTACATAGCCCTATGTATTTCTTCCTCACCCACTTGGCCTTTGTTGATCTCTGCTATTCCTCCGTTATTGCCCCCAAAATGCTGGCAAACCTCTTAGCAGTTAAGAAAACCATTTCATTTCATGCTTGTGCAGCCCAGCTGGGGTCTTTCTTGACTTTCATGATCACAGAGTGCTTCCTGCTGGCAGTGATGGCATATGATCGCTACGTTGCCATCTGTAACCCACTGCTTTATCAATCCATCATGTCCCAGAGAGTCTGCATCCTATTAGTAGCTGCACCTTATATATATAGCTTTTCTGTTGCCCTGTTCCACACCATCATTACATTCCGACTATTATTCTGTTCTTCAAATGTGATTAACCATTTCTATTGTGATGATCTCCCGCTCTTGGCCCTCTCCTGTTCTGATACCAGCACCAAACAAATACTGATCTATGTTTTTGCTGGCTTTAATATGATAGTCTCCCTTCTTATTGTTCTTATCTCTTATGTATTTATTTTGTCTGCCATCCTAAGAATCAGGTCTGCTCAAGGAAGACAGAAAGCTTTCTCTACCTGTGCTTCTCACCTGACAACTGTTACCATCTTCTATGGAACTTTGATCTTCATGTATTTGCAGCCAAGCACTAATCACTCCCTGGGTACCGATAAAATAGGTTCAGTTTTCTACACACTTGTGATCCCCATGTTGAATCCCATGATCTACAGCCTGAGAAACAAGGAGGTTAAAGAGGCCCTGAAGAGAAGAGGGAGAATTCTGGTTCTTCATTAAAGAATGGTTACCTTCCCACCCCAAAGGAAATTTATTTCCATCTATTTCATTCTAAGTATGGAATAAACTTTGTTGTTGACTTGGACTAGCTAAGTCCAAGTTTATCTCAGGCTAAGATAAACAATTTCAAAGAGAACATACCAGGGAATCATGTGCTAGCTGATATGTTCATGTTGATCTACTCTATTAATTTACTCATCCTTTTTCTTTGAATGCTATTCTATCCCTAACTGTCCTTCAGCTGGGATTATGCAAACAACTACTGTATAAAATATATGGTGAATGTCTTCCAACTGGGCTTTTAGCTTTCAGAATAACACCTATATGGTTATATTACAAAGGCAAAAGCTGCTATATCTATTTAATATGTTTCTCATACTACCTACTGCTTTAAGACCTTTTCACTCCATATTTCTTCCTATACTCTCTCATTAGAGTCATCTGTCCATAATCACAAAGCTTTGGATGAATGCTTCCAGAATGTCTTGAATGTCCTATACAATTATCTCTGTAGGCACATAGATTTATCTGTATTCCATATTACCATAATAACAAATTGTCAAAATGATCAAACCTCACAGTTGCCAGGTCACTAACAACAGCATACAATTTGACCACTAAATTAGCATAATTTAATATAATAGGGTGATGTTGCAGTTTTCCTGTAGAAGGTTGATAAAGACTAGTGAAGAAAAAGGAACTCTGCAAAGTCAAGAATTCAATGAAAAATGTTTATACAAAACAACCACCTCATAAAGGAATGGCACAACATAAAAGAACAAATCCATCAGAACAAGATTCAGCAGCCCATCTGCATTTAAAAGACAAAGGGCGTTCTTTTGAAGACAGCAAAGTCCACATTTTGGACAGAGAGGACCTCTGGTTTGAAAGAGAGGTCAAAGAGGCCATCTGTGTCAAAATTGAACAGCCTTCTCTCAACAGAGGGGGAGGGAAATGACATCATATATTTCCAGTCCACAACACAGTCCTTTCAGCAGTTCCAAGAAGGCTCCACAGCCATTTGCACTATTCAGGTGACCCTGATGACAAAGGTAAACTTACAGCTGGCCTCAATGACCCTCTAAAAGGATGCAAATGACCAGCTGTCTGCAATGAGCATAAATCCTTCCATCCCCATCATCCAGTCAAAGCTGAAGAAACTTCTTAGATGAGAAATGAAGCATCTTAAAAGAAAACCCAAAAAATCTAGTTGCCTCTTGAAAAAAGAACCTTTGGGACTCTATCCTCATATTGTAAGCTTATTATCACAGGTGTAAGTTAAATATAAAAGACAAGATCTCAGCAGACTCTCATTTGCAGCAGCTCCTGCATATCATTCAATCAGGACTAGGCTCTGAAACAGTAGAAAATTTATTCAGTCACCCAACCCACCCTAAAATACAAGAAGTAAACAGAAATAAGTACTGCTGTTATACTATATTTTCTTGGCTATTCACTGACCATTTTATTTTATTTGCAATAAAGTATATATGTATGTATATATGTGTTTGTATGTGTACATATATATTCTATACTGTGTTTTATTCAAAAATATAATAAAAAATACAGAATAATTTTCTTTAGCCACTGGAGGGCCTGGATGTGTGGGGATATATTTATATTTACTAGAACCAGCATGTTAAAAATAGGCTAAGTTGCTCACCAGTACTTCCAAAGACATCACATAAGCCAAGCTATGCTCAAGCTATGGACAAAAATCAAACAACAGAATTACATATAAACACCAGCATGGCTCTCCATACTAGAAGCATTAATGCACCCAAACTTTATTAATTTGGGGAAAGTTATTACATATAAAGAAATACTAAATGAAAATGTAAAATACTAAATGAAAATCCAGACAAAAACTAAAAGAAGAAGGGGTACAACTAGAATGGTGAGCATACTTACAAATCCAATCACACTATAAGAAAGATAAAAACAAGTGGGGACTACAGAGAGAACTGACTATATTGGATAAAATATTACTAGCAACAGATGAAAAAGCAATCAAGACAACCTATAAATACCTATTGGAATATAAAATGGAGGAGGAACAAGTTAAAGAAGTAATGATAGTATGGGCCAAAAATTTCAGTTATAACATTGAATTGGATAAATGGCAAAAGCTATAGGAAAGAAATAGAAAACTAACCTTGGCCACTTCATACAAAGAGAACCTATACAGAATGTCTTATAGGTGGCATCTTCCTCCAATAAGATTGGCAAAAATGAATAAAAACGCATCACCGCAATACTGAAAATGTAATACAGTGCTAGGGACATATTATCACACGTGGTGGTCATGTAGAAAAGCAAAAGAATATTGCTGGCAGATAAAAGTATGGCTGGAAGAGATGCTCAGCCAAAAAATAGAGTTTAGACCAGAAGTGTTCCTATTGGGAATAATAGAAGAAAAATATAGGAAAGGAATGATATATTTAATGTTACATATTATAACTGCTGCAAGATTAGTTTATGCCCAAAACTGGAAAAGTGGAAATATCTTCATTGAAAGTGAAATAAAAAAATCCTGATCTGTGCAGAGATGGACAGACTAACATTAGAAATTAAAAATAAGGAAGAGACAGAATGCTATGAAGTCTGGAATAAAATGTACCAATGGTTGGATTCGAAGAAAAGAAATCAGAATAAAAAATTGTGACGCTTTATAAGAAGGAAGGTGGAAGACATTGGAAGGTGGAAGACATAATGAAAGATAGCGGATAAAATTATTATACAAAAAGAATGTGAAAGGAAGTTACGTTGTAAATATGAATATAAATGGAAATGAATATGTAAATAGCATCAACTTAGTAATGTAAGATAGGTAGACGGCTAACTTTGTATGTGGTTTTATGCTGTAATATGTATGGCAGAAACAAATGTCAGGAAAGTCACATGTTCACATTTGTTCACATTTTTTAAAGTTTATTCAATAAAATTTTGTAAATATTTTTTTATTTAAAAAATGGGCCAAGTTAATTAAATTATATATCGGGAGACAAGCATTTTAATAGTAGCTCTGGAAGAGCAGATATTATGCATTGCTATAGGTCAGTGATGGCAAACCTATAGCATGCGTGCCGGAAGTGGCACTCAGAGCTACTTCTGCCGGTACATGAGAGGTTGCCCGGAAGAGCCCCGCTGCACATGCTGATTGTCAGATATCTGACGTGCATGCGTGGGAGGTGGAGGGTGGGGAGATGCACACACATGTGTAGAGACGCATGGTGGGGATCACACGCGCATGTGCAGAGAAGCATGGCAGGGATTGCAGAGGGGTCACTTGTGCATGCGCAGGGGTTGTGGTGGGGCAGCACGTATTGCCTTCTGGGTGCTGGCATGCGAGCGTGCGCGCAATTTTCAGCAAGGGAGCCAAAAAAGATTAGCCACCAATGCTATAGGTAGAGCACTTAAGAAAAAAAAAATCTACTTTTGATAGTTGAAGAATTCTGAAAAGTGTGAAACACCCCCCCCCAAGTTTGTTTCTGTTGTACTTATTTTGTCATTCCTCAACTGTATTGCATATTTTTAGCTAGTATGTTTCCTGTGATTTGAGGTAGTGAATGCTCAAATCATCTTGCTATTTATGAATACAAAAGTAGAGAGAAGAGTTTTAAGCTCTACTGTAGGCCATCCACAATGTCATTTTATAATTCTATCAGCATTAGCATTTTTAAAAGCAAGTTATGAAAACCATGCTTTTGAACTGTGTGAAATCTGATTTTCTTTGTGGTTTTTCAAGAATAACAATAATTAATTGGAGTTAGATATTCACTCTTCTGCACTGATTAGCTAGTTAAGGATGTTAGGAAGGAATTTGCAGTATTTTCTGTAGTCAGGATAGTTATAGTCACAGTCTTTCTTTGCTAATAAGAAAAGATGATGTTCAGGCAAGTTGCTGTTTCTAACTAGCAACTTGTTAAATTGCTTGGGGCAGCCCTATGAGACTTCATTAAGATGACAGCATGAAAACACATGTTTACTCCAGAGAAGGCAAACAGATGAACATATAATTTTGTATAGACAATATCACAAAATAAAGTTTGGTTGTTTTTTTGTTTATGCAGTCTTATTATTTTTAATTACCACATAGAAAACTGCAGCATACTTCTTAATTATTCCCTGTGAACTTTATTCTTTTTCCTGTAGCAAAATAGTCCTAAGTGTATTCTCCACACTTAAAAAAGGAATTATATAAAATGTGTTTTAAAAGCTTGGATGAATGCTGTAAATTTTGCATTAATGACTTAGTGTAAAGAAATTTATGGAGACCAATATCTTTATACAAAAGTAAATCATTATCACCCAGATACATTGATTTGCCCAACAGACATTCAGAATTCCTTTTTAACTTTATAATTAAATGTCATTAGTTTCATTTTGACTCTTTTATAAAATTGCTTGTTAATGTATAATGAGAAAAAAATCAATAATCAAACTCAGTAATAAATGTTAAGGTAAAAGGCAAAACAAAATAATCCTGAAAATAGCAGTGAAACAATAAAGGGAATTATTTTCAAATAATTATTAAATTATTGCATATTATATAATTCTTTAATAATAACAATTTGATAATATCTGTAAGAACAAATTGAGTCTTGGAATCATATTGGTCAGATAATTCATAATATTGTTATAAAATCAAAATACGTATAATTTGTGGACATGTCTTTCATCCAGGATTTTAAATCAAGTGCGGTGTGGATTTTCTACTACAGTAAAACAACCTTCTTAGCTGCTCCTTATGCCTGTATATCCAAAGTTCTTCATGTTTTCATTAACTCCAAATTTTCAAAATATAATTTAATAAAACATATTTAATTTTTATGTCATTTTCCTATGCAATTTGTTACCTTACTAAGCCAACACAAAGGAGGCCCATAACATATGAATCACAGTGCCTTCCCATTTATTGATCTCCAGCATACAAAAATTGAAACACAACCATTGCTGTACATCTTTAGAGGAGTTCAATAAGATAAAGAAATGAATATTTTATTGAAAAATCTATCGTAACTTCTTATAAGGATTCATGGAAAACAAGATGTCCCTGAAAGGAATAGAGAAAGGACTGGGTGGGATTAGTCAAAATAGATGAATATCTTAAGAAACAAAATTTACAATTTATTACAGTGCAGGTAGTCCTCGACTAACTACCACAATTGAGCCCAGAATTTATGTTGCTAATGGGGAAATTTGTTAAATGAGTTTCCACCCATTTTATGACTTTTCTTGCCACATTTATTAAGTGAATCACTGCAATTGCTAAATTAGTAACACGGTTGTTAAGTGAATCTGGCTTCCCCATTGACTTTGCCTGTTAGAACGACACAAAAGGTGATCACGTGATCCCAGGACACTGCAACCGTCATAGGTAAGAACCAGTTGTCAAGCATCTAAATGTAAATCACGTGACAATGGGGATGCTGCAGTGGTCATAAGTGTGAAAAATGGTCATAAATCACTTTTTTCAGTGCTGTTGTAAATTTGAATGGTCACTAAATGAGCTATTGTAAGTCAAGGACTACCTGTAATATATTTTTTTCCATGAGATCTACCAAAATGATTTGCCAACAATCTTCAGGGTTAGGTTGCCCCATAATGTCAGCTTCTCATAAGAGTTTTGATTAAACATGAATCTCCTCTCTGACATATTTCAAGTTTTAATGCAAAAGAAGCAATAAAGTGGCTAAAATAGTACTAAAATACTGTCAAGATATTATTAAGGATACAAATATTCTTTATAAAATTTTCAACACTGCATTATGGATTCAGAAGATGACCTAATTAAACTAATAAGCTTTCAACATATTGACTAAGTTCAACAATTATACTAGGCTGGGGGGTGGGATTTTACAGGTTCGCACCTATTCTCTAACACCGGTTGTTAACATTCTAAGCAGTTCGGAGAACCAGTTGTTAAAAGAAATTACTGGCCTAATCCTGTAAGGAAGGCAGGAAGGAAACATTCTGGTGTTGCTTACAGAAACTGCCTCTCTGTTAACCCTTATTACATTCTTGGCAGGACTAGACTTCCTGTCTTAGGCACTTCTCTGGAGTTTTTTTTCACTCCTTTGCCAGTACCTTGCTTGTGTGGAGTGACCATTCAAAGTTACAATGGCACTGAAAAAAGTGACCTATGACCATTTTTCACACTTATGACTGTTGCAGCATCCCCACAGTCATGAGAGGCCAGGCAAGTAGATGCGTGCCTCTATGTGAGTGATATTGAGTTGGCCATGCCCAGCCAATAACATGTCCACCAAGCCATGTCCACCCAGTCACATGACCACCAAGCCACACCCACCAACTAAGCCATGGCCACAAAACTGGTTGTTAAAAAAATTGAATCCCACCCCTGCATTAGGCCATAAAGCATGATTTACTATCAATGTTTTTTCACAAGGCCTTGAAGCCATGGTTTTGCCAATGGGCTTGGGGACCCCATTCAAAGCCGATCAAGCAGCTTGCTTGATTTTGTTGGCACCATCATAGGGTGTGAGAGTGGGGATTATAATAAATTGTGGGTTTTTAACTGTGGATTTTTATTGTTGTATGCTACCCTGAGTTGGGTGGCTATATGAATTTGCTAAATAAATCAATGTTGGATTTTTCTAATTTATTAAGTCCAAACCAACTAAACTGCATTATGGCTATGTGTACCCAATTGCAGAGTGGAACTGGATGTTAGAGAAGATACCATTTTCTCTTCTTCCCATGAACTTCTAAAATAAACCAACCTCTTCACATAATGTATTTGCCTGTTCCTGACAGATGGAGCAAATGGTGCAAAAATGACGTACAGGAATAATGGGGTGGGTGATTGCTTATAGAAGGAAGTTGGCATAAAGACTATCCTACCCTTTCCTCCTCAAGTGATTTTTTTTAAATAGTAGAGCTACTTAGAGAAAGGAAATAACCAAGAATGCTGCTTCTGCTGAGATAGCCTCTTTTTAGCCATGAATGAATACTCACCATGACCACAGGGCAGAACCTTCAAACAATACCTGAAGTACCTCTTTTCAAATTGTTAATGCAGCTATTCCTTATTCTGGGATCATGTGGCTGCTTCATAAAGGGCTTCCAGCTATCTCTAAATATATGCACCACTATGAGAAGCAAGCCAACCAATACAATCACAACAGGCAGGGCATGTCATTGGGAGTGAGTCAACATACTGATATTGATTATGCCCTGAATTACTTTAAGAATAGTATAAGAGCCCTACTTAATCAAGCCAAAATCCAAGATTTTGCTTCCTGTGGGTGGCTACCAGCTGTCAGTGGGAAGGCCCCCAGCATGAAAGCCCTTTTCTTGTTCCCAACTGCTACCAATATACCTCTTTCACTGGTGTTGATACTAGTTATCTAAGTATTTTAATTAATGCTAATCACCTTCCCTTTAAAAGGAAATAGACACTTGATAAAAACATCAATACATTACTATTTATAATCCCCTTCCTCCCAACCCCCAATATGGCTGCTTATAATGTTTTGCGGGTAAGTGGCTGATGGATTGTGATTGAGTGCAAAGTGAATTAGCTTATCTTAGAGGAAATTATAATTGATTTGATGAGTGTCAAATTCAGGCCTGGAATAGCAATAGCAATTGCTTAGACTTGCTTAGATTGCTTAGACTTGCTTAGATCCACTTAGACTTATTACAGTGCTTTACAGCCCTTTCTAAATGGTTTACAGAGTCAGCTTATTGCCCCTAACAATTTGGATCCTCATTTTACCCTCCTTGGAAGGATGGAAGGCTGTGTCAACCTTGAGTCTGGTAAGATTTGAACTGCCCAATTGCAGGCAGCCAGCAGGCAGCAGAAGTAACTTGCAGTACTGCACTCTAACCACTGTGCCACCGTGGCTCTTGGAATGAAACACCAAATAAAGGAAGTAGGAAATAGTCTCAGAGGTCATATGCCATTTTGGATATGACTAAGTACTGCATTAATAGTGCCTATTTACATAAGCATAGGTGACCTTAGATCACACATTAGCTAAAAGCAGTTTAGCACATTAGCTAAAGCCTTAGGCCAGCTCTAGCCTGCTTGTTTACAAAAGCCTTTTCATAAGCTCATCTTCTCTGAAACAGAACACAAAATCAGTCAGTCAGTTGGTAAAAATTATAGTTATTCATTCAAGAAAAATACAGCATGCCTATCCGACTACATTACATCTTAAGTAAAAGATACACATAAATGAAGTAGAAATATATGTATGAAGCCTTTTCTGGAATTATATTTTCAGACACAGTTAGGATTATCAGTCATGTAAACCATTTATGTAAACTGAAATATGTTTGTACTTCGGCTTCAAATTTTCCCTAGAGGAAAGATTAAAAAAACATGGATGGGCTTTTGTCTCTTTCAGCATCTTTGAAGCAGAGCATTTTAAAAAAGGAGGATTCCTACAACCTTCTGAATGTCAATATTTCACGCTGTAACAAGTGAACCATAATAAAACAATCCAAATTCTTGATCTTCTCCAGATAAAGATAATGCTTCCTCTGAAGTGAGACTTTCTGTCCAATATTCTAGCCTTGGCTTTAAATAATAGATGGCAAAAGAAAAGCTTCACAGCTTAAACAGAGATTTGAAGACTGATGAATTCTCAAGGAACTCAACAGAAAACCCACCCATTTTTTTTCTTGTGTTAACTGATCAGTTTTTCAGTGGATAGTAGAGAGCAAAAAATTGCTCCTTTGCAGCTAAATACCAAGGAGAATTGCTGCTCTTCAGCAGGTTCAGGGAGAGAAGAGATAATCTTCTTCCTGCTTTCCCAGTGACCTTGCTTGAAATTCCCAGTTTCCTTGAAGAGTTCTATCTTACAGTGGTGTCTTTGCTCTTACAATTGGTCAGTTCTCCATTTGTTTTTAAAAAATCAATACCATTTTTCCTTGATTATCAAGCATCATCTAACAATTATGAATCTAAAAAAAAACCCATTTCTTTCTAAAATTAATGTCCATGTATCGAAGCATGATATTATTATTATTATTGGAACATGATCAGGAATTATAGTTAAGTCAATACACTACTTTTCAAATAAATCAGTTCTGGATCAAGAGATCAAGAAAATAATCTAAACATGAATGGTGTTAATAAATACATGTATTCTTGTTTGGTTAAATATAATTGTCCCCATAACAAATCAATGTAACTTGTTATACAGATGTATTATATATGTTGACAGATAAATAATCCTGACAGCGTCTTCTAAGAAAGATGGTACATTGTATTGGGTATTGATTTGGTGGGATGGTGTCAATTGCAAATGACTTTTATGCCCACCTAACAATGTTTTTACTGGGGCAAAATTTCAAGAGATAGTGAATCTCTTTAATTAACTTGGAAAAAATAGAAGTCCTTTGAGAAATGTGTTTTTAATGGCTTCCTCTAGCAATGCAACACTTGAATTAGATGTCTGGGGCTTTGAGGTAGACACATAAATACCTCCAATATGTCTGTCTGAATAATTGAAGCACATGAAAACAACAAAGGATGGGCTGATCATCTTCTGAGCATCCTGTTTGACATCTTCTCTGAGTATCCTAAGTGGTACCTGACTAATCCAAATACAGCATGAAGATTCCTACCATAATTTTCAGGTAGGATATAGTTTTAGAGAAAGTGAGGCCGGGTATTATAGCTATTGTTATTATTTTGCTGACCTGCGTGCATGGTTCTATCTGACGAACAGACAGAATGAAAGAATTAAGTGCATAGAGCAGAAGCCTCACTGGGAAAACATGGTATATCTTAACTGAGATTAGTCCACCTGGGCAGTGTCACAAACTATTCATATAGTAATGGAAATCAAGATTAATTGGAAAATCTAGTCAAAAACAGCTGCATTAGTGAACTGTTATCAACTGTTATCATTAAGTCATGTGACATCAATCTGGATCAAAGGACTATTTCATGGCTCTAAAGCATACTACATATTGGAGAATGTGTCCATATGGGATTCGAAATAATCTTTATTCTGCCCCCATTTGTGTATCTTATTGTTTCCAGAGTGCAGTGAATATACACAAAAAAAGTTGGTTATTGTCTAGAAATCAAATAAGAAATAGAATTAAAAAGAACAACCTCCAGAGCATCTTTTCAGACAAACTATACTGTAACTACCATTAACTGTTGATAACATGAATGAGCATATTTTCAATCCAGCAGATACCCACCAGACGCAATCGGACATCTTGAGGACCATGAGTATGCACTGAGGTGTGCATGCACAAGTATTTGCAGAGCATCCCATAATGATGGAGAGCACTGGTGTGGTCTCAATCTGGTTTCAAAAAAAAAGACGACAAAAAGTTCATGGGCTGCCATAAGGAGAGAGGTGGCAACTCTTCTTTCCAGCAACTGAGTTCTTTGAAATAGTTTTTGAAATAGTTTTGCAAGGAGGGGAGAGAAATGACATGTTTCCCTCATACGCCCAATGATTTTATTTCAGATTCTTTTTTCCAAATGTCATTTCATAGGAGGGATCCAGTGACCAGTTCTCTGCCAATCAGTTCATCAAGCACGGATAGCTGGCCAGCAGGAAAAGTGGACAGTGCACTTTCCTACTGACCTCCTGCTCAGAGTAATTAGCTGCTTGGAAGGCAATTGGTTGCTGGTTCTTGTTGGTAATAGCAGAGAAAAACTACACTTAATCTCTGATGGTCAGGTAATCACACCAGTAAGAACCACGGGCAGGGCTCCTTGGTATACTTATTGCCTTCCTCTGTCTTTTTTCCCCAGTCAGACATTGTATATGTGCATTTACATGCAACATAGAGATAACTTCAAGCGGTTCGATTCTCACTGGCTCAAGGTTAATAAAGAACGGCTTTCTTTTCTCAATACAGTAGCATAGAATGAATCAAATTGTGCTGCTTCTGAGGATCCCATCAACTGAAGGAACTAAAGGGGGACACAGATGAAGGACTATTGGCATCTCTGCCCAGCATTGGAAAAGCTTCTTGCTCTATTTTTGTTGAGTCTAGAATAGTTTTTCTTTTCCTGAGCTAGGTTTTTTATTTCACTTCCAAAGCTCATCACCTCTCCTTCTCCCTCCATGAAGATGGCTGGATACAACCGCACACAGGTGACAGAGTTCATTTTCCTGGGATTCACAGATAATCCGTACCTAGAAATTGCCCTCTTTGTAGTGTTCTTAACCATTTACTTGGCAAATGTGATAGGAAATGTGGGCATGATTCTCCTGATTCTGCTTGATGGACAGCTCCACAGCCCCATGTATTTTTTCCTTTGCCACCTTTCTTTGGTAGACCTTGGTTATTCAACAGCCATTGCCCCACGTATGCTGGCTGACTTCTTGCGACGACATAAAGTCATCTCCTTCTCCAGCTGTGCCACACAGTTTGCCTTTTTTGTGGGTTTTGTGGATGCTGAGTGTTATGTCTTGGCAGCCATGGCTTATGATCGTTATGTGGCCATTTGTCATCCTCTCCATTACAGCACAATCATGTCAAAACAAGTCTGTTTGGTGTTAGTGATTGGTTCCTATGTAATGGGTCTTATAAGCTTGGCATCCCACACTAGTCTGACTTTCAGCTTAGATTACTGTGGGTCTAATGTCATCAATCATTTCTTCTGTGAGATTCCTCCACTCCTGGCATTGTCTTGCTCTGACACTTATGTCAGCGAGATCCTCCTCTTCAGCCTTTGTGGATTCATCGAATTCAGCACCCTCATCATCATCCTCATTTCTTATGTCTTCATCTTTGCTGCCATCTTGAGAATCCGCTCTGCTGAAGGCAGGCTCAAAGCCTTCTCTACCTGTACCTCTCATCTCATTGGGGTCACACTCTTTTATGGGACAGTGATGTTTATGTATTTGAGGCCGCCATCCAGCTACTCCTTAACTCAAGATAAGTGGGCCTCTGTGTTCTACACTGTTGTCATCCCTATGCTGAACCCCTTGATTTATAGCCTAAGAAACAGAGATGTGAAGGAAGCATTTAGAAGAGTTATCAGCAAAAAAAAATTATTCCATAAATAACCACCTCTCAGTTTAAGGAGCTAAATTAAAAATGTCACGGTGCTTGTTTGTTGTATGTAAGGTTCTATGTAGGAATCTACAGTTTTTTAGTTGAAAAGCAAACGATGGGGGTTTTTTCACCATGAAAATCAAGCATTTGATGTAGGAAAACTTGGCTTCATCATGTGGTTTCTAAGGGTAACATTAGACTTAAAACAATAAACCTATCTCCTGTTATGTTGCTGTTAAATATATGTATATTTCACTCCAGTCAGAACAACAACCTCCAAATAAGAATTAATATCAACTGATTTCCAAATGCTTTACCTTTGAAAAAGAACAAATTTATTCTGGTTTCATTTTAAAGTTGAATAAGGGGCTATGTAAACAATTGTTTCAAGGCTAGTAGATAATATATTATCACTTGGTACCCAAACCCAACTACAATATTAAGGACAAGTTAGTCATGCTTACTTCCCACTGAAATTAATATATGGTTAATTACAATTATATACAGAATAGCCATACGATGACATTTCCTTTTTGCAGCATACTTGTTCCCCAAAGAGGTTATTTGTCTTCACTTCTATGAATCCAGAAACCCCAAGAAAATAAATTTTTAAAAAAGTCTGAAAAAAGTTCCAGGTCTTAGTGACAAGACAATGCCAAGAAGAAAAGGAAAACTGACTAATGTTACTCTCCTGTTTTGTTTAGAAATGCAAAGCCCTCCAGCCAACATTTCCCTTACAGAAGGTAATATTCAGGAGCTGGGGGGGAAATAGAGCCACAATATCTTTAAAAAATAAATAATAAAAATTAACTTTGCCACAGCTGAGTATGAAACAGATCAGATCAGCTATCCAACCCTGCTTAGATTGTAGGGGCAACTAGACACAAGTAAGTTTTTTCCCGAACACCATCACTCTGCTAAACAAATAATTCCCTCAACACTGTCCAACTATTTACAAAGTCTGCACTACTATTACTATTAATCTTCTCATCACTGCTTATCACCCATCCGCTCCCTCTTGTGACTGTACGACTGTAACTTTGTCGCTTGTATCCTTATGATTTATATGGACTGTTTACTAGTATGATTTGATTGCTTATTGTAACCTATAACTATTATTAAGTATTGTACCTTATGATTCTTGATGAATGTATCTTTTCTTTTATGTATACTGAGAGTATTTGCACCAGCACAAATTCCTTGTGTGTCCAATCACATTTGGCCAATAAAAGAATTCTACTTATTCTATTCTGTTGTTATAGTGAAAATAGGAAGAGAAAGCAGAATTAGATATGTTCACCACTTTGAGTTATGTGTAAACAATAATAAAGGTGGAATAAATATCAAATAATAAGTAAATAAATTTAAAAATAAATAAAATTTGTATCTGAGGAATAGTGTGTCTTTTTAAAAATGTATATTTCATAAATATGAAATCTTATGCAATAATCAATCGCTGCATTACATACAAGTTTATGGAAATGAAGAGGATGCCATAGCTATAAGACTTACCCTGGTTATTCTAATTTTCTTTTTAGATTGTTTCACCAGGCTAAATTTATAAATCATACATAAATATGTGTGAATATGTGTGTTAATGAGTCAAAGCCAAAGTCAATTTTTTTAACAACCGGTTCTGTGGCCTTGGCTTAATTGGTGGGTGTGGCTTGGTGGTCATGTGACTGGGTGGACATGGCTTGGTGGTCATGTTATTGGCTGGGTATGGCCAACTCAATATCACTCATATCGAGGCATGCATCTTCTTGCCTGGCCTCTCATGACTGGAAATGCTGCAACAGTTGTAAGTGTGAAAAATGGTCATAAGTCACTTTTTTTCAGTGCCATTGTAACTTTGAATGTCACTCCACACAAGCAAAGAACCAGCAAAGGAGGGGGAAAAAACTCCAGAGACGTTCCTGAGACAGGAAGACTAGTCCTACCAAGAATGTAATAAGGGTTAACGGAGAGGCAGTTTCTGTAAGCAACACCAGAATGTTTCCTTCCTGCCTTCCTTACAGGATTAGGCTAGTAATTTCTTCCAACAACCGGTTCTCTGAACTGCATAGAATGTTAACAACTGGTTCTAGCAAATAGGTGCGAACTGGTAGAATCCCACCCCTCAAAGTGTACTAAAAGTAAGACTCTGTGAGCCAAGAGACATTCTAAAGGAGACCATCACATTAGAATTTTCAAACATCATAGAAAATGTTATGATTCTTAAATTCTTTAAATTCTTCAAAGTTCTTGCATCAAATGTATAAGTATTTAGGGAAAAAATGCCAAGCAGTTAGAACTTTCAATGTCATTTATAAAGAGATTAGATAAAAATACAAATGGAAATATGTGTGTGTGTGTCATAGATATATATATATATATATATATATATATATATATATATATATATATATATATATATATATATATATATATATATGTTTTGTCTCGCCTTTCCTCTTTCCGAAAAGATGAAAGAGTACACACACACACACACAAACACAGTCAGACAAGCTGGCTTGGACTTCACAGATTTAATTCTTTGGAACTGATAATATTCTTGGCATTCCACCATGTCCTGCCTGCCAAGTCCGAACTGATAGCAAATAAAATTTTACTCACAGAAAATCACAAGGCAGTCCACAAAGAAAATCTGAAGTAAGGTTAAACTTTGTCCCGTACAAAGTTTCAGGAGAAAACACACCCACTTTTATCCCCTGTGGGGTGTGGCTCAATAACTCAGCTCACTCTCTGACCCTCCCACGCCTCCTACGTTGCTGCTCATGTTTCTCCCTACGATGCTGCTTAGGATCGAGCCAACACTCTTCCTCTTTACTCCCTGTCAGGGGCTACTCAGATATGCCTTCCTCCTGATTAATCTCAGGCTGTTCCTCTCGGTTGTCTGATGGAACCTGAGGCATTACCAGGGAGGAAGGTCCTGGAGAGGAAGGCATTGCCAGAGAGGAAGGTCCTGGGGAGGAAGGCATTGCCAGAGAGGAAGGTCCTGGGGAGGAAGACATTCCCAGTTCCTCCTCCTCATCTTCCAGGTCCTCTTCCTCTGACAGCATAGGCTCAGGAATCAGGGCCACAACATACATATATACTTACACAAATACATATATACCTATAAATAGAAATAAATATGAGAACGGATTTAGGGGATGAGTTCTCAAGTCTATTTTCTCATCACAGTTATTTTTTACTAATTTGTCTATTCATATAATAGCTAACCTTTAATCACAGCATAACTTTGAAGTCATCTCCAATTAAAGAGGTCCCCTGGATGGTATCCTTGCGAGACAATACGATCTTCTAAATAAATATCCCTCAGCATTTTCCAAACAGTATTTTTAATATAATTGTATCCATGTAGAATTATTTTTCCTGAACTTCTTTTGACAAATTAGTTCTGGGTTCTGGAAGCATGAGAATTTGATATTCTATATTCTACTTGAAGATGATCCCCCCACCATATATATCACATATACTCAAAGCCAAAAGTAAGACAAAGATTTTTTAATATCCATGGATTGATTAACTAATCAATTTACAGGTGTACAGGTACTGTTAGCGATGTTAATTGGGGATATGAAAATATATTTAGTTGTCTATGCATGTTATTGCCTGAGGTCTCCCAATGATTTGCAGCAAATGTTATGTTCATATTTGTGGTATGATATAACAAAGAGCATCAATATTAAAATTAACATAGTGATCTGCCCGATGCATACAACTTAAGGCAATCAAACTCTAAATGTTTTTTCTTGATGTCTGCTACATAAATTTATAATATTGATGAGGGGATCAGGTGACTTAATAGCACTTTAATAAATGATTAAACACTTTTTTGTTTGTAAATAATACATTTTTATGTAAATAATATATTTTTGTATGTAAATAATACATTTTTGTATGTAAATAATACATTTTTATATGTAAATAATACATTTAATCCATTTCAAAATAAGATTTAAAAAAGGATGGTTGCTTTTTTTATAAATTCCTCCAAAACCAGGGACAGATTTTATAAAAATATATATTTTTCAAAATAAAAGTAAACATTTTCTGTAAATTTTTCAGAACAGTGTTTTGTTTCTAGACAAGATCACATATCAGGAAAGTTTGACACACAGAAGGTCAGAATGGGGCTAGCTGAAACCTACAGAGATTGTCCTGCACTCCGGTTTTGCCTTAGCCAGCCCTGCGTCAGAGCAGTTTGGAAGCTAAAAGTTGAGCTGGTCTCTAGGAGCCAAAAGTCTGGTGATCTTCTACCTGTTTGGCTGAATCTATGTCTATTGCTTATTGGGGAGTAAAGGGGGGGAAGGTTTTCTAAATTAATTGATTCAAACTATGGAGATATCATAGCTATTAAGACTACAGTATAATTATATTGACTTCCATTTTGACATAAAGTTCCAGTCATATGGACAAGGCAGACTCTTTGCCGCCCCTTGGAGACATGGAATCATAGAACTGGGAAGGACATTGGAGGTCTTCTAGTTCAATGCGTTGCCCCCAAGGTGTGAGTCTTTATACTATCCTAGAAAAATGGTTGTTCAATCTTTCCTTGAAAGCCTCCAGCGATGGAGCACCCATAACTCCAGGAGGCAAGCTATTCCATTGATTAATCATTCTCAATTCCCGAAAATTCCTTGTTTCCAGGTTAGATCTCCCTCTGATGAGCTTCCCCATTGCTTCTTGTCCTGTCCTCAAGTGCTATGGAGAGTAAATTTACACTCTCTTCCACGTTAGCCCTTTCATGTATTGGAAGACTGCTGCCTTGTCACCCCTAGGCCTTTTCTTCACTTAGCCATTCATCATATGATTTAGCTTCCAGGCTCCTTATATTTGTTGTTCTTTGCATACTTTCTAAGGCTTCAATATCATTTTTTTGTATCATGGTGGCCTGAACTGCTTGCAGTATTCCAAAGGCAACTTCACCAGTGTGGTGTAGAATAGTACTATCACTTCTCATGATCTTGATACTATTTCTCTGTTGTCGGAGGACTGTGTTGACTTCTTTGGCAGCTGCAGCATACTCCTGACTTAAGTCACCAGGACACCTAGACCCTTTCATAGGCACTACTGTTTAGCAAGGCACTGCCTGTTCTGTACCTGCACAGCTGGTTTTTCCTAATTGCAGGACCTTACTTTTCTCACCACTGAATTGCATCTTGTTGAATAGGGCCCAATGCTCAAGTCAGTCAAGAGCCTTCTGCATCTTGAGACTATCTTCTGAAGTATTAGCAATTGCCCCCAGCTTTGTGTCATCCCCAAATGCAATGAATACCCCTTTAATCCTCTCATCTAAGTCATTTATGAAGATGCTGAAGAGCACTGGACCCAAGACAGAACCTTGAGGTACCCCACTGCATGCTTCCCTCCATGTATATGTAGTTCCATTGAGGACTACACACTGAGTGAAGTTGATCAGCCATCTGCAAATCCATTAGGTGGTTTACCTCACATTGTTTCATCATATCAAAAAGTAGAATGTAGTCTACTTTGACAAATGCTGTACTGAAGTCCAAGTAATAGTATATCCACAGCAATGGTGGGATTCAAATATTTTTACTACAGGTTCTGTGGGCATGGCTTGGTGGGTGTGGCAGGGGAAAGATACTGTAAAATCACCATTCCCTCCCCACTCCTGCGAGAAGATTACTGCAAAATCCTATTCCCTCCCCACCCCACTAACCTGCTTTCCAGCTCCATTCTCCTGTGCAGGGCAACAAAAGAAGACCCAGCCAATCAGCTGGGACTCAGGAGGCAGAGAATATATGGGGGCAGGGCCAGTCAGAGGGGGTATTTCCCGGTTCTCCGAACTACTCGAAATTTCTGCTACTGGTTCTCCAGAACTGGTCAGAACCTGCTGAATACCACCTCTGATCCACAGTATTTCTTTGGTCCATTCATTTACTCACTTTATCAAAGAAGGCAATAAGGTTTGTCTGGCATGATCTGTTTTTAACAAACCCATGTGGCTTCTACTAATCCCCTTATTTCTTGGCAAATCTTATTTTTTCTCGGTTTTTCCAAGTAATGATGTTAACTTCTCTCTCTCTTTCCCTCCCCTCATCTCTCTCTCTGATGTATTGTTTTGTTTGGGCCTTTATTAACAGATAATCAGAGTTGGAAGGCACCTTGTAGAGTGTAGATCATCTAGTCCAACCCCCCACCCAAGCGGGAGACCCTACACCATTTCTGACAAATGGCAGTCCAATCTCTTCTTGAAAGTCTCAAGTGATGGCGCTCCCACAATTTCCAAGGGCCAGCTGTTCCATTGCTTGATTGTTCTCACTGTCAGAAAGTTTCTCCTTGTTTCTAGGTTAAATCTCTCCTTGTTCAGTTACCATCCATTATTCCTTGTCTGGCCTACAGGCGCTTTAGAAAATAGCTTGACCCCTTCCTCTCTGTGATCCCCTCCTCTCTGTGGCAGCCCCTCAAATACTGGAAGACTGCTATCATTATCTCGTGTATCAGTTTCCCAGGCATCCTAAACAGTTTTTCCCTCTAGAATTTCCATCCAAGGAATCCTTTCTATTCTCTCTTAGTTTGTGGAAGTCACTTCTCTTCAAGTCTGAAGCACTAATATAACTTTGTTCAGTTGCCTGTGCCTGCATTATGGTGAATTCTCTACATTATGGTGAATTCTAGTATGACTTGTTCACCCACCCGCAAAGTTCTTACCACTGAAATGTCCAAACTCCAGGAATCCTGAAGAGAAAAAAATGTACTAGTTGTTGAGAAGAAAGTAAGTTTCACTAAGCAGAAACAGAAATAACAGAAATGTTCAATTTTCCTTATTCAAATATTAATTGTATTCTTAGGATATAATCAAACATAGATGATTCCACCCCCCCGCCCCAACATTTTTGTGTGTGTTTTTAAGGAAAATGTGTAATCTTTGCAATTTGCATGTTAAAGTTTCTGTAGTATAGTACTTGGAGAATTTATGCTAACCTGATGAAATAACTGCAGCATATTTTTTTAACAATTAATCCTAATATTTCATGGAGAAAGAAAATCACACTATGTTGATGAAATTTATCCTTTTGGGATTCACAGACAACCAAAAGCTACAACTGATTCTATTTGTAACATTTCTATTAATATATATATAGCCAGCCTCACAGGGAACATTACATTAATGGCACAACCTCCATACGCCTGTGTATTTTTCCATTGGAAACGTATCTTTCCTGGATCTCTGGTATTCCTCTGTCTATTCCCCAAAGATCCTGGTAAATAGCATCTCTGAAGACAAGAGCATTTCCTTTGGAGGTTGTGCTGTTCAGTTCTTCTCTGCTGGTCTTGCCTACAGTGAATGCTATCTTCTTGCAGCCATGGCCTATGACCGATACGTGGCCATTACAAACCCACTCCTGTATGCCACTTATATGTCCAGAAAGTTATGCACAGGACTGGTGACACTCTCATATCTCAGTGGTTTCATCAATGCTACAATAATAACTATCAAAACCTTCATGTAGAACTCTGTAATAGAAAGATAATTGATTACTTCTTCTGTGACCTACCTCCATTAGTCAAACTTTCTTGTAATGTGCCTGAGAGCTACCAATCAGTGCTGTTCTTTATTCTTTTCTCTAATGTAATTAAACCCCTGGCACTTATTCTTGCTTCATATGTCCTCATTCTGGCAGCCATCTTGAAGATACGTTCTACTGAAGGGAGACTGAAGGCCTTCTCAACTTGTGCCTCTCGCTTAACTGCTGTCACTTTGTATTATGGCTCCATCCTCTTCATCTACTCACGCCCAAGTTCCAGCTATGCTTTGAAGAGAGACAAAGTTGTATCTGTCTTCTATACAGTTGTGATTCCTATGATAAATCCTCTCATCTATAGTCTCAGGAATGAGGAGGTAAAGAAAACTCTGAAAAAGAAAGAAATGAAATAGAAGATACCCTAAGAAAATATGAATGAAAACGAATGCTTACATTCATGTAAATTGTATATATTTGTAAATAATGCACAAAATAGTAGTATAAGATGAATGCCACAAACAGTTAGTGTCAAGATATTTACACTTTTTACTCTGAAAATATTAATATAGATTTATTCTCAGAATTCCTTCTACATTAATTGCCTTTTCTTTTTTTCTGTTTTTCTTTTAATTTTTTCCCCCAAATAAGCTGTTCTCACATAGAATATATTTCTTTTTTATCCTTTAGCTAGCCTGGATAATCTTAACATTCAGGGAGCTCTGTTATCTAAAGTCTTACTGCATGGTTCAAGTATGGCAAAATAATTGTTTCCATCATCTTCTCACTAAAACCCCAACTATTTTTCAGCACCAATGTTAACAACATGGTACTTCAACAGTAGATTAAGAGGACAGGAGCATATTGGATTTATAGGTCTATGGAGACTCTCAGTCATCTGCTCATGGTTGTCCTAAAGGTGCTTTTTTTCTGGACGTCCAGAAAATCCAGTTGCCTCTTGAAAAAGCACTTTGGGACATTGGATTTATATCTTCTCCTGCACCAATTCACTTCCCCATTCCCAGATGGCCTCTTTTTATTATTTTCTGAAAAGGAAATAAGCAGACTCAGAAGCTCTTAGGAGAAAGTATCTAATTTCCTGTCCATCACTGTATTTTTAAATTCAGGACACACACATACACACACACACACACACTTTTATAAACCT